>NC_132841.1:55243000-55895000 GCF_048164855.1 Canis lupus baileyi
AAACTAGTGAGAATGAAGATACAACTGTTCAAAATCTCTGAGATGCAGCAAAAGCAGTCCTGAGGGGGAAATACATTGCAATACAAGCATCCATTCAAAAACTGGAAAGAACTCAAATACAAAAGCTAACCTTACACCTAAAGGAGCTAGAGAAAAAAACAGCAAATAGATCCTACACCCAGCAGAAGAAGAGAGTTAATAAAGATTCGAGCACAACTCAACGAAATTGAGACCAGAAGAACTGTGGAACAGATCAACTAACCCAGGAGTTAGTTCTTTGAAAGAATTAATAAGATAGATAAACCATTAGCCAGCCTTATTAAAAAGAAGAGAGAGAAGACTCAAATTAATAAAATCATGAATGAGAAAGGAGAGGTCTCTATCAAATGTTTAAAGAAGAAACCATACACCTAGTCTGCTAAAGCTGTTCCGAAAGATAGAAAGGGACGGAATACTTCCAAACTCGTTCTTTGAGGCCAGCATCACCTTAATTCCAAAACCAGACAAGGACCCCACAAAAAGGAGAATTATGGACCAATACCCCTGATAAACACAGATGCAAAAATTATCAACAAGATACTAGCCAATAGGATCCAGCAGTACATTTAGAAGATTATTCACCATAACCAACTGGGATTTATCCCTGGGATGCAAGACTGGTTCAACATTTGTGAAACAATCAACATGATAGATCATATCAACAAGAGAAAAAACAGATGATCCTCTCAATAGATGCAGAGAAACCATTTGACAAAATACAGCATCCATTCCTGATCAAAACTCTTCAGAGTGTAAGGATAGAGGGAACATTCCTCATCATCTTAAAAGCCATCTAAAAAAGCCCACAGCAAATATCATTCTCCATGGGGAAACACTGGGAGCCTTTCTCCTAGGATCAGGAACATGACAGGGATGTCCACTTTCACCAGTGCTATTCAACATAGTACTAGAAGTCCTAGTCTCAGCAATCACGCAACAAAAAGAAATATGAGGTATTCGAATTGGCAAAGAAGAAGTCAAACTCTCCCTCTTCACATATGACATGATACTGTACCTAGAAAATCCGAAAGGCTCCACCCCAAGATTGCTAGAACTCATACAGCAATTCGGCAGTGTGGCAAGATACAAAATCAATGCCCAGAAATCCATGGCATTTCTATACACTAACAATGAGACTGAAGAAAAAGAAATTAAGGAGTCATTCCCTTTGACAATTACACCCAAAAGCATAAGATACCTAGGAATAAACCTAACCAAAGAGGTAAAGGATCTGTACCCTAAAAACTACACAACACTTCTGAAAGAAATTGAGGAAGACACAAAGAAATGGAAAAATATTCCATGCTCATGGATTGCAAGAATTAATATTGTGAAAATGTCTATGCTATCCAGGGCAATTTACACATTTAATGCAATCCCTCTCAAATACCATGAACTTTCTTCAGAGAGTTGGAACAAATCATCTAAGATTTGTGTGGAATCAGAAAAGACCCTGAATAGCCAGGGGAATATTGAAAAAGAAAACCAGAGCTGGGGGCATCATAATGCCAGATTTCAGGTTGTACTACCAAGCTGTGATCATCAAGACAGTGTGGTACTGACACAAAAACAGACATATAGATCAGCGGAACCGAATAGAGAACCCAGACACGGGCCCTCGACTCTGTGGTGAACTAATATTCGACCAAGCAGGAAAGACTATCCACTGGAAAAAGGACAGTTTCCTCAATAAATGGTGTTGGGAAAATTGGACAGCCACATGCAGAAGAATGAAGCTAGACCATTCTCTTATACCATACAGAAAGATAAACTCAAAATGTATGAAAAATCTAAATGTGAGACAAGAATCCATCAAAATCCTCAAGGAGAACACAGGCAACACCCTTTTTGAACTCGGCCACAGCAACTTCTTGCAAGATACATCCATGAAGGCAAAGGAAACAAAAACAAAAATGAATTATTGGGACTTCATCAAGATCAAAAGCTTCTGCACAGCAAAAGAAGCAGTCGACAAAACTAAAAGACAACCTACAGAATGGGAGAAGATATTTGCAAATGACATACCAGATAAAGGGCTAGCAACCAAGATCTAGAAAGCACTGATCTTATTACAGTCTTCTTATGAAATAGACAATAATCTGAGCTATTTAAATTAACAATTCCAACCAAGTACCTTTATCAGCCCAGAATTATGCAATGATGCTTTAGGAGGCACAGGAAATATATTTCCTGCCTTTTAAGAGTTTATTACATTGTTCAGGCAACACTGCTTACACACAGAAAATATAGAAAGCAACACAAAATATTGCAAATAACCAAGGAATGAATGACATGGCACAGACTTAGAAGGAGAAAAGATTAGTCAGAGATGGAATGACTAGGAAAGTCTTCAAGAAAAAGCAAGCCTTGAGCTAGCATGGAATCACACAGTAACTGACTGCCAACAGGAAGAGAACTTCAAAAGCAGCTCCCACCTTCTTCACGTGGGGAAAGTGAAACCCAGATACAGGAAGTGAGTTGCCTGAGATCTCAGCACGTGGGTGGAAAAGTCAGATCATCTGATCACAGTGCCTCCTCTTCATCACCCCTTAATTTTATTTTTCAGGAGAGTCATGTTTATAAAAAGCAGTAGGGACTTTTAGACAGGTTGACAGATCTATGGCAGGCCTATTTCCAGATTTTAAAAAGGGTGGCTTATTTAGCAAGTACCTTCTCCTCTTATGCCAGAAGCCAGTGCTGCCTAAAGAGTTAAAATAAGTAGTAATAAGAATGAAAACTTCAAATGCCCTACCTGCTGAAACACTGTCTTTCAGACAAATTGTGTCCCTTGGGAGTCTGTAAAGGCACAAAGTGTCTCCAAGGGATCCTGATAAAGAATATAAAATGGCCATATACAATTTTCCACTGTTCCAACAGCATTCCACCCTTATCCACCCACCTCCAACATCCAAACAGCAACTCAATGCAAAAATAGGCTTCCAGGACAATTAGCTGAACTGTCTGAATCTGGACATGAAGCCACATTTGTAAAGCAAAGCTGAAGAAGTATGGTCAAATCAAGGTCAGAGGGACTACAGGCATACCTAAAACTTGTACCATCATAGGTCTGAAAGGTACTTCTCAAGGTGAAACTGAGGCTCTTTTAAGGCAGACCAGAGATCAGAGAGTGAGAGAAATGGGATGTGCTTTGAGCCCCAAGGTATCACTCCTGGCTACATGTTGGCTTTCCACTTGTGAGCAGTTTAGGAATGAGTAATAAATGCCTAAATGAATCCTTGCCCATAGAAAAACTCTTTTTTCTCTGCATAGGCCATTGGAGGGAAGAGAGTGTCCAAAGGGAATGCACTTACCTGTCTAGGGTGGTCTGGCCAAATAGCCAAGACACTATTGACAAATCAGAACCCCAACTTCTGCTGAGGCTTCACCATGTCAGGAGTCTGCTGCTTGTAAAAAATGCTCCACCAGATACAGTGAAGATGTCTTCTCAGGCAAGGGAAACAAAAGTAAAAATTAACCACTGGTGCTCTATCAAAATAAAAATCTTTTGCACAGCAGAGGAAACCACCAACAAAATGACCAGGCAATCTGCTGAATGGAAGAAGACATTTGCAAATAATACATCCATTAAGGGGTTAATATCCAAAATATATAAAGAACATATACAATTCAATGCTAAAAAAAATAAATAAATAAATAAAGCTCCAAACAATCTGATTTTTAAAAGTGAGAAGCAGACCATGAATAGACATTTTTCCAAAGAAGACATACAATTGACCAATAGACACATGAAAAGATGCTTAACATCATTAATCATCAGGGAAATGCAAATAAAAACCACAAGATATCACCTCACATATGTCAGAATGGCTAAAATCAAAAACACAAGAAAAAGGCGCTGGTGATATGTGGGGAAAAAGGAACCCTCATGCACTGTTGTTGGGCACAGCCACTGCAGGAGATAGTAGGGAGGTTCCTCAAAAATTAAAAATAGAAATATCCTACAATCCAGTAATCACACTACTGAGTATTTACCCAAAGTAGACAAAAACACTAATTCGAAAAGGTATATGCACACCTATGTTTATTACAACATTAGTTACAGTGGCCAAATTATGGAGGTAGCTCAGGTGTGTCCATTGATAAATGGATGGATAAAGAAGAAATTGTATATATATATATATATATACACACAATGGAATTACTCAATCATTAGAAAGAATGAAATCTTGCCATTTGCCACAATACGTACTGAACTCGAAGTATTATGCTAAGTAAAATAAATCAGAGAATGACAAAATACCATATGATCTCACTCATTTGTGAAATTTAAGAAATAAAACAAATGAACAAATTAAAAAAGAGACAAGCAAAAAAGCAAACTCTTAAATAAGGAACAAACTGGTGGTTGCCAAAGAGGAGGCTGGTGGAGAGATTGACGAAATAAAGGGGCTTATAAGTACAGTTAAGGTGACGAGCACTGAGTAATCTTTAAATGATTGAATGATTATACTATATACCTGAGACTACTGTAACACTGTATGTTAATTATACTTTAGTTTTAAAAAAATGAAAAAATGAGATTGCAATGCTATGAACCTGCTCTTCCCAAAATACAATTTTTTTAAGATTTATTTATTTTTTTATTCATGATAGACAGAGAGAGAGAGAGAGAGAAGCAGAGACACAGGCAGAGGGAGAAGCAGGCTCCATGCAGGGATCCCGGGACTCCAGGATCGCGCCCTGGGCCAAAGGCAGGCGCTAAACCGCTGAGCCACCCAGGGATCCCCCCAAAGTACAATGTTACTGTATCCAAATACATTGTGAAGAGAGAGAGAAAAATAAAAGAATGTAATGGTTTTTTTCAGGACTTCTGGCCACTGCAGCAAATCTGTGCCTTGTGAGGACAGAGGATGTCATTCTTTTATTTCTCAATTAAGATGGTGGCCTCTCAAGATAAGGATATAGTTAATTTTTACTAAACACCTCAGTGTCTTGGTAACTCACCTCTGGAAGGCTGAGAGCCTTGTCAACTAAGTTCAAATGCTCTAAGTCACGGCATTTTCTACATCAGCCTTATTATCTTTGTTTATATAGTTCAACGCTGGGCTTCCCATTTTCCTGGCCCTTTTACTGCTACTACCTTGGATCTTGGCCTTATATCTGACTGTGGTCCTCAATGCTTAGGTCAGGAAGCTAAGTATGCTTCATTTCTCTGAAAATTCCTATCAGAGGGTAGTTACTTTCTTGAGAACACTGATATATTCAGTTTCAACAGGAAAGAGCACTGTGATGGATTAGGAATGTCTTCCACAGGCAGTGTAGGAATAGGGATGACAGTATACATATATGGGTGAGGAAAAATCCTTTCTCCTCCACCCATCTTACATTCTCTGTCTGGGGCCCTATAAATTAGACTGACAAAAAAAAAGATTAACAAAAGAAAAGCAAACCGAAGTTTATTAACAGGTGCATCATGCTTACCCATGGGAGCACCCCGTGACTCAAAGGGATAGGTAGAACTTGGGCTTATAGAATATCTTAGCAAAGGAACAGTAAATTTTTAGAGAAGTGCCAAGACAAAGGAAAAGGATTTTGAACTTCCAGGGGTAGCACATTATGAGAAGGCAAATATACAGGGAAATTAATGGTAAATCAGGACTAGTTTTAGCAAGGGTTTATGTACATTCCTCTGATGTTGTCTCTAGGCTGATAAGGGTCTACAGTTGTCTCCAGTGATTAACGTCTGTCCTTTCTAGTAGAAAGGGGAGGAGGGACACCTTTATATATTTATGTCCTGCTTTTAGGCAAATGGGAGAGCAGAGAGCTTTTCTTACATCTGCTTCTTCTCAATTGCCTTCAGCTCAAAGTAATCCTTATGCCAAAGCAGCATGTGCTGGGGTGACATATTCTGCTACCCTTCACGTGGTATACATCTGCCATCCCATGATGGGGACCTTCTCCTGACTTGCATGCTCAAGAGTACGGTCACTGCAACAATAAGCTTTCAGAACAACGGTTTCCAGCACATTAAAGATACAGTACATAGGTCTAAGCATGAGTAATTTAAGACTGTATACATATCCACTAAATGCCACATAGTAAATCCTTAATATTTGGATTACTGAATGAGAGAAAAGGGAAAAAATGAATACAGACCACATATGGGTCATGAGTCATGTGCAAGGAGACAAAATAGTACTATGTAGTGGGGGAAAGGCTTCCTCAGTATCTATTATTTCTTTCCAGTTACTGAATCCGGTCCTTCCTTCCCCAGATCCTTTTCTCCTTCACTACTATGAATGATATTAGCAGAGGTGATAATATCAGATTTCTTTCCCCTGTACTTCCTTGTAAACTTTGCCCTTCCCACTTTATCAATTAAGATGCTTTTATTCCAAATAACAGAAAACCGCAAGGGGCCAAATTAAACAATAAAGGATTTTTTAAATCTCATATTAATATTAAATAACATTAGTAAGAAATATGAACCTAGGACACTGCAGGTTAATTAACCCAATGGCTCATCAGCATCATTAGGGACCCAAACTCTTTCCATCTTAAACAAGGAAACCTTTTCCAGAACCCCCCAGCAGATTTTCTTTTGTATCTCATTGGTGGGATTTCTTCACCTGTCTAGACTTAAACTAGTCACTGGGGAGGGGATTGGAGCCATGGCCAGTTTGGATGAGGCTTAGGCTTTGAGTAATTGTAGGGCACAGGTAAATCCCCTTCCTCCCCATATTGGGAAGTTGCCAGCAAAGGAAAATGGAAAATGGCTGTTAGGTAGGCAATCCTGGCCAATGACAGAGAAATTCACGCTACAGAGAAGTGACAGAACAGAAAAATGTTCTTATCTTCTGGCTCTTACATTTTAAAAAGCTTAGGCAGGATATATGCAAAACATTTAAAAGAATATGAAGTGAGTAAAAGGAAAAGCTTCCCTATAACCTGAGACTAGATAAAGATTTCCTGAGTTGAGTGAAGAGAGGAATGATGAAGGGGAATGCAGGAAGTTCAGATGCAGATGGGCTCCCGGACTCTCCACCTTAGCTCTGCTTCTTCCCACCTCTACCTCAGCCCGGGCACCATCTCCTCAGGAAGAACTACAGGATGCAGCAGAAGACTGTGGGTTCAGGAACAAAGCCAGAGTGTCCCATAGCCCCCAGTGGTGTGGAAGGGTTGTAACCCCCAACTCAATAAGCCACTCAAAGCCACAGGAACACGGGTCAGTGAGTATGTGGCCCTAAAGAGGCTTTATGGTAACAACAAGGGAGGAAGTCAATATCACAAGGTACAAAGGCACCTCAGCAATGCCTACATGAGGATGATGTACCCCCAACGCCTTCCCAATGCATTAATGCTCTAGGAAAACCCTCTTGCTGAGTTTTAATCCTATAGAAAGAGGAGAGACCCCAAATTCACTGAAATTAAACTTCACTTCCTTCATCCTCAAGCACAAAACACAAAGTGAATTTTTTTAGTTTAGATCCCCAGTACAATGGGGACACAAAACACAAAGTAAATTCACTTACAGAAAACAAGAGAATATTATGTCTCCTGCACATGAGTTAGTAGATGAGATATGTGCCTACTTCAGATACATTTTCTGATGAGTTTTACAGCCATTCTCCAACTAATTTTTAAAATAAGCTTTGGCTAGCCTGAAATTCATGCACTTAGAGACCAAAGCAGCCTACCTCTCTAAAACTCCCTGACGATCCAAAGTAGGCTCCTCTCCCCAGTATTCTCTCAGCAAACTTTACTCTTTTCTGCATAGCTCTCTCACACTTTGCAATGATACATCTACTCTTTTGTTGAATGTTGATTTTTAGGTTTCCTCCACTATGTTGTAAACTCTACAAGGGGCTCTTTAAATCACCAACTAGCAGAATGCCTAATATATTGGAGTTGTCAATAAATATTTGTCAACTAAATAAATAAGGATTCAACCACAAGATCTGTGCTTGTGGCCACCATATTACATTACAGATTGTAAATTTGATATTCCTAACACTTCTTTGAGATTAAAATCATTTAAAAAAAAGAAAAGAAAAAAGAAAAGAAAAAAACAATTCACAGATGATGAAGTGGAAACTGAGATGAGTTAGTTCATTTACGCATCTGCACAGCTCCAGTAACTATAGATCTCCGGACTCCTGATGGCATATTTTTCCATTGCACTGGAGTTGAGTGCTTCCTAAATCTGGCATCACCTAAAACCCAAGCAGTCCAGTTTTACCTGGAACAACCCAGCCAAGGAAGAAATGAGTGGATTTCTGTTCAGATTCCAGTTGGTTACACTGCCATGAATTTCTAAATAAGCTATAGCATTCCTTCCTAGCATTTCCAGAATGCTTTCACAGCTTGTGATTTCAAGATACTCTTTCTTTGACCAGAAACTCAGGTGGTCAACAGCCCAGGAGGCACACTGACATTCTATTCTGTATACATTCCATCCTGTACCTCCTGCTGGGGAAAATTGTTAATCCCAGGCTGGATGACTACCCTTTGGAGTATGTGGATAAGACCACAACAAACTTATGCTGATAAAAAGCAATGTTGCAGAGAAAGAAAATAATGTGAACTCCTGCTGCTCTTGAATTAATTAGAAATGTATTTTTCTTTCCAAAAAAAAAAAAAATAGAAAAATAGAACATCTTGTTCTTTGCAGTTGCTAAAAAGTTTTCCTTTTCATATAAAAGGTTAAATAAAGCCACTTACATGCTCTTACATTATTTTTTTGAAAGAGCATACTGTTTCTTCAAACTTGGAGAGACACTGTTTAATGTTTCCTGACTGGTCCAAGTCTGTGTATCTTTTCTGTATCCTTATTCTTTAAGTTTTTATTTCCATTCCAGTTAGTTAACATACAGTGTAATATTAGTTTGAGGTGCTTCCACACTTCCATACATTACCCAAAGCTCATTACAAGGGGACCCCTTAATCTCCATCACCTAATTAATCCATCCCCTCACCTGCCTCCCCTCTGGTAACCATCAGTTTGTTCTCTATAGTTAAGAGTCTGTTTCTTGGTTTGCCCCCCCCCTCTTTTTTTCCCCTTTGCTCATTTGTTTTGTTTCTTAAATCCCACATGAGTGACATCATATGGTGTTTGTCTTTCTCTGACTTATTTCACTTAGCATAATACTCTCTAGTTCCATCCATGTCATTGTGAATGGCAAGATTTCATTCTTTTTATGGCTGAGTGATATTCCAGCGTGTATATTCCGATGTGTATATATATATATATGTGTGTATGCATGTATGTATGTGCATGTGTGTACATATACATACATACATATATACACACCATATTACATATATACATACCACATTTTCTTTATCCATTCATCAATCGATGGACATGGGATGTTTTCATAATTTGGCTATGTTGATAATACTGCTGTAAACATCAAGGTACATGGATCCCTTTGAATTACTATTTTGTATTCTTTGGATAAATATCAGTAGTGAAATTGCCAAATTGTAGGATAGTTCTATTTTTAACTTTTTAAGGAATCTCCATACTGTTTTCCAGAGTGGCTGCACCAGTTTGCGTTCCCACCAATAGTGCAATAAGTGTATTCTTATTCTTAATAATTCTTCACTTCCTTATTATTGTTTGGAAAGCCACATTCCAAGATTGGTGTTTGGGATTCTTCAGGATTTGATTTGGCTTCTTGATGTATAGCACTTTTTTCTTCCAGCCTTCATTTAGGGAGAAACTATCCTATTACTAGGATCTTTAAACTGAAGTTTGCTTCCAATAACTGGCCTAAATCCAATTCTAACAGTATCAGAGCTACAAATCTTGTTTTCTAAAGAAGAAATTGCTAATCTTCCCATAATTTAAAAATAAAACCATAGCAACCAAAGTTTTAAAAAATCTTAAACTTCCACAATTTTAAGAAATATTCCATGGTGTAACATTGATACTCTCAAAGCCATCAACCATATGACTGATTATGTATTATCACTATCAAAAAAAAAAGTGATGAATCAGTTTTACCTTGTTAAAAAGCAAAAACAAAACCAAAAACACTTCTTCCTCCTCCTCCCTTAGAGAATCATGCATTTTTTTAAAAGGGGGAAAAAAACCCTATGAGTTATGTAAATGCACAGAGGACTGTGGGGTCGATGAAAAACATTCTGCAAAGCTGAGCCATATGTCCATGTGATATCAGGAAGAGAAAAGTCTACAGAATGCTTAGAAATATGACAATTATAGTTCTAGAGGGTTAGGAGACAATTCTGAACTTGGAAAAAATATGAAAGAAGGCAATGGTAACTGTATCTGGGAGCAAAACAAAAGGAGCATAAAGTTAGAGGTGGGGGAAAGTGTCCAGGGGTAGCCATGGAAAAGACATAGGAATGGCAGCAGAGAATATCAGAAATAGTGGCTCAAAGATAAACAAGTCAAATATTTTAACCTTGGAATGTGGGAGATTACAAAGCTAATTAGCATTGCTCTCACAGACAGGAGAGACAGTGAAGAATTGGACACTCTAAACACATTCTGAAGAGAGCAGAGCTGGCATCAGAGGTCAGAGAAATATGCCTACTCATGATAAGGAGATGGCTTCAATGACAAGTCAATTCGAGCCAGAAACCAGAAAGTAGACTATGATAACTATACTCATCTCCTCTAACCTAGATGATCCATCCCATATTTTCAACCTGTAAAAAGTCCTATTCATCCACCAAAGCCTATCTGAACTTCCATCCACTCTAAAAGTCTTCCCAAATTCTACTGATCGGACTGATCTCACCACTTTTCAAACTAGGATTGTAGTCTGTCCTGTATTACAATCAGTTCTGCATTGCTGATTCACCTAAATTTTTCCTTTCGGAGTTTTCTTCTACGGAATACTGGAAATTTGGGGAGAAAGGAAAGAGTCACATAATTTTTTTTTTCATACAGGCTGTACCAGTGGGAGAGACAAGTATGGTCCACATTCAACATGCTTTTAAAAATGAGGTTTGGAATGGCACAGGGCAAGATGATGGAGGAGGAGGGTCCTCACCTCACCCCGCCCCACCAACTCACCTAGATAATTTTCAAACATCCTGAACACCTATGCATTCAACCTGAGATTTAAAGAGAGAACATCTGGAACACTAGAGAGGAAGGGCTTTCACTTCTAGCAAGGTGGGAAGGCGGGAAAAAAAGAATAAAAAATCAAGTCGAGGAGGATCCCTGCAAGGGCTGCGAGCCTAAAGCCAGGCAGCGAGAGCCTCGGGGACAGGAGAGCCCCACCCCAGAGATCCGGGATTCTTCCCGGATGGAAAGGCGCTGGCAGGGAACTGGGGCAGGATCGCAGGAGGGGCGGGGGAGCCTCCAGCCTCCCGGGGGCACTAACGGAGGAGGTGACCCCGGGGAGAGCGCACCACGCACGGTGGCGGGTCTTGGTAAAGGGCTGGAGCGGGCCCAGCGGGGCCTCGGGGAGAAGCCGGGGGTCAGGCGGGGGCTCCGCCAAGGGGGTGCGCCCTGTGCCTCCGGGAGCCCTGGCCCAGGAGCGCGATTCCAGCAGCACAGGCCCCGGATGGCAGGGCGCCGGGGGGCACAGCCCAGGATCCTGCCTCCCCCAGGACAGGTGGAGGCGGGGAGGGCACAGAACAGCGAGGACACCCCTGTCGCAGGGTGCCCCCGAGCTGTGCAGATCAGCGCCTCCCACCCCGGAGCATCCAGGCCAGTGTGCACTGGGAGCTGCGGTAGTTACTGCGGGAGCTGACTCCAGGGCTGGAGACCTGGCTGCCGCCAGTGTTGTTGTCCCTCCTGGTGTCACCCTGTGCCTGGGACCGAGCAGGGCTGCCAGGGAACAGGGGTCTCATGGGGTAAACAGCTCCCACAGAGCCGGGCACCCACTGGGGGGCGGGGCAGCTCCCCCAGGTGCGCACACCTGAGAGGCAGCAAAGCAGGCCCCTCCCCCAGAAGACCAGCTGGAAGGACAGGGGAAGAGCAAGTTCTGGACTGAGCAGCGCTGTAAAGCTCCAGGGGAAATCGAGGGGTTTATAGTATATAGAACCAGAGGGTACCCCACCTATTTTTTCTTCCCCTTTTCAGTACAACTCGTTTTTATATCAGACGGTAAATTTCCAATTTTTTTTCTCTTTTCCCACCTTAACTACAATATTTTACCACTTCTTCATTTTAAAGATTCTTCCTTTTTGACTTTCATATTTCTACAATTACAGGCCCTAGATATATTTTCCACTTCTAGATTCCTTTCAACATACTCAACTTAATTTTGGGAGATATACAAGATTTTTTGTTGTTGTTGTTTTATGTCTTTTGTTTTCTCTGACTCATTTTGTTCTATAATGGTGGAAGTTAATACCTACTAAAACATGACCAGCATGCACCCAGAACCAAGTAGTATACCGTGTTGGTTCATTATGTGAGATTCCTCATTCCCATTCTATCCCCCTCTTTTATCTCATTTATGTATTGGTGGTCAATGTGGGGGCCCTATACAAGTATTTCTGGTTTATATAAATTTGGGACTGAGCACATTCTAACATACAGAACTTAATATTATCAGAACCAACAGGTTCACCCTCTAGAACTGCTCAGTAGATTGCATTCTCCCTCCACTACAACTTCATCACCACAACCATCTCCCGTCCCCTCTTTTTTTTCTTCTCCTTTTTTTCTTTTATTTTTTTTTTCTCTTCTTCTTTGAGATTCTTGTCCTTTTATTTCTTACTACTTTGTTTTAAAAGTTGTTTTTCACTTTATGGTCCTTTTGTTTTATTTTGTTCTGATCTTTGTTTTCAATTTCTGGTCTCTGACCATGTCACAATCATCTAGGGTGAAATTTACTTAGGTTGTGGTTGATATTCTTGACTGCCCACTCATAAAGCCTCTCTGTATGGAGGAAAATGACTAGAAAGAACCCATCACAAAAAAATCAGAAACAGTACTCTCTGCCAGAGAGTTACAGAATTTCGATTACAATTCAATGTCAGAAAACAAATTCAGAAGCACAATTATAAAGCTACTGGTGGCTCTGGAAAAAAGCATAAAGGAATCAAGAGACTTCATGACTGCAGAATTTAAATCTAATCAGGCTGAAATTAAAAATCAATAAATGAGATGCAATCCAAACTAGAGGTCCTAAAGATGAGGGTTAATGAGGTAGAAGAAAGAGTGAGTGACATAGAAGACAAGTTGATGGCAAGGAAGGAAGCTGAGGAAAAAAGAGAAAAACAATTAAAAGACAATGAGAAAAGGCTAAGGGAAATAAATGACAGACTCAGAAGGAAAAAAATCTATGTATAATTGGGGTTCCAGGGAGCACTGACAGGGCCAGAGGGCCAGAGAGCATATTTGAACAAATCATAGCTGAGAAATTCCCTAATTTGGGGAGGGAAACAAGCATTCAGATCCAGTACATAGAGAGGGCCACACCAAAATCAATAAAAACCGTTCAACACCTCGATATTTAATAGTGAAACTTGAAAATTCCAAGGATAAAGAGATCCTTAAAGCAGCAAGAGACAAGAGATCCCTAACCTTTATGGGGAGAAATATATTAACAGCAGACCTCTTCACAGAGACGTGGCAGTCCAAGAAGGGCTGGCAAGATATATTCAGGGTCCTAAATGAGAAGCATATGCAGCCAAAATACTTTATCCAGCAAGGCTCTCATTCAGAATGGAAGAAGAAATAAAGAGCTTCCAAGATAGGCAGAAACTGAAAGACTATGTGACCACCAAACCAGCTCTGCAAGAAATATTAAGGGGGACCCTGGAAAAAAAGAGGAAGCCCAAAGAAATAATCCACAAAAAACAGGGACTGAATAGGTACTATGATGACACTAAATTCATCTTTCAATAGTAACTCTGAACGTGAATGGGCTAAATGATCCCATCAAAAGGCACGGGGTTTCAGACTAGATAAAAAAGCAAGCCCCATCTATTTGCTGTCTACAAGAGACATATTTTAGACCGAAGAACACCTCCAGCCTGAAAATGAAAGGTTACAGAATCATTTACCATTCAAATGGTCCTCAAAAGAAAGCTGGGGTAGCAATCTTCATATCAGATAAATTAAATTTTATCCCAAAGACTGCAATAAGAGATGAAGAGGGACATTATATCATACTTAAAGGATCTGTCCAACAAGAAGACCTGAAAATCATGAATATTTATGCCCCTAATGTGGGAGCCTCAAAGTATATCAATCAATTAATAACCAAATAAAGACATACTTAGACAATAATACACTAATAGTAGACTTCAACACAGCACTTTCTGCAAATGACAAATATTCTAAGCACAAGATCACCAAAGAAACGAGCTTTAAATGATACACAGGACCAGATGGATTTCACAGATATATACAGAACTTTGCATCCAAACGCAACTGAATACACATTCTTCTCAAGTGCACATGGAACATTATCCAGAAGAGACCACATCCTGGGTCACAAATCAGGTCTCAACAAATACCAAAATATTGGGATTGCCCCTTGCATATTTTCAGACCACAATGCTTTGAAACTAGAACTCAATCACAAGAAGAAATTTGGAAGAAACTCAAACATGTGGAGGTTAAAGACCATCCTGCTAAAAGATGAATGGGTCAACCAGGAAATTAGAGAAGAATTAAAAAGATTCATGGAAACTAATGTGAATGAAGATACAACCACTCAAAATCTTTGGGATACAGCTAAAGCAGTCCTGAGGGGGAAATACATTGCAATACAAGCATCCATCCAAAACCTGGAAAGAACTCAAATACAAAAGGTAACCTTGCACCTAAAGGAACTGGAGAAAGAACAGCAAATAAAACCTACACAAAGCAGAAGAAGACAATAATAAAGATTCGAGCAGAACTCAATGAAATAGAGGCCAAAAGAACTGTGGAACAGATCAACAAAACCAGGAGTTGGTTCTTTGAAAGACTTAATAAGATAGATAAACCATTAGCCAGCCTTATTAAAAACAAAAGAGAAAAGACTCAAATTAATAAAATCATGAATGAGAAAGGAGAGATCACCACCAATACCAAGGAAATACAAACAATTTTTAAAACATTATGAGCAGCTATACGCCAATAAATCAGGCAATCTAGAAGAATTGGACGCATTTCTAGAAAACCACAAACTACCAAAACCGAAACAGGAAGAAATAGAAAACCTGAACAGGCCAATAACCAGAGAGGAAATTGAAGCAGTCTTCAGAAACCTCTCAAGACGCAAAAGTCCAGGGCCAGATGGCTTCCCTGGGGAATTCTATCAAATGTTTAAAGAGGAAACCATACCTAGTCTACTAAAGCTGTTCCAAAAGATAGAAAAGGACAGAATACTTCCAAACTCGTTCTATGAGGCCAGCATCACCTTAATTCCAAAACCAGACAAGGACCCCACCAAAAAGGAGAATTATAGACCAATATCCCTGATGAACATGGATGCAAAAATTCTCAACAAGATACTAGCCAATAGGATCCAACAGTACATTAAGAAGATTATTTACCATGACCAAGTGGGATTTATCCCCAAGATACAAGACTGGTTCAACATTTGCAAAGCAATGAATATGATAGATCATATCAAAAAGAGAAAAAACAAGAACCATATGATCCTCTCAATAGATGCAGAGAAACCATTTGACAAAATACAGCATCCATTCCTGATCAAAAGTCTTCAGAGTGTAGGGATAGAGGGAACATTCCTCAGCATTTTAAAAGCCATCTACACAAAACCCACAGCAAATATCATTCTCAGTGGAGAAATAATGGGAGCCTTTCCCCTAAGATCAGGAACAAGACAGGGATGTCCACTCTCACCACTGCTATTCAACATAGTACTAGAAGTCCTAGCCTCAGCAATCAGGCAACAAAAAGAAATAAAAGGCATTCAAATTGGCAAAGAAGAAGTCAAACTCTCCCTCTTCACATATGACATGATACTGTACCTAGAAAACCCAAAAGACTCCGCCTCGAGATTGGTAGAACTAATTCAGCAATTCGGCAGTGTGGCAGGATACAAAATCAATGCCCAGAAATCCGTGGCATTTCTATACACTAAAAATGAGACTGAAGAAAAAGAAATTAAGGAGTCAATACCTTTGACAATTGCACCCAAGGCCGTAAGATACCTAGGAATAAACCTAACCAGAGGTAAAGGATCTATACCCTAAAAACTATAGAACACTTCTGAAAGAAATTGAGGAAGACACAAAGAGATGGAAAAATATTCCATGCTCATGGATTGCAAGAATTAATATTGTGAAAATGTCTATGCTATCCAGGGCAATTTACACATTTAATGCAATCCCTCTCAAATACCATGGACTTTCTTCAGAGAGTTAGAACAAATCATCTTAAGATCTACATGGAATCAGAAAAGATCCTGAATAGCCAGGGGAATATTCAAAAAGAAAGCCATAGCTGGAGGCATCACAATGCCAGATTTCAGGTTGTACTGCAAAGCTGTGATCATCAAAACAGTGTGCTATTGGCACAAAAACAGACACATAGATCAATGGAACTTGATAGAGAACCCAGAAATGGCCCCTCAAGTCTATGGTCAACTAATATTCGACCAAGCAGGATAGACTATCCACTGGATAAAGGACAGTCTCCTCAATAAATGGTGCTGGGAAAATTGGACAGCCACGTGCAGAAGAATGAAACTAGACCAGTCTCTTACACCATACACAAAGATAAACTCAAAATGGATGAAAGATCTAAATGTGAGACAAGATTCCATCAAAATCCTAGAGGAGAACACAGGCAACACCCTTTTTGAACTTGGCCACAGCAACTTCTTGCAAGATACATCCATGAAGGCAAGAGAAACAAAAGCAAAAATGAATTATTGGGACTTCATCAAGATCAAAAGCTTCTGCACAGCAAAAGAAACAGTCAACAAAACTAAAAGACAACCTACAGAATGGGAGAAGATATTTGCAAATGACCTATCAGATAAAGGGCTAGTATCCAAGATTTATAAAGAACTTATTAGACTCAACAGCAAAGAAATGAACAACCCAATCATGTAATGGGCAAAAGACATGAACAGAAATTTCACAGAGGAAGACATAAACATGGCCAACAAGCACATGAGAAAATGGTCTGCATCACTTGCCATCAGGGAAATACAAATCAAAACCACAATGAGATACCACCTCACACCAGTGAGAATGGGGAAAATTAACAAGACAGGAAACAACAAATATTGGAGAGGATGTCAAGAAAGGGGAAACTTCTTGCACTGTTGGTGGAATGTGAACTGGTACAGCCACTCTGGAAAACTGTGTGGAGGTTCCTCAAAGAGTTAAAGATAGATCTGCCCTACGACCCAGCAATTGCACTGCTGGGGATTTACCCCAAAGATACAGATGCAGTGAAATAGCAGGACACCTGTACCCCAATGTTTATAGCAGCAATTTCCACAATAGCCAAACTGTGGAAGGAGCCTCAGTGCCCATCAAAAGATGAATGGATAAAGATGTGGTCTATGTATACGATGGAATATTACTCAGCCATCAGAAATGACAAATACCCACCATTTGCTTCAACATGGATGGAACTGGAGGGTATTATGCTGAGTGAACCAAGACAATCGGAGAAGGACAAACATTATATGGTTTCACTCCTTCGGGGAATTAAAAAATAACGAAAGGGAATAAAGGGGAAGGAGAGAAAATGAGTGGGAAATATAAGAGATGGTGACAAACATGAGGGACTCCTAACTCTGGGAAAAGAACAAGGAGTAGTGGAAGGGGAGGTGGAAGAGGGGATGGGGTGACGGGCATGAGGGGGGCACTCGAAGGGATGAGCACTGGATATTATACTATATGTTGACAAATTGAACTCCAATAAAAAGTGTATTAATTAATTAATTAATTAACTAATTAATTAATTAATTTAAAAATAATAAAAATAAAAATGAGGCTTTTCTTGTCACCCAAAATTCAGCCTCTCATCCAAATAAGAACGCTGTATGGATGATAATAATAACACACCTGTATCCTTCTTCATCCTTCATCAAAACAGCAGTAAAGGGTATTCATCTATTCGTGTTAGAGAACAATCACCACCACTATGTCCTAAAATCACACACATTCCTGAGGGCCTAAATATTCTTCCCAATCCATGGTTTCAGGAGCACTAAGCTGATATTTCTCAGGGAGATATGAAAAATAAAAAAGCCAACCTCACCTTTTCTACCACCTTAAAAATTTACATGGTATTTCCATAATATGTTGTGATTTTGCTTCAAAATGATTACTTCTCACAGGAATCCCCAGTGTAAATTGACTATCTATGGCATAAAGAAGCCTTCACCTTCAAGAAGAGATTTGTTCATCCTATACCCTTTAAAACATACATCAATAGGCACATTTTAACCTCAAACAGGATCATGAGAAAGATTAGTTTCATTTCATACAAGAAATCATATATGTCTGTTATGGGGGATTTAAGGTAGATATTATTCACTTCCTTGGTATAATTAAGCCAACATCATGGACCTCTTGTTTTGTCCTCTAGTTTCTAGACTCTTTCATGCCAGTTGCATAACTTTTAAAGCTAGTAACATTTTTAAAAATTGTATCAAATGTGTCATATTTTTGACATTTTAGAAAAGATTTCCATATGATTTTGCTCACACGTGGAATTTAACAAATAAAACAGATGAATATGGGGAGCAGGGAGAGAGGAAGGCAAACCATAAGAGATGGTTAACTATAGAGACCAAACTGAAGGTTGATGGAGGGAGGTGAGTATGGAATGGACTAAATGAGCAATGGGTATTAAGGAGAGCCCTGGTTGTGATGAGCACTGAGTGTTGCATATAAGTGATGAATCACTCAATTCTACTCCTGAGATTAAAATTACACTATATGTTAACCAATTAGAATTTAAATAAAAACTTGAAGAAAAAAAGAAAAATCATTTATAACCATAACTTACTGAGATTGTCCTCTTAATGTTTATTTTCCTTTTGATATTTATTTTTCCAGAATTTTTATGACCAGGAAAATTTAGGTAATCCCAGAAAAATTACCTTTCAAAACTCATGGAACAAGTTTGGCTGACTTGACTTGCTTTTTAGCTGTGTGACTGGAGCAAGTTCCTTGCCATGTCAGCACCATCACCATCATGTGGAATCTCAGTTTTTCATCTATAAATTAAAGGTGTTGAGTTAAACTGTCTCAAAGTAACTTTATGTCTTCTTGGTCTAAAATTTGATGGCCCACTGAGCTAACAGCTGGCTTAGAGACACAGTTGTTAAGAATGATTCTGTACTACAAGAAATGTAAGATTCTTTTACATCTGAAGTTCAATCAATATAATTCACTATATCAATAATCTAAAAAAGGAAAAATTATAGGATACAAAAGAGACAAAATTCAAAACCCCTTCATGATAAAAAAAAAAACTCTCAGAAAACTAGATATTCCCTCAGCCTTCCCAAACAACTAGCAAAGAACTGAAGACTGCTTTCATTGATTTTTCTCTACTGCTTATCTCTTTTCTATTTCATTGATTTCTGCTCTTCATTATTTCCTTTCTTCTGTTTATTTAAGTTTTGTTTGCTCTTCTATATCTGTTCCCTTAGGTGAAAGCTGAATAGTTGATATAAGACCTTTCATCTTTTCTAGTAAGATCATTTGGTGCTGTAAATTTTTCTCTAAGTACTTCTTTGCAAGCATCCTACAAATTTTGATACATTGTACTCCACTATTTTTTGTCTCCACAAAATACTTTCTCATTCCCCTTTAGAGCCCACAAGTTATTTAGAAGTATGTTATACTTGAGAATTTTCCAGAGATCTGTTATTTGTTTCTAATTTAATTCTACTGTGGTTAAAAACATACTTTGGATAATTTTAATCTTTTTTAAAGTAGTAATACTTGCTTAGTATCCCAGAATAAAAACTAATTTGGCAATTGTTCTGCGGGCCTACAAAAGAGAGATGTATTTTACTCATTTGGGGATGGAATATTCCAAAACTATCAATCTTGTCAAGATTGCTTAGAGTACTTTTTTCTGTTGTAGTTTTTTTTTTTTTAAAGATTTATAAGTAATCTCTATACCCAACATGAAGCTCAAACTCACAACCTTGATATCAAAAGTCATGTGCTCTACCAACTTAGCCAGCCAGGTACTAGATACTCATAGAGTACTTTTTTCTTAGTGATTTCTGTTTTGATCTACCAAATATTAAGACAAGTATTAAAATCTCAAATTATAATTGTTTAGTTGTCTGTTGCTTCTTGCAGTTCTAACAGTTTTTGTTTCATGTATTTTTTAACTCTATTATTAGTTGCATAAACATTTTGAATTGTTACATCCTTTTTTTATTGAGGTGTAACTGACAGATCACTTTATCTTAGTTTTAGGTATACAACGTAATTTTTCATTCTTTGTATGTATTGTGAAATGATCACCACAATAAGTCTAGTTAATATCCATCATCCTATATAGTTACAGTTCTTACTCTTGTGATAACTTTAAGATCTACTCTCTTAAAACCTCCAAATATGCAATACAGTATTATTAGCTATAGTCACCATGTTGTACATTACATCCCTGAGACTTATTTATTTTATAAATGGAAGTTTGTGATTTTCAGTCCCCTTCACCAACTTAACCTACCTCCCCATCCCCACCTCATCAGTTTTCTGAATCTGTGAGATTGATTTCTGTTTAGATATTACATATAAGTGAGATCATATGGTATTTGTCTTTTTCTGGTTTACTTTGCCTAGCATAATGCCCTCAAGATCTATCCATGTTTTCACAAATGACAAGATTTCATTCTTTTTTATGGCTGAAATATTCTATCATGTGTATATGTATACACATATCACAGACATATAGATATATACTATTTTCTTCATCTATTTATCCATCAACGGACATTTAGGTTGTTCCATGACTTTGTCATTGTAAATGATGCTGTGATGAACTATAATTGCTATGACTTCTTGAGGAATTGAGTCTCTCATCATTATGAAATTACCTTATCTCTGATGATATTTCTTGTTCTGAAGTCTACTTTATGTGATATTAACATAGCCATTCCAGCTTCTCTTTGATTAATGTCTTTCAGCAGACCTTTTTCTATCTTTTTGATTTTTAACCTTTTTGTGGCTTTATATTTAAAGTAGTTTTTTTTCGTAAGCAGCATATAATTAAGTCCTATGAGTTTTTAATACACTCTGACCATCTCTGCTTTTAAATTAAGCTATTTAAACCATTTACATTTGATGTGATATTTTTTAGATGATAGACTGTTTCTATTTGTACCATCTGTTCTTTGCTCTCTTTTTTCATCACTCTGTCTTTTATTATCTCAAGTCCAATATCTTGGTAAACCATTATTTTATATTTTTTGTCTACTTTTTTGTTTTCTTAGGTGGGATGAATATTCAGTCTCTGTTATTCTATGTTGCCCTGAAGTGGAAGTTCTCAGCATCCTCCATAGGAATGTTATTCTTAGTAGCCAAAAGCTATAAACACCCCCAATGAATTTCAACTGATAAATAAATCATGGTACAGTCATATCATGAAATACTATTCAACAATAAAAAGAATGAATTTCTGATATACATAAAAAATGGATAAATGGGGGATTCCTGGGTGGCTCAGAGGTTTGGCGCCTGCCTTTGTCCCAGGGCGTGATCCTGGAGTTCGGGATCGAGTCCCGGGATCGAGTCCCGCGTCCGGCGCCTGGCATGGAGCCTGCTTCTCTCTCCTCCTGTGCCTGTGCCTCTCTCTTTCTCTCTCTACATCTATCATGAATAAATAAATAAATCTTTAGAAAACAGATTTTATTTATTAAAAAAATGGATAAATGTACTATGCTAACTAAAAAAATGCACTGAAACTACTTAATATAAGATTCCATTTATATGAAATTCTAGCAAAAAGCAAAACTAAAGTGACATAAATAAGAACAGTGGTTGTCAGATACCAGGGGTGAAGGGAATGGATTGACTACAAAATAAAATGAGAATTTTTAGGATGATGAAAATGTTCTTTATCTTGAGTGCAATGGCAGTTACAACTCAATATATTTGTCAAAATTCACTGAAATTGCACACTTAATAAGTATTATTTTAAGTAAATTATACTTTAATAAGACTAGTTTTTCAATGTTTTAAGGCTAACAAAAATGGTGGCAGGGAAGATTTTTCCATAAATATAATAAAAATGCAAAATCTTCGGTAGATAGAGTATCAAATAAATCCATAAGAAAAACAATGATACTACATAGAAAAGGGGGCAAAAAAATAAACAGAAATCTCATAGGAAAAGGAGGCAAAATACTGAATGCTAGTGAAGAAGGGATGAATCAAGTATCAAACTCTGGTGGAAATATGACTTGACACAACTTCCTGCAAAGCAATTTGAATATCTGAACAAAAGTCTTAAACTATTCCTGTTTTTTGACCAGTAAGTCCATATGTAGGACTTTGTCTTAAGGAAATATTCAGTAATATAAACAGGTACTTTAAAACATAGATGTCACCAACACAATTCATTATTAGAGCCAAAAACAGCATGAAAAATACTTGATATTTAATAATGAGGGAGTAGTTTAATACCTTATAATGAATCTTTTCAACAGTATTTTTTACAGTCATTACAAATTATATTTTCAAAGGATTGCAACGACATGTTTAAATTTTCTTGATATACTATTAAATAAATAATAAGTAGGACACAAAAGTATTCGAGTTCTTTTGTGTTATTTGTAATGAATTAAACACTGCTGTGTATGTGTGTGTTTGGTCCTTAGGGAAACATGCTATAAGGTTAACAGTGTTTTTTCCAGGTTGTGGAATTATGGATCATTTTTGTTCCTACTATATCCTTTTCTAAATTTTTCCAGCTTCTACATCAATATTGCATTACTTATGAAAGCAAAATAAGATAAATATACACATAAACATCTAAGTATCATAATTCTAAGATAGAAAATTAGTCTGGTTTTGATTGTTTTAAGGAAATAAGTGAGAACATGTTCTCACCCACTCCTCATCCCAAGAGAATAAATAGTATTATCTTTAAGTCTATAGATTTCTTGGCAAACCACTAGCTTAATATATAAAACATAGATATCAATGTCCATGTTCTTTTGGAATATTTTTATGCCTTTCTCTGCCTTGCTGATTCACAACTATATAGAGATACCATGTTAGACACTGATGATACAAAGATCTCCAAACCCAAATCTCTGTCCTCAGGGAACTCACAATCTTATGAGGGAGGCTAGTGTATTAATTTCCAATTGGAAGTTTGGATAGGACAGCAGCAGACCATAATTACCCTGAGATTACATAGTGGGAGGAAGAAAAGAATGCATCCTTCCATTTATTCACACATTTGTTCAACAGATACTTATGTAACACCAACGACTTTCAGGAACTATTTATTTCCTAGTTATACAATGGTTAACAAAACAGATGTAATTCTGCCCTAAAGGTAAGTAGGCATTTAACAAATAGAAAAGAAAATATCTGACACAATTTGTGCTGTGGAGGAAATAAATTAAATTGAATAAAAGATGGTATGAAAAGGTGGAGGAAAGGGGTATAGCAAAAGAGATGAAGGGATAAGGAAAGGCCTCCCTGGGGAGGAGGCATTTTAGTTGAAATTAAAGGATGAAAATGAACCAGCCATCCGAAGAAAGAGGAAGACTATCAGGTAAGGCTGAGCTTGTGCTGTTCATGGTATTGAAAAACCAATGTAGCTGGAGTTGGTAGGCAAATAGGAGAAGCTGGAGATGAGGTAGGGACCAAATCATGTAAGGCTTTCTATTCCTCAACCCTCAGAACAGACCAAGATCTGAGCTTCATATTTTTATTTTTGGATCTTTAAAAGGTATTTTAGCAAACATTAATTTTAGGAGGCATTCTTGAAAATAATTGGGCAACTAGATGTCAAAAATGCTAAGTAACTTGAGCCAGCTTAGACACTCCATTTTCTCCTCATATAAGAGTAACACAGAAAAGGAATGTTGTAAAGGAAACTAAAGATGAAACATGCCATGTGCATAAGGAAGTATTACTGTTTTACAGAAAAAACAATAATCAGTTGAGACAGAGGAAGGGGTTCTTTTGCATTAGAAATATAAATTTATTAGCTCTAGTTGGATGTTATTGAATGCCATCAAAAATAGCACTTCAGCACTGATTCAGAACTGTAGGGTGCACTATCAGCATAATTAAAATAAAAGAATCTAAGCCATTTCCCCATCTTGCTTCCTTATTATTGTCTAATTGTTCAGAATGTCTGTCTGTTATAGAGACGAAGCAATTAAGCCCAGCAAGTCGCAACAATGAGGATTATAAAGCGGAGGGGGGGGGGCTGCTTCATTAGCAACTTGGATATCAGCATAGAAAACATTAAAGAAAGAAACGCAATTGTAATTGGAAATAATTAGATGGCACCGTTCTCCCTTAACTGGGGAAGATATTCTATCTGCATTTGCAGGCTTTTTTTCATTTCATGGGTCTTTTTTCACCTGGGCTCCTCAAATTGAGTTCCATAAACATTACGGTATCATAGAGGAGTTATTAAAGGGCCAGGTGAGCACCAGATACTTTTTGAGATAATGGCACCTATTGTAAATCCAAAAGAATTTTGTTTCAAGAACTTTGTCTTTAGAGCACCTGGGTGGCTCAGTTGGTTAAGCTTCTGACTCTTGATTTTGGCTCAGGTCATGATCCCGGGGTTGTGGGATCAAGCCCTAAGTTGGGCTCTACAACTCAGCAGAGAGTCTGCTGGAGATTCTCTCTCCCCTCATCTCTCTCTGTCCCTCCTACTGTGTGAGTTCTCTTATCTCTCTCTCTCCCTAAAGTAAATAATCTTAAAAAAAAAAAAAGAATTTTGTTTTAACTGTCAACTGGCCCAGGAAGAAGAGAGGAAGGGAGTCAACGCTTCTGTTAAATACAAATCACCAGAACAAAAAATCCTTATGCATTTCCTGCTCCGTTTCTCACAAATACAGAGTTGCATTTCAAAACTGCAAAGTCTACCCTTGGAACATGTATTTTTTTAAAAACAGCAATCATCTTTAATACATTTACTATGCAAAAGGTTATGAAACAAGCATAAAAAAAACACAAACATTTTTGTATCTTGAATTGACTAGTCTCAAAAGCCCCCTTGGTTAAAAACTAAGGCTCAGAGAAGAGATTGACATGCCCCAGGTAAAAGCAGGTAGAAGAATCACAAGCAGAAATAAAGTTTCTTTGATAAAAACCTAATAATCATAGCTACTGCATGCTGTATTCATACTGTGTGGTAGCTACTATGTTAAATGTCTCACATAAATTGTCTATTTAATCCCACGAGGTACAGCAATATGATTTTTATGGATAAGGAAACTGGTGCTCAGAGAGGTTATGCAATTTTCTCTACTATGAGATAAAACAGATTTGAACCTAGTTGTGTCTGATCACAAGACCTGTACTTATAACTGCTGAACAATTCCACTTCCCCATACCAAGGACAAAATATACATTAAATAGTGGCTCCTGTTTTTCCTTTCACCAAACCAGAAGCAAGAGAAAACAGTGGCACAGGTGGGAAAATTAGCCAATTCCTTAGAGAAAACATCAGCAAGCTATGGCCCACCATCAGGTTTTTTTTCTTTTTTTAACAAGGCATAAACTAAGAGAGGTTATATATTTTTAAATAGTTGGGAAAAACTTAAAAATATGTTGTGACACATAGAAGTTATTTGAAACTCAAATTTCAATGCCCACAAGTAAAGTTTATTGGAGTACAACCACACTCAATCATTTGTGTATTGTCTATGGTTGCTTTTGCTCTCCTATGGCAGAAGTGAACAGTTGGCAAAATATTATGTGGTCTACAAATCCAAAAATATTTACTATCTGACCCTTTACAGAAAAATTCTTGCCAACTGTTGCCCCCTCCCCAACTTGGTTCAATTGATGAAAATAAGAATACGAGGAAATGTTTACATGATCAATGTTCTGCACTTCTAGGGAGAGGAAAGAGGAAGAATAGATTACATAGTAAGAGGAACAGAAAAGGAAAATGGCATGCTTCATCATTTTGTCTATGGAGGTGGTGTGTGTTCCTCAAAAGGAGGAGAGCAGGAAGGAGAGCCATGTTGGTGAGTCTACTGAAATCCTCCATCCTGTCAAAGGAGACTCTCTAAAAGAAAATACCACCCAATGTCTTCATGGTGGCTGGTGGCTCTCAGGCTGGAACATTCTCTTCCTTAGGTCACAGCTTTTGCCAACAAAATGCTTTGGGTGGGATAGCAAAGGTCATTCTCTCTTTATAGCAATAAAACACAAAAGAAAAACAGTAATAATGCTGGGCATTGAACCTTGTTATGCTCTCCCTGGAAACCACATAAATTCAGTTCCCCATGAATGTGTCAGAGAAAGATGAATTCAGTTGCACAGGAAAGTGATTTGTCCACTATTGGTCCAAGCAAAACTGAACTCAAAGACTTTTTCCTAAATACAAGCCAATGGAATGACTCACTTACTTGGAAAATGGAGTAGCTAACCGTTTCATCCACCAGTATCTTTCAGTAAAACAGCTTGGACCATTTTCATTTCACACTGAACATTTTAGAATGGCTTTTGTAAATGTATCTGGGCTTCCCACTTACACTGCCTATAGGGAAATTATGATGATCTGCTGACACTGGCATCCCAATCTAAGCAACGGCTTTATTTCTCAACATAAATTGACATCCTAATTCATATGCATCAGTCTGTATTAACTGGGGAAACAATCAGTGTTGCTGAAATTCTGAAATCATTATGATTTTAAGGACCAGACTCCGGACTGCATTAAATTCACCAAATACCATAATATGACTTTGAATCCAGGTGTCTGGTCTTGCCTGGCAAAATTCACTCTGAAATTCTGTGTTTAACACAAAGGTACTGCAGCATATACAAATTTTACATATGTAAATTCAATAATAAATGCTAAGAGAGAGAAGGAGACACAAAACTACTTAAACAGTATATATAATCCCATGGACCATTCCACTAAACACATGTACCCTCCACAGCTTAGAATAGGAGACATGAATGTGCTTTCTCCAGTCTTCATTCCCACTCTCATCTTAAAATGTATCTCATTATGTTGAGTGTGTTTCTAGTATTTAAAGATCTACGCTCTTCAAACTAGTGTCCTGATTCTTAATTCAGTACTCACCTAAAAAATGGTGATAAGAACCAGCACTGATGTTAACACAGGTTATACTAGATTTCTTGAGTGATGACAAGTCAGTCTATAATATCTGGTGTTATTCCAAGGTTGTTTTCAAAGAAAATTTTGGCTAAAATGCAATCTTTGCTTTAGGCACTCACTCTGGTTCCTAACCATCATGTAAGATATCACTTCACTATGGGTGACTTAACTTGGAAAATTTACAAATTCAAAGTACATGCAATTAAACAAATTCAATCTCATATGGGAATGAGAATGGAGGACTTTATTCTGTTTCAACAAGAACAATGATTCCCCTTAGGGTGGCTCTTCCCATACTGTGTTCTGTGAAACATCCATTGTTAGTAGGTATTCCTTCAAAACAGGTTTCTACAATTTGAAAGGCTTAAGCAATATTACATATTTTATTCTCTTTTTGAAAGTTTTAATGCACATTAGTGTTGCTGTGGACTGAATTATGTCTCTGCCTCCCACCAGATTCCTATGTTGAAGCCTTAACCCCAAACCTGATAGTATTTGGAGATGGAGCCTTGGGAGGTAATTAGGTTTAGATGAGGTCATCAGGGTCCTTCATGATGGAATTAGTATTCCATATAAGAAACAGGAAAGAGCTTTCCCTGTCTGTCCACCAACAAGAACACAGCAAGAAGCTGGTCAATAGCAAGCCAGGAAGAGAGTTCTCATGAAAACCCAACCATGTTGCACCCTCACCTTTGACTTCTAGCCACAGGGCTGTGATAAATGTCTGTTGTTTAAACTACCATCTATGTTATTTTGTTATGTCAGCCTGAGAAAGTTAAGACAAACACGCTGAGAAAATCCTGCAATAAAGAAATCAATTTAACACTATAGAACCAGCATTTTTCACATGCAATTAAGAGGAGGTCTCAGCTATTGTTGTTCTACCTTACTCCTCCATGATCCCTAAGAGTAAAGAGTACCGATCTAATTGTACACATCTAGGGTAGATTGGTCAGAGGTTAAGGTCACTATGTACTAAAGACACAGATATACCCAGAAATGAGGAAGCTGACCCAAGGCCTATCTCTTAGCACAGGATATGAACATGCATACAGGCACATGGAGTTCTTATTTAAAATGCACATTCTGATTGAATAGGTCTTGGATAAGGCCACATATTCTGCATTTCTAACAAATTTTTAGGTGATACTGATGTTGTTGATCTATGGATCAGACTTTGAAGAATATGGTGCTAGGAACAATCCCAACCATCTCGCTCCCCATCTTCTCATCTCATCCTCATAAGGGTTTTTTTATTTGTTTGTTTGTTTGTTTTTGTCTCCAGCAGCCAACTGATAAGACTGAAAATTAAGAGGGAGAGAAGTCTTACACAGGCTAAGCCTTGAGCCTGAGCTGACTGCCAACCCAGCTGTACAGAATAGCTCCTTTGGGGGTACGATATACGAGTGTAAGCATAAGTAGTCTTCATGCCTATTTTCTTTGCCTCTGGTATGTGAGGCTTCTTCTGTAACCTTGTGGTAAAGGTGAGAATTGACAAAGCAAGATTTATGCATTCTTGGTTCTCTAAGCCATAATGCCATCTGAACATGATCAAAATTCCACTGTCCTTTACATGACACTTGCTTGATGATGAATCACTATTTACATGGGACACCTTTTAGCAGCAGGGTATAGTGAGAAAAATAGAGCTTCTGATGTTTGGAAGTCTGTTTCTTTACTAGTTTAGGGCATATGTAAGTTGGTCATCTTCCAGCTGATTGAGGAGAAGTCTGAAATTTCCTCTCAGATTTTCTCAAGCTCTGTCTCTATTTACATATGGCAGTTAAGATCCTACAGCATCAAGGAGTATAGTTAAGAGTTTGTAGCTCCATCTTTTTCTCACTAGGAAATGGGAGCATATGCCAGATCTGCATATAAGCAACAGGTAGCCAAGATGTTCAATCTACCAAGGTAACAATTACAAATAGAGCAGTGCAGGGAGCCCTGTCTGTCACTGCCCAGAGTAATAAACTGACCTCCTGGCACATGTTTAACTTAGCTGGGGAAAAATGGGCTCTATTCAATGCCCAAATAATGATGGACAATTGTGCATATTTGAGAAATTAAATTACCAAAACAAACAGAAGGATCTTCTCAACTTACACCTGGCAGTTGGAAATAGTTTCTCTTTGCATTTTTTCTGTCCATGAATAAATTAAATTTGCTATTAGATTATGGTGGTTATTTTCACAGGCAGGTAAGCCTGATGACTACTCAAACTGCCTTGTAATACTTGAAGAATATGGGTCTAAGAAGACGAGTCTTGAGTATTTCTGATTTTTCATGCAAGAAGGAAGACAAACAGTCCATCCTAGCTTGTTAGATATAAAGGAACAGAATTTCAAGGAAGAATTTGATAAATCCTGCACTCTGGTTTCCAGAGGGTAAAAAAGGCTTTTTAAATTTTTATTTAAGTTTAATTAACTAACATATGTATATTATTGGTTTCAGAGGTAGAGGTCAATGATTCATCAGTTTTATGTAATACCTAGTGCTCGTTACATCACATGCCCTCCTTAATGGCCATCACACAGTTACCCCATCCCTCCCACCACCCTCCACTCCAGAGACCCTCAGTTTGTTTCCTATGATTAATGTGCATTACACTGTTTGGCTGCATGAATTCTTGGATTCAATAACAAAAACAAATTTTATATATATTGGAGGGGATGGAAGAAATTCTTAATTTTGTGATCTCCCAAGGGTTCTCTATAAAGTTTTATTTTTATTCTTGGCCTACTCAGTCATCTTCCATACATGTGCTGTCATCACCTACAGCATCCAGAAAGGGAAATTGAAGTGGGTCAAGGTGAGGTCCTATTCAGTTGGAGTTATAGAGCCAAACATAGAAATCAAGAAGTATGGTTCCCACTTTGTTGTTTTTTTTTAAGATTTTATTTATTTATTCATGAGAGACACAGAAAGAGAGAGAGAGAGGCAGAGAGAGAAGCAGGCTCCATGCAGGGAGCCCGATGTGGGTGGGACTCAATCCTGGGTCTCTAGGATGAGGCCCTGGACTGCAGGCAGCACTAAACCGCTGCGCCACCAGGGCTGCCCTGGTTCCCACTTTGAACTCTCTAACCAGCAGAGTGGTTAAAAACACACTTATAGCACTAACAGACTCCTGGGTCACAAAGGTGAGATATGTGTTTATAGAGCTTAAAGATGGTAAGAACAATTCACTGCCAATTTGATAACTTAAAAAGTGGGTACACAATCATCCACTTTCTATTCAGAAGTAACTTGGAGGAAAATCATGGAAGTATAACAAGAAAAGAAAGCTCTTAATACTCTATATTTATGGTATCTCTTCATTATATACAAAGATAATCCCTGGTATTTTTCTAGAGATTAATAGTTTTAAAGTATTTAACATCAAGGATATATTTACCTATTTAATAATCTATAAGCTTATCAAAGTAAGTAAGAGGATGTCCATTTTTAGGAACCAGATAAAATAATTTTTTAAATAAATGGGAAATTATTTTCATGTATTATTTTTTCCAACTATAAAAATAACTGGATACTTTGAAAAATGTAGAAGCTGACCTACTATCCAAAGAAAGGGAAAGAACATTCTGGTGTGTTTCCCTTTTCTGGAGCTGTGTGTGTTCATGCTACTACAGGTACATGGGTACTTACATAATTTTTAACCAAAATGAGGTCTTACCCTATATTGAGATGTTTCTTTCTTCCTCTTATTTCACATTAAATTTTGAACAGACTCCTAGGAAAATGAAGGAAGCAAACATATCTCTATTCTTCTCCTTAAGTAGAACTAAAACCTGGGACTTTATATAGAAAACACATAAAAAGATTCTAAAATGTAGAGAGAAAACAGACCAGCTAAGAACCTTAGGAAACAAGGAACAATACAGCAGTGAGTCCCTTAGGTTGGTTGGTTGTCTCATATATTCCAGATCCAGAGGTGAGAAAGTCAGAAACCTGGGAATTCCAACAGGCATTGAGCGGAAAAGTCCCCAACAAAAGTCAACTCTCTAGCCAAAGACCAGGACAGGGCTGACCTAGCAAGACAGAAAACTTTTAGACAATAACCATTCCACTCCTTCAAACACCACAGAAAAAAACTGTTACCCCCAACTCCACTCATATGATCAAGTAGCCTAGACTTCCATCTTCCCCAGGCTATAACTTCCCAATCTACCACCCTCACTGTGGAAGTGTCAGAGAAGACTGAGTAGGAAGCTGGAATTTTGATTCTCAATGAGCACGAATAATTGCTGCCTGATTGCATCAGTGGAGACCATGTGGGAAGCCAACATTAACAAGATCCCCCTCCTACACACACACACACACTGCCTCCTACCCAGCATTGACAAGATCCCCACACCCTCCAATGGTATAATGTCAAGGGAAGTCTAAGAGGGAGTCAGGACCTTAACTAGTAACCAGTGTCCGTGGAGGCCATGTAAGGAGCAGTAACAAGGCAATGCTACCACTCCCCAGGCAAGGAGGTCTCAGTAGAGATCTAGTGGGGAGCCAGAAGTCATTCCCCTGCCCAGCAGTAATTAGGAGTACCTTCCTTGGATGTCAATAAAAGTCAAGTGGGAAATTTAAACTTCCACTCCCATCTGAGAGTGTAAGGCAGTGCCCTCCACTTTCCTCTACCAGAGTTGTTTCAGGAAAAAGCTAGCTAAAATAGGTTTAAATAAGACTCAGAGTTTCATAACATAATACTCAAAATGTATAGACTTTCATTTTTAAAAATCATTCATACAAGAATCAGGAAGAGCTTAAAATAAATGGAAAAAAATAATAATTGGATGCCAACATCAAGATAACAGGTATTTCAGAATTATCTGACAAAGACTTTAATGTAGACAGTATAAAAATGCTTCAACAAGCCATTATGAGCAAACTTGAAACCTGAAAAAATAGAAAGCTTCAGCAAATACATAACAAGCCTCAAATAAAGAGAAGATATCAAGAAGAACCAAACGACAATTTTAGAACTAAAAAGTTAAGCAACTTAAAAAAATACAGTGGATAGTCTCAACAGCAGAATTAAATGGATAGAGGAAACAATCGTTGGAAGACAAAACAATAGAAATGTAATCTGAATAACAGAAAATAGCCAAAGGAAAAAAATGAACAGCAGTTCAAGAACCTGTAAGACTTAAAAAAAAAAAAAAAAAAAAAGTAACTTTCATGACAGAGATGTCTGGGAAGGAGAAGAGAAGGACAGCACTGAAAAAGTATTCCAAGAAATAATGACTGAAAACTCTAAGTTTGGCAAAAGACATAGACCTACAAATTCAATAATCTATATACAAAGACCAACCAAGATCAACTCAAAGAAACCCACATGTGAAGATAAATCATAGCCACACCTTTGAAAACTCAAGACAAAAAATCTTGAAAGCATCAAGAGAGAAATGACGCTTTGCCTAGAGGAGAAAAATAGTTCAAAGAAAGCAAATAGCTAATCAGAACTATGGAAGCCAGAAACAAGTAGCACATCTTCATTTTATTTTTTTCAGTTCTGTAATATATTTATTGATCAATTGTTTTAGGCTTGGTCTATATACTATACTAATAAAGGAGGTAAAAATTTGTTTATTGAAGTATAATTAACATGTATTAGTTATAGGTGCACAATATAATGATTAAAAAATTCTATAGGGGGATCCCTGGGTGGCTCAGCGGTTTAGCACCTGCCTTTGGCCAGGGGTGTGATCCTGGAATCCCAGGATTGAGTTCCACATTGGGCTTCATTGGGTTTCCTGTGTGGAGCCTGCTTCTCCCTCTGCCTGTGTCTCTGCCATTCTCTCTCTCTCTCTCTCTCTCTGTCTCTCATGAATGAATAAATAAAATCTTTTTTAAAAAATCTATACATTACTCACCGTTCATCACAGTAAACACTTAGTCCCCCTTTCACCTATTTTACCCACCCACCTTCCCTCTGGAAACCACTTGCTTGTTCTCTGTATTTAAGAGTATGTTTTTCTTTTTTCTTTATTCATCTGTTTTGTTTCTTAAACTCCACATATGAATAAAGTCATACGGCATTTGTCTTTCTCTGACTAATGCATTTCATTTAGCACTATATCCTCTAGATCCATCTATGTTGTTGCAAATGGCAACACTCTTTTTTATGGCTTGTAAGTAGTCCATTATCTGTGTGTATCACATCTTCTTTATCCATTCATCTATGGATGGACACTTGAGTTGCTTCCATATATCTTGGCTATTATAAATAATGCTGCAATAAACATGGGTACATATATCTTTTTTAATTAGTGTTTTCATGTTCTTTGGGTAAATATCCAGTGGTAGAATTACTGGGTAATATGGTAATTCTATGAAGCAGTATATATTTAAAGTACTAAAAATTAAGAGAATCTGTTGCCCTAAAAAAAAATTCTAAAGATAGTTCTCTAAACAGAAAGGAAACAATGAAAAGACAAAACTTGGAATATCAGGAAGGAAAAAAGAACATGGCAAGCAAAAATATGGATAAATAAAATAGTCTCTCTTTACTCTCTAGAATTTTCTCTAAATTATATTTCACAGTTAAAAGCTGAAATTATATGATTGATGTGATTCTAAAGGTATATACAGGAAGTATTTAAGACAATGTTATTCTAAATAGGAGACAGTAAAAGAACATGAAAGGAGATAATGTTTCTATATTTTACTTCAACTGATAAGCTGATGGCACTAGTAGATATTGATGTTTTATATATGTATATACAGTGTAATATGTATATGTAGTGTAATATGTTTGTACTATATATAGTATATTGTGTGTATATATATATATATAATGTAATATATTTAGCACAACCACCATTTTTTGGTGATATATATACCATATATACACCATCAAAATAGTTACACAAACTACTCAAAAATATTAGAGACTCAAAATGGAATTATCAGGTATGTTTAAGCAACACATCGGAAGGCAGAATAAAAGACCCAAAAAAAGTAGAGACAACAAACACAAAATAAAAAATGATAGATTTAGAGATGCCTGGGTAGCTCAGTGGTTGAGCATCAGCATTCGGCTCCGGGCATTGTCCTAGGGTCCCAGGATGGAGTCCTGCATCGGCCTCCCTACGGGGAGTCTCCTTTAGCCTCTGCCTATGTCTCCATCTGTATCTCATGAATGAATAAATAAATAAATGATAGATTTACATTCTAACATACCAATACTTACATTAAAAAGTAACAGTCAAAATACAGCAATTAAAAGACAGATTAGTAGAATGGGTTAAAAAAAATCACCCAACTGTACACTGTCTAAAAAAAAAAGAAAAATCACTCCAAATATAACAGTATAGGCAGGTTAAAAGTAATGAATAGAAAAAGACTATCACACAAATATTATTTAAAATAAAGTAGGGGAACGCCTGGGTGGCTCAGCAGTTGAGCGTCTGCCTTTGACTCAAGATGTGATCCCAGAGTCTGATAGAGTCCCACATTGGGCTCCTGCAGAGAGCCTGCTTCTCCCTCCATCTGTGTCTCTGCCTCTCTCTCTGTCTCTCATGAATAAATAAATTCTTAAAAAATTTAAATAAAATAAAGTAGGAGTAGCTACATTATATTATACAAATTGACTTGAAAACAAAGAAAATTACCAGAACTGGGGAGGAACATTATATAATGATAAAAAGGTCAATCCACCAAAATGACACAGAAATCCGAAATGTGTATGCAGCAAATAGCAGAGCTGCAAAATTCTGATAGAATTGAAAGGAGAAATTGATAAATCTAAAATTATAGTTGGAGAACTCTACCTTTCTCAATTTATGGAACAATTAGATGGAAAATCGGCAAAGATAAAGAATTCAAAATATCATCAGTCATTTGGATCTAATCAATGTTTAGAAAACACTGCCCAACAACAGAATACATTCTTTTCAAATGCCCACAGAACATACACCATTTCTCTATTACACTGTGGCTAATCTGTTATTTAATCCTTTTGTTTAGTTTCTAATTTTTTGTCAAGCATAACATACATTCAGAAAAGTACAGATTGATGACCCATGTAACTACCATCTAGCTCAATTATATTACCAGCACCCCAAAAGCTCCCCTTATGCTCCTATCTACTCCCTCATTTCCTTCTTTGGGAATAACTACTGTGACTTCTAAAACTACAGACTAGCTTGCCTTTTTAAGCACTGAGTGTTACACTATATGTTGGCAAATCGAACTCCAATAAAAAAATATACAAAAAAATAAATAAAGTTCAAACAAGACCAAGAAAAAAAAATTCTACAAAAATGGAATACACATGCTTTTGATCCTGGCTTTTTTCATTCATAATTATATTTATGAAGTTCATTCATGTTATTGCAAGTAGCAATATATATTTGTTAATATCTATTGTTATAGAGTACTACAATATACATAGTACAATGTATTGATCCATTCTACTATAGACAGACATTTATGCCTTTTTCAGTTTAGAACTATTACAAATAGCTATGGATATTCTTGTGTATGCCTTCTGATTATTTAATTTTTATTAATTTATTTATGTTAGATATTTACCTAAATTGTTATATATTATGTTTATATATTTAAATTTAATATTTACCTACAGAATTGTTGATTTATACACTAAGCATGTATTAAATTTGAAGAGACAAACTGTTTTCTAAAGGTGTTGCACCAATCTATACTCTCATCAGTAATGCATAAGCATTCCTGACCTCCACATCTTTGTTAACACCTGGTCATGTCCATCTATTTTCTAAGCCTTTTTGTTGTATCTTAGTAGAGTTAAGCATGTTTTCATATGTTTATCAGCTCTTTGAAAATCTCCATTTGTGAAGTTCCTAATATATTGCTCATTTTTTTAAAATTATGTTGTCATTTTCTTCATAATTTCTAAGTTCTTTTAAAGTATATAGTCTGGTGTCCCGGCATTTCATTGCATCTGTATCTTTGGGGTAAATCCCCCACACCTGCGCCCCGATATTTATAGCAGCAATGTCCACAATAGCCAAACTGTGGAAGGAGCCTCTGTGTCCACCGAAAGATGAATGGATAAAGAAGATGTGGTTTATGTATACAATGGAATATGACTCAGCCATTAGAAATGACAGATACCCACCATTTGCTTCCACGTGGATGGAACTGGAGGGTATTATGCTGAGTGAAATGAGTCAATCGGAGAAGGACAAACATTATATGTTCTCATTCATTTGGGGAATATAAATAATAGTGAAAGGGAATAAAAGGGAAGGGAGAAGAAATGTGTGGGAAATATCAGCAAGGGAGACAGAACATAAAGACTCCTAACTCTGGGAAACAAACTAGGGGTGGTGGAAGGGGGGGAGGGCAGGGGGGAGGGGTGAATGGGTGATGGGCACTGAGGGGGGCACTTGATGGGATGAGCACTGGGTGTTATTCTGTATGTTGGCAAATTGAACACCAATAAAAAAATAAATTTATTATTTTAAAAAGTATATAGTCTGAACTTGGGCCCTTCTCAGTTATATCTGCTGGAAATATATTTTTCCATTCTCTCTTTTCATTCTCCTAAAGTGTTCTTCTGAAAAATAAAAATTACTCATTAAAATAAGGTGGCCCAATTTATATTTTCCCTTTGTGGGTAGGAATCTTTGTATGTTATTTAAGAAAATTTGTCCTATTTCAAGGTATAAAGAAATTACCATCTGCAGTAAGATAGAAGTGTTACCAGAACTTGTGAGGGGTGTATATAAGGATCAAGATTCATTTTGTGTATGGATAGCTAATAGATTCAAAAATCACTTATTGAAAACCAACCTCTTCCCCACTGCTCTGTAGTACCACTTTTGTCATAAATCTACTGTCCATGTGTAGACTGTTCCCAGATTCTGTATTCTATTCCACTGGTCCATTTGCCTATCTTGGCCCAAACATCACAGTATCTTCGTTGTAAGTTTTCATATCCAGGAAAGCCTACAACTTTGTTCATTTTCAAGATTGTTTTCATTATTTTATTCTATTAATGTATATAGTTTGCAATTATTTTGACGATCCCCTCACCCCCCAAAAGAGAAAACCATGCTGCCCTCACTTCTCCTACGTCCTCTTCTTTTTCTGAACAATTTAATCTTGACATCTTTAAGTATGACAAAACAATATAAGTATCCACAGTGGATGAAGAAGAGAAGGATATCAGAGCCTAAGCAGGATGAGCAGAGAGTCCATACTTTTTTTAAATAATAAATTTATTTTTTATTGGTGTCCAATTTGCCAACATACAGAATAGCACCCAGTGCTCATCCCATCAAGTGCCCCCCTTAGCGCCCGCCAACCAGTAACCCCCACCCCCCGCCCTCCTCCCCTTCCACCACCCCTAGTTCGTTTCCCAGAGTTAGGAGTCTTCCATGTTCTGTTTCCCTTTCTGATATTTCCTACCCATTTCTTCTCCCTTCCCCTCTATTCCCTTTCACTATTATTTATATTCCCCAAATGAATGAGACCATATAATGTTTGCCTTCTCCGATTGACTTATACCCTCCAGTTCCATCCACGTCGAAGCAAATGGTGGGTATCTGTCATTTCTAATGGCTGAGTCATATTCCATTGTATACATAAACCACATCTTCTTTATCCATTCATCTTTCGATGGACACTGAGGCTCCTTCCACAGTTTGGCTATTGTGGACATTGCTGCTAGTACATGAGAAAATGCTCTGCATCACTTGCCATCAGGGAAATACAAATCAAAACCACAATGAGAGTCCATACTTTTTAAAAATTATTATTAAAGACCCTTTTTAAAGCAGTTTTAGGCTTATAATAAAACTAAGGGAAAGGTACTGAAATTTCCCAAATACTCCTTTACACATGCATACCTCCCTCACCCTCCACTATTAGAATCACTCACCAGAGTGGTACTTTTTTTTTTTAACCAAGGATGAACCTACATTGACAAATCATAACCACCCAAAGTCCACAGTTTACCTAAAAGTCCACTTTTTGTGTCATACATTCAATGGGTTTTGACAAATATATAATGATATGTATCTACCATTATAATATCAGAGACAGTAGTTTTAGTTCCCCCAAGTCTTGTATTTTTCTTGTTAATCCCTTTCCCATTCCTATCACCTATACCTGGAAACCACTGATGATCTTTTTATTGTCTTCATAGTTTCACCTTCTCCAAAATCTCACATAGTTGTAATCATAAAATATATAACATTTTCATATTGGTTTATTTCACTTAACAATGTCATTTAAATTTCTTCCATCTCTTTTGGTAGTTTGATAGGTCATTTATTCATACCACTGAATAATATCTCATTGTTTGGATGTTCTAAAGTTTATTTACCCAATTACCTATTAAAGGACATCTTGGTTGCTTCCAAGTTTTGGCAATTACGAATAAGGCTGCTGTAAACATCCATGTGCAAGTTCTTGTGTGGACATAGTTTTCAACTCCTTTGGGCAAATACTTAGAAACATAATTGCTGGATCCTCTGGTAAGCTTATGTTTAGTTTTATTAGTTTGGTGGGCCTTTCATCTTATGATGCACCTTATGGTGCACCGTGTGCCTGATCTCCATTCCCTTCTTCCTTTGTCTATTTGGAAAGTCAAAACTGACTTTAAAGTCCAACTTCAGTCATTGTATACCAATGTGTTTACCTCTGGCATTTTACAGTTCTTTATTTTCTTATAATGCTTTTCTATTTTCTGGATCATATAGTAAGAGTATGTTTAGTTTTGTACAAAACTGCCAAGGTGTCTTCCAAAGTGGTTGGACCATTTTGCATTCCCACCATCAGTGAGTGAGAGTTCCTATTGCTCCACATCCTCATCAACATTCGGCATTGTCAGTGTTCTAGATTTGGACCATTTTAATAGGTGTGTAGTGTAACTCCATTGTCACTTTAGTTTGCATTTTCCTGATGACATATGATGTGGGAGCAACTTTTCACATGCTTGCCATGTGTATTTCTTTGGCAAGGTGTCTTTAAGTTTTTTGGCCTATTTTTTATTTAGGTTGGGTTTTTTTTATTGTAGAGTTTTAAGAGGTCTCTGTATTTCTTGGATAACAATCCTTTACCAAATGTATCTTTTGCAAATATTTTCTCCCAGTCTTTGGCTTTTCTTCTAATTTTCTTGGTATTGTCTTTGGCAGAGCAGAAGTTTTTAATTTTAGTAAAGTACAGTTTCTCAATTATTTCTTTCATGGATCATGAAAGACCCAAATGCCCATTTCAAACTGAGCAAGCCAATGATTATGATATCTCATTAGAAATTTATTTTTCGGCCAGTGCTTAAAGTAAGACAAATACCTTGGTGACTCCCTTTGATAATGAATGGACATCTTTTGTAGTCTACTCACTAGAGTCTAATTTTATTTAAAGTGTGAGATCCTGCAGCCCACCTAGGATATAATTTATCTTCTACCACATGTAGATATAAAAATCTAAGTTCCATGTTTAGGGACCAGAAGTCTCACCTCCAGTCCTACCCCAAAGCAGTGACAGCTTCTGCCTGACATTATTTGTTTCAATATCCTTTTCATTTTTGGCCCCTAGAGATTTCTGTTACAATATTACAAGGGCAGCTATGCATTAAATGCGATGTTAATCATTGTCATATTTTCCCCAGCAGTACTAGGGGTTTTATGACAGTTTTCAGATTAACTATTGTACACTTATTACAAGGATTGGAACTTGTTTAGCCTTTCTTCACCTCTGTTTCCTCATCTGACCTGAGAATTAACAAACTACAATACATCAAGTGTCTGGCATGCAGATGACCTATAAAAAGAAACAACTATTTTTGTTATTACACCATATTTATTTAACCCATTCCTGATTATATTTGCTACTTCTTTTTTATATTATAGATAACACTTCAATGTGTACACATGAGTATAAATCTTTGTCATTCATAATTGTCTCCTGAGGCTAAATGCCAAAAAAATCCCTAGGTTTATTTTTATATTTTTTAAGATTCTTAATATATATTTTCTAGTTCCCCTCCAATGAGGATTTACCAAGCTTCATTCCCACCAGTAATGTGTTGTAGTGCACATTTTATCCTGTGTTATCACTAACACTGGCTAATATAATTTTCAGAATGTTTCAAAATGGATAGGTAAAAACAGTACTCTGTTTAAAACTGGCAATCCTTTGCGTGAAAAATATTAATAAAAGGTATAAACTATAGAATCCTAGTAGAATAAGAACTTCTCTGTGACCGAAGAGTATACCTAATTTCATAAGGAAGTAACACATCAAAGTTGGTGGCAAAGTTGAATGGATGTGAAAAGATCTCTGATGGTTGCAGGAAGAAGGGAAAGTTTAGAAGGATCAAAATAATGTAAATTTCTGACACATGCACCTCCACTCCCCTTTCTCCCATACACATCAGACATGCCTAACTAATCACAGAACTCCTTCCCACTAAGCTGAAAAGCAACTTCAGTACTCTTCTCAGTATAGTACTTCAGGCAGCAATTGATTATAGTTGACCCATAAGATAAAATCTCTTCACTCTCCTTGATTTGGTAAATTATAATTTAGGTTGTGACATGAATAAAAGGTATATAATATTTAATGTTGTTTTGTACTTGAGCCAGTGCAACTTGTAGCTGAATACAAATGCTATTCTTTATAGGATCTTTTTACCCAGCAGAGTCAACCTCATGATCATTGCTGGAAAAGTCTTTCCTTTCAGGGCAAGACAAAGGGAAAATGATAATACCCAAAGTCCAGAAGAGAATCTAATCTACAGTACTTGAATTGTACAGGTATAGAGTGGGCTTCCAGTGGGAAGTAGAATGCAATCAGATGATCTTCAAAAAACACCTGACCTTAAATAAAAAAACATACAAACCCACTTGACCTTTAGCAAAGGATATTTCCTTTCTGAAAACAAGAGGAGGGGAACAGGGAGTGAAAGTCTGCTTCTGCTGTCTTCTGCTGCTCTTTAGCCTGTGACTTCAAGTCAAAGTCACCAGAACTGGTCAACCTCAATGCTCTCAAAAAATTGAGGGAGTTCCCAAATAAATTCCAGAAAGTGAAGTCTCTAAATGTATTGAGACCTTATTTTTCTTTTATTAAATTTGTTTTTATTGAAGTTTGATTTGCTAACATATAGTATAACACCCAGTGCTCATCCAATCAAGTGCTTTCCTCAGTGCCCATCACCCAGTTACCCCAATCTCCCTCCCACCTCCCCTTCCACAACCCTTTGTTCGTTCCCAGAGTTAAGAGTCTCTCATGATTGTCTCCCTCTCTAATTTTTCCCCTTATTTTTCACCTAACATGAAGATGAGCTCCCCACGGAAGTGAGCTTTCCAGAGAGAAACCCTGACACAGAGGTGTCAATCCAGGAGTCCTGGAAAGAGGTTTCTTCTTTGGCTGGCACTCAGTTTTTTAGACAAAGATATAAATTTGTTAGTTAGCCACTACACAAGGACAATCCAAATCACAGTCTTTAAACCAGTCCGACAGTATCTAAGTGCCCCTCCCTCATGTTTTCTACTTCTGGCATCTCACCCTAGGGTGTTCCTACAAGAGTAGTCTGCTGATGTAGTATTAGGACTGTAAGCAAAATGACTTATAGATCACAAAATTAAACTACCATCAAGGGAGCTTTCTCAACATAAACAAATATGTTTATAATTCTCCTCCATCCAACCTAAGCATTTATATGATTAGCCCAGCCTATATCTATATTCTGTGGCCCTTTGAGGCAATTAGGTCATGTCTTATAACCTGTTTTCTACCCAACAATGGCAATATTTCTTTACATTATGAGTAAATACCTTTATTCCAGCATATACATCTCTAATCATGCAAGCTACACTCTCTCTCATGATACTTTGTCACATATAAGTATATATATATATATATATATATATATATATATATATATCCTCTCTACCCTGTCCAAGTCCTTCTGCTTCTTATATCCCACTTCCAGCCAGAACAAGGCCATTATTCCTTCAAGTGGGATTGGGAGATGTTTTAGATACTGAGGGCAAAGCGAGGGCTTAGAGATGCTCAAGATGGGAAGGATCCTGCTCTCAAGATGCATTAAATATAACCAAAACTTGGTTCACAAAAATTAACACCTGATAGCATAACTCCTCTATTTACTGTACTAAAGAGTCACTGTCTCCATCTTCACCCTTGTGTTTAATTTTTAAATGCTCCTTTTTATTCTTAACATCCATTGCCTTCCATATGCTAATCTTTAGGAAAGGGAAAGAAAAACACATCCAGCATACACATGTCTTCCCCAAGCTAGAATGCTCCCAACCCTTCTTCTCTACCTGACAAACTCCTCCTTACCCTTCTCTCTCTCCTCTGTGAAACTGTGGACTCTCCCTGGGAGACCTAGGTATTCCTTGCTAATGTGCCTTCTGCACTCTGCTAGAGCAATTCTGTCCATGTTTTCCATGTCTGCCACAGGTCTACGTTTCTACAAATCTGTGAGCTCGTTGAAGATAGGGACCCATGCCTTTGATCTTCCTTTCTTCATCATTTAGCCCACTGTTGGGCATCTGGATGTCATGTGATAAATGTTGCTGGATGGTTGGATGGATGAATCGTTATGATAATTTGCCATTATACCACTTAAGAATCTTAGAGTATGAAAGCTGGAAAGAACCACATGGCTCTTATGGTTAAATTTCCTCTTTTTAAAGATGAGACCTACAGAAAAAATGACTTAACTAAGGCTAGTGATCAGGAAAGCCAGGATCAAGAAGAGGCAACTGAGATGATTCATTCAAATCAGAATCGAATCCTGACTTTATTCTAAATGTTCACATTTTTTTCATCAGAGACTTTTGGTACTAATTTTGATTTTTTTAAAGACTTTATTTGTTTATTCATGAGAGACAGAGAGAGAGAGAGAGAGAGAGAGGCAGAGACACAGGCAGAAGGAGAAGCAGGCTCCATGCAGGGAGCCCAATGTGAGACTTGATCCGGGGCCTCCAGGATCACGCCCTAGGCTTAAGGCAGGCACTAAACCACTGAGCCACCCAGGGATCTCCTAATTTTGATTTTCTAAAAGTTGCATTAAAATATGATTTATCTTGGTTTCTGAGTTTGGGTCACCTCTTTACATTTTATTCCTGAGGCAAGCGCCTTACTCATCTTACCCTAGTTATGGCCTTGTAAGTAACTGAGAATTTAAAAGTTAAGAAAGCAAATGACCAAGGCTCCATGACACACATCTTCAGACAAACCTTCATGATTTTCTATACTTGTTGATCTACTTCTGAATGGGAGGAGATTTTATACTTTGGAGCATGGACTTGTTAACTCACCTAATTGCTAAGGCTACCTACATTTCACCGCTTAAAAAGTCATCTCTTAAAATATACAATTTGTTAGATTTTTGTGGTCATCAACTAATTATGCAAAATCATTTCATTTTAAGTAAATTCTCTTAACTGCTGGCCGTGTAGATGATCAACATTTACCCTGAGATTTAAGTCACAAGAAGGATACCATTGGGTTGACTTGAGCCTTTTTTACCAAATAAAATAGCACTTTTGATCATATTTTATTACCAATGCTATTCCTTCAAAGTTGTCCAATATTGTAATATTACCAATGATGATGATAACAGCATTAAAATGAAAACATGTAAGAAAATGAAACTAAACAATGCCAAGTTACTACAATGAATAGGAAATATTACCAAAGACACATATGAAACTGTAGATCATATGATAAGTCACTTTTTTATTGGAGTTCAATTTGCCAACATTTAGCATAACACCCAGTGCTCATCCCATCAAGTGCCCCCTTCAGTGCCCATCAAGCATTCACCACAACCCCCTGCCTCCTCCCCTTCCACCACACCCAGTTCGCTTCCCAGAGTTAGGAGTCTTCATGTTCTGTCTCCCTTTCTGACATTTCCCACCCATTTCTTCTCCCTTCCCTTCTATTCCCTTTCACTATTATTTATATTCCCCAAATGAATGAGACCATACAATGTTTGTCCTTCTCCGATTGACTTATTTCACTCAGCATAATACCCTCCAGTTCCATCCACGTTGAAGCAAATGGTGGGTATTTGTCGTTTCTAATGGCTGAGTCATATTCCATTGTATACATAAACCACATCTTCTTTATCCATTCATCTTTCGATGGACACCGAAGCTCCTTCCACAGCTTGGCTATTGTAGACATTGCTGCTAGAAACATCAGGGTGCAGGTGTCCAGGCGTTTCATTACATCTGTATCTTTGGGGTAAATCCCCAGCAGTGCAATTGCTGGGTCATAGGGCAGTTCTACTTTTAACTCTTTGAGGAACCTCCACACAGTTTTCCAGAGTGGCTGCACCAGTTCACATTCCCACCAACAGGGTAAGAGGGTTCCCTTTTCTCCGCATCCTCTCCAACATTTGTGGTTTCCTGCCTTGTTAATTTTCCCCATTCGCACTGGTGTGAGGTAGTATCTCATTGTGGTTTTGATTTGTATTTCCCTGATGGCAAGTGATGCAGAGCATTTTCTCATGTGCATGTTGGCCATGTCTATGTCTTCCTCTGTGAGATTTCTCTTCATGTCTTTTGCCCATTTCATGATTGGATTGTTTGTTTCTTTGGTGTTGAGTTTAATAAGTTCTTTATAGATCTTGGAAACTAGCCCTTTATCTGATACATCATTTGCAAATATCTTCTCCCATTCTGTAGGTTGTCTTTTAGTTTTGTTGACTGTATCCTTTGCTGTGCAAAAGCTTCTTATCTTGATGAAGTCCCAATAGTTCATTTTTGCTTTTGTTTCTTTTGCCTTCATGGATGTATCTTGCAAGAAGTTACTGTGGCCAAGTTCAAAAAGGGTGTTGCCTGTGTTCTCCTCGAGGATTTTGATGGACTCTTGTCTCACATTTAGATCTTTCATCCATTTTGAGTTTATCTTTGTGTATGGTGTAAGAGAGTGGTCTAGTTTCATTCTTCTGCATGTGGATGTCCAATTTTCCCAGCACCATTTATTGAAGAGACTGTCCTTTTTCTAGTGGATAGTCTTTCCTGCTTGGTCGAATATTAGTTGACTATAAAGTTGAGGGTCCACTTCTGGATTCTCTATTCTGTTCCATTGATCTATGTGTCTGTTTTTGTGCCAGTGCCACACTGTTTTGGGGACCACAGCTTTGTAGTACAACCTGAAATCTGGCATTGTGATGCCCCCAGATATGGTTTTCTTTTTTAAAATTCCCCTGGCTATTCGGGGTCTTTTCTGATTCCACACAAATCTTAAAATAATTTGTTCTAGCTCTCTGAAGAAAGTCCATGGTATTTTGATAGGGATTGCATTAAATGAGTAACACACTGTTTTGATGATCACAGCTTTGTAGTACAACCTGAAATCTGGCATTGTGATGCCCCCAGCTCTGGTTTTCTTTTTTAATATTCCCCTGACTATTCAGGGTCTTTTCTGATTCCACACAAATCTTAAGATGATTTGTTCCAACTCTCTAAAGAAAGTCCATGGTATTTTGATAGGGATTGCATTAAATGTGTAAATTGCCCTGGGTAGCATTGACATTTTCACAACATTAATTCTTCCAATCCATGAGCATGGAATATTTTTCCATCTCTTTGTGTCTTCCTCAATTTCTTTCAGAAGTGTTGTGTAGTTTTTATGGTATAGATCCTTTACCTCTTTGGTTAGGTTTATTCCTAGGTATCTTATGCTTTTGGGTGCAATTGTCAAAGGGATTGACTCCTTAATTTCTCTTTCTTCAGTCTCATTGTTAGTGTACAGAAATGCCACTGATTTCTGGGCATTGATTTTGTATCCTGCCACACTGCCGAATTACTGTATGAGTTCTAGCAATCTTGGGGTGGAGTTTTTGCGTTTTTTTAGGTACAGTATCATGTCATTTGCAAAGAGGGAGAGTTTGACTTCTTCTTTGCCAATTCGAATGCCTTTTATTTCTTTTTGTTGCCTGAATGCTGAGGCTAGGACTTCTAGTACTATGTTGAGTAGCAGTGGTGAGAGTGGACATCCCTGTCTTGTTCCTAATCTTAGGGGAAAGGCTCCCAGTGTTTCCCAATTCAGAATGATATTTGCTGTGAGCTTTTTGTAGATGGCTTTTAAGATGCTGAAGAATGTTCCCTCTATCCCTACACTCTGAAGAGTTTGATCAGGAATGGATGCTGTATTTTGTCAAATGCTTTCTCTGCATCTATTGAGGGGACCATATGGTTCTTGTTTTTTCTCTTGCTGATATGATCAATCACATTGATTGCTTTACGAGTGTTGAACCAGCCTTGCATCCTGGGGATAAATCCCACTTGGTCATGGTGAATAATCTTCTTAATGTACTGTTGGATCCTATTGGCCAGTATCTTGTTGAGAATTTTTGCATACATGTTCATCAGGGATATTGGTCTATAATTCTCCTTTTTGGTGGGGTCTTTGTCTGGTTTTGGACTTAAGGTGATGCTGGCCTCATAGAATGAGTTTGGAAGTACTCCATCTCTTTCTATATTTCTGAAGAGCTTTAGTAGACTAGGTATGGTTTCTTCTTTAAATGTTTGATAGAATTCCCCTGGGAAGCCATCTGGCCCTGGACTTTTGTGGCTTGGGAGGTTTCTGAAGACTGCTTCAATTTCCTCCCTGGTTATTGGCCTGTTCAGGTTTTCTATTTCTTCTTGTTCCAGTTTCGGTAGTTTGTGGTCTTCCAGAAATGCGTCCAATTCTTCTAGATTGCCTAATTTATTGGCGTATAGCTGCTCATAATGTTTTAAAAATTGTTTGTATTTCCTTGGTATTGGTGGTGATCTCTCCTTTCTCATTCATGATTTTATTAATTTGAGTCTTTTCTCTTTTGTTTTTTAAGGCTGGCTAATGGTTTATCTATCTTATTAAGTCTTTCAAAGAACCAACTCCTGGTTTTGTTGATCTGTTCCACAGTTCTTTTGGCCTCTATTTCATTGAGTTCTGCTCGAATCTTTATTATTGTCTTCTTCTGCTGGGTGTAGGATCTATTTGCTGTTTTTTCTCCAGCTCCTTTAGGTGCAAGGTTAGCTTTTGTATTTGAGTTCTTTCCAGTTTTTGGATGAATGCTTGTATTGCAATGTATTTCCCCCTCAGGACTGCTTTAGCTGTATCCCAAAGATTTTGAACGGTTGTATCTTCATTCTTATTAGTTTCCATGAATCTTTTTAACTCTTCTCTAATTTCCTGGTTGACCCTTTCATCTTTTAGCAGGATGGTCCTTAACCTCCACGTGTTTGAGGTCCTTCCAAACTTCTTGTTGTGATTTAGTTCTAGTTTCAAAGCATTATGGTCTGATAATATGCAGGTGGCAATCCCAATCTTTTGGTATCAGTTAAGACCTGATTTGTGACCCAGTATGTGGTCTATTCTGGAGAAACTTCCATGTATACTTGAGAAGAATGTGTATTCAGTTGCGTTTGGACATAAAGTTCTGTAAATATATGTGAAATCCATCTGGTCCAGTGTATCTCTTAAAACTCATTTCTTTGGAGATGTTATGCTTAGAAGATCTCTTGATTGTAGAAAGCGCTGTATTAAAATCACCAAGTATAAGTGTATTATTACCTAAGTATGTCTTTATTTGGTTATTAATTGATTGATATACTTGGAAGCTCCCACATTTGAGGCATAAATATTCATGATTGTTAGGTCCTCTTGTTGGATAGATCCTTTAAGTATGATATAGTGTCCCTCTTCATCTCTTACTACAGTCTTTGGGATAAACTTTAATTTATCTGATATAAGGATTGCTACCCCAGGTTTCTTTTGAGGACCATTTGAATGGTAAATGGTTCTCCAACCTTTTATTTTCAGGCTGAGGGTGTCCTTCGGTCTAAAAGGAGTCTCTTGTAGACAGCAAATAGATGGGTCTTGCTTTTTTATTCAGTCTGAAACCCTGCGCCTTTTGATGGGGTCATTAAGCCCGTTCACATTCAGAGTTACTATTGAAAGATATGAATTTAGTGTCATCATGATTCCTATTCAATCCCTGTTTTTGTGGATTGTTTCCTTGGACTTCCTCTTTCTTTTAGAGTCCCCCCCTAATATATCTTGCAGAGCTGGTTTGGTGGTCACATATTCTTTCAGTTCCTGCCTATCTTGGAAGCTCTTTATCTCTCCTGCTATTCTGAATAAGAGCCTTGCTGGATAAAGTATTCTTGGCTGCATGTTCTTCTCATCTAGGACCCTGAATATATCTTGCCAGCCCTTTCTGGCCTGCCAGGTCTCTGTGGAGAGGTCTGCTGTTAACCTAATACTTCTCCCCATAAATGTTACGGTCTCTTGTCTCTTGCTGCTTTAAGGATTTTCTCTTTATCTTTGGAATTTGCAAGTTTCACCATTAAATGTTGAGGTGTTGAGCAGTTTTTATTGATTTTAGGGGGGATATCTCTATCTTCTGGATCTGAATGCCTGTTTCCCTTCCCAAGTTAGGGAAGTTCTCATCTATGATTTGTTCAAATATACTTTCTGGTCCTGTGTCCCTTTCGGCGCCTTTGGGAACCCCAATTAAATGTAGATTTTTTTCCTTCTGAGGCTGTCATTTATTTTCCTTAACCTATCCTCATGGTCTTTTAATTGTTTTTCTCTTTTTTCCTCAGCTTCCTTCCTTGCCATCAACTTGTCTTCTATGTCACTCACTTGTTCTTCTACCTCGTTAACCATCCTCATTAGGACCTCCAGTTTGGATTGCATCTCATTTAATTGATTTTTTTAATTTCGGCCTGATTAGATCTAAATTCTGCAGTCACGAAGTCTCTTGGATCCTTTATGCTTTTTTCTAGAGCCACCAGTAGCTTTATAATTGTGCTTCTGAATTGGCTTTCTGACATTGAATTGTAATCCAAATTCTGTAACTCTGTGGGAGAGAAGACTGTTTCTCATTCTTTCTTTTGTGGTGATTTTTTCCTTCTGGTCATTTTGCTCAGTGCAGAGTGGCCAAAAACAAGTTGTACTGGAAAAAGGAGAAAAAGAGAGGGAAAAAAGAGGGGAGGGAAACAAACAGAAAACAAAAAACAAGGGGGAGTATCCTCTGATTCTATATACTGTAAATCCCTTGACTTCCCCTGGAACTTTCCATCACTGCTTGGTCAATAACTTGTTTTTCCCCTGTCCTTCCAGCTGGTCTTCTGGGGGAGGGGCCTGCTGTGGTGATTCTCAGGTGTGTGCACCTGGGGGAGCTGCTCAGCCCCCTGCCAGGTGCACGGCTCAGTGGGAGCGGTTTATCCTGTGAGGCCCCTGCTCAGTCCCAGGTACAAGGTGACACCAAGAGGAACAACAACGGTGGCGGCAGCCAGCTCTCCAACTCGGAGTCAGCTGCCGCAGTGACTGCCGCAGCTCCCAGTCCACCGGGGCCTGGATGCTCCAGGGGCGGAGGGCACTGATCTGTACAGCTCGGGGCAGCGGGGTGGCAGGAGAGTCCTTGCTGTCCTGTGTCCTCCCGGCCTCCGCCTGTCCCAGGGGGAGCACCGCATCTTGGGCTGTGTCCCCCGGCGCCCTGGGCTCTGGGGTCTGCGCAACTGGAATAGCGCTCCCGGGCCCCGCAGCCACCTCCGCGTGGTGTCAGAGCTGCCTCTGGAGCTGCCCCCAGGGCCCCGCAGGGCACGCGCTGCAGCCCTTTAGGGAGCTCGGCCACGGGGTGTGGTGTGCTCTCCCCCGGGGCGCAGGTCCTGCGTTAGTGCTCCCGGGAACCTGGGGGCTCCACTGCCCCTCCTGGGGTCCTGCCCGAGCTCCCTGCGAGCGCCTTTCCCTCCGGGAAGGTTGGTAAAGCTCCTGCTTCTCCGGGTGGGGGCTCTCCTGTCCTGGGGGCACTCGCCCTGTGGCCTTAGCCCAGCTCCTCATGGGGGGTCCCTCCCCCTTGAATGCTTTTTTATTTATTTTTTTCCATCTTCCTACCTTGATAGAAGCGTGAACTCTTCTCACTGTAGCATTCCAGCTGTTCTCTCTTTAAATCTCAGGCCGAATTTGTAGGTTTTTAGGATGATTTGAAAGTTATCTAGGTAAGTTGGTGGGGCCAGGTGACTTGGGGACCCTACTCTTCCGCCATCGTGCCCCGCCCTCTGATTAGTGACTTAAATCCCAACTGTAAACAATGTACTTGCAAACAATGTACTTGCCATGCTGAAGCTGCTTACGGGTGTCCCCTGATTCTAAAGTGGCTCTTTGATCCAAAAGTTTAAGCTAAAGGCACAGAGCCAAACTGACAGATCACGTGCTAGCATCATTACTAGCCTGCAGAATTACTGTGGGCAAGCAATTTGACCTCTCTATGTGTCAATCACACAGCTAGGCAGCTGTTACACTGCTACCTTCTGCGGAGCTTGTTGAAAGAAAGATTCTATAACACACACACACAAAAAAAAAAAAAGAAGAAGAAGAAGAAGAAGAGAGAGAAAAAAAAGATTTTCTAAAAAGTGTCAGGCTGCGGAACTCAAAGAGAACCCATCTGGACCCATGTTGCAAGGTAAATGTAACCAATGACCAGTGGAAGATACCACTGCATGATGAACCTTCAGCACAACAGAGAATCAAAAGGCCATGTAAAGCAGTTGACCCACATCAACATTAAAATAAGTAAAAAATAATGCAAGTAAGAAAATAAAACTTGTTTATGTTAATGATGTTAATGGCAGATCTCATTTCATACTTTAAACCTCATGGGATAGTGGCACTGATTCTTGGTCAAAACAATATGTCTGCCCATGTTCAAATGCCAGCAATTCACCTTCTGACTGTAAAACATTAGACGAGCTATTGAAGCATCTGTGTCAGTTTCATCTCATAGCACCACCAATCTTCATGGGTTTTTTCTGAGGGTTGAAGATCATGCCCATGAAAAATCATGAAGAACAGTGCCAGGTACCAAGGAAGTATGAGGCAAATGTGATTGAGAATGAAGAGGAGAAAAAAGAGAGAAATTATAGTTTATGCTTCCCTTTATCGTTGCCTTTAGTATTTAATACATAGAACAATGCCTGGCACAAAGTAAGCATGACTAGATGTTTGAATAAATAATGAGTATTTATATACTCAAAGTACTGTACTAAGGAAAAAGAAAAAAGAACAAGAAAGAAAGGAGGGAGGGATCAAGACAGACACCATATGTCCCCTCCCCCATTCTTGGGAGTCGGGCCATTTATTAGTGCCCATAAATTCATATATTTTTCTAACCTCTGGTCACTTCTCCTTACACACAAAATAGCTGTTCAGACACACTGTCCAGAACTCTACCCATTAAGAGGATTATTCTTTGTCATTGCCTTTCAATACTAGCCTCAAGACTCCAATGCAGATATTATCATTTTCAGCTTGTCCTCATATACCATGTCAATCCATCCATAAACCAAGTTTGGTTTTTTCCCCTCCTCTATCAGCTGGTCATAAAGGATCCCCCACATAGCCAAAGGCATAAGCTGATGTTGAGGCCCTAGTGCAACAGTGGTGGATAACACAGATTTCTGCCCTAACTGCTCATGAACCTTGCATGTGCTCAATCCCAAATATACCACTTCCATCTTATGTTGTATTCCTGGGTCTTCTTAATCTTATTACTTAATGAATTTGACAGCTAATGATAGGCAACTCCAGACACATGGTATCTTGGTATAATCTATGTTGTTTTATCTCTACCAGGGTCTAGTAACATGGCAGGAATAATTTTTCAGAAAGTGTATCAAGGCATATTATTCTTGTTCTCCAAGGAGCCTGTGTTGTGCTTCTCCCAGTGAAGCTTGACATTAAGTTTGACCTGACATCTTTTTCCATATCTCTAACACCCTAGAGTCTTCCAAGTTAGCTGGCCCAAATAATTGGTTGCTTATACCAGTCTGGTCCTGCTAGAGAGTCCTTTCCTGTTCTGGGCCCCACTCAAAGTTGGAAGCCTTTTGTATCACTTCATATATGGGCTGGAGCAGTGTTCCAGTGTGGGAGAAGTTGCTTTTCCCAAAGAATCCTACTGGACATTTAGTTTCCTTCCAAGTGATAGGAAGTGCTAGATAAAATAATTTGTCTTTTACTTTGGAAGGAATGGCCTGGGTTACTCTGATTCTTGAACTCCTAAATATTTTACTGATGTAAACATTTCAGAATCTTTGTAGGACTTATCACCCATCCTGAAGAGAACATGTATCTTACCAAAGCCTTTAGCATGCTAGCCACTTATTATTTGTTGGGCCTTATTAGCACAGTAAAACCAATACTTAGATTTGATTAAATATGATTATGATTAATGTGATCTTCTGTCTATCTAAACATTCCATATTTCTTCAGAGGGCATGAGCTAACATAGCTCTCAGAAAAAACTGAAGATGTATATTGCTGACCATTGCATATGAATCAAAAGTCTCTATTTTTGAATTAGAATAAAAAAATGATTTTGCCAAATCAGTGGCCATCATGCTAAAGTCATGTTAATCTACTCTAGAAGAGTAGATATCTAGAAGAGATATCAACAACTGGAACAGCACCCACAATTAGGGCTTCTAAGAGGTTGATTTTGTGAAAATCTTTTATTTTTTTTTATTTTTTTTCATTTTTATTGGAGTTCAATTTGCCAACATTTAGCATAACACCCAGCGCTCATCCCACCAAGTGCCTCCCTCAGTGCCCATCACCCAGTCACCTCAACCCCCCACCCACCTCCCCTTCCACTACCCTTTGTTCACTTCCCAGTTAGATGTCTCTCATGTTTTATCACCCTCACTGATATTTTCACTCATTTTCTCTTTCCCTTTATTCCCTTTCACTAATTTCTATATTCCCCAAATGAATGAGACCACATAATGTTTGTCCTTCTCCGATTGACTCATTTCACTCAGCATAATACCCTCCAGTTCCATCCACGTTGAAGCAAATGGTGGGTATTTGTCGTTTCTAATGGCTGAGTAATATTCCATTGTATACATAGACCACAGCTTCTTTATCCATTCATCTTTCAATGGACACCGAGGCTCCTTCCACAGTTTGGCTGCTGTGGACATTGCTGCTATAAACATTGGGGTGCAGATATCATGGCGTTTCACTGCATCTGTATCTTTGGGGTAAATTCCCAGCAGTGCAATTGCTGGGTAGTAGGGTAGCTCTATTTTTAACTCTTTGAGGAATCTCCACACAGTTTTCCAGAATGGCTGCACCAGCTCACATTCCCACCAACAGAGAAAGAGTGTTCCCCCTTCTCTACATCCTCTCCAATATTTGTGGTTTCCTGTCTTGTTAATTTGTACCATTCTCACTGGTGTGAGGTGGTATCTCATTATGGTTTTGATTTGTATTTCCCTGATGGCCAGTGATGCGGAGCATTTTCTTATGTGCATGTCGGCCATGTCTATGTCTTCCTCAGTGAAATTTCTGTTCATGTCTTTTGTCCATTTAATGATTGGATTGTTTGTTTCTTTGCTGTTGAGTCTAATAAGTTCTTTATAGATCTTGGAAACTAGCCCTTTATCTGATAGGTCATTTGCAAATATCTTCTTCCATTCTGTAGGTTGTCTTTTAGTTTTGTTGACTGTTTCTTTTGCTGTGCAGAAGCTTTTGATCTTGATGAAGTCCCAATAATTCATTTTTGCTTTTGTTTCCCTTGCCTTCATAGATGTATCTTGCAAGAAGTTGCTGTGGCCAAGTTCAAAAAGGGTGTTGCCTGTGTTCTCCTCGAGGATTTTGATGGATTCTTGTCTCACATTTAGATCTTTCATCCATTTTGAGTTTATCTTTGTGTATGGTGTCTAGTTTCATTCTTCTGCATGTGGATGTCCAATTTTCCCAGCACCATTTATTGAAGAGACTGTCTTTTTTCCAGTGGATAGTCTTTCCTGCTTTGTCGAATATTAGTTGACCATAGAGTTGAGGGGCCATTTCTGGGTTCTCTATCCAGTTCCATTGATCTATGTGTCTGTTTTTTTTTTGCCAGTAACACACTGTCTTGATGATCACAGCTTTGTAGTACAACCTGAAATCTGGCATTGTGAACCAGCCCCAGCTCTGGTTTTCTTTTTTAATACTCCTCTGGCTATTCAAGGTCGTTTCTGATTCCACACAAATCTTAAGATGATTTGTTCCAACTCTCTGAAGAAAGTCCATGGTATTTTGATAGGGATTGCATTAAATGTGTAAATTGTCCTGGGTAGCATTGACATTTTCACAATATTAATTCTTCCAATCCATGAGAATGGAATATTTTTCCATCTCTTTGTGTGTTCCTCAATTTCTTTCAGAAGTGTTCTGTAGTTTTTAGGGTATAGATCCTTTACCTCTTTGGTTAGGTTTATTCCTAGGTATCTTATGCTTTTGGGTGCAATTGTCAAAGGGATTGACTCCTTAATTTCTCTTTCTTCAGTCTCAGTATATAGAAACGAACTCTCCCTCTTTGTAGATGACATGACACTGTACATAGAAAACCCAAAAGACTCCACCCCAAGATTGCTAGAACTCATACAGCAATTCAACAATGCGGCAGGACGATCTTTTTTTTTTTAATCATTCAAGGTACTTGGGGTCCCGCTGGGGGTTAGCCTGTTGAATAAATGAAGATATGAGGACCAATACTCATTAGATCCTTCATAGTAACAGTAATCAATAGTAACATAGTAATAGTAGTCAGTCACCACCACCCCTACCACTGTTCTAGAATGCGATAATCTTTGACTTACTCTATTTTTGGCCAAGGAGAAAGAGTTTCAGAACTTATACTGGCATTCCCCAAGTAAAAGTAATAGCCCTTACCTCATAGACTAAGGAACCAATGTAGGGGTGTGACAATTACTATGTATGTTCATCCCAGTATTGCATCCAGAAAGAAGGAAATAAACCACCAGGTGGGTTCATGGGTCAAAAAGACCTACTGTTAACTGGACCTTTGCTAGGACTCCATTTGTCACCTGCATCTCACATACCTCCATTCTAACACTCTCCAGTTATTCTCCAGATATCAGCATCAAGTCAAGTAGTGTATAAAAAGGTCCTCAAAAAGTTTGGCATTCCCCTTTCACCAGTGCTTAAGTCACCAGAGCAAGTGGCCAGAAGCCTCTCTGGCCAAAGACTGGGGACATCACATCATTTCTTCACCATGGCATCACAAGGTCCTTCCACCTGGATACCCAGCCTCTCCAGTTAACGGTTTCTAAAGCTAAAACTCAATCAAGTCTGAAAACCAGTCAGATGATCAAGACTTTTTATTGGGGCATCTGTCCTCAGTTTCCTAAGACTTCTTTTAATGATACCTTGTTGACTGAGTAATATATTGCTGGTAGCCCACCTAATTTACCTCCAGGGATTCTGTATTCTACTAAGCATATCATCTGTCTGTGGATCAGGCCCTCTTTGTTCCCACTCTGACCCTGCCACTCTTTATGATAACTATATCCACCTGGCTTCTATTGTTTCGGGGCCCTATCATCCCCATGGCTATCAGTGAGCTGAATTGTGTAACATCATGTTCTACAGTCATACTTGGCTTTAGAACAAGGCTCTCTTCCTCTATATCTTAACCCTTAGTGACTTATGCTGTGGCTAAGCATTCATCTAGAAAGGTAGGAAGCCAAAGAAAGTATTTTTCTGTGTGAAAAACTCAACAGGATTTTATGGCATTTTTTTACCCTCCCCACTCTCCACTACCACTTTACTTTACTACCACTGCCTCAAGAGAGACTGATACTTAATTGCTTTATTTATCTGCTCTCCTATTATTAGGGAGGAAGAAAGCCCCTGTGAGATCTGGAGAATTCATGGACCAATGTGAAACTCATAACCAAGCTATCTTGAGGCTTTGACTGTGAACCCAAGGCAGCAGAGACCCACCAACACTGGGATCTAGCTGCCCATCTACAAGGAGCAGGGGGCAAGTATGCATAAGAAAGGTCTCTTCAGCACCAGACATGAGCAAAGGGGAGAGAGAGGGAGAGAGAGGGAGACAGAGAGAGACAGAGAGAGAGACAGAGAGAGCTGTCTGAATGATTGAGATGATAGTAGAGGACAGAGTCAATCACATATTTCCTGGGAATGATGGAAGAGATACAAAAGGCCAGCAGATGGGGGAAAAAAGCATCATGTGATTCACAGAAAACACAAACAAATTATCTATCCCATTATGCTAAGCCTCCAAAAAACCCACCACAGTCTCCTAAGAAAAAGAGTCAGCTATGATTGCTCACTAAGTCCAAGTGAAAGTCAACTTTAAATATGTATCAAGGGCAGAGAAAGAAGAAACTAATGTCAGTCTTCTAAATGCTTTCTTATCCTTTACTACCTCTCCACCTTTATCTCCCCTGGACTAGTTAGAGAAGGGTCAAGTGAGAAGTGAGAGCGTAAGTGAAAAGACAAGAGTGGGGACCAGGTGAAGAAATAGAGAAACCCACCAGGCCCCCACTCTTACCTTTCCTGCTGTGAGTGGCCAGCACAGGCTAGAGCTGGGGAAGAGGAGAAAAGTTGACTTTGAGGTTCCAAGCTCTTCCTACTCCATGGGACAAGATCTACTAATCACTGAACTGAGACTTCTTGGTTGACTAAAGGGTCTAGTGACTTTTAATAATCTAAGAGCATGAAGACAAACTACAGAACCTGCCTCATCACACTCAGGGGCCTAGAAAGATCTATTGGCACTGGATTATCTGTACACAGGCATACATGTACTGTGTCTACTGGAGCAAAGGAGGGTGAGTGGTAGGAAAGAGTGTGCAGAATAAAGTTGTTTTTTGACACTGCTCTGTGAGTCCCACCCATTTAACATATCAATTGCATGTGGCTTAACATGTTTTTTTTCCCTTAAAATTAACTTTAGAGGAAATATATTTTGTAGCTGCTATCTTGAGCTCCCTACAACTGTTCCTTTCTATCTTCTGGGAGGGAGACCTTCAATTACTGGGAAACATTTATTGATTTCCTCCTCTAGGTTATGGAGTGGATTTTCAGCTGTGTGTGAGACCACTCTTGTTTGGTGTTTTGTTTTTTTTTGTTTTTTTTTTTTTTTCTTACGGCTGCTTTTGAAAAAAACAAATTCTATTGAATTGTATACTTTATACATCTCCGAGCTCTGGGTTTATTATCCATCAAACACTGTGTAACTTGTTTTGAAATATTTCTCATAGCTTTTCTGTGGGCTTTCCAGTCCTGGGAGGGAAAACAGCATGAAGTTTTGGAGTTTTCAATTCCCTCTTCTGATGTGTAGGTAACAGAGGCAGGATGACTTTGATAAAACATGATGACTCTTTCATGTCATAATAAAACTGTTAAGTCTTTACAGAAATCCTCACACTAGGGGCTTTTCTCCTCCCTAATAATAGGAGAGCAGATAAATAAAGCCATTAAATAAGTTTCCTCTTTGTGCACCAAGAGCTGAAAAGCCTCAGGGATGATGGGAGGGGAGGAGTAGAGGATCATCCAGACTTCTTCAGGACAGCTAGATTTTATTACCTCTATTTTACCCATGAGTCAATTAATGGAGAGGTGAACTAACTTAATCCTTTTTTTTTATCCCAGCACACAATGCAATGCCTGCACATAGTAAACACTCAGTATCAATTTGTTAAGTAAATGACAGCTCTAATTATAGAATTGGTACCAGGATACCAGCAAGAATACCAGAGTGCTGTGTTGGTCATGCTGAGCAGAACCAAAAAGCTAAAGTAATTATTCTAAGTCATTACATCACTCTCCCCTAAAACACCACATTATGGTTTTTTTATAACACTTATATGAAATTACCTTCCTTGTTTTATTTTTAATATATATATACACTCATTTTATATTATAAATATATAATCATATATATCTAACTCAAAGATCAGCAACTCCAGCAACTACACCCACATACATACATACACACTTCCTCCTCCTTATAACTGAGAACCTGTAGGGACAGTCTACCTTGCTAGTCAATCTTGTCTTCTAGCCTTAAGTCAGGTTCCCTAGAAACAGAGGTTCAAGGAGCAGCTGGGGGTAGGGTCAGATGGACGTGCGGCACAGAAGTAGGACAGGATAGGGAAGTTGCTAAGAAAGGAATGTAATAGAAGTCTAGGGTTGAGTGGGTAGGTTGGGAGTGCTCGGAAGCATCAATCACACCAGAGAGTTTTCCCCTTGAGGCTATATCAATCAGTCATCAGCTGCTCCTGGGAGGCAGGAAGGATGGGGACTCTCACCTCTTTGAATGGATTCCACCAAGGGCAAGTCTCCAGAGAAGGTTCCTCTAGGTGCCACAGCAGTTTTAGCTACTGGGGAAAAGGTACACTAGAAGGAGAAAAGGATTTGGGCAACGCCGAAACAACCTATGACCATCCTGTGTATACTATTAAGTCAATAGGATCATAAAGTTTTTGAGAGCAGGTGCTGGTCTTGTTGATTTTTTAACTTCCTACATCCCTTATCACAGGCCTAAGGTGCTGAGATCCACTCTTCCTCCTCCTCTCAGGCTGTTGTGTAGAAATCTTTGAGATGCAGGTATAGAGTTTCCTATAGGAACACAATGTCTCATAATTTTAGGTGCTTTCAGGTGGTTTCCTGAATTTGCAAGTCCCTCAGCACGCTATACCAAGGCACGTCTGTGGCCCCGGGGCTGAATTCTCTCATCACTCATCACTATGGGGGGCAGAGAGTGAGTCAGACAGCAGCAGTTTCAAATGGGAAATCTCAGCCCCTCTTGGGGAGCAGCCAACACAATAGCAGCCATCTCCACCAGCCAGCTGGGAAGATATTTGTTCACAGGAAAATCCCAGACTTCCTGGAAAGCTTCTGTGCTCAGAAGCTGCCTGACTGGCTCTCTCCAACATTGATCACACAAGTATAAATGGGTAGAACCACTGTGGAAAGCAGTTCAGCAACAATAAATAGAGCCAACATTGACTGAATACTACTACTCTGTGCCAGAAACCGTTCCAAGTACTCTACACATGGATTCATTTCATCCTCACAACAACCTTATGAACTAGGTGTTACTATCATTCTTATCTCCATTTGAAGAGTTCTGAAAGTGTTTATACCCTTTGACCCGGTAATTTAAATTGTAAGACTCTCCTTAGGAAACAACACTTAATACAAAAGATCTTAACCCACAAAGAAATTCAACAATGTGATAGTAACATTAAAAAGAATTAACAGCTAATTGTCCAATGAAAGGGGATTATTTACAGTAACTCTGAACAATGGCGTTTTATATAACCATCAAAATCATGTATGAGGATTCAAAATAAAGATGAACAAAATCTTACAAGTGTAAGTGACATAAAAAAAAAGATTTTCTTCTCAGAATGATCACAACAATGCAAATTTAGAACCATACACAGAGGTTTTTCTAGCTCAAAATGGCAAACTGTATATGCAACATTGTTTTCACTATAATAGAAAGTCTTGGTGGTCTTTTAAACCTCAGATTATTAAAAATAAAGTAGAAAAACATGTTAAATTGGTAACTTTTAGTGTCGGCTTAGAGGCTTCTAAAAATATATCTTTTTAAGGTCTGTCACTGACATGGCCCAAGGAGTAGTGCTTTTGCTCACCACCATTACTCAAGTAAACTCATAAGTCCGGATACCATTTACTAAAAGAAGCCAGGATTCCTTACTCTGCTACTCCTTGAAGGGCAGTTTCTTACATCTTGGGATAGGGAAAAAGAATGGGATAGGAAAAAAAGTGAGAATATTTGCTAGAAAGAAGACATAGTAAAAAAGCAAAGAAGTTCGCTTAAAGGATATCTTGCTACCCGATTTGAGCAACAAAAAGAGAATAATAATTGTTACTTGAAATTTTTTGAGCTTCCACAATGCCATGATTGTGTAATGGCACATAAAACATATTGCAAAGCATACAAAAAAGGAGCTGTAACACAAAACGGGAATAAATAGAGCATATATTTTTTATCCATTTTAATAAACTGTATAAATATATATTTGAGTATTTTAAGTACATTTTGGTTTAAAAACTGTATGTACATATACACACACATTTTTAAGTCTGTCGATTCTCCAAAATTATGAAGAAAATAGTATCCAAAGAGATAGAGATTATTTCAAGAAGGACAATCAGTGTCAATAGTCATTCCTAATAACCAAGTAGAAGGGGAGATTGCTGCTCTTCATTAGCACCAGTGATCATACACAATAACTAATTAAAAAGAAGGTCCAGCAGAGTGCTCCGAGGTGATAAATTAGTTGCATTCCAAAGAATAAGGGGAACTAAGCAAACTTGACTTCTTATCTCCTGGGAGATTAAACCTCAAACTGACCCTATTAATTATAATGAGGTCTTGATAAGGCTTAAATTTCCAATAATTTTATCCTACCAGGACAATATATAATGATGGTAGGACAACAGGATATATAATGGTAGCCAGGCAATACTTTAAAAAACACCATCTCTAGGAAAGATACCAGATTCAAAAAAGTAAAGAATCTATATGAAAAGCTGAAGTCATTACATAACAAATACATTTTGATTGTATAGGGAATTTGGTCTAATGAGTGGCTTGAGTTTGAATCACCTTACACCTCATAGCAAAGACTCCAATCCTCACCAACTGGACACCAATTGAAATTCTAAAACTTCTATTATGAAATAGGGTAGGTTTTTTTTTTTTCCTTTTGAGGCTGGTAAATATGACTTTAACCCTAGGAAGATATAAAACAGCATCTAGCAAAACCACTGTAATCTGAAGAAGGTTAACTTTGGAAAAAATGAAAAGTAGGGCAATAACAAAACCCAAAATTAAATTCACAATATTCACACTTTAGTTTGAATTTTTAACCTCAATACAATAATCAGTTTAGTGATCATGAAAAAAATGCTTGTGTATATGATCAGTATCTTAGATACTTAGAGTATTTAGAATATTCTGATATACCAGCTTATAATTATAATAAGTTCCTAAAAAGTTTTTAAAATAAGTTTGCAACCAATGTTTAAATATTTGGGGAAACTTTTTTTAAGCTTATAAGCATTGATATGTCAATTGTATAAGTGGTATACAAATATTTAGATGAATATTTAGAAGAATATTTATTATTAAGTAAGATTTTAAAACCAGGCTTTATACCCAATACAAATCATAGTGAACCATGTGTATTTTAGGCATTAACAAATCTTTTCACTTTCCCATTCTGAGACACAATTATAGTGATCATAATTGTATTTAAGCTACAAACCCACAATTCTAGATAAAAAGAATGATGTTCACAAAATTCTTGAACACAGAGTTGGACAAGTGTTGAGTGATGAGCAGAGAGGAGGAAGCTGCAGCCCAGAAAAAGTCCAGACATGGCTGAAGCTAAGAAAAATTATGTAGAGCAGAGGATGAGGGGAGGAGAAGAGAGTACAAACAGGGGGATTGGGCGTCAGCCCCCTATTCATCCACTACCAGGAATTTAACCACCCATGTCCTCCTCTGAAACCTAAAAAAAAAAAAAAAAACCCTCTCTAGAAATATTGAAGAAAACATCTGAGAAGAATGAGACTGGTTGGCAAGGATATCCAAGTTTTAAAAGGGAAAGTGAAGGGAATCAGAATTTGCCATTCCAAAATATGCAGCTTTGACATTAGGATTATTTTAAGCTAAAGGCAACTGAGGAACAGAAAAGCCTCTCTATCTTTCTCTTTCTGTCTGAAAGCAGGGCATAAGTTGCCATTTTTAAATGTAATGTGAATTTCTCTTCACAAAATGTCCGACTCTCCTCTCCCATACCAAACCTTACTGATACAACGTTCATCTTTCATTAGTTTCCCCCTGATGTCTACCTTCCCACAATTTCCCCCTTCTAGAGTCCCAAATCCCTTTGTCCAGTTGTCTTGTCCCATCTTTACAATTTATCACTCTGTTAAAATAGTATATAAATTCTCAGGTCTAATCACTTCTTTGGTGTTTTCACTTTTTTTAATGAAACCCCTATGCCAGGCACCATGGACTGAACACAAGATGGTAAATGGTAAAGGCGGGGTGGTGGGGGGATTTCCCCTTTGTATAGGTACAAGAAAAGGGACATGACATAATTCAAAGGAATGAAGTATTGGGAGTGGGATTTTTAAACATGAGGACAAGAGCCACCTCAGAAAAGGAACACTCTTAGCACTTCTAAAAATCCCTCCATATAAACTGATTGCTCCACCTTAGAACCTATTCACCAACTTCTTTTTCCTCTTTTTTCTTTAACCATTATCGTCAAGAAGTATCAGTGAAGATTAACAAATACAGAGTCAGAAAAATTCTCATATCTACTTTGGCCTACCCTCTTGAGAGTAAGAAGATGACATAACAGGGAGACGCCACACCAGGGCATCTGGGACAGTGGCAAAAATGGGTTTCTAGACTCCCAGTTAAGTATTCATGTACTCAGGGCAGTTAGAGGAGTGTTTCACATGGAACCCAGAAGTACAACTAAAATCATGCCCCCCACACACACCATTCTTCCTATATGAAAAATTCCTAACACACACAACAATTTTTAAGATCTGGTGTTGAATTTGTAGTTTCCTCCACAAGCTACCACCAAATCCATTGAACAAAATGTTTTCACTTGAATAATAAAAAATGTAAGAGCTCTTCGCATGTTGTTCATGGCCATGAAGCCAATGTTGCTGAAATAAATGAGATTCACAGATTTTCATATACTTGAATATAGATGAACATAATTTTTCATTTTTTAAGAAAGTATACAGAAAAAAGCTGGAAGTACTTTTCTTTCTTTCTTTTTTTGACTTGCAATGAATCAAAGACATGAATAACAATAATTCTAAATCATAAACCAGAAAGCAGTAGGCTGGTGTGTCAGAAGGAAATTTGATATTAAGACTGACCTAGAATGAATTACAGCTCTTCCACAGACCTTAGAGAACTCCATGTTCTTCTTTGGTCCCTGGGTCTCTCATCTGAAAATTGATGAGATTGGATAATCCCAATGATCCTAAGAGTTTTTTCCAAATATATATATATATATATATATATATATATATATATATATATACTAATATTCTGTATCATTATATCCTTAGTCCTCATTCTTAAAATTTATCCTTTCAGTCCTTTGCAAAAATACATCTGTGTCCAAAATACACAAAAGCTGGAACTGTGATCTCTTAGCCAGTAAAACCTAAAATATGAGAATTTGGCCTTTCTAATGGCATTAGGAACTGGGTTGGGCTAGCCAGAAGCTGTGAAAATATCATAATCCAAAATAATATGAAGGTTGTCACCTGGAAGAAATATTTAGAAGCTTATGGGAAATCTTACAGAGACTAAGACCCTAAACAGTATTCCTAGATACCTAGTCATGTCTGTGAAGGGAGAACTATGCCCCCAAATTTGGAATAGGACCTTAGCTGCAAATCAGCTTGATTCAGGAAATGAGTTTCTCAATTGTGCAAAACCCTGTGCTTAAAGTTGTGGAGGACAAGACAGAACACGACATGGTCCCTATCCCTGGGTCCACAGTGTAGTAGAGTTTAATCCTTAAGAGCATGGGTTTTGCATTCCTTCCTGATGCCATCTTCTACCAGTTTTAGGAGTTTGGCCAAGTCACTTAATCTTTCAAACCTTCCATTTCCTCATCTGTAAGATGGGAGTGGTAATAATAGAGGATAATGCATCTAAAGCACTTAGCGTACTGTCTCGGGCACAGTGAATTCTCAATAAACATGAATTTATGTTACGTATGTTATAAATGTTAGAAGTAGTGGGAAAGGCAAAAAATATAAATAGTTAATATAATCAAAGGCAAAATGGAGAGTTATAGCAAAGGGTACCTTCCAACAACTGAAAGAGCACAGGGGCAGAGGAAACGAAGCCAACATGTTACAGTGAGGATATATAAAACCACAGCAATGAGTAGAGAAAGTAGGGAAGGATAAAGTTCTGACTTGTTTGTTTCCCTGGAACCCAAGATCAAACCTCAAGTAGCTTTACCATTTTCCAAATAAAACCTTTCTAGCATAGAAAGAGTTTTAAAAGTCATAACTGACAAAGGAGTTTGGATGACATGATGACCACAGGACACTGAGGTCAACTCTTGTGCTTTTCAGTGTCAAGAGAACTATGTAAAGTAAGTAATGAATAAGATATGTTAGACTGCAGTCTGAGAATAAGTTGGTCCATGGCAGTCTAAGAGGACAAAAAATATCCTCTACCCTCATATTCTAGTTGGTGTGCTTATTCCTAGATGTAACTCAATTAAACCAGAATGATATAAGATATGTCCCAAACCAATTTTTCAAGTAATAGCTAACTATTAAAATAGCAATCATCATCTTACAATGTAGCTATCATGAATAGTCCCATTTTACAGATATGGTAAATAAATCATAGAAAAGGTAAATAACAAAGGTCATGTAACCAAGAACCTTGTCTGACAATTATCCATTCTACTATCTACAGCAATGATAAATACATGGTGGGTACAGCATAGATATGTACTTATTGTGCTGCAAAGCCTGGGATTCACACTCAGCACTGCTTGGCTTGTCCACTACACTCTCTGCTTTTCTTATTAATAATGAGTAGTCATATTCTCAGCAATTGTTTCCAAGCCTCATTTGGGAATCTACAGTCCCTAAGGTTTGGTCAAAGGTCAATACTCATTACCAATTTTTTAAAAATCTAGCAATGAGTAGTTACCAAGTCCCAGGCACTATACTGAGTACCCTGTATGTGAATTTCTTTAATTTTCATATCAAACCCTTGATTAGATTACTATCATTATTTCTGTTTTCAAGACAGATAACTAAGGCACAGAGGAATTAAGAAAACTGGCAGAAGCAGGATTCAAACCTGGGAAGTTTGCTCTAGAATCCACTCTCATAGCCACCTTACAATGTAATACTTCCTTCAGAATTTCATTCTAGGCATCAATCAACTTGACTTTCAGTCCTTGACAAGAGAAGTAACAAACAGTGTGCCTTCCCTCCTCTAGGAATAAATCTTGATGGTAAGTCCCCAAATAGTGACTTCTAGGGGGAAGTTTTGCTGATCCCAACCATAAAACTAGATTCCAGAAGAAGGAAGGAAGGAAGCCAATGGTAAGTGATGAATAGGTGGGATATTGAATGTGAGATGATCAGCACATGAGTGACAGCAATTGCCTTGTTAATCTTTTACCTGCCTCTACTCTTTGTAAAATACTCACCCTACTACATTTAAGGAAAAGGCTGATTGGGGCCATGATTTAGTGAGTTTCTTAAACATGTGTCTTTCAGAGACATGCCTGCAAGATATCACATCCTTGACCTTGGAAGTTCAAAGGCAGTTCAGGCTCATCCCTGCAGCACTGTAGGCAGTTGCCTAGGAGATGGGATTTCAGTGGGTGGGAAAGGCTCTTCCCTGGGAAAAGGGGGAGGAGAGAATTCAACTCTTCCTGCTCTAGAAGGCCTGAAACTCCTCAAAGAGGGAAAAAATAACTTTTATTCCACAATGACAGATGGGGCTTGCTTGCAAAAACCTATAAAAGAGGAAATACACTAATTTGAATTCATGTTAAAGAGGAAAAAGCTAATAGCAAAGCATTTCCTGGGAGTCCATGTGAATAGAAGAAAGTACACAGTGAGAAATGACGCTTCTATAGAAGAGGAGAAGGGAAGTTGGGGTGGGGGGAGTCCACCCATTCTACAGATGAGGACCCAAGCAAACTTCCTGCCTTACCTTCAAGACTACCTAGCTTCTATGTGCTCTCTATAACAGACCTGGCCTATAAGAGTTTCCTCCGTTTGGAACTCTCCCCTGTCTTTAACACACAAATTCCTCTTGCTCCTCCTCCAACACCCTCCCTGCTTGAATGTCTTCCACAGGGCCCTTCCATTCCTGCTCCCACAACACCTTATACATTCTTTGATCACCAATATTCATATTAATTTAAAAAGAAGGAGGCAAAGAGGTGAAGCAGACAGAGAAGAAAGGCACAAATCCTTCATTTTACATCTGTACTATTGTGAGTTAAGTATTATTATTTGTGAATTACCTTAGAGATGTAAGTAAAGCCTAGGTCACATGACACATAAAGAGCAGAGCCAAGACCCTGCTGTTGGCCATTTAATCCAGTTTGGCTCTAAATCTTCTTCCTTGTCAGAGCTTATCATTCACTGTTTTCATGGTCATCTTCCCTGGTGGACCATGAACTAACTCCTTTTGGAGCAGGAATTCTGACAAATTTATTGCTTCATTTCCCACTGTTCCCAGCTTAGTGTGTGGCACAGACTGAGGCAAGGAAGTTAAGAAGGAATAAAAGAGTGATTTGAGGAACAAGAAGATGGGGGAGGAAATATTTCAGCACTACTATCCAGCATATGCAAGAAAAGTTGTCCCAGTAAATCCACACACACGTCCTAGAGCTGTGCCATCAGTTCTGCAAAGACTGACACAAGCAGACATAGGCTCTAAACTGCAAGCACAGTGATGGGATCACATTAACCTTCAACAGTGTCTGGTACAGATTATACCTTCTATCTGCCATGAACACAACTCTTTTAAGGATGTTATCTAGTAGCTGGGACAATCTTACACTGTGAGGAATGCTATTTTTTAACAGTCACTGAGCCAGACCCACCAAGTGTGCTTAGGGCAATGATTTCCAATTGCTTTGCAATTCTGACAGCCTATCAGTGCTTGGCCTCAGGATAGTGGACCCCCATCTTTAACAGTACTGTAAGGCAAGCATTTTATCGTTATTGCTTTTGCTGATTACCGACATAAAGTCAGCTTGTTGCAAGATTTCAAATGATACTGAAATGTATAACTTGTAAGTTCCTCTGCCTCTCTCTCTCAGCTTCTATTCTACCCCACTGTTGGAGATAACCACAGAGAACCACTGACATACACAATAATAAATGTATACTTCTTTACTGAGGTGGGATACTATACTATATCCAGTCCTACAGCTAGTTTTTCTCAACCAATTTAGGATACTTTCACTGCATCATACTCCATTGTGGAGATATACCATTATGTATTTAACCATTCTCCTACTGATAGAGCAAGGTTTTTTTCCTATTAAAAACAAGGCTGAAATACAGATCTCTAAAGAAATACAGATGGTGACATAGGTGACATACATATGTAGATATTATATACAGATGATATTCCTCTTTGAATTTTATGAAAATATTCTGAGTCTAGATTTCTGAGACAAGATTTTTGGGTCAATAGGTATGAGTTTTTTATTTTAATAGATTACAAACTGCCCTTGCAAAAGTTTCACTAATATGCACTCTCATCATGTACTACACATGATGAAAAGAACAGTTTTGGGAGTGTGATCCAGGCAAAAAACTTTTTTCCTAAGAGCTTTGGATCCCTTTGTTATAAAATTAGAACACCTCTAAGATTCCCTATCTACCTGGAGAGGGTGAGAAGTATTAGAAAACTAACTTAGAAATCACTGTTTGAGATCATAACCCTAGTACTCTGGAAGAATTCAGGTGAATCCCAAAGGTGCCTCACATGATGTCCTCTGCCCACCAAGTCTAGAAGAGGTAGAAAATATTCCCTATTACTACTCTCCCCCACTCCCTAATCACACATATAGCCTTGCCAATATAAGCTCATGCAACTCTGGAGCTCCAATCTCAGATGCCTGTCAGGACCAGAAGGTGAGGTTAGAACAGAATAGGCTAAGGTACTCCAAGTTGGGTGATGGTTCATATCACTGTCATCCAAAATCCCTAGTCTTCTTTTTTTTAAGATTTTATTTATATACTAGAGACAGAGGCAGAGACAGTCAGAGGGAGAAGCAGGCTCCGTGCAAGGAGCCAGATGTGGGACTCGATCCCGGGTCTCCAGGGTCACGTCCTGAGCTGAAGGCAGACAGACGCTCAACCACTGAGCTACCCCAGGCGTACCCAAGATCCCTAGTCTTAAATTGTATCATAGACTTTAGCATTTGGCTATCATTATCAACTGGCCAAGAAGAAACTAATTTACTAAAAAGAAAGAACATGGTAAGAGTTGCACGTCATTTTGGGCTATCAGTAAAAACCTGTAAGTTAGGTTTTCATTTGCTTGGCATTAACACAAATTACCTGGTTCCTCTGCTTCTTCCACAGAAGCCTGAAACCATTTCACTTGCCAAGCCTCTTACTCCTCCCCAGTACCTCCATCATTTTCTCAAGCTCATTTTTTATTCTGATGCTGAGGATGAAAAAAAAGGTTCATTCGTGAAGGTAATAAATGAAGCCCTGACTTAGGAAGAGGGGTAATTAGTGCACATTATCACTAGGGCTAATGAGATCAGAGTGAGGCTGTCCAAGCCCAACATGCCTAATCAGGAATTTAAATTAAGAAGTCCCACTCTCTGTGATTAAGGAGATATTCACTGAAACACTGCACTCCTAATTCCTTTGTATTTCCATTCACCAAATCAGTATCAAATGTTTTATGACGCTGGAAATATGCTTAGTTTAAAGGGAACAGATGCCCAAATCTCCTTGTGCTCATTTAGAGAGACAACCTGATTTTTCTTTATCTGGGATGTTATCAGTCAAGATTATATACAGACACAGAGACACAAGTGATTCTAACTAGATTTAGTTGAAATTGTTTCTTTATGAGCTATATAAACAGAACTTTCAAAGAAGTCCCACTGCCATAGGGGGAAAGAAGGTATTAAATGTGGGAGGGGGTAGAAAGGGATATGTCTGAATTCTACTATCATAATAACTCCTTATTTTATTTGGAAATCATGGTGGTAAGGAATAATGTGTCTTTGAGTAGTATAACAAAACTTTCATCAATTCCTACTGTATATCTGATCCTCTTCCAGGCACTTTTGCATGGACATGGTCCCATATGATAGAAAGAGATTAATTTTTGTACTCAGATCTGGATATAAATCTATTTTAGCTACTACCTACAAGACCTTACATAAGACATTTAAAGACTCTAAGCCTCAATTTCATCTCTTATAAACTAGACTGCATTAAAATTAAAAACTTCTCTTCATTAACAGATGCTATGAAGAGAGTGAGAAGATAAGCCACAAATGTGGAGAAGCTATTTGCAGTGAATATAACAAAAAAAAATTCTAGCATACAGGATATGTAAAGATCTCCTGAAAACAAATGAGAAAAATATAAACAACCAAATAGAAAATGGGAAAAAGGCTTGAAAAGACATATTACAGAGAAAATCTAAATGGATAACAAATACATGAAATATGCTCAATCTCATTAGAAATTAGAGAAATGAAAAACATTGAAATGCAGACCAAATGAATCCTGAGGTATCATTTCACACACACACACAACCAGAATGGAAGGGGGAAGTTACATTTAGTAATATTAGGTGGTAACAAGAATGTAGGGCAACAGAATATTTATACACTGCTAGTGGAAATGGATTCTACTGTAAACACTTTGAGAATCTATCTGGGATCATGCAATAAATTTGAAGATGGGTATACCCAACCCAATACCTGGCAATATCCAGGCTTCTGCTTCAGGTACCTGCTCTTAAGAAGTTCTTACAAACATATACCAGCATTCAATATATATTTATAGCAGCACTATTCATAGCAATAAAAAATCTGGAAACAACTTAAATGTCTAATCAACTAAAGAGTTGATCATTTGTGACATATTCATACTGTGAGTACTACACAAGTATGTGGAGTACACAAGGAATTGATGTTACAAAATACAGCATGAATGAGCCTCAAGAGCACAATGTTAAGCCACAAAAGTGAATTGTGAATTCATGTAACATTATTCCATTTATGTAAAGTTTAAAAATATGCAAAATTAAATCACATCAAACCCAATAGTTGTAAATCCATAAACACAAGCCTATAATCTTCAGTGGAGAGTGAGGGCAAGTAGGAATAGAACAAAGGGATACAAAATTGGCTATACATGAGGATTCATCTATGCATCACCTGGTCCTCATGACAGGAGACTATGGAGGTATCATAGAATGAAATGGGAAGTTGGCTAAGCGGGAAGAGAAGTGGCCCACATCTCTACAGATCATTCCTGATAGGCTGGCTTTAAGGTGCTTTGCTGATTCCACTAGAAGATATTTAATGTCAGGGTGGCTAGGTTGGTTAAGCATCCAACTCTTGATTTTGGCTCGGGTCATGATCTCAGGGTCCTGGGACTGAGCCCCACTTCTGGCTCTGTACTCAGCAGGGAATCTTCTTAGGATTCTCTCTCACCTTCTCCCTACGCCCCTCCTCCTCACTCCTGGCTTATGCATGCTTGCTCTCTCTAAAATAAATAAATAAAACTTTAAAAAAAATAAAAAAGAAGAAGATATCTAATAATCTAGCGCCTGGAGCCCATTAACCAGAGCTGAAGCATCAGGCTCTTTCAGGCCAGCCTAATGAGAAGGGCAGAGATCTAGAAGGTGTTAGTTTATGCCTACTCCTTAAGTCCCATCTTAACACTGAGTTGCATTCAAGATTCTCATGCACACCTGAGCATGAGAGTCTCTCCTTCCCTTTCCCAAGGAGGAAAAATGAAAAAGAAACAAGCTGACATGAAGCACCTGCTATGGTCTAGACAGGACACACAGGATCACACCTAATCCACACTGCAACCCTATACAACAGTTAAGATTATCTCCATTTACCAAGGAGGTTAAAGATCCTCAGAGAAGTTAAGTAACTTGCTTTTGGCCATATAGCTAGAAAATGATTTTTTTTTATTTATTTATGATAGTCACACAGAGAGAGAGAGAGAGGCAGAGACATAGGCAGAGGGAGAAGCAGGCTCCACGCACCGGGAGCCTGACGTGGGATTCGATCCCAGGTCTCCAGGATCGCGCCCTGGGCCAAAGGCAGGCGCTAAACCGCTGCGCCACCCAGGGATCCCTAGAAAATGACTAAATGTGCATTCAAACCTAAGTTTGCCAGCACCAAAGCTCCATAATCATCCTACTAGGTATCTGAGCCATCTCCCAGCTGATTAAGGCTGGGAGTCTTGTTGAACAACAAGCATGGGTGGTGGAATAGAAATCGAAAAGTAATAAAAGATCACAAGTCACATCTACTACTAGAAAAAAAAATGGCACCTGATTAGTGGAAAGCCAGTGTCCCCAAAACACACCAAATAGAAAACACACACACACAGGAGACTTTGTTAGCTAGGAAGATTTGTGAGAGAAGAGGGAAAACCCAGTGCTGAAAAAGAATTAAAATGTAATAGAAATTACGGGTCTTAGAAAACTCTCATCCTAACACTTGTTGAGACCAGAAGTCGTTAATCTCTCTATTTAGATCATGGTCATGGTACTGTTCACCACTGGGCTTTCTGCCCCAAATCCCTCAAAGTACATTCAAGCATCTCAGCCCACTTCCACCCCTTCATCCTGGAGAAGTTAATAAATTAGCTAGCAGAGGCTGTTTCTGTCTCCCTGCTTACCCGATTAATGATAATCTACTGGGGATGAACAATGTTCAGGCTGATGCAAAGGGAATTCCAATTAATTCCTCAGAAACCAATTCTCCTCTGACGGGTTCCTCTGCAGAAAGCCCCTGCATTTATCTTAGCCCAACAAAGCTGTAATGAGATCCAAAGCCTTTAAGAAAGGCAGCCTTTGACTCAGACTGGGCGCTACGGGTGTTAGCCGATCCCAGCAACCAGCCTATCTCATACCCCAATCCCAAAGCCTGCCCAATACCTCATTCATTTCCATGATAAACCAGTCTCTCCACAGCCTTTATCTCAAACATTTCTCATTACTGTCAATCAGAGAGTGCACACTCTGTGCCAGGTGATGTGGAGTATCAGGCATTGGTTAGGAGCACTACTTTTGGGGTGAGGCTGCCCTGAATAGAAAGCTGACTCTACCTTTTATCAAACTGTGTGAACTTGAGCAAATTGCTAACTTCTTCTGAATCTCAGTTTCCTTATTTATAAAATGGTTACAAGAATACCTCTCTGCACAGGAGGATTACAGGATTAAAGCCCCTAGAGCAATGTATGGTGCAAAGAAAAGCTCCATAGATATTAAGACTATTGAATATTGCCATTCTAACTACCTTTTTTAGGCCAGTAAGGTGGGTATTATTAATCTCACTTCACACCTGACAAAACAAAGACTCAAACAGGTAATGCCTTTTATTTACCCATGAACATAATTCATTTCTGGCAGAGCCAGGTGTCACATCTATTTCAGGATGGTGTCAAAACTGGGATGGCTCTTCTCTGGCCTATCTCTGGTGTTTCTCCAGATTTATTTGCAATCTTTCTGAAACAGAGGCAGGGGGCCTTCATTTCAGGATACTTTTCTGACACTCCCGTAGAGAAAAGGAAGCCTCTCCAAGCAGTTAAGCACCGATTCAGAATCCAACAGGATACATGAGTTGTCCCCGGAGACTGAAGGAGCAAGCCTGGCACACTGTGACATCCCCTAACAACTGACAGTAGGCAGCACTCATCCCTGCAACCATCAACACCCACCCCAGTGTTGTCTCAGTCACAAGAGCCACCCTGAAACAGCTATAGGAAGCAGACTTTCTCAGCACAGCCTGGACCCCTATTTCAGAAGGGTATGGTAAGATCCAGAGATTATGAAAATCAATTTCGGAGAATGCAGGATCTTTGAGGAAAAAAATGTAAGGTCTGAAAGACAGTTATTGTTCTTGAGATGATTTCTATGAAAGACCACTTTTTTGACTAGCATGTTTACCCTGAGGACTGTTTGAGGTAATAGAGAGGCAGCCTGGTGCTTCACAAATGGCCAATTGTAATGTTCTTGCATCAGTTGTCATTCTTGTAGGAAATGGCTATGACAACTCTGATTCCATATTTGGAAGGAAATCATTATCTAGTTAATATCAAAGGCAGAGGATTGTCCCCAAAGGTCTGTTTCCATTAATAATCTTTGTCTAGAGATCATACATTTATGTTAAGTGTTTCAAACACTCCTCCAGTCTCCCATACTAGTAAACTGCTTTCTTACATACAGAAGATGCTAGGCTCTTTCCAGTCTCCCCAGTGACCTTTCTTAATAGTAAGAGGCAGTAGCATCACATCATAAAGCTTATGTGGGAGGAAACTAAGTGAATCATGGCCAGTACAAAGGAAAAATTCTATCCCCTGCACGTAATCTCTTCAGTTCATTTCTAAAGACCCACTTTAAATTCCATCCTTTGCAAAGCCTTCCTTAATGACCAGTGGTGTAACTCCAGCCAGAGAAGGCCATGAAACCTCTTAGAAATGGTCTCAGATTCTTACTCTTTAAAATTCTATTCTAGGATGATAATTCGGCACATTATTTTATCACTGAATGCTCACAAATACATGTCATGTTCTAGGATTCACTGTTTGACATTTGTATCTTTTCTCTTTAAATTAATTGTAAGCTCACTGAGGACAAGGATCAATCTTCTTATTTGTATCCCTATTACCTTCTGTGGCTCATGATACAAAACTGCAATGTATTTGCTGTATTTGCTGATAGGTCACCCAGAGGTGATACCATTTGTGTTTTTGTCTTGCCAAACTAGTAATTCTATTTGCTTTTATAAGTCCTATAATGAGTCAAGAAAACATAATGGAGCCATTGTATAATGGGCTGCCACAACTGACGAGAAGAGTACAGAAGTCCTAATTTTCTTCCCCTTATAAGCTAGGAGACCCTCTAGGAAGTAACTTTTACTTGAATAAGACCAGGAAAGAGGAAATAAGGAAGGCCATGTCTGGCAAGTGCTTGTTTAGATCTATGAGAATAAGGCATAAAGGACTCTTGAGGTTTCTCGATTGACTAGTTCAGCTGACTACAATGTGAAGTTTTGTTGGTGGTAGTTGTTCAACACATTTCTGTCTCCAGTTTCCACACATCCACCTGCTTCTGCCACCACCCATCATCTCCCATCCCAAGCACTAGGCCAGCAAGTCATGGTTTGCTTTGATTGCTCAGCACACAGTCTGAGCAGAGCCAATCAGGGTTCTTCTCTAAGTTTAATAGATGCATTAAAAAGGGTAAATTCTCCTTATACCATGGGTATCCCAAATTGGAACCATTTAAGCTGGATCTGTTAGCAACCATCTTCCATGACTATATGAAAGACAACCTGTGTGAGGTAGGATAGCATGTACTTGGAAACAGAAAATCAAAGATAAGAAGTAGTGGGAGAAAGATAGCCTCGCTAACATTACTTTAGGCACTGAATCTACAGAGACAGTGGTTTCTAGAGCAAATTAATTCTTTTCACTTAAGCCAATTTAACACAAGTTTCTGTCACTTACACAAACAGAATCCTGACAAATGGAAGGTCTAGAAGGAACAGAAAGTGTACTCCATATGGTATGGGCAATAACCTACCTTATTATTACTGTGTCCCTAGTGTCCTGCTTGATAATTATTTGGTAAATAAGTGAATGAATCTTTAAAGAATCCTAAATACATCAGCAGGAACATGTCCTGCTTAGAAGAGGCACAGGCCTAGCAAGCATCTAAACCATGGCCATTTACTCTTTGAGGAAGATGACTGTCCCTTCTCTTTATTCTAATCTGCCCTACAAAAGTCTCAAGAAGTCACGAGACAATTTCTTGGTTAAATATTGAAGCTTCCTAATTTGATTCTTTTCATTGGTGATGTACTCCAGTGACTATTATGTATTATGATTATAATGCTTTTTATGTATCTGTGGAGTTTGTCTCCAAGAACTTTAGGGTTCATTCTTCATCCATTCACCTTCTAAGGCCACTGCAGACTCTCACCAAATCATCAGGGTCTCTGGTAGGATGTTCATTAGATGTTTTAACATAATTTCCATTCCCCAAAGTAGAATTCTTCAACAGCAGTAACTTAGCAACATGACAAAATACCTCCAATAAGCAAAAAGAAGCAGGAAGGAATTGGTCTTTTGTAATACTTACTCTCTTGCAACAAGCGTGTCACTCACTGATAAGCAAAGGAAACAGAGAATTGCTACCACACGTATGTTTCCTCTGTTAGTGTTGACAAAGATGTTTGTGTACAAACAGGAAGCCAACAGAGCCCATGTATATAAATGGTCCAACAAATCTGCACTATTCCAAAATCTCCCAGTTAATTTTTCAGCCCCACTACATTCATATGAAATACTGGAGACTTGAAAAGAGAAGTATTTGGAATAAATTTAAGACTGTGGTTTTTTCACTATTCCTTGGCAGGGAGGTATGGAACACCAAAGCAAACATGTACCCATATGTATTCTGGGCACCACTGTATCTTGTAGACACCTATAAAGTGCTTGAAATTAGGAAAACACATTACGGCTTTCACCCCTGATCCCTGTTTTTTTTAGGTCTGCATCTAAAGTTACTCAATGACCTCCCTTAATGAGACACTAGATCAAAAGTGGTAGTGACGGTGAAGCACGGCAGAAAGTCAGCGCCAGTGGTGTGAACAGGCACTCCTGATGAGCGTCTACAAGACAACAGTATTTGTGTCATCTAAGCTCCACAGTCCTTCTTTGATGTTGCTGCATAGTGTCCATGATTATTAGCCAATAGGATCACCAACGCCATTCCAACATCTGCTCAACACCAGGTAACACGGATAATTCTGATAAGACAACTCCAAAACGTTGCATGTGTGATCTTACTTAAGAGGAGACCACTCCATATTGCTCCAGTACTTTAAAATTTTCAAGGAACCCCCCCGCCCCCATCACTTACAGGATAGAACCCAGATTTCTTCTCATGCAACATGGGTCTCTGGTGATCTCATACCTCTGTAGCCTCCTACTTTTCTCTCCAAAAGCACAGACTTCCTCACTATCTCCACTCTCTCCCCATGATTCTTGCTCCAATATCTTTCTTTGTGCATTCTCTTCCCTTTATATGGCCTCTACAGACAACCTCAGTGGTTAATATCATACCATCTCCTCCAAGAACATTTTCCTAAGGCCCCCATCTCCATCTTATACAACCACAGCCTCAGTAAAGTCTCCCTCTTGGTGCTCCCAAATGGCCTGTATCTGTTTTCATTCCATTTATCACAGGTCATTATAATTTTCTACTTATTAGTCCATCTCCCCCATTAAACTAGGACATCCTTCTGCACAAGAATTGTGTCTTAGGAAATTCTGAGTTACCACTGCTTGGCATAGGAAATTGGCATATAGGAGGCACTCAAAAGATATTTGTTGAATAATGAATAAATCTACAACTCTTCTTAGAGTACACCCACAATCATATATAAACCCTTCATGCACAGGTAAACACACACCCCTTACTACAACTTTTAGAAAGAGGAAAGGAATTATAAAACAATAAAATGCCAACTTAGAGGGATCTTGTGAAAGACTAACCTTTTTGTCTACATGAATACTCTCTTATCCAATCTTTTTCTATTCTTGGGCTGCTCTGAATGTTAGAAGGTCCCTGCTTATGATGACCTGCATTTGCTTGACTATAACTTCTACTGACTCACTGGTCTTAGCTTTGTTCCCTAGAGCCACAAAGAACAAGTCTAATCCCAAGGCAGCCCTTCAAATATTTGAAGAAGCCAAGTCTTCACTCTTCCAGAGTACACAAATTCCTTAAACTGACACCAAAATACTTGAGTTCTGAGTACCTTTTACAAACCTGGTCAGTCTTCCTGGACACACTCCAGAATCAGCCCCTGAGATCACCTGTTAAAAACTTTAGAAGTATTGGGACACCTGGGTGGCTCAGCAGCTGAGCATCTGCCTTCTGCTCAGCAGGTGATCCCCGGGGTCCAGGATTGAGTCCCATGTTGGGATCCCTGCAGGGAGCCTGCTTTTCCCTCTGCCTATGTCTCTGCCTCTCTTTGTGTGTCTCTCATGAAAAAATAAATAAAATCTTTAAAAAAAATCTTTAGAAGTACGTATTGGTATAAATTCTAAAATGGTATTCTTAAACTTCATTAAACAGTAAAAATCACTGGGGAGGGTTATTAAAAATACACTTTGGGGTACCCACACTTAGAGTCCAAGTCCATGTGTGTGCAGTGGGACCCAAGAATCTATTTTAATAAATTGCACAACCAAAAAAAAAAAACAATTAAAAAATAAATAAATAAATAAATTGCACAACCAAATCCACAGACCACTCTTCAAGAAACAGCCATTTAAGAAGTCACCAATTTTGGCTTTCTCTTCCACAAATGGGGATTAAATCTGTCTTCCTCTCTGATAACAAGGTAAGTTGTGATCTACCTCCTAAACTGATTACAGAATACAGCCTAAATACTGAGTGTATAATAGTGATGGAAAGGGGAATCGGGCTATCACTAAACCTTCATATTTGAACAAAAGAGGAGCTGGCAGATGGTGTCCCTTCATCAGAGACTGAGTTAGAAAGGTTGGCCAAGGGAGTGAGAGACCAGATTTCATTCTCTTCATCCTTCTGAACATCAGTCTTTTAAGCAGCATGAAGATAAATGATCTGCTGTCTGTATTTTCTGAATGTGTCATGGGAAGTCTTTTCCATTTCATAAAAACTTATATTAGTAAATCAAATAAGCTGGAAAAGCACTTAGGCATGATGCCAGGAGAAAAACCATGCCAGCATTGTTTCACTTCGTTAATGTTATTAGTAAATCATTAATTGCCCCTATTGATGAATTCTACTTAAAGAGAAGTTTTACAGAATGAGCTATAGAGAATAAGGTAGCATAGACACATTTCCAGGGAGGGAAGCAAAAATGAAGAATGCTAAAATCTCAGACTCTAGAAAAAGATGATGCTGAGTTCAAATCCTGACTCTTCCCTTTAATAATTCATTACCTTATACAAATTACTTAACTGCTCAGAGCTACCATTTTCTCATCTATAAAATGGAATTTCTAATGGTTCCAGTATTATGGAATTGTTATAAAAATTAAATGATATTTAAAAACTAAAAAAAAAAAACCTAAATGATAAACAGTACAAGGTCCCAGCTCATTAGATATAATTTCCATATCTGCCCAAGTATTTATTCTTTTATTATTTCTTTCTTATCCATGTTGCACAGATTTAGTAGTCAAACTATCCTCTCCATTTCATAGATAAAGACACTAAAGGAAAAATTTGGTCAATCGCCCTGAAAACAAAATTCAGGTTGTTCAGCCACAAGACCAAATCTACATTTTCCAACACTCTCTCTCTTGCAGAATGTTGCCCTTGTAGCAACAGAACCAGGGAACTTCTCAGAGAAAACTAGCCTGATGAGCATCTTGGGGGAGCTAGAACAACACAAGAAAAGCTACAGACCTGGATTCCATTCTCCTTCATGCATTCAATTATTCCTTCACTTGTTCATTTCACAAATATTTCCTGAGCCCCTTACCTGTGCCAGACACTGAGCTAGGACTCAGGGATACCAGTAAGTAAAGTAAGTCAAATGATCTTTGTTCTCACTTTTTTTAGGTCTCCGCTCCAATGTCATCTCACCAAAGAAGCTGCCCTGATCAAGCAACCACCCAACAGAGCAGCCTATATCCCTGTCCCAGTCTGTTCCCTTGTTTTTTTCCCCCCTCCATTCTCTCACATGCTTTGTTTTTATTTTCTCTCCCTATTCTCTGCTAAAATGTAAGGTGGGAACTTTCTCCAATGTGTAAACTTTTACATCCCCAGCTCCAAGCATGGTACTTGGGCCACAGTACATGCTCAACTAATATTTGTTGACTGAATTGAAGAAAAAAATCCTGGTGGGGGAAAAGGGAAGCAGGGAGAAGAAATAAATGATTGTGAATTATGAATACTAGAAAGGAAGTCCACTGGGGTTGGCTAGGGAATGACAAGCAAGGAGTCTCTAGGTAGAGAGATAGTGATGAAGATCCTCCCTGAGGAAGTGATGATTAATCCAGGGGTCAGTGAGCTGCTTATGCACAGAGAAAGAACTCTGCCCTTTGCCCCTGTGTTACCCAAGGCCTGTAATTGCCCTTTCCAATTTATACCAGAATCAGGACTCAGCAATCAGAAGTAACTCTCACCTGTCAGACCCCTCTTAGGACTTAGCATGCTAAAGATACTGAGGTCTGGAATATCATTAGGGACCTGGTGGGGACGTGATACTTAAACAAAATGCCTTCATAAAATCTACTGCATGCACCACTGAAATTACAACAGAAAGAGGATTTAAGCCTGGGTTTTTCAGCTCAGGGCGCCATGCAGCTCTGCAATATTTTTGTTATGCTCTAATTAGTTGTTAACATACGGTGCAGGTGTCAGGTAATCTGCACTTACTAGAAAGAAATCTGCAGGTAGCAACCAGCACAAAGGGATAGGGAAGCCAGGGCACCCCTACCCTTAAAAGACATCCACCATCCCCTGTGTCAAATGCAGGTATTCCAAAGAGCAAACCTCACAGGGTTATGGTGTGTTAGGGACTCAGGTGGGGGACAGAGATTTGACATCCAGCTGCATAAGTGAAGTTAGTTGGGCAGCGGAGTATCTTTGGGAAAGGCTGTCTGTATGTTCGCTGTGAGGTGTACCAGGAGGGGAAGTACTTCCTCATGTCTCTCATTCTGTTGAAAAACTAGGCAGCATAAATGCATCACCACACCTTCATGCTAAAAAAGGAATGCAGGCAGAGGGAAACAAGCAGCTCAGAGAGGTCAGAGTCAACCACACAGGTGCTATGACACTTGGCACCACCACTAGCTCTCCTCCTCCATCTGAAAGCATTGCTCCTGTCATCTGAACCACAACATCCCAGACTCTGACAGTATTCACACCTGTAGATTAAAACTACCAAACTATCAGGACAAGCACTGTGTCCCCATCCTCGTGTCCCATTACGGCCAAGTGGCCCAGGCTCATCACTTCAACTCTGGACCTTAAAAGCTGAAGTATAGAGCATTCAAGGGAGAGGATAATTTTATACAAGACAATTTGCTTTAAGCCATCAGCACTCAACCTGGAATTCATTTATTAGATTAGTTTTTGAAGAAGACATAATGCTGAAAAAATGGAACCAAGAATGTACAAGTTTTAATGGAAATAAAAGTTAAAAAAAATAGACTAAAACATGGCTCACTGCTGGAGAGAGAGCTGGCTTGGAGAAATGGGCTCCTACTTGCCTGCCCAAAGTGATCAGAGGAGACAGAAGAATGCTGGGAATCTGAAGACAACAGGTTCAGAGAGGGAGACACCAATCAGAAAAATATCACCTTCCTCACAGTTTTGCGAAGAACATGCCCTGCTTGCCACATTCCCTTTTGGGTCTCAGTCTTCCTACCTCCAAAAGGGACATAACACCACATACTTCTTATACTTAAAGATTAAGTGAAGTAGCATTAGTCAAGCACCTAGCGGAGGGCTTGGCACCTAATCAGCATTCAGTATGTAAGAGTAGCCTTCTATTTCCTTCTTGTGGAAGTGGCTTAAAAAAAACAGTAATAATAATAAGACTATGATAGACTAAACCTACAGAAAGAAATCTGAACCCTGTATAATGAAGACTAACTTTATATATTCAGTTCAAGAGATGCAGGACAACTGCTTTAAAATAATTTCTCTGGAGAAAAGAGGAAGCTTAGGGATGGGTAGACGAGGTCTCCCCCACACTGAGTCAAGCTATCTGTGGGCCTGAAGCATCTCAGGTTTGCCTGAGGTAGACAAATGTTCCCACCTTATCAGTGGGTTTCTTTTCTAATTAAAATGCATGAACTTCTGTAAGCTTCAGGTGCCCAGAGGAAGAGGGATGGGTGGGAGGAGGAGAGCCGTAGAACTACAAAGAATCCTCTCACCTGTTTAAAATCCAACAAAAAAAAGATTATTGCCAAAAATGCAAGCAAAGATCGTGATTGACCTGGCAACAGTGGTCTCTAAAGAGACACCAAATTAATAAGAAAGAGAAAAAGAATGTGGCCTGGAGGTCCTTCCCTAAGAAGGTGGGGGCTCACTGCTTGGAGCTGGTGGCACCATCTTCTGTCTAGCTGGCACTTTCCAAGTGACAGCATGGTAGAGAGCCAGAAAGTCTCCATAAAGGGACTATGGACTATAGAAGTAACAGTTGATCTTTATTACATCATTCCTTCCTACTAGCACTTTGCATTCATCATCTCATTATTCCTTATGACAGCTCTTCATTTAATACTACTATATCCCCACTTCATTGATGATTAACCTGAAGTACCAAGATTGTAACTTCCTTAGGCATCATAGCTAAGAGATGGTAAAGATGGGATCCAAACCCTAGAAGTTCCATAATGATCACTAACATTTATTGGGAGCTTACTAAATGCCGGGTGCTATGCTAAATTCTTTACCACATCATTTCATTTAATCTTCATGGCACCCCTAGGGGGTGGCTACAGTTATGACTCCCAATTTGGAGATAAGTGAACTGAGATTCAGACAATTTGGGTGACTCACTGAGATTATACAGCCAGTAAGTAGTAGGAACAGGATCCAACCCAGATTCCAAAACCATCCTGTTGAAGGCTATGCTTTACACACCACACTAACTCAACAGCTGAGTACAAAGAAGATGCAGGGGATTAAAACTGGAAAATCATGTGCTCTGGAAGGGGGTTCTAGGACTTGCATTTCTAACAAGTTTCCCAGGGGATGCAGATTTTGCTGGTCTGGATCACACTTTGGGAAGATTCAGAAAGAGTGACTTGAAGGATGACTGTGGGATAGGGAGAAAAGAGAGAAAAAGACAGGGATGGGATACTCAGAACAGCTTCTGTGTGGCACACTTTCTACAACACTTTGTGAGGCTATGACCATCACCCTTCGTACAGGTGAAGCACTTGGTGACCAAGTCTCTATCTTCTGAATTTTGGTCCCGTGGATCCCATGTTAGACATCATAAGTTCTAGGAATCTTCTCCCCAAACCCCTTAACTTTGAGTTAGATATGCTCTGAAAGGTACACATCACCTAGAGAACCAGCATCATACTGCATCATAAAGGTGAGTTTCATGTGTGTCTCCTCTCCTATGAGATATAAGGCCTAAAATTAAGGTCCAATATTACATGCCACCTTGACATCTGAAAGAGGAAGGGTTTTGGATGGCCTAACCCCAACTCCCCCCACCCAACTGTGCTCCCACAGAAAAGGTCCTCCTTATCAAGGAGGACCAGACATAGTTCCTGCTTATCCCCGAGAAGCACGTTTCAGCTCCTTGTCAGCTCATGGAATTATTCAAACAAGCCAAACACATCCTCCCATGGGAACTAAGAGTCACTCTACCCTCTTGATACTATAGAGCCTGCTTCCTACAGTCCCTGGTCTTTCACTCTGTTTCCAGTTACAACCCCCAAGTGGCCCTGCACAGTGTGCAGTGTTCTACTACATATGCTATGAGGATACATGAGCAACAAACTGCTGTCATTCTCATCTGTCCAGTATCAAGTGTCCTGTGTTCAGTCATCCCCATAACCTGAGGCTGGGAATCCCTCTCTCATCAACAGAGCAAAGAGGAGGGGATGACAACACCCTAGATGGTGAGCTCCATGTAAGGAGACATTCTGTTCATCTTACTGTCCTCTCCAGAGCCTCGTATGGGCTCAGGGCTTGGTAAGGGCAATTAGATACACAGGATTGAATTGCTTTGAAATCTAAGAAACCATCGGAGCTTTTTTTTTTTTTTTTTTTTTTTTTTACAAATGGAGAAATTGAGGTTCGAGAGTTGACATAACTTGCCAGGCCTATTGGCTGCCTGCCCACAGCAGAGGGGCAGTGTCCATGGAGAACACAGGTCTGTCTTTGCTGGGTGAGAAGATCCCTGGGGGACAGATTCATGTATTCCATGGACACCCTGCCAGACCAACTCTGCCCCAGCCCAGGGGCTCAGCAGCCATAGGGAGCTGCTCTCGGCAGTTTCTGGTTGCCTTCCCACTCTGCCTGAGCACATCTGAGAAATTGGGACTAATCCAATGGAAAGATCCATTCTCAGAAGCCCTGTTCAGGGCACATGAACTTTGTGTGATTTTTAATCACATCAGAATTGGCACTGAGTATGTTGGAGTGCTTAGAATCAAAGGTGCCCTGATTGTGTCCCAAGGGTGATGGAGGTGTGGGGGAATGAGGGGCCCACTTAGCACTTACCAAGCACAGAAACAATCACAACCTCCACTTCCTGTATCCAGCTCTGTGGCAGGCTCATTATGTACCACACACCCTTCAATCCTCATAAGAGAACTGAGAGCAGGGGCAGTGAGATCAACAGGTCATGGCACATACTGTATAGCACAGCCACTGTCTGAACCCCAGATTCTATGGCTCCCAAATCTGTGCCACACATGTCCCCTCTGTGGCCTGGATATGATGGAGGATGAACAAAAATGACAGATGACACAATACCTTTCCTCTGAAAATTTACAGCCATACACACAGGGGAACATAACTTAAGATCTCTAACAAAGGACTGGCCCCATAACATTGAAGCTAAGATGGAAGTCACCTTTCCCGCTATGGAAATGCTGGCTCTCCTCACACTAGAAGATTTCCCTTTGGGGATAAACAGTTCAAATCTTCAAGGCCCATTTAAAATAACATCAGTAATACAAGCAGCTAGCCTATAATAGACTTTTTCCTACAGACTCCACACTGCCTAGTGTTTATATGGAAAATTTTAAGTCCATTTTGAGCAATACTTTCTTCCATTTATCAAGGGCTCCATTATGTACCAGGCCTTGTGTTAAGGGCTTTATGTACATTTTATGTATATTCTCAAAATAACATTAAGAGATCATGGTAGTATTTGTTCCATTTTACAGATAAGAGAGCTGAGGCAGAGAGATTAAAATTGAATTTTCAAACTGAAGTTTGTGATTCATTAGTGGGTTATAAATTAACTTATCAGGTCATGACAAGCATTGTTTTAAAAGAGTACACAGGAGAGAGGACAGGAATGGAATAAAACAGAATGGATCAGAATGCAAACCAAATGAAAGTATTATTACTTCTGTTTTATTCCAAGATACGTGTCTGCATGTTTACAATGAGTAGTATGTAAAAAAACTACTTCATCCTATTACAATACTATTGTACAACACCAGTGGGTCTCCATGGAAAGTTTGAAGACCACTAGGTTAAGTAATTTGTCGGAGGTCACACAGCTAGTAATTTGTGAAGCCAGAGTTCAAATTCAGAGTCTTTTCTAGAGCCTACACACCCTTGACCTCTAAACCAGTGTTGTCCAATAAAAGTATAAAGGAAACCATATATGTAACTTAAGATTTTCTAGTAGACACATTTAAAAAGTAAAAAAAAAAGCCACATTTAAAAGTAATTAAAATTACTTTTAATATTTTTATATGGGGTTATACAAAAGATACTATTTCAACGTGTAAAAATTAATCTTAAAATTAAGTCAATACAAACTGAGTTGTTTGGGGGGGGTGGTTTGGTTTTTGGCTTTTTACTGTTTTTGTTACCAAGTCCAGGAAATCTGGCATTTACTTTACACTCCAGCACATCTCAATTCAAACTTGCCATCATTCAAGTGCTCAGTAGCCACATGTGACTAGTGGCTACCACACTGGGCAGCACAGCTATAAACTATGCAACCTGTAATATCCCTTTGGACATTGTACCCTCCTCTTAGATCTTACTGTGGAAAATTTCCTGTCCTATTCTATCTACTCCTATAAACTTCTAGAGGCCTCTTCCACAAAGCTCCAAAATATCTAAACCCAAAACCCAATGCCCATGGCTACTTCTTTCCACTTGTGTTGGCACCTTTTCAATCTCACATCCTTGCTAGACCGTCAGGAAGAAAAACCCATAGGAAAGGGGACCCTGAAGCTCAGACATACTGGAGCAGAGCGAGGACAAAGGTCTTGAACAATAGGAACCTGTGAGGGGTCATGGCCAGACCATGCCCCCAGCAAAGCTGCAGGCTCATCAGCAGCTTAACACCAGCTTTAAGAAGCATATCCTGCTATTCAGCTTCACAGAGACACACTTGATCCTTAACACTCAGCCCTGACGGAAATCAGCTGACCCCACCTCCATTTCTCTGCCAAAATAAGCTGACTGTGGAATTGCAAAAAGACTGGCATCTGGAGAGTCGTTGGAAGAGGCAACAGCTACCTAGTGACTTCAGAACCACCCATTAGATAATCTGATAAATATCAGACATAAATATGCTGTAACGATGGTTGGTAAGCTAAAAGCCCCAGGCAGCCATTACCTACCTGGCATGCTCACTGCTCCTGTGAGGTGAGAGAGAGGTTTTTGCACAAACACAAGGAAAGACTAGGCTCATTGCCCAGCAACAGCGAGTGCGGGGAAGACAGAGTAAAGCAGCTTTGGGCTCTTCTCTGGATTCCGCTGCTGTGTCCTGAGGAAGAGTGCTTTTCACTCCATCCATTTGGTTTCCACAACCTCTCCAGAGAGTGCTGAATAGGAGTAAGACTCATTGTGGAGGAAAACAAAGCAGGGGCTTGGAGAAAACCATTAGGCACTTTTGCCTGCATGGTGTGGCATCATTCCTCAAATCAAGAAGTGAAATTTAAGTCTGTGGAGTGTTTGTTCATGGCAGTGGGATGGATGGGGAGCTCTTCCATCATTCAAGGGGTTCCTATTCAGTGAGCAACTACCATGTGCCAGGCACCCCAGCTGGATCCTAGGCATTCAGAGATGCACCACATGCTCTCCTTACATCTGGGAGCTTGATGTGTCAGCCAGCAAAATAGGGTACCAAGAATATAGCATTACAGGAGAGAGAATGAGGTATAAACCAAGTACAGTAGAGGCCTGGAGAAAGGAATAATGAATGTGGTGGGGAAGTGTCAGGGATTGGCAAATGGTGCACATGGGATGCCTATAGCTCTTGACAACTTACAGGAGCTTCTTGTGAAGTACTTCTTCAGTACTTACTAGTTCGTATATATCACTGAGGAAATGGAGGCTCCGGTATCAAGGTACTCATTTATAAGATGGGGAAGGAGCTACCTACCTCATGAGACACAAAGAGGACACTAGCTAAGTGACAGTCATGCATAATTATTTTATAACAGAGATACCTGATAAGCCTGTTCTGCCCTTGTACTCCTTGTTAGAGAAGCTGCCCTGCCCTCACATCACAGGCTCCGTCTCACAGACCAGCTGCTATATGACCACAACTCCCAGGGTTTCTTGCCCAAGTATTTGGAACCGAGACCAGATACTTTTTTTACTCTCCATAGGCTATCTGGATTAGGGCTATGTAGAGCAAGTTAGACACTATTTCCTCCACATTCTTGGAGACGCAAAATTCAATAATCTCCTTAGAGTAGCCAAAACGGGTAAATAACCCAAATGTCTATAAGCTGATGAACAGGTAAACAAAATTCCATATTGGTATAGTGGCTAATATATACTGGAATATTAGCCATGAAACAGGAATGAAATCCTGGTACATGTAACAACATGGATGAGCCTCAAGAATGTTATGCCAAGTGAAACCAGCCAGATGTAAAAGGCACATACTGCATTCTTCCAAGTATACAAAATGCCCAGAATAGGCAAACCCACAGAGATGGAAAGCCAACTGGTGTTAGCCAGAGCCTGAGGAAGGGAAGACCCCAAAGTGACTACCTAATGGCATGGGATTTCTTTTTTGGGGGAAGGGGTGGAAGTAATAAAAACAGTTCTAAAGCTAGATTGATGAGGGATGCACAATTCTGTACTAGAAGCCACAGATTTGTACACTTCAAAATGGTTACAATGATGACTTTTTTAACTTGAATTTCACCTTGAAAAGAAACGTAAAAGTATAAGTCATGCTCTTCGAAAAAGCTGGTTTCAGTAGGTGTTTTTCACAATTAAAAATTTCTGACTAAAATGGAAGTGATTATGTTAAATGCCTTGTCCAGGGCACACAACAAGTAGAGGACTGTGTCCAGTCATCTGTCACCTAAGTCTTTCTCCTCCACACCATGCCCTCGCTTAACATGGAAGACAGAAGGCTTTTGCAACTCCTCAGATGGGTGGCTGTTCCCCAAACCCTGCCAATAGGGAGAGAGAGTCCACCCAAGTGCATTTATTTATTTATTTCCTGTCAGCAGAAACTAGACTTTATTAAAAGAATGTTAGCAACCTTCTTTGCCTCCCTGATTTTGTAAGAATTCTTAATGACTCCAATGTGCATATGTCATTTTTTTCAGCAAAATCTAATCTCCAGAGAAAGAACATTTGATGCTCTTGAAATGTACAATGCTTCATTTTGCTCCATGGCAGAGGCTGGACACATTGCTCAGTCATTTGTCATCACCCCATCTTCCCTCACCCATCCCACCCACCCACCCCCAAGTACAGGGTCAGGTACACCATCCACAGAGGCAGAAAAGGCAGTGAGGTGCTAGAACAAAACCTGAGGCAATGTGGCAGAAATGTGCCAACCTGGTGTTTCACAGAATCTTGGATCTAGAAGAGAACTTGAAACTTTGAAGTCACAGTATTTTTGTAAAAAGGAAAAAAACCTTCAAGCTTTGATTTACCTATGAAGGCTGAATGTTAATTTCTAGCCAGTGATTCTTCTTGTTACAGCTGAAATGACAAAATAAACAAGTTAAAGTTTAGAAAAGCAAAGATGGTGAGGTGGGTATGTACTTCCCGCTTTCAAGTTGCTTACATGAGGATAAAGTACGTGAGTGCGTAGTACAATACTAAGTTTGAATTTTATATGTATTATCTCATGTAGTGGGAATAGTCCTCCTTTTACAGATGAAGAAACGAGCTCAGACATTTCCATAATCTACACCAAGTTCCAACATTAAGTTAGTGAAGAAGACAGGTGTGATCTCAAAGCCCATATTCTAAACCACCATGATGTAACATAGTGATTACATAATAATATTTTAGAGTCACATATTGAGTGGAAGATATACTGCTTTTACAGTACTCTATAATTTTCAGAGATTTCACACTTGGAGTGGCTTTATGCAGACATTGACAGAAGAAGCACTCATGAGATGAGAGAGATGATAAAGGGTGGGAACCAATGGGTAATATTCAATAGATGAGGTGGACTTTGAAGGATAGGTTGTATTTTAGTAATTGACAAGAGAATGACGAGGGCGGCATGGGATTGGAGAAAGAGCAAAGGTGAAACCATGGTGGAGGGGAGGCAGTGACATTTGGCTGGCTAGGGTGATAGAAGGATTCTCTTAATTCCCAACACGGAATGTAGTAAGTATTATAAAGATTGCTTTGGCAAGGGCCCCTTCCTCATGGAAAGCTAAAAAATAACAATAATAATAATATCACCACTCACTGGGCAATTTTTTTAATTTTTATTTATTTATGATAGTCACAGAGAGAGAGAGAGAGAGAGAGGCAGAGACATAGGCAGAGGGAGAAGCAGCCTCCATGCACCGGGAGTCACTGAGCAATTTATAGATGAGCTAATCACAATGCTAAGCACTACTGGTAACTATCTGCTTGGGATAATTCCTCTGGTGACCAACTACAATTACCCTCCTGGTATTTACATCACACATTTTTAGGCCATATGGTTTTCTCAAAACTGAATCCAACCCTAGCTCACAAGATGAACCATGTGACCCAAACCTACACCAGTTGGAATACCATACATACATGAACACAATCTGGCCTCAATACTGGTTCAGTTATGAACATGGTGCCAGTCAGAGTCAAGTACATGACTTTTTCCCTGAATAGATATAGGGGATTGAGCTATTGTTCCATTTTGCTGAAGAGATGCAAAGTTTTTTTTTAATTTCTTTATTAGAGTTCAATTTGCCAACATTTAGCATAATACCCAGTGCTCATACCGCCAAGGGCCTTCTTCAGTGCCCATCACCCAGTCACCCCAACCTCATGCCCACCTCCCTTTCCTTTACCCCTTGTTCATTTCCCAGAGTTAGGTTGTCTCTCATGTTTTGTCACCCTCACTGATATTTTCACTAATTTTCTCTCCTTTCCCCTTTTTCCCTTTCACTAATTTTTATATTCCGCAAATGAATGAGACCATATAATGTTTGTCCTTTTCCAATTGACTTATTTCACTCAGCATAATACCCTCCAGTTCCATCCATGTCAAAGCAAATAGTAGGTATTTGTCGTTTCTAATGGCTGAGCAATATTCCATTGTATACATAGACCACATCTTCTTTATCCATTCATCTTTCGATGGACACCGAGGCTCCTTTCCAGTTTGGCTATTGTGGACATTGCTGCTAGAAACATTGGGGTGCAGGTGGAGATGCAAAGTTTTGATAACATTGTTGGAACTCTAAATCCAGCCCTACTCCTGAACTTTGCTTCGATGAGCAATAAATTGCCTCTTAGCTTATGCTGGTTTGGGTCAGACTTTTGGTCACTCTCAACTGAAGAAGTCCTAATCAATATAAGCATGTAAATGAACCTCATGTAACCCTCATAACAATACTATGAGATAAGTGTTAACAGGTATTGCCACCCACTGTTTGAGATAAGCAATGGAGGCACAGGGAGGTCAAGTCACCAGTCAGCTGGTAGAGATAAGTGTGGTTCTAGAACCAGCTCTCACAATCATCATACCACCTGGCTGGAGTCTAGATCTGCTGTTATGAAACAGGACTCTCCACAAGCCTAAAATAAGTCTTTCCACTCAAAATAATTCCAAAGGCTTAAAATACCTTAGAGAGTGTAAATTTTCTCAAGCTCCTTTAGGTTTGCAATGATCCCTTTTTGGCTTCAGTTGTCTCCCTGAAAAGAATCATTTAAGCAATAAAAATGTCTCTCCCCAAGTCATCCTTCAACTGCTGATACTTCACTTTCTCAAAAATTACAGATAAAAATAACAATGCACAGAAGCAAAGACTACACGGCTGCTAAAATGGGCAGAAGGGAATGAAAGAGGAGATCCTGACCCAGTATTTTCTGTGTTGGCATACAATAAGTTTGGATCAACACTTGATAATTTTCAAAGTCTATTTCTTAATGAAAATATACTTATGTTTATCACCAAAAAAAAAAAAAATCGTGGACTGGCGGCGTGGGGAGTGAGCTGCTCCTTCCTGAATGCTTTGAAAATTCAAAAATGAGGGCAGCCCAGGTGGCTTGGCAGTTTAGCACCACCTTCAGCCCAGGGCCTGATCCTGGAGACCCGGGATCGAGTCCACGTTGGGCTTCCTGCATGGAGCTTCTTTCTCCCTCTGCCTGTGCTTCTGCCTCTCTCCCTCTCTCCCTCTCTCCCTCTCTGTCTCTCATGAATAAATAAAATCTTTTTAAAAAATTCAGAAATGAAATTAAATAAATACTAGCTAAGATAGCAGTTTGATGTGCATACCTTGTCTGGGCAATTTTCTCTTTGTTCAGTTTCCCAGTGATTTGCCAGAGGCCTGGGAACTCTTCAATGCAGGAATAAGCAACAGCAGTCTTGAAATAGAGCAAAAGCAAGGATACTGTGCCAGGCTATGCCCACAGCCTCAAAGAACTATAAGACCCATGGTATTCCCACTCCAGCCATGAATTTGTTAGGTTAATCAGTGTAATGAGGCAAAGAGTTTACAGATGGAAACAGGAAAACAGAGTCCTAGTTCACACCACCATTAACTTTGAGCCTCATGCTACCAATTATAAAATGGCACAAGAAGACTTATGATTTTGTTGGATTTACTAAATAAAAAGGTTTATAGCATAGTAAATAAAAGCATAGGCCCTGGAATCATAATAAGTTGGGTTGATACCTCAACTACGATTACAGTTATGCCAACCTGAGCAAGTCATTTACACTCATAAGCCTTAATTCTTCATCTGTAAAATCAAATACTGACTATTTCTTATGGCTATTTCAAGGGTTAAGTGAGAAAATTCATTGAGCACCATTCCTCTTCCATCATTAGTGGAAAGAAAAAGTTAGCAATCACTATTTTATTAGCATTATTAATAAAGTTGAAAATTCTATGTGACTACAAGGGTAATAATGTTCTTTCCACCAAAAGCCAGATTTGAATGCTTCTTGAAAAATGTTAGCAATGTAAAGACTTGGCCTTCAACAGCAATGGTTTCTGTTTTGTTATTATCACTGTTCTTACCAAAATGCAGAAATGTGAGTATATCTGAATAGTCCCAAGCATATGTTGACAGTACAAAGGCTTGGCCTCAACTTGAGGAATGTGGAACTTTGGGTGCTGACAGACGGGAAGGTTAGACACACTCCAGCAATGCTGCCAAGCCTGGCCGCCTTCCAGCATTGCACTTCATGACTGCCTTTAAGGAGATATTTAGAGAAACTTGTTAGTCACACGTGAAGTCATAGCCATTCACTCTCCAGGACCATCCACTGTCACTTGGATTCTGTCCAAATGATTAGAAGAAAACATTTTGTCATCCACAGGTCTGCTACCTAAAAGTACTTCCGGCAAACTTCAGGACTTGCAGAATGTGCCAGAAATCTGTATTTTTGACCAGATGGTTTGAAACTCCCAAAGTAGGAGCCTGGCATGGGATGTGGCACTATCAGAAAAATCAGACAAATTGGTTATTTGTAGCTATAGGTACAATGGTTTGTTGGCCTCAAGGCAGCATCCTCCAAAGGAGTCTGTGCTTGGTTACAATAATCCACACTATCTCTCAAATCTCTGAAACTCAGCTTCACTAAGAGCTTCTTAGTGTCCATATCCTGCAATTAAATGTATAATTATATTCCATGTGGCAGTGGTCTGTCAGTCTTGTAAGTTTTGCAGTAAAATAGAAAGAACACCAGACCTGGAATCCAGGTACCAGGTACCAGCCCCCGTCTTGTCACTGATGCTGACATGGCCATGAGCACATACAGCAGCCACCAAGGTGTACTACTTGGATCCCTCCTCAAGAAGGGACTTACCGCTCAGGAGCAAGGATTGTAATCATCTGATCACCCGGAACCACAGCACCATCAGGATCTGCTTTTGAGCCCAGGCCTCATTGCTCTTCCTGGACAGTCTCCAGCCGGCAACTGAACATGGAGAGACTAGGAGGGCCTGGACACTTCTCAGCATGGTACTCTCTGGGCAGCCCGGGTGGCTCAGCGGTTTAGTGCCACCTTCAGCTCAGGGCTGATCCTGGGGACACGGGATAGAGTCCCATGTCGAGCTCCCTGCATGGAGCCTGCTTCTCCCTCTGCCTGTGTATCTACCCTCCCCCTTTCTCTCTGTCTCTCATGAATAAATAAATAAAATCTTTAAAAAAAAATGGTACTTCTCTAGTGTGCTGAACTCTAGGGCTCCCTACCTCTGTCAGATACACTGTGGTCTGAGGCTTCCACTCCTCCAAATCTTGCCTCCTCCACTTTTCCTTTCACAGGTTGCTGATGAACACAAGGACCTGGAGCTTTTGCTGATTGATCTGCTCCCTCCTTGTGTCTCTCATCACAGCCACCAACTATCTATCCTCTGAACTCCGGCTCAGTGTCTCTCTCTGGAATTGAAAACCAGGCCAGCTTTTCTAACCCTCTGTTGACTTTTCTTTTAAAGCAGGCATAGTAATAATAAAAAGGAGGGTAAAAATAGGGAAGGAGACAATAGTTTTGGAGGAGAATGTCTTGAGGTATAAATAGAGCCCCCTCCCCACCAATTTCTCTATACCCTCTGAGCACTGCCCCACGACCACCACCACCACCATTTACACCATGGAATTCTTTATATCCGGGGATGGGTGATAGGACAGAAACACAGAGAAGCTATCTCAGTTTCTAAGGCACAGCTTTGAGTCCTCGAGCCAAGCTTTTTGATCTTCACACATCTAAGCCCCAAAACACTAGGAACAAAGTTTGTGCCTCTGAAAAAAAGTGGGGAAAAAAACCCTGCTGTACCTAGTGATACTCTATATAAGGATAGAGCAGACTAAGAAGAGACAACAGGGGAAGAGATTTGGTGGGGGAGAGGTCAATGGAGCTTGGTATTAAAGGGACTGTATCTGGATGAGCCACCTAATGAGCAGGGTCATCACTGTCATCAAGATGGATCATAAAAAAAAAAAAAAAAAAAAAAAAAAAGATGGATCATAAAGCTTCCCTTTGAGAAACATTCATCTTCTTCCAGCCTTTGGGGCCTTAACCCACCAACTGTCCAGTCCCCAGAGGGTGAGCTTCTATATGGCCAATGTCAAGGGACTTCCATAAGTTGTCCTCACTCTGAGGCAACTCCCACTGATCATAGCCAACAGGAATGTCACCTCTCTGGGCCCTGAGATTTGCCTCAATATCCATCCAACCTCCCCCACATAGACAACCTCCTTCTCAACATCTTAAGGGTACCCATTATCAGGCTACAGCTTTCTGAGACAAAGGTAAACTTGAAACCTCAAGAAATGGTGTGAGGGGTGGTATGGAAGAAAAGCAATCCCTATCCCAACATAACAAAGTGAATGAACAGAAATAGTAATATTAACAACTATTTTATGTAGTTCTACATATACCTGAATATATGCCAGGCTCTGTGAGCCATTCCTTCCAGACATAACCCCAGGAGGTAGGTAACAATGCCATCCTCATTTTACCATCGAGGTAACTGAGGCTCAGCGATTTGCTCAGATTCACTTACCTGGAAGAAGAATAGCAGGGGTGCACTTAATTCAGATCCTTTTTGATCTACCAAATTGTACCTCTGAAAGACAAGAAAATATCTTAGACTCTTCTTCCTCCCTAACTCTCAGGCTAGTGCTGCACAGCTAGAAGATTCTAAATAAATAGTTTGTGCTTTGACCATCCAATTTACATATCTTCCCCTCAGAGAAGGAAAAGAACTGCTGGAAATGCATATCTCAATTTTCTCCACACCCCTAGAACTCCTGGTGCAGTTGCCTGGAAGGAGGTGGGAGGCAGTGAGTGTATATCCACAGAAGAGATCATATTTCAGTCTTTTCATTTCATTTGACAGGAGAAATACTGATTAAAATCAGCCGCACATGTCACGAAAAGGTAACTGGGTTCTTCATTTTTTTCTGTGGAGAGGCAGCCCTAACTATACTTTAGGAACTAACTCTTCAAGCATAAAATTACTAATAGACGCCATCTATCTGATGAATGTCTTCTCCTTAATAATTTATATCACTTGATCTATTTTCAAAGGTTAGTCTTACATTAAAATTACAATTTTGAATAGGTCAGCCTGTTATTTAAGGATAAATTATTTCACCCCTTCATGTTAGTGTTGTGTTTGGATAATGATGAGGTTTTTATTTCTAGCCCCAATGAAACCACGAAAGAAATTGCTTGCTTGACCTAACCTCTCTCACCCTGGATCTTATTCTTTGATTCATGCTGACTCACTGTCCATAACTAGCCTGCATGGTTTAAACCTGTATTCGTGCACTTGTCTTGTTACTTTTCTGCATGCATTTCTCTCCTCTCTTTGGTCACCTGTCCCCACATTCCCTCCTCACCCCACTTTCCCAACTGAATAACAACCCATTCTCAGGCTCTCTCACAGCTCACAGGAAGCCCTGTATGAGTCTCATCACTGTCCAGTCCATTCTGAATAGGGAATATCTCTAAGGCCCACACAGCTATCCCTAGGCTCTGACTCATTGCTCAGTGAGCAAGTAAGAATGAAGAGTCTCTTTAGTTAGTGGAAAGAAGACCAAAGGGAAGCTAGTGTGAACTTCATAAGATCCTACCTACCCAGTCAGTCAGCCACTCCCTGGTTTCAGTTCTCATAGTGTGATGGAAGGAACATAGGCTGTGAAATGAGATAGCCCTGGGTTCAAATCCAACACTCCTTATTACTTAGCAATTTGGAGCAAGAAAATCTGAGTCCATTCCTTTTATGAAATGTGGATGGTAATACCCTACCGAGGTTTAAAGTTAACAAGGTAAAATAGGAAAAATATATGATGCAAACACAGTAAGTGGAAGTTAATAAAAGTTTATTAATCAGGAAAATCCTTTTTAATGAAAATTTTGTTTGGCCCAGAGGACAAGAAATGGCGGGCTAAAGACAAATAAGAAGTTGGCCATATTGAATGGAGGTTAACAGCATGGCTCCTTCAAACCAGTTTCAAATTCTGACCCATCACTAACCAGTTACACTACCTTTGACAAGCTGCTGAACCCCTAGCTTTCTCATCTGAATATGTGATGCCTACTTCATCAAACTTGCAGAGGCTTAAATGAGACAATGCTTGACGAAACATGGCACAGTGCCCAACACAGAGTAAACCCTTTATGAAGGGAAGACATCACTACTCAGGCAAATACACACCACACATAGTGAATGGTCTCTTGCATCAACCTCATGATACAATTGCAAAGATTGATTGAAAAAAAATGCTTTGTAACCAGAACTATATAAATACAAAAGGGACTTTTATTATTATAAATAAGGGACTGAACAAATGACTTTTATTGGAAAAAGTACAAACTCTATGAGGCCTTTCTCCCATTGACCTGTGTGTATGCACACAAATGCTCCAGAAGGGTATAGGGTCGGTTTAATTAAAGGATAATTTCTGTCGTTGCTCTGAGTGTACAAAGTCATAAAGTGTGGATGTTTAAGAGAGAAGCTGAAGTAATGTGCAAGAACTTGATTGATACTCTGAAACTGTTTATTGTAAATATGCTCAGGAGGTAGATAAGTTCACACTGTTTTATGGCAGGAAGGTTTTTTATTGGTAATTTCATATAATTGTGAAATGGAAAGAATCACTGGGCCAGAGGTTTTCTATGTATCTGGCAGGGAACATAGCCTGCTTCCCAACCATGAGCAGGCCCCCTGAAAGCCACTGGCCATGACCTTGCATCATCTGGGTGAAGGGTTTTCTTTGAAGGGGCCAAGAGGAGGAAACAAAACTCTTCAGGAGAAGTGGAGCCCATTAGTTTTCCCAAACTTGTCCCTCCATTTCTAGAGGTGCTCATTGCATCTAAGCCTGTGTTTTATAGTGTTCTTTCAGCTACTGGCATCAGAAACGTCATCTGACCAGTGGTGCTGAGGGAAGAGGCAATCTTACTGTGGTAAGGCCTCACAAACTGATAGGAACTGAAATAGACACCGTCTTTGAGAAGCAAGGCATTGGCCTCCTCCTTCTCATGTGCACGCCTCACACTTGTTATCCTTCAATTTCTCCCATTGGTTTCCTTATCTGTCTTCTACTTCATCTCCTTGTTCAGCTGCTCCATTCTCTCTCAGTAGTTGGGCTCCTCTGCTCTTTCATGAGCACAGTAGGAGATGATTGTATCCCAGCTCCCAAATTTGACTTGAGTTCAAACAACCAGCAGAAGTCTGGCTTCCCAGGTGAGAGACTATTGGATCAGGTGTGCATCATCTTTGTTTATTGAGGCACGTAGTAACAACATGGTACCAGGGCCTTTTGAGGCTGCTTCCAGAGAAGGGTCATAGGCTGGGCAGATATCCTAATAGGTATCTACTACACTGAGTTCTAGAAGATAGGAAGTTTCTAATTCCTAAAGATGAGGACCAATCATTGACTGAAAATGTCAACAAATGAAGAGAAGAACTGCAACCCATAGCTTCTACCCTTCTCAACATTTTTTTTTCTTTTTTTTTTTTTCCTTCTCAACCTTAATGAAACTAAGAGGTTTGTGTTGTTTCAATCCAAACACCATCTCCCATATGTGTTCAGAGGAGATAAGGAGGCATGGATGGAGAAGATCCTTAAGTTCTCCTTTTACTGACGGTATAGTTTGGAATCCTTCCTTTTCAAAAATACTTAAGTTGAATGCCTTGCGGAGTGCATTTTATAACAGAAGTGGAAACACTCATTTGAAGTCAATATGGGCTTGTCCCTTTTGCTTTGATTGGATGCCAAAGATAGAATCTGAGGATTTTACCATGGCTTAAGCTATATCCACCCAATACAAAATAAATTGGATTAAATGTTGCAGTGCCTGGGTGGCTCAGTCCATTGCACATCTGACTCTTGGTTTTGACTCAGATCATGATCTTAGGATCATGATATTGAGCCCCACATCAGGCTCCCTGCTTAGTGTGGAGTCTGCTTAAGATTCTTTTTTTCTCTCCCTCTCCCTCCACCCTCTCTCTCTAAAATAAACAAATCATTTTTTAAAAATGTCAACTGTGTTGCTGATAGACTTCTATAATAACTCCTTCCTTCAAAAACATGGATCTAACAAGCACCGTCTCATAACATTTTGGCCTCACAAGCTAAGAGCTATTTCTTCCCATGCTACAGCTGGTAAAACTGATGCTAAGAATGAAGTGGCTTCCTAAAGTCAATTCACTTGTAAATGGTAAAGCCAATAACAAAATTCGTAACTTCTCACTTATAATCCAATTGCTTTTTGCCATATTGCTTTGCTTCCCTATTGGCAAACTACCTGTTATTTTCTACTTTTGCCCCTCCAGGGTACTCTCCATCCTGCTTTATCCTGCTTTGTGCCCTGGAAGGATGACTTTATTGATTAAATTAACAGAATTCCTTGGCCTCTATCTTCTAGTGAGTGGAGTCAATGGAAAATGCTAGCAACATATCAGGGAGTGAGGTCAGTGTATTTTCTGGGCTCCTTCTTAAAGGATCTCTCTAGCTAAGGTCACTGAACCTTTTGGAGAGCCTGTTTTTTCTCCAGTTCCAGTCATTCCTTCCTCTGTTTTGACCTTCCAGGGCTAAGATGGTAATATCTATCTCCTGACTGCTAACCCTAGGGAGCTGTACCATCCCTTGTCAGTTTCCCTTCACCCTTCCCTCTACTATGTTCACCTGAATTAACTGGTTTGAGTGTCCCTTATTTTTCCTGCCAGAACTATGATTGAGCTACAAACTGATAGTGTACCTTAAACCTCTGATTATTGTTCGAGGTTTACACAGATGTTGTCAATAGTCTAATATCCTTTGGGAAGGATAGACTTTATAATCTTCTACTTGCAACTCATCACCCCCCAAATACTCTCAATTTTAGTAAAAAAATAAGTGTTTTTCCAAACAGTTTCTCTCCATGTATATCAAAGGCAATGCCCTTTGTTGGCCTGAATCTTATGTAGGCAGTCAGGATGGCAGGGACTCATTGCCACTGTTCTCATTTTTCACATTTGGGATTATCTCTATCCCTTCACAGAGGAAGGGCCAAAGACAACAAAATGTTGAAAGGACTGACCTACCTTGGGGGACATGTGGAGAAAATACTGGGATTAAAAGACAAACATGAGAAACAGGGACAGCAAGGAAGAAAGCTTGATAAATTGTCCATAAAACTGCATAACCATAATAGACAACCCAGTCCACACTGCCTGCTGATAGGCAGGAATTGTACCTGAGCTTCAGTCAGCTGTTGCTTTTCTTATATATCTTATTCTGCAGAAGGTGAAATACGGAGAGTGGTCTATTTTAAAGTTGAGTATTTTAAAACACCAAAGGAGAGAACTTTTAAATGGGTCACCATATTCCTCTCTTCACCCAGATATACGTACATAAGAAGTCAACATTCCCCATGCAAATTACTCTGTATTGCTATTTTGGTGTTTACTGATCCCTATCAGCCAACTGTGCTCAAAACACTAGCAACAATCATACCCCTAATGACAAATTTACTCAATCAGAGCAGCTTTTCTATGTCTCCTGACTGCCCCAGGATCTAGCACAGTGCCTGGCACACAGCAGGCATTCAGGAAATGTTTTTAGATAAAATTGAATGACTGCAGGATTTTGGAAAGTACTAGAACCATGGAATTGTGTTGGAGAGAGAAGAGAAAAATACGGAGGGGGCTCTGAGAGAAACACAATGCAGGATCCATCAGGCAGGCCATCAGACTGCTTCCTGTGGCTCCTGTCTTTCCTTCTCTCCACTCTGGAAAGAGCTGCTTTCTCAGAAGCCAGGCAAACATGGCTGTTTTTCTAATTCTAGCTGTAAATGAGCATTAACATAGGCATTTCAAGTTGTATTTTCCCTTACCAAGAAATGCTTAACAATGGAAGAAAATAAGTTCCAAATTATTCTCCAAGGAGGGCACAGCACAAGCTGAGCGTGGCTCCCATTGTGTTCTATTCCTTCTTACCAACAACTCACACACCTGAAGGATGGCTGTAATAAAAAACACCTCCAGCCCTTCTTGCCAGTCAGCATCTTAGTTTTTCCTGGATGACAAAAGACTCAAAAATAGTTTGTCACTGTTTCCAGTTTCACAAGGAATTCAGAATGTCGTTGAAGGTAAGATATTCAGCTTCTGCAGAAAGGAGGATGGCAAAGTGAAATCTTTGTGCTCCAGCAAAAGGTCTTATTTTATTCTCTCTGTTACAGCAAAGGACAGTGCCACCCCCATCACACCTTGCCAGCGAGACACACACACACACACCCCTGTAGAAGTTTTAGGCATAGTCATGACACAGCATCCTTCTTTACACCTGACACTTCTTAATCCTCAAAATCTGGAGATTTCACCTCAAATTCAAGACATTTTTTTTTTAGTTCTAGAGTTAGAAACAACCGAAAATGTGAAGATAAACAAAGTTGATCCTTATCCTTAAGGAATTTACAATCTACCATTTTATTTTCATTTTATTCATTTACTTTTCCCCTCACCTAAAAAGGATTGAGGGGACTTACAAAAATGCAAATGCTACAATGTAATAAAATAAAACTTAAGAGAAGTTAGTGAATAAGTCAGGAAAGCAATAAAATGAGGACAAGAAGCATAAGGTGAAGCTAGGAATCAAGTTAGCATGCAAATTGCAGGCTGTAAGATTCTGTACACTTGCTAGGTGTGATCGTCAATTTGACAATAGGATTTCTACCACACAATATACAGTCTGGTAGAAGAGACAATTCAAATCCCCAAATATTCATGAAGATGAAAGGTGTAAGGTCTGGGGCCAGGTTACTTGGGTTCTAAATCCTAGACCCCAGTTATGTGATGTAAGGAAAATCAGTTTTTCCAAATTGTAATTTGTGCATAAACTGGTTATAATGGTACCTATTCCATAGGAATAAAACAATTTATTTCTGTAGGAATGTAAATCACCCAGTACAAGAAGTGTTCCTTAAAGATTGACTAGTACAAGATAGAATATAACAAATGTAACAGAAGTTCAAATTCATTACTATAAGAATCTAGAAGGAAACGACTGATTTTGGCTGAGAACAGGGGAGGGAAATAGATTAGGAATCACTTTGTAGAGGCAGCAGTAACCAAATGAAGTAGAAACATTTTGGCTAATAGATGGAAGGAAAAGGAAGATATTTTAAGTAGAAGGAACAGTGCAAGTGTGAAAATAGAAAAGTACAGCGGGTACTCAAGGAACAAAAAGTATTCAAGAATCCAGAAATGAAGTGGGTTTTGTTGTGTTTTTTTTTTTAATTTTTTTTTTCATCATCACCATATTCCTCAAGAAACTTGTGATTGCAAGTGACAGAAACCCAGTGCAAAATGCCTCAGGAAGAATAGTGGATTGTATTGTTTCCACTATAGAAGCTCAGAGGTAGCTTCACACAAATAGATTTAGGACATCTGACAATATATTATCAGAAATCAGTTTCCTCTGAGTTTTACTATTCTCAATGTGGAATTCCTTCTCAGGCAGGAAAACCACCCAGGGGCTGTGGTACATCTCAGGCCCATGGAAATGCTACATAACAATCTCTTAAGAGGTAAATGAGGAAAGCCTGGATGATTTTGGGAAGCATTTTTGACCTCCTTCTGGGCACAAGGTAGGAATGTACTTCCTCAGCCCCCTTTGAAGGGAAAGGTGGCTGCATGACTAGCAACAGCCAAAGGTACACTGGAAGTGTCCTTTTCTACATTCAGGTGGAACTTTCAGAGGGAGTCATATCCCCTTCCCTTACTGTAGGATTACGTTCCTTTCATGTCACAACAGGACTATGTAACCTGGATCACTGATGAGCAGAACTCCCAAGCTGACCTTCTTTGAACACACAGCAAAAGTGATAAACATTTTGTTGCTGTTTGAAATCAACTGAATTTTGAGTTGTTGGTAATCCAGCCTATCCTAACTTATAAAGAATCTCTTTTTTTAATTTTTATTTATTTTTATTTATTTTTAAAAACATTCTATTTTATTTTATTTTTTTATAAATTTATTTTTTATTGGTGTTCAATTTGCCAACATATAGAATAACACCCAGTGCTCATCCTGTCAAGTACCCACCTCAGTGCCCATCACCCAGTCACCACCACCCCCCGCCCACCTCCCCTTCCACCACCCCTAGTTCGTTTCCCAGAGTTAGGAGTCTCTCATGTTCTGTCTCCCTTTCTGATATTTCCCACTCATTTTTTCTCCTTTCCCCTTTATTCCCTTTTACTATTATTTATATTCCCCAAATGAATGAGACCATATAATGTTTGTCCTTCTCTGATTGACTTATTTCACTCAGCATAATACCCTCCAGTTCCATCCATGTCAAAGCAAATGGTGGGTATTTGTCGTTTCTAATGGCTGAGGAATATTCCATTGTATAAATAAACCACATCTTCTTTATCCATTCATCTCTCTAGTAGGATCTGTATTGAGATTCTCCAGAGAAGTGAACCATAGGAGGTATGTGTGTGTGCGCGTGTGTGTGTGTGTGAGAGAGAGAGAGAGAGAGAGAGAGAAAGAGAGAGAGAGAGAGAGAAAGAGAGAGAGAGAGAGATTTTAAGGAATTTGGTTAACCATTATAGAGACTGGCCAAATTCTTCTGAGGTGGGCCAGCAACCTAGAGATCCAGGAAAGCCAATGGTATAGTTCAAGCCCGAAGGCCATCTGCTGCCAGAATTCCACCTTTCTCAAAAGAGATCAATTTTGTTCTATTAAGGCCTTCAACTAATGGAATGAGGCCCACCCACATTACAGAGAGTAATTTGCTTTACTCAAAGTTCACTGACTTAAATGTTAAGCTAATCCTAAAAACACCCTCACAGAAACATCCAGAATAATGTTTGATCAAGTAATTGGGCATCATGATCCAGCCAAGTTGACACACAAAATTAACCATCTTAGGATACAACCCACCACATTGGAGTGAACGAGCACTAGTAGGCCCTTCACAGGCATTGGGTCAGAATTTCACTTTAAGGAAAACCATAATTGAACTTATGATATAAGCCTTAAATATAAAAACTTTATTTCTCCTCTCTTGTGTCATCCCCATGATTTTCTGTAGACTGGAGAAAGACCTTGCCAACCCCACTTTCAATATTGGTCTACTTGACACTAAGGTATCAGTTTCTATATTCATCCCATCTTGGTTGAAGTCTTTGTGCCTCTCTTAAACCATGTCTTCTAGAAAATGGCTGGTCTTTTTTCAAATTTTCTTCTTGTTCACAGATCCAGATACTGGTATTACGCAGCCTAACACAAAATGCCAAACTAGAAATGGTGACTAAAATCCTGTGAATGACACAGATTTGTGCCTGTTCCCAGGAGCTCACTACCCTGACCATATCTGACAGAGTGTCCTTTCAACCATGAGTCATTGCCAAGTATGGTTCTTCAGAGCTCCTCATCAGTCAATCAGTCATCCTGGGTTATCCTTTTTGATTATCCAACAGGGGCAAATTTTCAGCATTTCCGTGATTTTACCCAGAAAGCAGCCTCAGGATGTTTGCACAAGTAAAGCAATATTAGGCTTAGGTCATACAGGCTGGTAGCACAGGAGTTTTAGCACTTTCTGCTCAGCAGGAAGAACCTTTACCAAATTATAAAGCAGACAATGTTACCTTCACTTATACAACTCACAAACTTCCCAAGCTCCTCCCTGCTTGGGTGGCACAAACTCCCTCACTTGTTCTACTCACTGCTGACAATTCAAAAGCCCACATAGGTACCTTTTTTGCCTTCTAACCCAACCACTTATCACTTCAGTGCCCTTTTCTCTGGTGGTTAGCAGAGAAGGCTGTGTTTTTATTGAATTCATTTACATTGTGGTATGAGTTACTGGTAAGAGTTTATAAACTTTCTCAAAAGCATTTGAAAGTCCAGAGAAGATTCTTTTAGGTATCAGTGCTCAATAAACTAAGCCCATCAAATTGTGATGTGCTTCTCATTTCCCTCTGAGTAGTTTCTCTGTCTCTATTAAGAAAGCCCTGGATATTCCATGGTTTGCTAAGCCAAACTTATTCATCCAACACAGCTACATGAATATAGCTTTGTGCTTTTAGAGAATTACCACTTGAGGAAAACTAACCCTTAAGGAACATCCTCCTACATCATCATCTGTTCTTTTCTACCAATGAGGAGTCAAATGGGCCTCTAAACAGAGAAATTGCAATACTGTGGGGTGAGGATAATAAAAATGACAGGAATGAAGCACTGGGGAACAGAGGCATGAACACTAACCCTATCCAAATAGTGCTGCCCTCTCAGAACTCTTGTGTGGCTTTCAATGCAAAAAAAGAAAAAAAAAGAAAATAATTACTGTTCAACAGAAATCCGGGCTACCATACTGCACAAATTCATGGAACATCATTCACAGCAATCCAGGTAAATGGCATTTCTGGTGCCATTTGGTGGAGCAATGTTGTCTGGAAGATAAAGCACAGTTATCATTGGCTCTTTCATAACCAGTTCTACCTACTTAATTGAACAAGTAAACCTGTTTGGGGAAGTTAGTGGAGATCCTTTTGAACTTCAGAAGCTTTTATAGATTTCTCTGACAGAAAACTAACTAGAGAGTACTGAAGGGACATGAAGCTTCCATATAGGACCTAATCAAGATGGAAGGGAAAATTCCCTGACCTCTCCCAACTTTCAGTTGGGATATTGCAATATCGTGGGGTCTAGGTCTATATACTAGTTATATCCATATCTCATTAAAAGTATTATTTGCCTCTAGGACATCTTTCCCTGAAAGTTAACCAACAAACTGTGACAACGTTTTAGTTAGAAAAACCAACTCTTTCCATGTGATTCACACATTGCCCAGAAGTTTCTGGAATTTTTTTTAATCCCAATTTTTTCAGCAATCATTTTTTAGAAGAATTTTTTTTTTGTTTTCCCTAGCAAAAGAGCTTTTCCTCCTAATTTGCCAGTTCATGTTGATGGCACCATTTTCATAAGTACCCAGGCATTCTAGCCAAGCCTTCTCCTCTTTCCTGTAGTTTAACATCCACTGAACTTGCCAAATCTTTTGGTTCTATCTCTACAAGTTTACTATCTTCTGTATCATTTCTACTCACCAGGGCACTACCTCTTTCTTACCCTGCTACCTGCACTCCAAACTCTTCCTTCCTTAATCCTTCCAAAACACCATTTCATCCTTTAAATTAAACCTCAAAAAACTCTACTGCTCTGTTCAAATACCTACAATGGCAATTAAGTGCAAATTAAGTACAACTCAACTCTTAGTTTCTTGTGAAAGTCTCCATACCAAGGCCTCAGTTTTTCCATTTTCCATCATTCCTTTTTGCCACTGTTTCTCAAAGTATGATCAATAGCTTATGGATGAATCCCAAGGACACCCCAATGGATCATAAACTAATCCAAAAATGTAAACCATTTTCTCAAACCTCAAGAGATAATTATGATCAATTCCATAGATGATTGTTTATATCTATGACTGAACATTTTTACTAGAATCCACTAAGTAGATAAGGAACCAAAATTTGCTAGTTGTAAGCTATAATTAGCACCATTGGAGAGTTCTTAAGGACTGTAATTCAATATCCCACTAAACTATTTGGCTGCCTTACAACAGTGAAAAGCTGCTATACACGTGTACATGTGGATAAATGGCATTCTTATCAATGAGTGTGGATGGGACAGGTGGACTATAATATATTTTGCTGAAATAATTCTCAAATTAAAAAAAAACTTAAACTGCTCCAGGAATAGGCTAAATTCCAACCAAACTAAGATACTCTGTTCTCTGAATAAGCCTGTGTACTCTCCTACCTCTCTGCCTTTGTTAATTCACTTCCCTTTGCTTAGATTACCCTTCCCTTTTCTGGTTGTGTAAATATACCTCCTTCTGGACCCATTTCAAAAACTCTCTACCCCATCAGTTATAACACTAATATTTCTCTTGAACCTCAGGTGGTCCTTGCAAATCTTATAGGAAATAATTCACTTGACCATGCATTACCATAATTTACCTCCTTATATTAATACCTCTGCTATATTGAGATCCCCTTGAAGGTAGATACTATTCCCAACTGATATTTATATCTGCAAGCACCCAACACATAATAATCACTCCACAGCTTCATACGTGCATGTATACACACACACACACACACACACACACACATACTAGCCATAAAGATATAATCTACAATGAGTTTTTCCTATGGTGATGGAATAATTTTATAGAGTTGAGGTACTTTGGCTAATATAAATGTAACTGTGGAACTAGAACATTATAAAATTATAAAACCAGCCATAGACAAGATGAAACATTTTAGGAAGGAAATGGCAAAGGTGTCCAAGCCTGGAGCATAGTGAGAATTACAACATGAAAAAGCCTTTTACTATGTTTTCCTTATCTTAAACTTTCTCTCCCACAACTGACCCTCTATGACCACCCAGAAGCAATTCCTCTGCCATACTTCCCTCCATCACGTACACATACATATACACATACACACACACACACACACACACACACACACTCAAGCTGCTGCATGGCCCATGCAGGGAGCTCCCTAAATGTTGCTTTTTTCATTATTTGCTTATGCCTTTCAAATGTCTTACAGAATTAAACTATAAAAATTACACCTTCCTAATAGGCCAACATCTAAAACTGTATATTCCAATTTGGGTTCTAGAAGGCAGCTGGAGCCTAATAAAAATACTGGCCATGGAATCTTGTTACCAAGGTTTCAATCCCAGCTGTGTCTCTTTCTAGCTGCCTGTCACAGTCAAAGTTATTCTCTGAAACTTAGTGTTCTCATCCTTAAGATGGGGATTAACCAAAAAAAAATCACTATATGCTTCAATAAAAGGGGTTTGTCTAAGAATTCAAAGCAATAATGAATATATAATAACTATGTATGCTATAAGGGACTCAAAACTTATTTCTTCTCTATAAACTTGAGAGGTTAATCTAAACCCAGGGATTTCATCTGATTTTCACACCAGTGTATAATACACCAAGTTTTAGTTTATAATGTGACTTCAGATCTTCTGTAAGACAGGAAGGCTGAGCTTTTAGACTGTGAATTTAATTAGCGAACAGAAGAAAAAACAAGCTAGAGAAGGGAGTGGAGACCAAGACTTCTTAATATTTCTCAGACTCAGAAAGGACAGCCCTCAAGTCTGCAAGGATACATTTTTGGTTCTGACAGTCTGTTTGTCACTCCTTCACCTGTCACGCACATGGTGGTGGTGGTGTTGGTGGTGGTGACTGTGGCACAGCTCCAGCTCAGACCCCTAAATTCACGACAACCTCACATAAGCTTCTGCTCTCAGGGAATTCAGCCGTTTTCTAGAAAGTAGTCAAAGAATTTCCAAAGTATTCCCACCAGCATCCCTGCTCCTCCCCATGAAGGAGCACGTGAGGAGTGAAATGGCAAGCATTTCTCAACTCAAGAGTCAGTACAGCTAAAGCAGCTACCAAACAGGGATGGCCAGCTCCCCAGGATGTTAATATTTCAGGCTGGGTAGACTGGCTCACACTGTAGAATATGATGCCAATTTAGACATGGTCCTGAATGAGCCAATTATTTTCTCCCAAAGAGGGAGGAGACTAGTTTAAGATGATAGATGCTGCATGCCTAACACTCTCTTTAGTCATACAACAGATACATTGCAGCGGGGGAGGAGGGGGGCTGTCAGGGATTCATTTATTCCTTCACTTAAATATTTATTAAGCACTTACTATGTGCTAGGTATTGTTTCAGGCAGTGGAAGAACTCTGTAGAGTTTTCATTCCAGTGTGTGGTATGGGACAGGGGGTGTCCTGAGAGACAGAAGGGAGAGGAATCAAAGACTGAATTAAATGGGGGATTTTTAGACAATAATAAGGGTCCTTAAAACAATGCAAAAAGGATAGAGATTGCATAGTGGATGGTTTTAGTCTGAGGGCTAATGGAGTATCTACCTGAAAAAGATGACATCTGAACTAAGAACTAATAGGAAGGATCCAGTTGTGCAGAGCTCTGGGGGAGGAGTATTCAGGACAGAATGGGGGCTATGTCTCTATGAGAAACCCCACCATGTCTATTTGAAATGCACATTTTATTCATAAAACTTCCATGATGGAGTCTCCATCCAGAGTTCACTAGTACTTTAGGAATCATGGCACCAAAGGAGCTTGCCCCTCCAATCCTCTGGAGCCCAGAAGCACTTCTGAGGTAGATCAACTAATAATCTGGAGCTTCATTTTGCCTCTTTGACATGAGATGGTCCTTAACCTTTGAGAGTTTTCATAGAAGGTTTCCCAAAAATATCTTTAAAGAATGAGAAAATATATATGTGTGTGTGTTTTATACATACACATGTACATATATGCATGTATATAAATGTAATAATTTAGACCCAACTTCTAGTCATGTAAGAGTTTGGAATGACCCTTAGAAGTTATATGTGAGGGAACTCAGAGGAAAAATCTTGGACAAATAGAATATGGTGTTTATGATCTTGGTGTCTTTGAACCCCATCCACTTCACACCTGCCCCAGGCTTGGACCTGAATTCCTTTAAAAAAAAAAAAAAGATTTTATTTATTTATTCATGAGAGACACAGAGAGAGAGGCAGAGACACAGGCAGAGGGAAAAGCAGGCTCCAGGGAGAGAGCCTGATGCGTGGCTCAATCCCGGGCCTCCAAGATCATGCCCTGGCCCGAAGGCAGGCGCTAAACCACTGAGCCACCCAGGAATCCCTGGACCTGAATTTCTATCTAAGCAACCTAAAACAGGCAGAAGCTGGAAAAGTGGTTTTAAGAGGTACATGAAGCTGATTAAAGGATCAAGCAGCAATATGCAGCTTAGCAAGAGAACAGAACATTTTGGCAGGGAACACAGTCCTACTTATACATGATGAGGGTTTTCACCCTTCAGCATCTAGATAGAAAGCTTCTTCTTCAAGGATATGTCTGTTTAATGTATGCCCTCCATTACTGGAAAGTCCATAAGGCAAAAGGACTCTGAGTGTTTGCATATCACCTGAAACATAATAGATTCACAATAAACTTTTGTTGAATTTGCTTGATTCTTACAAAGGTCACTGTTAATAATACCAAAAGATGGACATCAGAAGATGGAGTGTGAAGAAAAGAGCCAAAGATATGAGGGGATTATTTACAAGTATAGTTGACCCTGAACAACATGGAGATTAGGGACACCAACTCCCAGGGCAGTTGAAAAATGAGCATGTAACTTTTGAGCCCCCAAAACATAACTATGAATAGCTCTACTACTGATTGGAAGCCTTACTGATAAAACAATCAATTAACAGTTATTTTGTATGTTATCTGTATTGTATACTGTATTCTTGTGATAAAGCTAAAGTAAATAACAATATATTTATAGTACTATACTGTATCCCAAAAAATTCACTTCTAAGAAGACCCACAGCAGTTTAAATCCATGTTGTTCAAGGGTCACCTGTACCTCAGGTACCTCTTTGTACACCTATAAAGAGCAAACTGTGCAAATTAGAAGGGCAACAAAAGGTAAGTAATTACCATTAACCAGCTTCCCTTGTACCCCAGATGAATAAGCCTATAGATGCCAACAAAATCCAGGTTAATGTGGCATTTTAGGTGCTTGGGAAGGTTAGCTATATTTCCATGGACAAATTATGAGGTCATTAGAAACTAAGAAACTCATTCTGTTTGGGTATATAATCTGAATGCAGCCTCAAGTAGATGATGTATTCAAAACCAAACCCAGGTCAAGAACCTAGGGCCACCTATCCACCATGATTTCCTAAACAGTTGCTACTGGGCTCATCACCCTACTAGGAAATTTAGGTGCTATTAACAGCCGTGTTTTCCCCACAGCTCTGTGGTCTCTGCTGAGACATCAATGCCCTTTTTTACAGAGCAAATTCACTATTGCTTATACGTTTACATAGGCTGCCAGTAAGATGTAGTTAAGAGACCTTCCTGGGGAAATTTTGACCTTGGTCACTGTGAGGAACCAACAATTTTCTTTCTCTCCACAGTGTGATTTTATTAATTTACTTTCAACCTTCTGAGTGCTTAACCAGACAGAGATAAGCCTTGCTGAGGTCAGTTTACCAACATTTGCTGGAAGTCCAAACGTGTATGAACTTCAACTGGGAGTGCTCACCCAAGACTGCGAAGTTAGTAACCTTTAGAAGCCACTGTTATATTAATAATGCAAACTTTAGGCATAGAGAGGGAGATAGAAGACTTCACTGAGAAAGTAAGATTTAAACAGACAATATTTCCATCAATGAAAAGATTCCTTATTCACTCAATGAAGCCAGGACACTCTTGTGCTCATTCCCATTCTCTCTCTCTCTCTCTCTCTCTCATATACATACACACACACACACACACACACACACACACAATTCGTTATAACAAAATGGTACTAAAAGTAGAATCTATGCAGGTTCAAATGCTGGCACTTACCACTTACTCTTTGGTCAAGTTTCTCAACTTTGCCAAGCCTCAGTCTCCTCTCCAGCAAAACAGGCCTAATAGTGTCTGTCAACCAGAATGGTGAAAGGATAATTGAGAGAAATAATGTATGTCTTATCAGAGTGTGTCTGGAATTCAGCAAGCATTCCACAAATGTTAGCAAATACAGAGAAATCTAAAAGAACCCTATAAATCCTTTCCCATCCCCTGAGTAAAGAGGACTGGGGCAGCCAGTGATGTGCCAAGAAAGCCCTGGAGATTCCATGAAATAACTGAGCAGCATTTGTGAATAAGAGCAGGGCCCTTGACACTCCATTTTTCACTACAAAGGTGACCTCATAAGAACTATAGGCAGAGTCCAGAGACACAAGCCCCCGGGGCAAATCTGGTGGTACCTGAGTCCATTGATGGACATGGACTCCTTGCGCTGGTCCCATGGCAGTATCCTCTGACCAGAGTTCACAGGAAACAAACACAACTCCACTTCTCCAGTTACCAGAAAAGGACTCAGCATCAGCCCCTGTCACCAAGGTATCCCCCATGTAGACTTCTGATTCCTCTCTCCTCAGAAACACTGCCACCTCCCCCTCATGGTGCTGGTTCCTGGGAACTCTAGTTCACACACAGTGGAGTGGAGGATGATGGTTACATCTGCCAACTCCAGAGAGCATATCCAGCCTGAGTCCCAGATCTGCCTTCTAGCTGAGGGCTCTTGGGCAAGTCACTTAATGTTTTGTACCTTGGCTCCTTGTCTATCTCTAACAAGGAGAGAATGGCTAGAATTTACTTCCTAAGGTGCTATAAGAATTAAGCAGGATGAAGAATAAAAGCCCTTACCATGGTGTCTGACCTATGCCAAGGCCTCAATGACCAACACAGCCCAGTTACTGTCTATCTAATCAAGGCAGGGCCAGAGTACAGGGGAAGGGTTCAGGGTTCACCAACCCTCAGTGGTCAAAGTGGTCCCTGTGAACACAACCTTCAAAAGCACTCTTCTCACCGTCTTCAACAAGACAAACAGGGAAAGGCCCTGTGCCTGCCAAAACTTTGCCTGGTAAATAATTGATGTCTTGCCGTGTGTTCTTTTATTCAGCAACACCTTTGAAGTTTCCCCTCGCCCTCACTGCAGGGATCTGGGGGGAGGTGGGCAGAGAGGCTATAAGGCAAGGAACCATGAAAGAGGAATGGGCAGTGAATGATCAGCAAGATGAAAATACTTAAACCATTTTTGGTATCCTTTCAGGTCTGGACTCAATAATTGTAACTTTTAATCAAGCAAAGATTTCTAGCAGCCAAGCACCCAAAAGCGAAGATGGGAAAGAATACAAAAGCAATTCTTAGTAACAGCTGTGGGTGCTAGACCGACAGCTCCCTCCTGGGGAGGTGACAGTTGGTGAAAACACTCAGCAGCAGGCAGGAGTTTACCTGGGCAAGAGCAGCCAGCCGGGCCTCGCAGGGACTAATTATGAAAATATGATTACGATGGATTAGTAATCTTGTCAATCAAAGCCACATGCCAGGTAGCACCTGGCAGTGGGTGAAAATGCCACAGGACAGGAGAATCTGATGTTGTGGGGTTTTTTGTACAAAACGTTCATCTCCCCAGGAGAGAGGGCCTTACCAGGTCCATGGGATGAGAAGAGGCACTAACAGGGCCTCCGGGGCAGAATGGGCAAGACACATGACAGGATAGCCCTAGGAGTCTGAATTTGAAACTCTAGTTGCCATCCTCTTATCACCACCCATAAGAATTGGCCCAAAGCCCGGATCTCTGTTTTACATAACCTGGAAGGAAACTAGTATTGCCTTGCCACAGCAGTCAAGGCAAGGCAAACAGAGGATAAAAAATTAGAATACTGGTAAAAATACTAACCACTGTTACCTTTCCCCAAGCACATGAAACATGCCTAGCCATGGGCCCAACACTTTATGGTCTCATTAATCCTTACAAAACCCTGTAAGATAAGCACTATATTGCTACCAAATATACAGAAGTTCATAGATGTATTTTTCTTGGGGTGTGACATTGACCAAGTCATATCAGCTGACCTTCAGAGCTTTCTTACAATGGCCTGTTGCAAAATGCTAACCCAAAGTTCTGTCCTCTCCTGGAGCCAGAAAAGCAGTTTTTATGTTACAGCAACAACCAAAAAAGCAGGGCAGGCAGCTAGGTCTAGAGGAAAAGATAGTGGGTTGGGGATCAGAAAAATTATGTTTCCTAACAATACTAAGAACTTCTTTTGAGTATCGACTATGCCTTGTCATCATATTAAATGCTTTGGTTACTTTGATACATATGCCTTGAAGTAAGTGTACAAAGGAGGGATCATTATGCTTTATAATGAGAAAATGTAGTCTCAGAGAAGTCGAGCAATTGCCCACATGATGTAGAGCTGGTAAGAATCAGAGGAGGAATCCTAGACCAGTTGTTCTGATTGCCAAAGTTGGCTCCTTATGACAACTGTTTCCTGTGACACGTACAGGAGTTTTCACAAGTCCTCATCAACCCTCCTCCTGGCCCTGTGTGGATAGCACAGGGCTAGAGACTCATAAGTCTAGGCTTTGCTTTCCCCTACACAAAGAGGCATAACATTTGTCAAGTCACCTGTATTGAGCCATCATGAAGAAAAGTGATCTTGGCTGGCAGGAGATAAAATTCTGTCCAAATTCACAGAATTATTATTAGTGAGGAAACTTCTAGAATGACCTAAACCTCATACTTCAATGCTAAAAGAACAAAGTGAAGAAAACATCTATATTCCAGATTATGATTGCTAGAATATGAAAAATGGACGTATGCTCAGTAAAGTTGCAAAAATGTTCTTCCAATGTATAGATATATCAAAGCATCATGTACACCATAACACGCGCAATTTTTATTTGTCAATTATACCTTAATGAAGTTGGGTAGGAGGAAACTGGAAAAAATGTCAGGTAAATTAGTTAAAATATTAATAAATTTCTACTTCATATGAAAATATGCTGTGATCATTATAAATAAAAATGTGTCATGAAAAAGGGGTTGAGGTCAATAAAAAAACCTTTTTATAATATGGTGATAGCACAAAAAAAAAGAAAAACCCACAAAATTTAATGCATGGATAGAATGGGGATCCGCTGCCACCTCCACTATCCTCCTATTACATTTATATCCACTGTTTTATTTAGATAGCTTACAGTTTTCCACCACTGGTCTATGAGCAAGGGTTTAGCTAATAAGTTATGTCTCATGCTCCTTTCCATGTCCTTAGCACTGAGCAGAGCCTAGTACATTGCTGAGCAGACACTGTACCCAGCATTATTTTATAGGTTTCTTTTGTGGGTTTCCTATAGCTAATCCTAGTGGAGGCAGAGAGAAAAAACCGAAGGGTCTCTTCACTTTCTTTTAAGGCTTACAATTCCACGGTCCTTGGGAGAAATGGATATAAGTGATGTATCGGAGGCGTTCACTCCTCAGACTTGTACTTCCTCTCACTGACCCGAAACAAACAAACCTCTTCTAAAAAAGAATCTGTGTGCATACTGGCCTTTTGCAGTGACAGATGATGCTGTCAGAGACTTGATGGGTAGCATGAGCCACCATGAGAAAGGATCCATACATAAAGTACACAAAGGAATAGGAGAAGTACATTCCAGCAACATTGATCGATTCCCCCATTTCATTGATACCACTCCTTAGTGTACTGCATGCAGCCTAGACTGAAGGGAAATTCCTATAAAGGGGGCTGATGAGGGAATATCCAAAGCTTTGAGTGATATGTGCATGAATCCCGGCAACAAGAAGTTCCGTCTGTTGACAAACTCAGCAGAAGCAAGAATATGCCCATAGTTCAAAAACAGCCTTGAGCGTCAAAGTGTCTTTGTAGTAAATAGCATCTGGTTGGCCTTGAATACATGGTTCACGTTACAAGCCTAACTATTTCTGTACCCCCCCAGGAGCCTGCAGAGCAAAACCAGCGTTTCAGAGGGAAGGGTTAAGGAGAAATCCTGAAGATAGCTGAATCATCCCTTTGAAATAGGCTGGTCACTCCTCACTCAGACAGTAACTTCAAAAAACAAGGATATTCTAAGAAGAGAGAACCCTCTTCCAGTTATAAAGAGATAAAAATCACACTTTTAAGTCAAAGGAATTACCAGTGAATTTTCCTAGTGGTGCTTAAAGAAGCTCATTCACTTCTCTTTTGCTCCAGGAGCAGGTCTCATGCCTCTACTCAATGAATGGGCTTTAGATCTCATAGCATCTATACCCACTCGTGCCAAATGCTTCCCTTACACATAATGGGCGAGCCATCCTCCTCCACATATCTTAAACGTGCCAGGTACAGTCCTAGCATCCTCTGGACTCCACCTCCATACCAGGAAAACCTCAGCTACTCCTCAAATCCATGTCAAGTGCTTCCCCTCAAAGAAGCCTTTCCAAAGGTCTCAGTATAAATATGGCTTTCTTCTGCAGTATTATTCCTCAGGCCCTCAATTTTATGGCAGACCCTCCTGTGATTTAATGGTTCCTTAAATCTGTATATTTGGTCAATCCAATAAGCTAAGAAAGTCAGTATCTGTTATCTACTGAACACTTAATACATTGAGGCATTAGACTAAACCCTTTGTAAATACTATGGTATTTAATCCTTAAAACCAATTCATGTGGTAGCACCTACTGTTACCCCTGTGTTGCAGATAAGGAAAACAGACACAGAAATGTTAGGTGTCTCACTCAATGTCACACCACCAGGCTTGAGTCCAGGCCTGATTCAAGATCCTGTGACATTAACCACTGGAGTAACCATAGCCTAAAAACATCCTGCATCTCTCACAGAACCATATACTTTCATTTTCCATGAGAAAAATCATAAAACGCCCTAAATTTGACTCCTGACTTCTTAATGCTATTCAGTTATCTAATATTTATTGAGAATCTTTCATGTGCGAAGCACGAGGATAGATGCTGGGGAGAAGATGAAAAAGATTCTGCCCACAAGGAGCTCATAATCACCGAATAGGGGCTCAGTAACCTTTGAAATCCAATTGCCACAAATATAAACCAATTATTGGAGGCCTCAAGCTGGCACATGCTCAGTTTCTACTTCAAGAAGCATTAAGCTTGGGAACAACACCATATTGATACATTAAGAGTCCCAGGGCTTCCCGACTGTCAATCATTTGCTATGTGACATTCAGCAAGTGATGTTCTATCAGCTGATATATGAAATTGAGAGACTGGGCCACATCAGTGAATTCACAACTTGGCCTATCATCCAAATCCCCTATTCAATCATTTTTATTTTATTACCAAATAAGTACCTGGGTTAATGGATTAGGCAATGGACTTTGACTGATGTTGTAAGACTTGGAACAACCCAGAGAGAAGGGGAAACCTCCTCAACCACTGTCTTTTTAATAACATAGTCAGTTCCTCTGGATTTGTGGATTCCTTATTTGTGATTTTACCTACTTACTAAGTTTGGGGAAAACCAAAAACCAAAACCCATGGTGCTTTTTTACTCATTCACAGACATGCTCAGAGTAGCTAAAAAGAAAAAGAAAGGAAGAAAGAAAGAGGAAAAAGAGTAAGAGAGAGAGAGAAGAAGAGAAAGAGAAAAGAAAGGAAGAAAGTTGAGTTGCCCAAGATACATGCTTGACATGTACACAAGGAGATGCTCTGCATCCTTGGTTCAGCTTTCATACTGGAAACAAGTGTCCTTTCCACATTTCTATTTAGCATCACATTTTTTCATTTTTGTGTTTGTTGGTGGTAATTTCACCCTTTGAAATAGCCCCCAAGCCTGGTGCTGAAGTACCATTTAGTGCTCCTAAGCACAAGAAGACTGATGTGCCTTACAGAGAAAATCTGTGTTAAGTTTCATTGAGGCATGAGTTACAGTGCTATTGTGCATAAGTTTAATGTTAAGGAACCAGCTACATTATTAAGTAAGGCATCTCTAAGCAAGACCCCCACAAAAAACAAGGTTATGTATTGATGAACTGATGAAAATGTCCTGACTAGAAGCTCTCAGGAAACTGGCCCTATATTCTTAGAAGCAATGACTCAGTTTTCACTAATCCAGTATTAATGGCAACTTTATAGAACATAGCTGTCACAATGAAAATTGATAGTGTTTGTGACCATGCAAGAAAAGAGTTCTTTACAAAGATCTCTGAGTCAGGTCAAGGAGTAAACTGTGGCATTACAGGCATAATCACTAAAACAATGTGAGAAAAAGGAGAAGGACCATATTGATAACACTGAGTATATTTGAAGTGGGACAAAGTCACCTCTAAAGACCAAACCTAAAGGTGGAATGGGAGACTGCTTTTCAATATGAGCCATTATGCACTATGGGATTTTTTTAAGCCATAGTTAGGTTAAATAATCACTATTAATTTACAGTGATAAAAATTGGGAGGGGTTCATTAAACATCTCTAATCCGCCTTGCCCTTCAACTCCAAGAAACACCAATAAGTCATTTTTCTCCTATCGACAAATGTTGTTCACTTTACCCCAATTTCTTGATCTGTAAAATGGGGAAAATAATAGTATGGATCTTATGGTTCTTATATAGACTTAAAAAAAAAGTAATGTATATGAAGACCTCACATCATACCACTAGAATGTAAGCCACAGCCACAAGGAAGGCACAGCGTAAGGTGGTACAGTCAGGTAGGAGGATCATTGTTCCTGGAAGCTTAACTCTGGATAGAACTTCTTAGATCATGGGAACATATTGCTGGCTGCCCCCATTTGCCTCCTCATTATAGCACTTGGTTTGGGTAACCAACCTTTCTTTTCTTTCTTTTTTTCTTAAGATTTTTTAAAATATATTTATGATAGAGAGAGAGAGAGAGGCAGAGACACAGGCAGAGGGAGAAGCAGGCTCCATGCAGGGATCCCGACGTGGGACTCCATCCCGGAACTCCAGGATCACCCCCTGGGCCAAAGGCAGGCGCTAAACCACTGAGCCACCCAGGGATCCCCCACATTTGATTTTCTAAGGCTCATTTCAGCACCAATCATTATCAAAAGGTGATGTTTAAAAGCAAACTTTGGAGTCACACAGCTCTGAGTTGAGTTCTGACTCCAACATTTCCCAGTTACAAGATTTGGTTCAAGTTAGTTAACATCTCTGAGCCATGGTTATGATAGTATCCTCCTTGAAAATGGTCAGAAAGATTAAATGGAATTTTTAGTCAAGGTCCTCTGAGAAGTAGATGCCAAGACAGAAATGTGCAAAAACATTATTCAGATGGGGAATATTACATAAACTGTAGAGTTTGTTTGGAGTGATGAAAAAATTAGAAATAGCAGTCATGGTTAGACAACATTGTAAATATAACTAATGCCATGGAATTGGGCACTTAAAATGTTTAAATGGCTTATTTTGTTATATTTCATCACAATTTCCAAGAAATGAATTTATTAAGGGAAATATATCTGAGACAAAATGGAGAGAGACCTATAAAAACCATCAGACTATAGTGCGGGTATGATCCCAAATGAAAAAGAGTAGAAAGGAATGTTGAATTCAAAGTGTCCTAAATCACAGTGAAGTTTAAGTCAAGTTCACCAAGGCCAAACGGTGTTGACCATCTCCCAGGAATGGGGCTCCTTAGTCCCTCTGCAGTTACTGGCTGAGAGAAGACTATGAGGAGCAGATTATTGGCAAGAAGGCATTGATGGATTTCAAAGCAGAGCAGCTGAGTTCTCTGAAGCTGGAGGTTCCAAAGGTTTATTCTCACAGCTGCAGAAGGATCTCTGGGTTAAGGTCGCTTTCACCTTGAAAAGGTGGGGGAGAGTAAAAGTAACAACATTTCTACAGCAACTATCAAAATCAATGTCAATTGTCATCACCATTATCTTTATCTCACTAACACTTGCTCAAAGTAACATACAGCCAACTGTAATGAAATCATTTCCAAAATTGTGTGCTAGTTGTAGTCAGTCTTATGGTGATACTCATGCAGACATCTTAAATTGCATAACAAACATTGTCATTGTTAAACCTCTGTTCCATAGATGTACAGGAGGACAAGGAAGGACTCAAAAATAACACAAGTGTCAAGAGTTATGAATGGAATTTATGCAGCGCCTTCAAATTCTTCAGTCTTCAAGTCCAGCATATGCCTCCACTGGCATGGGTGCTATCACATTACTCCTGTATCATCTACCTAAATCATTTCATCTCCAGTCCAAGTAATCAAGAGACAGAAGTCGGTATGGACTTTTCCTCCTCAAAAGTTAGGTAGGAAGCAGCTTCAAAGCAGGTAATCCCATCTTGCTTTTCATGGCTGCAAGATAACAATCCTGCAATTTCCCATTTAGATACCTAGGGTGATTCCTGTGCCCTGAAGACAATACATGTTTCACATGTTTCATGAAGTATTCCTTTAAGAAAAAAAGTGTTAAAATGTTAAAAAAAAATTCTTCATCTTCCCAAAAGAAGTTAGTCACTTTTGTTTAAAAATCAGAGTAGATGACTGGGAGACTGGGAGAGAAAGGTAGATAGAAAGGTAGGTTTAAACAGCATTTGCACCTTTGAAACTGTTATCTCTCCCTAGTCATTTAATTAAACAGAATCCAATATATGTCATGTATCCTTTGGGGGTAAAAATGAATCTGTAAAGGAGCAGTAAAATTTTAAACAACATGGGCATCTGGGCTCAGTGGTTGAGTGTCTGCCTTTGGCTCAGGGCATGATCCCAGATCCAAGGATCAAGTCCCACATCAGGGTTCCCACAAGAAGTCTGCTTCTCCCTCTGCCTATATCTCTGCCTCTCTCTGTATGTCTCTCATGAATAAATAAAATCTTTTTATAAAAAAATCTTAACAAAGGAGGGTTTCCTTTCTATGGCTATGCTTTCCATCAAGTAAAGGCTGCTGTTTGTCTTCCTATTATGATTTCTCTTACTCCTCTTTCTGATGAAATACCTATCCTCTATGGCCAGAGGCACATGATCCTTGGTTGGTCCAGGAAATAATCATGTGACTCAAGTAGGCCAATGAGAGTCCTTCCCTGATTTGCTTATATACTGAAGGGAAGAGGGACCAAGAGTGGGAACCAAGTCTTCCCTCTTTCCTCCAAGTAACTAGCTTTGTTTTATTTAAACCTGAACTTCCCTTTACCACACGAAGAAAAACCTTATGTAGGAAAGAATCAAACACAGAAGCAGTGCTGGAGAAGAAAATAGAAATTTAAAAAAATCAGTTAAATCCTGATGACACTTCAAACTCTTAGTGCAGTCCATTCTGAAGTCAGCTCTACCCATGTTTTCTAACACTAATAGTTGGGCTACATCATGTAAGATGTCAGGAACCTATAAGAAAACGAGTAACTATCATATAGGTACCCTAAGGACAAATTCCTCTGAATTAGGATAAAATATTGTATATATAGAATTTTTTTTCTTATATATCCTAATAATTGCCCCCAGCTCATGATAGGATGTATGTTGACATAGTGAAGGGAGGAGACTGTATCACCTCGGGACTTAGAGTCCTTGTAATGTGAAGGGTGGCATAAACAATATAAAAGTTAGCATTTATTCCTTTGAGGTGTAGAGATCTAACCTCACCCAGACCCTAGTATCAGTGGGCAAATGAGAACAATTCAGTTTCTTAAAAATTCTATAAACCAGACTGGTCTTGAGGGAGGTCACAGTTACTGAGAGGTCATAATTAACATTTGTGATCCCAAGAAGCTATTAGTAACACAATTATTAGAACCAAGATTCAACATAAGCCACAATGATCTGCTGAAACAGAGGGTTCAATGACAAATTATTCAACTTTCTTCCATTTGAAGATAGTAACTGGCAACCACTTGTCCCTTTGGAGGATTTGATCTGTAAGGCAAATACAGAATGATTTAGAAAGGTTTTCAGCACTTTAGGTGAAGAGGGATATAGACCCTTAACAGTTGGATATCTTCCTTCTTACCCCCAAGCAGGAGATGGTACTCAAAATCAAACAAACATGTAGAATAGTAAGTACAAATAAGGGCAGAATTGCACCACACTGAGCCCTCAGGGATAGGAAACCTGGTGGTCCTGGATATAGGTAAAGCTGAGACAGACACATCCCACAGGTCTCTCAGGGAAGGTGGTCACACCCACTTTTTATATCATTGCTCCCCTGCCTGGAGCTGGGACAACCCTCGGCATGGGTAAAAGTCACTGCTGGCTGGTTATATTGGATGACACCATCTGCTACAAAATGAACTCCAAATAGAGAATCCAGGTCTCATCTGGAAAATGTGGGTTAGATAGTTCCCATGATTGCATTATTTGACAGTATCCTAAGAGATTTGGTCCAGGTGTTAGACACAAACTTCACACTGCCCTCAGTTCCAACAGCAGCTCTACTATTTATCATCACAATCCCATTATCTCTATTACCCCACAGGTGCCCTGCTAGTCACAAGAGGAAATGATGAAATGTCACAATTTTCATAGCTACCTAGATATAAAAATATTTTGCTTGAGTCAATCTGAAAAGTATCATTCCTTACAGATTGTATAAGCATCCAAGTCTCATGAATAAAGGACTGCTCCCTTTCCTGTGAATCCTACTGCTTCCCATGCTCTCTAAGAACACTTCAGGAAAGAGAAAACCTGTCTGGCTGAATCCACTACTGGTGCATGCTGGGCTGCTCAGCTGGGTCCTCACTGCTCTTAGCAATGCATGGATCTCCTTATGCACCAGACTACATGGACATCTCTATCTCAACTCCAAATTATAGCTCCAACTGCAACTGTTCTAAAGCTTTAACATTTATTTATAGCCTTTATCACAACTTTACCACTTTATTCTGAGCACAAGGCCCTTCCTACACTCTTAAAACATAGGGTTTCTACTCTGAGCTTCTTTATCTCACATCTGTCCCCACTTCTCTCTTCCCTTTGCCTCAACACTACCTACCTCCTACTCAGCTCCACTAGACAGTCAACATAGCAGTCTCTCAATTATGTTCTTTCTTCAACTCTCTCCTTTCCAATCCATCCTCAACATTGCCTACCAGCTTAATATTATATTATAGCACCTCTCTGACTATTTCACAAATACACTCCATTTTTATCAGATGTACTTTACCTAAACATCTTCCTAACCTAGTTCTCAAGGCCTCAACCAAAATCTACATTTCTAGAATCACATATCATTCTTCGCTTCTAGACAGGCAAGCTCCAAATCTTGCCTCAAGCTTCTGTGCCTATGCATCACTGCTCAAGTCACTTCTTCCACCTTGAATGTGCTCTTCTCATTGCAGGCTATTCCAGGACTCCCCACCACCTCTGTGTCAGATGATACATTACTGACTACATAAAGTCTTGCCTGATTATAGCTCTCACCTCTGCACATTCCAAGCCCTTTATAGCAATGCTGATTCATACCTAAGCAGATAATTACTGAGTGGCATCCACAACCCAGACACTATGTTAAGTACTAGGATCACAGAAATAACAAAGATAGTGGGGTAGACAGTTACTAAGTCATAAGGAATATGACAGGGTTAAGTACACAGTGTTACAAAATTCACAAATGTGACATCATCAAAGCTTGGTGGGTACCAAGATTTCATGGAGGAAATGATATATATGCATCTAAGTTAAATCCTGTAGAAGAAGTTAGAGTTATCCAAATTATGAAGTAGAGAAGTGAAGGTCTAGTTTTCAGCATAGAGATTGGTGTATTCAGAGAAATGCATATGGTTCAATATAGCTGGAGAAAAAAATTCAAAGAGGTGCTAGAGTAGTGAGAAAAGACTAGAAAGGGAAACACATCAGCTCATCAAGAGGCTTGTGGGCCATGTGTATGAACTGGCACTGAAGGAAGTGGGTAAAACTGTAGTGTATACACAATCCTATTTGCATATGGTGAAAGTTTCCTGCAACAAGTGTATATTAAAAAATCAAGTTGTTGTAGTCAAGTACATGAAAGATGAAGGTGTGGTACCCACTAATACAGTTCCATGAGGATGGAAAGTAGAGTGCTTTGAAAGCTAGTAAGGAGGTAAAAACAATGATTAGCTACTGACCAGGGGAAGGTGGAGGATGAGAGTCCAGTGACCCTTAGGTTTCTGGCTTAAACAACTATTTGGATAGGAGGACCATTGATGGAGATGGGGAAAGCTGGAGAAGAAGTGGTTTGGAATGAATAGAATATGAAATGCCTGTGATATTTTCAAAACATGATGTACTCTCCAACAGATAGATCAGTGGGTATGGAATTCAAGAAAATGACCTGGGTTTAAGTTTTCAATTTGGGAAACATCATCTACAGGTAAATCATTCAGTCACTGTAAATGATTAAATCAACCCAGATAAAATGTAGAACATAAGGATAGAAGAGGGCAAGGATGAATAAAAATAGAGGATCTATGGGAGAAAGTTTCAAACAGACAGAGAAGATGAAGGCCCACATGTAGGTGCTCAGAGAGGGTGATACCACAAGGAAAGAATTTGAAGGAGAGACCACTGAGAGGTCAAGTAATGCTTGGGCAGGCAATCATCCTTAGGATTTAAGCACAAAGAGATCACAGATGACCATGGAGAAGGTGTTTGTATGGATTGGTGGGATGAGATGCCAGTTGCACCTATAATGACACCCTTTGTGTACACCTTGACAGGAGTAAGAGTCTATGTCTCCTGATGCTCTTTCAAGACCCCCAACTAACCCAGGAGCTATAGGATCCGTACCTGTGCACTTTACACACTATCTCATACACAGGAGGCCTTCCTATCAAGACTTATAGAAAATAAGCACACACTTATGTTTCTCTTTTTAAACACTTCATTTGGAAGCATAATAAAAGTTACTTGAGAGAGGAAAGAAGAAACGTGCTTACAGCTGCTCACTGACTTTATGTGGCATTTGTCTATCTCCTCTTCATTTCCAGGTATTAATCATGCTCTTTCTTGCTACCTCTACTACTGGGCCAACAGATAAATTTAATGAGTGGTAGAGGCTTAAGGCACAGCCTCAACCAAGGAATACACCACACTTTCCCCTCTATCTAGTCATATTTAGTTGATGCTGCTAAATACATAAGTAAAATAAAAATAAACGAGGCTGGTTTTGCTTCCGGCTATTTCCGCCTAGGCTTTTTGTGACCTCTCTTGAAGAGTGGCCCCTCATCACTCAGACAGAGGAGAGTTGTGTCAGCAGCAGTCCAAGTAGCCACCACCTACTTATTAAACACTACAAGGCAGGCACAATGCTGGCTTTCAACAGAACTTGTTCAGTCACATCACAGTTCCATTCAAAATCCTCACTGGCTCCACGTTGTCTAAAGAATAAATTTAATTTGCTTTGTATTTAATGCCTTTAATTCATTCAAAACAAAGCAAAACTAAAAAACAAAAGGATGGATTCAGTTAAAAGGCTGCTATCAGATTACAAAAATATATGTGGGCTAAAAGTACCCTATTGTTTGTACCTCTAACAAAGTCGGTCCTAAAACAATGTCCTTGCCAATTAAATAAGATACCAAAACAAACACAAAAACCTTCTTTTCCTGGCTTAATTTATTAATTATGGCACTCATAATTTTGTTACTGTTGGGGCTCATTGTCATGATGGATTATGCAAAAAGTCTCCAATAGATAGTACCTTACAAAGAGATTACTTAAAAACTAGAAGCTTAAACACAAAAGGGAAAAGGAAGTACTCAGCAAAGGATGCTGAGTGTTAGTTACTATTGTAGATTATTCAAAGAGCCCCATGCCAAGGGAGCACAAAACTGAGCATAACAGATTGGCAGAATTAAGAACTTGTTTCTAAAAAAAAAAAAAAAAAAAAAAAAAAAAAAAAAAAAAAAAGAACTTGTTTCTTCACCATTTATACCATTTATCTATTTATTGCCTTTTGGCTCCAAAAATCACCCTTGCTTACCTGCACTGTGAAAATTAAGTTGGGCCTAAATAATTTTCTTTTGCCACTTGGCATGATGTTACACCTTATTGGTAGAAGGAACTGAAGAGACACGTAAGCAGGAAGGGCTTTTTCTTCCTGGTTCCAGTGTGCTCACCAAACAGGCTTCTGCAGCTCAGCTGGCTTCTCTTTGCCCAGCTCCTGTTGTGCAAGCTGGTTCTCCAGCATCTGGCTTTTACAGCATGGACAGATGCTCCAACATCCAGCTCCTGCAATTCAGGCAGCTTCTTGAACACTAGCTGCCTTTAGTACATAGTGGTCAGTAGTACTTGGGAAGTTTTATATCAGAAAGTCTCCAAGGAGACACCTGTGAAAGCTTTCCACAGCACCAGAAAGAATACACTGCCAACACACTCTGCCATAACAACTTTTCTGGTACTCAGTAAGTCACAGCCAAACCTCTCCAATGAAATCTGGGTCTCCACCCTGAAGTAGGTCATAGCCTCAGATACTCTTTCAGCTTTGGAAGAGTAGCTGTTCCTCTCATCTAATATTCCTGTCCTCTTTATTCCTACTAGCCAACCCCTCATTCTCCAACCTCCTGTAACAGTTAATTCTATTAGTCTGTCTTGGTCAAGTTACTGGATGCTGTCTCCTGACTGGCCTCTGATACAGCACCTCATATGTATGTACATATGCATTCCTAAGTTGCAAAATGGGTATAAACTGTTTGGAAGCCTCCCAAGCAAAACAACAACACTCTTGATAACCATGATTTTTTTATCCTCATAGTAGCCCCATGAGACAAATATTTTATCCCCATTTTACAGATGGGAAACTGATGTGTAGAGTGATAAACTTACTCACCAATGGTACCAAAGTCATAGGAGATACAATAGTTATTACCATCAAAACTGACAAGCCATGTCTCCCCAAAACTGGAGAAATTATTTAAGATTGGGGATTATTCTGTTTCTCTTAGCTTCACCTTTAAAAGGCAGGATTCATGCCCAGGATAACTGATTCAGAAACCTATGCTCTACATTGCTGTAATGTATGCACAACCTCCACTTTGCAACATATCATATGCTATTTCATGGAGTATGTAGGGGTAAAAGTGGCTTCCAATACAGACTTCCAGCTTGCCTTAGACTCCTGGAAATTCATAAAATTCTTCCCATGTCCAACTTGGCAGTCTGCTATCATGAAAAGGGCATAGCCAGAGACCAGTGACTGAGGGGAGCTGATGTCAATCAAGAAGCTTCTTGGGCAGTCCGGGTGGCTCAGCCGTTTAGTGCTGCCTTCAACCCAGGGTGTGATCCTGGAGACCGGGGATGGAGTCCCACAACCCTGCATGGAGCCTGCTTCTCCTTCTGCCTGTGTTTCTACCTTTCTCTCTGTCTCTGTGTCTCTCATGAATAAATAAATAAAATCTTAAAAAAAAAAAACAAGCTTCTTCTATGTGTTGAAACTCAATGTCCAAATGATAAGCCAGCATTTTTAATACAAGGGACAATTAGTAGCATCAAGACTGATTAGGTCTTTCCAAAACTGGGAAGATAGTTATGTTAGGGATCATTATTTTTTTCCTAACCTCCTTTTAAAAAAAAAAAGCCACCTGAAAGCATTTGTTGAGGGAATTTTTAATGACTTGTTAAATCTCAACTCATTATTAAGAAAAGACTTACATCTGTGAAGGATTAGATATTGTGCTCCATTCTCCTCTCACTAGAAGTCATATTAACCTCCAAAAGAGTGGTGCCAATGGATAAACAGAGAACACCCTAAATAAGAACTGTTTGAAGCAAAAACCTTCCTTGAAAACAGCTACATCTTTTTTAGCTCCATCAAGTCCTGGCTTAGAACTCTGTTTTGCTTGAATCAAAGACCAAGGTGGGCTGCCAACAATGACTCCCTGATGTCTGCTGGAGGAAGTACAACCCCATAGTCTAGAACTCAAGGTCTTTAGAGACTGTCTTTTCTTATTGGCATAACAGCATCTTCTCCACACCGAGCCCTGAGATTCAGCCAGGACTCAGAAAAATCTCCTCCAGTTGTTAAAATACTACAATAGTTCCATGCTAGGCAAGTAGCCCCTTCTCCAAGATTTCACATACATGGAAACACAACACCCCACCACCCTTCCACAATCCACCAACCAAGGAGTTAAATGCTTAAAACAACCAAGAGACCTGTAAGACCTGTTCCAGGCCTTTGCCAGCATCAATTCTGGTTCATCAGTGTTCCTGCCAATCATCTCCCCAAAACTCCTGCCTCTTGCGTGCCCTTTGCCAGAGCAGCTGAGGACCACAACAGGAGAAAGGGCATTCCTGACATTGGCACTTGTTACTGACATCCTGTAGATAGATGTGTGATATCCATGTAGATCCTGTGGCTGTGACCATCTACCACCAGTCTGCTCTCCCGGAGGTCAATATCATGCAGCTACTAGTGGAAACTGCATCTTCCAGGGGATTTCAGCTATCTAAGATATTCTGGGTTCCACAAGGAAAAATGAAAAAGTAGAGAGGGTTACAATAATAAGATTCAGCCCACATACTAGCCAAGCACTATTCTATCAATATGGATGGTTCTATTAGGCACATTAGCAACAATAGGGAGGCTGCAGGATTCAGAAAAGTGGTTCAGATCAGGTGGCATGCTAGGTATGGGTCCCCTTATGCCCTCCCCATTGAATTTCACCTCCATATAATGGGATGAGTTGTTTAAAACCTTCTGAATTCTCACCCATTGTTAGAATTAACATTAATTACATTCATAAAACTGATAGCTGCCACATTCATAGCATGAACCATGCTAACTGCATATTAACTTATTTGAATGCCATAAATATTATGACATTTATCCCCATTTTACAGAAAAATAAACTGAGGCACAGAATGGTTATTAAACTTTTTTTTTTGTTATTAAACTTTAAAAGACAGAGCCAAGATTTGAACCAGTCCCTCCAGCAACAGGGCTGTTCCCTCTCTCTTGTCCTGAAGAATAAAGTTTGACCTAATCAAATATAGCATTCCAATAAACTTTTTGTGACATGTTTGATAATAAATATATTATTTTAAAATTTCAGACAGTATTATAACATCTGGGAAATTTTGAATATACTTGCTCTGAGTTCGGCAGAAGCTGAGCTGATTTAACACCATGCACGTTAATGGGACAGTTGTTGCAAGGATTTATGCAGTTCCCCATGTCAAATCAGGATTCAGACTGAGGCATTATTTAGCTAGTGATAGATCAAATTAAAGATCCCAACAATTCTAGTATTAAAAATAGTATGAAAATTATTAGAATATTATTAATGATTTTTACTGTAAACTCAAATGGCAGTTTAGAGAATAAAAAGGATATAAGTTACTAATTTTCATATGTTAATGTGTTACCACATCAGTAATGTGGTTTATTTGCAACCAAGTCCATGCCCCAATATCAGGTTTCCTTTTAGTCAAACTTGCCTATGCTTACTAATTAGCTTTCATTCCTACTATGACAGCCACTAGTCCCATTAGTTCATTGACTTCATCCACACATAACATTTCTAAAGCTTTGCCCTAGAGTTCCGTTTTACCTGTCCTCCTCTTAACTGCCTGTAATGAGTTAAATCATTTCCCCCAAAATTCATGTCTTTCTAGAAATTCAGAATGCAAGCTTTGAAAATGGGATCTTTGCAGATTTTTTTCTCTTTATTCAAATTCAATTAGCCAACATATAGTACATCATTAGTCTCAGATGTAGAGTTTAATAATTCATCAGCTGCATAAAACACCCAGTGCTCCTTACATCACATGCCCTCCTTAATGCCCATCACCCAGATACCCCATCCCTCCACCCACCTCCCTTCCAGCAACCCTCAGTTTATTTCCTATAGTTTAGCACCTCTTATATTTTGTCTTCCTCTGATTTCTTCCCATTCAGTTTTCCCTCCCTTCCCCTATAATCCTCTGCACTGTTCCTTATATGTGGAATATATACAGATTTAACCAGTTAAGGTCATACTGGAACAGAGTCAGCCCTAAATCCAATGACTGGTAACCCTTTTAAGAGGAAGAGACACAGAGTCAGAGAGAAGCAGCTATGTACAGAAGCAGAGATTGGAGTGATGCAGTGACAAGTCAAGGACCCCAAGGATTACGATGAGCCACGAGTAGCTAGGAAAGACACATGAGACCAGTTCCTCCCTTAGAACCTCCAGAAAGGGAGGTGGGGCGGTGGGCAGCGCTGAGCCGGGCAGGCCTGGGGTCCGTGACTGGGAGGTCCCCGGGCTCCAGGGCCTGTTAAAAAAAAAAAAAAAAAAAAGAACATCCAGAAGGAACCAATTCTACCCATATCTTGATTATAGATTTCTGGCCTGCCAAACTACAGATGACAAATTTCTGTTGTTTTTAGCCATCTAATTTGTAGCAATCTTTTAACCATTACTCTGGAAAACTAATACACTGCTCTTAAAACCTATGGCCTACCATCAGCTCTCACATTTAGTGGGTATCAGAATCACCTAAAAAACTTGTTGAAACATAGAAGTGAGCCCCAGCCTGGGTTTGAGAGGTTCTGAGTTTTAATAGGTCTGAGGATGGGCAGGTCTAACAAGTTCCCAGATGATGCTGATATTGCTGGTCTGGGGACTACATTTTGAGAGCCACTAGGTCTATACAATCCATTTTAGCACTTAATTGCATTCAGTTTAGAACTTCATTACATCATATCTTACATCATGTTTATAATCAGTTCATAAATACAAGGTCTGACTTTTCAGTGATCCCATGAGTGCCACAAAATCCATCCTTTAACCTACTTTTGTTTATCCACAAGACATAATGGTGGCTGGCACACTGCTCAATTGCATAGTCTAAGCATAATGGTTGAGAGCACCAACTTTATGCTCTTAAATCCCATTTCCTCATTTGCAAAATGGGGCTGCTGGTTTTTAATAGGAATGTTTGTTAAGATCAAATGAGACAACATGTGAACGGCCTGGGTTCTAGAATGTGTGCAATAAATGTTAAGTCCTATTGTTTTTGGACATTGTTTTTATTAATGGAAAAAAGTTGGCTACATCTACATGGAGTCATATAAAACAGTGAATATGCCAGAGCTGAAACCCAGAACTTGTCCGAAGTCTCAACTCAAGATGTTACAGACTTTGTGCACATCATTCAGCCAGACAGCCTCGAGAAGGAAAGTCTACTCACAGAGATATGGTGGAAATTGAGACCTACATACCTTAGTTAAGAATCAAGGCATCTGTTGGTCCTACTCTGAGCTTCTCTGGCCCAGCTATTTCAGCTCTTTCTCAGATCCTTCATAATAAAACCATTCCTTATATCCCAGTTTCAGAATCTCAGCTCCTGATTACTCTCCCCATTATTGTTTTATCTCAGTCTCTGCTTTAGTTCTTTACCCAAAAGCAAGTTCTTCCAAGTCTGCATTTCCATTATTTTATCCTGTTCTCTGGAACTGAGTCATCAGTACGTCTCAGAAGCCAAATACCCAACTCCCCCAATCTCTGCCTCCTACCCACATAAGAGCTTCTTCCCCTGAGGCCAACCTCTGGATCCATGGCTCTCTCTTGTCCCCATTTCATCACATCTGGCCCACTATGTTCTCTAAACTCAGTTATGGAAGGGGTCAGAGTTCAGGCTCTCCATCTAATTGGAAAAGAAGAATTAAAAGTCAAAAGGAGGCCAGAGGCAGGGTCCTAGAGTCATCAAAAACAAAGTGTTTAGCAGCAAGTGAGAAGAAAGAGAAGGCATGAGAAGAGTAAGACAAGAGAGAGAAAGCCCCCGGCCATAATCATGACATTGAACCATAGCAAAGCTAGCCTTACAGTCACCAAATGTCCAAGCTTCCAGGGTCAATGGAGTATGAAAGTCTCCCCAGTCACAAAACTATTATTCCCACAAACACACAAAGATCTATTGGCTGGAAATAGCTCATTAGAGCAAATGGAAACTTTCCTGTTGCTTTCTTTGGTCATGTGTCACTGAAAGTACAGGAAAATTCATGTTGCAACATACTAGGTCACATGGGCGTCACAGTGAAGGTAGTTGATAATGAAAAACCAAGTACTGACAAAAATCTTGAAGGCAACACACAGCACAAAATGAGGGTGTGGGTAATCCTTTGAATAAAAGTGCATATTCACTTTGAGCCAAATGCTGGCCACTGAACTAGGAAAGTAATATTGAAAAAGGCTACAGAGGAGGAACTGCGTGTCAGGTGTGAAGGAGATGAGACAGGAGTCTGCTTTGTTCAGCTTTTCCTTTAAAGCCAGCAAGAAGGCAGGTAGGTGTTCACACACTTCGGCACCTGCCCCACTCCCTTTCCGGTTCTCATCCTGACCGGAGCTGGCTTGTCCCTTCCCTCATCACACTAAAGAGGAACATCAGTGAGTGAGCACCCACTCTGGGACAGCAGCTAGAGCGGCTGGTCCTGGAGAATCCACAGTGACCAGGCATATGTGGCCTTTGCTTTCATGAAGGCTGGTTGAGAAAGTGAGAAAAAAAATTTTTTTCAAAATAACTGTTTAATGGTACTGATCTGATAACATGTGCTGAGAAGACAGACAAGAAGAAGAATGTTAGGATGTGTTCAACACAGCCTAGCCTGACTCTCCTTAGTGGGAGAGAAAATTGCTGAAAGCTCTCCCCAATGCCCAAGTCACACTGCTGATTTATACCTTGTATCAACTTGGGGTGTTATTTGTGTCTCCAGGAATCTAATTAGCTAGTGATTTCCACTGGTTCAACTCCTTTGTTTTCTAATTGAGCAACTTTGTAGCCATTTATGATCTTGTACAACTTGCCAGGTAAGGCGAGTAGCTTTTCCTTTAAAATATTTTTTTATGATTTTTATTTATTTATTTATTCACAGAGACACACACATAGAGAGAGAGGCAGAGACACAGGCAGAGGGCGAAGCAGGCTCCATGCAGGGAGCCTGACGTGGGACTCGATCCCAGGTCTCCAGGATCACACCCCAGGCTGCAGGCAGCACTAAACTGCTGTGCCACCCGGGCTGCCCTAGCTTTTCCTTTAAATAGAGCCCTGAGGTTTCTCCAGGACATAGGTATTGTTTTTAGGAGATGCCTAAAGCAAAACCAGAAAAGGATAAGACTACAAGAAAGAGATGGCAGTCCTGGTTCCAACTATAACATACTTAATCTGAAAGACAGCACCATTCAATTTTTAAAAATTGAGAGAATAAGCCTTAGATTTAATATAGATTATGTCACCTTGTAATCTGGTTTGCACTCTGCCTTGGTTTTCCAAGCGGTAACTTTGGTTTATTAACTTCATTCATATCTGGGTTGAAAGTTATTGACTCCACAATAAAAACAATCATCTGTAGAAATGTCTCTTTTTACCTGAGAGAGTCCATCTAACTCCAGAGGAATATGAAAAGCCACTTTGTAGACAGGGCCACAGACATGAACTAATCACTATCATTCACTGGTAGCCAGTCCAACACAGATGCAGTAACTTACCTGCCAAGTACTTAACTCAGTATAACCCAACTGTATTCCTATATCCTCCAGTTTGTAAATCCACGAAATGTCCTGGGCACCCACCAAGTTCACTGTGGAAATCTTCCAAATGATAGAGATGGGGCTCCTTTATTCATTCATGATCTCTAGAACCTCAGATACAATTCAGCTCATTGGATCATAATATATAGAAATGAAAACCATGCAGATGAGTTCAATGGATTCAGGTGAGGTTACAGTGCTAGCATAAAGGCACAGAAGAGATTTATTGAATGGGAACATGGATCAGTCCAGTCAAGCTTCAGTTAGTTTGAGGCCCATAGCTTAGCATTCTTTTTTCAGATCAACATGGAAACTAGCCAGTGCAAACCAAGAGAATGAAGGGTGAAATCTGTAATACAATTGCTTTTGACACCCTGTAAGCAGTAAAATTAAAGGAAATGATATTTTAAGTGCCAGTCTCTGAGATGTTTGTTACCCACCTGCAGAGATGTTCAGATCAGATGTAGATCAGTACACTGCTTCCTTCACCAAAAAGGTTTTGCACTCCCACCAAAACCTCTTATCTGACCAAAACATCCGATCTAATAATACACTTGATTTGCATGTTAAGACAAGCTTTTTATGTCACCAAGAATTGTTAATAGTTTAGAGACCTCTGATGATCCCAAGACCACACTTTGGGTGGAGCCGGTTTAAGAAATAAGAGCTCAGACTCTGGAGTCAAGGGGACTTGGATTTAAATCTATACATTTGGGCAAATAATTCACCCTATCTCAATCTATTTATTTGTACAATGGAGATAACAATACTGCCTACCTCATTAGGTCATCGTGAGCATCAAATGACAAAGTGTCTAAAAACATTTGACATAGAGCCTTGCATATGATCAGTAATAGCAGACTGCTACTCAATCTTATGATTTGGCTCCATAACACTCCTCCTGCTTTATATAGAATGCTCAAGTTAGAAAGAAATGCAGAGGTCACAGTATCACACCCAGTTATAAGAGAGAGAGACAGAGATTATTTCTCATGACTTTTACTGCTTGTTACATAGAGCAACAGATAAACACACACATAGTATAGAGAAAATCTGACTAAAGATCACAATTCCCATGTTCTAGTTACGACTTACTACTGAGACCCCAGAGGCAATTTATTTCACTCCTTGTGCCGCAACTTCCTCATCTTTTAAACTAAAAAGGTAAGACAGAGGGATAATGCTTCAATAAGAATATTACCATGGCTGCATATGTCAGAGTCATGGAATCAAGTAGAACTGGGACTGTAAAAAACATTTTTTTATTAGCCACAGTACATGAGTACATGTGGAAGGGTTGAAGGAGGGTTCCCCTATGTGAGCACTTCAGATCGCTGAAGGGGCATGCAGGGCATGGACTTCCTGGCCCAGGCCACCCATTCTCATGCTCCTTCAGCCACTTGCCAGGCAGGAGACCCCTTAACCCTCACGACTTCTACTGCAACTTCCATCTCTATTCCCCAGCCAAACAGGCAAAGAGCTGTGAAAGCAATCCCCAGGCTATGTCACTGTCGATCAGCTTTCCCTGCTGCCTCCAGGAACCCACTCCGCGAGTTAATTACCCATTGTGAAAAAGTCATTTATCCTCAAATCCCTGAGCACAGAGCCCTTTCAGGTTGGTACCCTCTCGTTTTTGAACCTTGTTGCTTTTAATTGGTTGTGACGTCCACCTTCTCTCTATGCCACAGAATATTGTCCCTTGCCATCCTCTTCCTGGATTTCCTTCTTTGTTCGCAGTTTTGTGATTTACAGGGCTTGGGCACCCTTGTGGACTTTGGACAGTAAGAGAAAAAGACAGACACATGGAAAGACTGACAGATCCATCTATAAGGATAGTGACCTGAAACTGGAACCATACACTGGGCAGGGAGGGCACAGAGAATATTCAGATAAGGGGCAGGAACCAGGATGGAGTTCTAGCCTAGGTAGGATTTGATATTAGCAGACATTAGAAGTGGTATAGGTCACACTTATAAGTGTAAAAATAAATAAGTTAATAAATAATAAATAATAATAATAATAATAATAACCTGAGTAGGCTTTCTCTTTAGGCCCTTTACTCCTTGCTGTATAGGACAGAAGCCAGATATTATGGGTTCTGGAGGAACAGTAATTAGACCCATGCCTCTTTAAGATGCACAGTCTAATTCACTGTCTAGGGTGGGAGCTGAGATTCTGAATTTTTAAACTCCCAGGCAATGTCAGTGTGGCTGGGTTCTAACTAAGCAGGATAGACACAAATGGCCAATAAAATAGAGACTCTGTGAGCAAGCAACAGGAAAGAGTCTGATAGGCTGGAAGACAGTTGGATTTAAGGAAGACGATTATAAAGAAGTGTATATACCTGCAGCAAGTGCTCGCAGATGCACTTTGTGGGAGGCATCTATGCTTTCAGCCAGATTCTCTAAATATGAACTGAGGAGAATTGCTTCTGCCCAACCAGTTTGTAATCCAATACTAGACTATAACTTTATTCTAGACAACAGAGGAGATCGGCAGGTTTACAGAGACAAGAACTCCAGCACCCCCAATCATTAACACCTTCAAAGCAAAACAGCTCTCCTGTCTACCTTGTCTGCCGTTACTGTGGCCTGGGTCATGCCAACTCTTCCACCTGAATCACCACAGGCTGCCCCTAACTCATCTCCAAGCTTCCTAGCTGCTTCCTTGCTTCCAGTTCATTTCCCTCAAAAGCCAGGAACAGTCTTTTTGTTCTAATTTTAATTAAAATTAGAATTCTGCTTCTGCCCAAAATGAAAAGACAGAATGGATTTACTCTTCTACGTAAAACAAAGTTATAGGAGACAACAGTTTTGAAGACACTGAACATCAGGCAATGAAAAGGTAATCCCTGAGAGATGCAAGAATGAGAGAGGCCAGCCCTGTGGTTTCCCCAGCCAGGTGTCTTAAGACCATTTCCAGGCAGAGGCTCACAGAGGGGGACCCAGGCAGAGTCCAGTGGACTCTGAGTGGAGACGGGACAGGAGCAGAGTCTGGAAAGACCAGCACAGCAGAAGCAGAGAGGCAAGAGCCACTCAGGCAGAGAGACTGGATTTCAGTACCAAGCCTCTTTCAAGCATTCAGCATTGTCAATAGCAAATATATAGGAGAATGCTACCTGTAGCCAGGGAAAAAGCCATCCAACAGGATTAGGTCACAGTTCCCCGTGACACTCACCCAGGTATCAGGCCTATCCCAGGCAGAATCAACCTGGAATCCTGGGCTGGGGGCCTGACATCTGTGTTTCAATAGGCTCACCAGGTAATATTCTGATATACAACCATTTTTTAAATTGCCCTTAAGACTGGTTCTCAACCCTAGCTGAGTATTAGGAAATTGATCATCTGATTTTAAAAATCCTGATGCCTAGGCCCCATCTAGGGGACAATTAAATCGATCTAACTCAGTAGCCTGAGAATCTGCATTTCTAACAAGTTTCTGGGTGAGACTGAAGCTGCTGATCTTGGAACCATTCTTTGAGAACTCCTCTTCCAGGGTCTGACGAGGGGTGAAGTCTGCCCTGGTAGCCTAGTGGCTCTAACTGGGGAGAACACAAATGGCACAGCTAGGAAATCAGGCAAAATTGGACAGATTTCCTCAAACCACTCTAGTGATGAAGAAATAACTAGGTTTTGAAATAGTCTACCTGGAGACAACTCTAGTTATTAAGAATTTCTTGCATGCTGAGCCAAAATCTTGCTCCTTATAACCTTTCTGTTTTTAATCCTTATTAAGGTCTTGTCCCTTTTCTGACTTCACTTGTCTCCCCTTTGAAGGGATTAAACTCCATTACCAAGCTGTACTTAATCATTTTCAGTAAAATGATGCTATTTGATGGATTTGTCAGTTTCCTAATGTCCTGGACTTATTAGGACTAGTGGTACTCAAACTTATTAGGACTAGTGGTCAGTGTACATGACATCACATGGGAATCTGATGAGAGGCAGAGCTTTCTGATTCTGCATTTTCATCAATACCAAGAGTACTGCTGATGCTCGAGGCCACATCCTAGGACCTACAACCTGAGGATCTTGCTTTTTTTTTTTTTTTTTTTAGGATCTTGCTCTTAATCTCAACATCCAATGAAGCATTATTTTCAGAATGAATCTTTCCAATAATTTTTAAACAAATCACTCCTACAGCATCCTAAGAACTTGCATTCTGAACACTGAACATTCTGCTAACATCTCCAGGTACAATTGTACCAATAAGGGCCCCTGCTGTTTCCAGGTGGCCTGGGTAGCAGAGTGGCTGCTAAGGTTATACACACCAGAGGTCTCCCACAACTAGAGGAAATCAGGCCCTCTCCTACCCCCACTAGCCAGTTAAGCACCACCTGGCCTAGTGGGCTTGCTGCCCAATGGAAATCCTGTTCATTTTCTCCCATCCTTTTCCTAATGTTTCTGCCCTTCCCCCAGCCCCCATTTCTCTCTTCTATCTTCTGTCAATAGCTACTGTAGGTGGAGCCCCTCTTATTTGAGTATAGTTGCCACACAATGTTACATTAGTTGCAGGTGCACAGTATGTTTACTGTGTCAACTTCTCTGTGGGTTATGGTATGCTCACAGGTGTAGCCACCATCCATCACCATACAACCCTACTACCATACCACTGACCTTAGTCTCTGTGCTGTGCCTTTTCTTCTCATGACATATTCATTCTCTAGCTGGATGCACACATTTCCCACTTCCCTTCACCCATTTTTCCCACTCCTCCATCCCCTCCCATCTTTTTATAGCTCTAGTTTGGCTTTCTACTTATTTATTCATTGTTTTTGTTTTTGTTTTTCTACTTCTGGAGCCTCTGTTTCAACAGCTGGCACCATGTTAAAAACATTACTTATCCTGTCTCGTTTAGTCTCCATGATGTGAGTTGAGGATTATTTTACAATTTGGGGGGAACAGAACTTACTAATATGGCTGATAGGAAGAGCTCAGAGCTAATTCTCAGAATATGTCAAACACACATGCATGAGACAAAGAAAGCACAGGTCAACCCCAGGTTTTGTGTGAATTCCTGTGTCCTGGAACAGGATAGGGGTCTAGGTCCTTTGGGGATATTTGGAGGCCTACAGCAGGAACAAAAGAAAAAGCAGTGGTTATCAATCCTTGAGGTTTTGACTGGCTCTTGTCTGACTCTCATCCTTCCCAAATCATAGTCCCATCCCTAGCAGCATGCCACAGAAGCTTGTCTCTGGCTTGCTAATCTGCAGAATACTCGGCCTTCCAGCAAAATGTTCATCCATGGGTGGTACACTTACTTGGCACCAAAGAGGGCAGCCTGGGTAGCAGGCATCAACAATAGGAGCTCAGGGGCTCAACTCTCCTCGACAGCTCACCTGGCTCAAGTGAAAGGGTACAGAGACATTTGGCTGAAGAGCCTTCCATCAGCTCCTGTGCCAAAAAGTCAAGGCCACACTGAGCAGAGGATCCCTCAGCTTTCATCCCTAGCATTTCAGCTTCCTTTAAGCACCCGTTAATGACTCACTTAGCGTACTCAGGGTGGTTAGAGCCCAGACTCAGATAAAGTTAGCTGCAATTCTAACAATCACTGCCACCAGAGAAGTTAATGGCTGGTTGGCTACAAGTGGAGTTCTCAGACCTTCCAATAATTCTTTTTTTCTGGGAAGCCCTAGTAACTATGGATCAGAGAGATTTCATACACAAAGCATTCAGAATGTGTGAGAGCATACAATTTTTTCTTCCAAGTAGCAAATATTAGTGTATTTTGTATGGGAAAGAAAACATCGACTAAACTCAAAGATTTCTCTGAACTCAAAGCAGATTTCGAATAGCTACAGAGAAGCATAGCTAGCACCCTGGGTAAAGCCGTGGTCAGTTTAAAACTTTTCCCTGGAAGATAACTTCATAGTCTTAGCTTAGTTAAGGGTAGGATCTTCCCAAACAACTTCGAAGATACTGTTGGTATACTGTAAAGATGACTTCATATACAAGACCTACTTACAGAACTTTGGGCAACCTCCCTAATTCAGTTTCTGGGCCTCCACAGAAGGGATGATAACCCCTGCCCCATAAATTTCAAAGCTTCTTACAACCATAGCAAAATGCCATATAAACTGCTTGTGTGCAAACAGTGAATACCACTTAGATTTTGCCATTACGTGTTTTCTAATTAACCCCTAAAGGGGTGTAATCATGTTCTCTAGAGAAATAGACCCAGTGGGATATACAGATGGAGACAAATAGGTCTATCTGGGGAAATTTATTATAGAAACTGGCTCATGCACTTATGGAGGCTGAGAAGTGCCATGATTTGCAGCCTGCAAACCATAAAACCAAGAAGGCCAATGATATAATTCAATACAAGTCAGAAAGCCTGATAACAACAGGCCAATAGTGTGGGTACTAGCCTAAGTGGGAAAGTCTGAGAAGCAGGAGCACTGAGGTCAGAAGGCAAAAGATAGAGATCAAACCAAATGAGACCATTTGCCTTTCCCTTTTTGTACTATTCAGGTCTCCCAGTGGATTAGATGCTGCACATCCACATGGGTGAAAGCATCTGCTCTTCTCAGTCTCAAACTAATGGTAACCTAGTCGAAAGATACCCTCACAAGCATACCCAGAACTATTGTCTTCCCAGCTTCCTAGGCTCAGTCAAATTGACATATTAAATTAACCATCAGAGGATGAGGCTTTCCTTACTGATCATGGTGCTACTCATGTCCACAAGCCCATCTAAGGAAAACTTCCCTGCCCATAGTCCTTAGTAAGGGGGCAGCCCCAAACCCTACCTACTACCCTCATCACCCATTCTCCAATGACTCTGGTTGGACCAGGATGATACCTATGTCCTAAGGCAGTCAATTCATGAGCTGGCTGATGGCTCTGAATTCTCAGAAGAAAGAAACCTTCTGACCAGTCTCGGGAATTTGAAATGGGGAGCAAAGGGAAGATGATAAAATCATTAGTAGAAAAAAAAAACAGAGCAACAGAAACTATGAGAAGAATGGATGTTTGGACCATAAACAGTTAAGATGGGAGACACACTTAAAGCAGCAGTGATACAATAAAGAGCCGAATGAGTCAGTGACGCACTGTCAGAGTGCCCATCCATTCGTGCCTGCTGTCCACAGCTCCACAGTGGTCTTTAACCTGATTCCTATCTCCAAGAATCCAGATCATACCATGGTGCCTTTGATTGCATTCCTGGGAAATCCCTTTCCTTTATGGTCACATGTCTCCTTTCCCAAGCTGGGGTTTGGGGTGTCTCCAGCTCTTCAAACCAGAAGAACTTAACTCCTGTGACATTCAACACTGGAGTTTGTTGAAGTCTATGCAGGTGCTAACGGAACAGATGCTATAAGAGGAGTTTAGGTCAATAATAAACTGCAGGGACCTCTTTCAAATCCCAGCCATTTTTCTAGGGGTCTTCACAACTTCAGGTAAGAGAGAATCTTAGTGACTCCTACCCTTGAACTTCCTCCTGGGCTGCAAGTTGGACTTGTCTGAGAAGCCTGGACATGAACAATTCAAAGAAGAGAGATACTCACTGACATATCAGTTAAACCAGAGCTTCAACTTATTCCCTTTCCTCTAGATTGCATCATGCCTTTTAAAAATAATAATAATAATAATAATAATAATAATAATAATAATAATAATCAAAGGAAGGGGCCCTTAATGATCTTTATTTTCTCCTCTTAGTTCAATGCAGACAGCAAGGGAGAGGAGAATTCGTGGACTAAGCAAGTTGCCAGAGTGGCTGTTAAAGTGATGTGTGGAGGGGACAGCAGCAAAACCTGCTTAGTACTCAGAAACACCTGCTGGGAAATATTTTTTCTGCATGGGTTGCAAACAGTATTAAAACAATTTTCTTGCCTTTAACAAAAGAGGAGGGGTGCTAGGGGGCAGCTGATTCTGTGGGCTAGCATCATGGAACAAGACCAGAGAGAATTAAGAAATCAGCAAGAGGTGGAGAGAGTAGGCAAGGGGTTTCTGGCTACACTGGGGCCTAGAGCTCTGCTGAATTGACCCTTGCTCTGCAGCTCTGAAGGGAGTTTCTGGCTCAGGTCATCAATTCCCACTTGGCTGCCCTCATTTTTGAGTCTTTGGGGATTTCAGAGTGCTCGCTCAGCCTCAATTCTCTACAGCTGGTGTGGCAATGGCATTTTTATCGTGTGCTGAGGGTGAGGGAAAGACACATCCAGCTCCCTCCTGTCTCTGGGGAGGTCAGGAGCTAACATTCCCCTTCTGTCCACATTCCTTCTGCCCTAGTTCAGGTTCAGAGCACCTCTCAGCAGAATTTTTCAGATGGCCACCTACCAGGTCTCTCCACCTCTAGTTTTTCCCCTCAGTCCTCCACACTAGTGCCATAAACATCTAAAATGAAAGCAATCCTATCTGGCCAATGTCCCATAATATCTAAGGCTTCCTTCTGGCCACAGAATTCAGTCCTCACCTCTCAGCCCTGCTTGCCTTGATCTAACCCCAAGCCACCAATTCATCTTTAAATCTTCCATTAGGCTCATACCATCAATCTATGCTCAGAAGCTCATGATTCCCTCTGCCTTCCGAGAGGCCCCTCTCTCCCTGGCTTTGTTCTTGCTATTTGTTCTCTCAGTAGTGCCTTTTCTTGCCTACAGGGTTCTAAATTTCAAGCCCCAGGAAACTGAAGGAATAATGACATCATGGGCATAAATACAACATTTGGAAAGGAAAACAAGTTCAAATTCGCATGACGTCAAGTTTGAGGTGGTAACAGGCCCTCCAAAAAAATATTCAAAGGATCAGAAATATATTTAATAGGTCCAGAAAGGAGAGCCAAAACCAGCTACATAGATTTAAGAGTCACTGTCTAGAAGACAATAGGTAGTTATAAACTGTTATGTTCTCCAGGGGAATAGGTGCTTTTGAGATTGTCTTTCTCACTGCTCAGATCCTTTTTTGATGTCTCATTTCATGTATTTTTAACCCTCTCAAAATTTCATCAGGCTGGTTTGGATCCCAGAAGAACCTGAATAATTAACATATGGATAGAGAGTGACAGTGGTGAAACATTTCATGAATTATGCCAACACCCATATTCCAAGATGGCCTTCTCCTTTGGGGGCACTCATTAACGTATTATACACAACAGCACTGAGACAGTAAGTTATATTCTGCTTCTGGTCTGTCCCCAGAGCACTTGTAACTTTCTCCCTCACTGTGTCCTACTTGCAAACAATCACATCAACATCGTAAAAGAATATTCCGAACTTTGAACTTTTCTTCTCCAACTGCTATCCTCTCAACAGAAGATCTAAAGAACTGGATGCATGAACACTTATGCAAAGTAGGAAAGATTTCTTTTGTTTTTCATCTTTCATACCTATAAAGAAGTTACATCGGTTATCACAGACAGGTTGTACTCAAGTGACAACCCCCAAAACCTCAGTGGCTCACAACCTTTATTTTTCACTCTTGCTACTTGTCCTTCTAGGTCATTTTATTTGGAATCTGAGGATAACAAAGCAGTGACTATGTAAGACATTGCTGGTTTCATGGCACAGGAGGGAACTCTTCACACTTCTGTGCAGAAATAATACGTGTCACACATGCTTACCATTGAGACTTTGTTTCTACTCGCATTTTGTTGACCAAAAGTAAATCACTTATCAACATGACAAATTATATAATCATTCCATCAGAGGGGAAGCAAATGTTGTGATCAATTACAATTTACGTGCAAACACAAATGTCATCCATTTGCTTATCTCAGCCAAGTTCAGGTACATGTGTTTAAATTGCCACCAACTGCATAAGCACCACATGCATGGACAGGCTGAGGAAATGAAATACAGGGGAACCGTGGCCACACATGGTAGGATAAGGACAGACTCTATTGAGATGCAACAACTCTCAATTCGAAAGCCACATAAAGACCCTCTGAGCTGCATGACTAGGTCTCCAGACCAGCCCTGAGTGAAAGGCCCTGGCAGGAATGTAGCCTAACCAGCACTGTCTCATCCTAAAATCCAAATCTACAGCCACCTTCCTCCGCATTAGGTGATCTCCCATGAATTCAATCTTGTATCCAATTGTTTATTCAACAGCTATTTATTGTGCACCCACAATGCATAGGTTCTAAGCTCTTGGAAAACAGTGAAAATATCAGGACTTCTGCCCTTGGTAAGCTGATATTCTGGTAAATGGAGACCATTAATAAAAGACAAACATAAGAAATAAATTACATAGATTTGAGGATGAAAGTACTATATGAAGAAAAAAATACGTCAGGGAAAAATAGCCTACCTTCTCTAGAGGAAATGCTAGAAGCTCACAAATTAGACCAGGGCTTCTTAACATCAGTGCTATTGACATTTTGGAATGGATAATTCTTTGTTATGGGGAGCTTTGCTGTGTATCGTCAATTGTTTAATGGCATCTCTGACCTCTACCCACAAGAGACCATTTCCCCAGTTGGCATCCACTTCCCAAGTTTCAACAACCAAAAATGCCTCTGGATATTGCCAAATGTCCCCTAAAGGGTGCAGTAATCTTCAATTGAGAGCCACTGGGTTAGAGACACATAAGGTGTTCAACGTGTACTCAAATTTAAGTACAGATCCTCACAACTAGTCTCTTACCAGTTGACAACCTATCATCTACCAGCTGCATGACCTTGATTTCATTTCTTACCCTTTCTTATGTAAAACAGGAATAGTAGTGCTTTTCTCAAAGATGGGTTATAAGAATTCAATAACATGATATAGGTAAAGTACCTAGTACACACTGCCACGAAGAATAAACCTTTCCAGCTCAAAATCAGCAATTAGTAGCCCATTTTTCCATTTTGTGATCTTTTGATTAAGATAGGTTATCACTGTAGAGAATAGAGAATAAAGCTGGACCCTAACAGATTAAGCCAAGTGTCAAAACCCACGATTAGCAAGCAGAACTAAGACAATCCTCTCCATCCCAATTCCATCAGCCTTCTCACTGACCATACCACTTCTACCTCCCTAATTTTGATTGTAACCATTTAAGGACATGCCTACCAAGCCAAGCAAAAAGCGTACAAGTAAAGGAAAATATTTGAGTTATGACAGTTGTTACTGGAAATTGATTTAACTCACGTGTAATGCTGACTGATACACTTTTGATGTGCCTTTCAGGAACCTCCAGATGGAAAAGCTCTGATCAAAAGGGCCCCATCCTGACCACCTCCAACACTGCCAACAGCATGGAAGCCCAGATCAAAGAACATTTTGTGTGTGGCTTCTCCTTGTCCCACTGAGTGTTAGTAAGGCAAGAGCTGGTAGTGCCCTATATCCAAGCTTCCCTTACTGGACCCTGGTACCTCAAAAGTGCAGATGCAGACAAGATTCAAATAACCAAATGAGTTGAGGAGGGGAATAAAGTAGAAAGACTAGATTAGACCATGGTCGACGGCTTTGGACAAGTAAGTGCATGCATCCTCCTGTTGCCATTTTAACAAGACTGGAGTCCTCTCAGAACACTAATTCCTCCCTGGATCACTGCTTCCCAAAGCAATAACATAAATCCACCTAACATTTAAGCAGAAGGATATTGAGCTTGGCAGATCAGTACAGTGTATGTTTGCCTCCTGGAGTGATAAGGTCACCTATTCAAGACCCACAAGGAAAGGTGTGTGGACATGCAGAGAGCCACAACATGAAGTGGCCAGGCCTAGTACAAAAAGTGGAGATAATCTTTGAAGAAACAAAGAATAATTGAGGAGAATCAAGCCAGATCCTTCCAAGAAACACAGGCTTGAGGTATCCAGCTGCCATTAACAAATGCAGAAAGTTAAAAACTGCATCCTGGTATTGAAGGGACATAAAAAGGAAGCATTATTATGTCTGGAACCCAAAAGAGGCAAGTTTCCAGCCCTAAAACATTGAACTTCAACTGCTTCATCCTGGTCAGGTGATTTTTCATGTCATTCAGTTCACAACCTCCCGAATCTAACCTGTACCTAACTTTTCAGACAAAACACCCAGGTGTCCATCATAACAGTATATCTTAGCAGGTGATCAAAACTTCTCAAACAATACAGAAGGAAACAGATATCTTCCCATGTTGTTGATAGCAATTTATATCAGTGCCACGTTTTGGAGAGTAACTGGGCAATGTCTAGCCCAATCTAAAAGTTAACATTTCATTTGAAAATTCCACTTTTAGCAATTTATCCAAAAGATACATGCACATGTGAACAAATTTGTGGGTACAGCTTTATGTAGTGTCTTTAGTAATAGCCAGAAACCAAGAACATTTTAAATGCCTATCAAAAAGGAATCTAGTTGAAACATGCCTGTGGAATAATAATCAGCTGTTAAAATGGATACGGTATGTCTGCAGGTACTATGACAGAACAGATAATCTCCCAAATATACTGTTCAATGGAAAAAAAGAGCAAGATACAAGATTTACTATAGCATGCTACTCTCTATTCACGTAGAAAACGAAATCGGATGTGTATTCATACTTCTTTACATACACATGTGTGAACATATATATACACACACTGATATTCACATATGTTCATATAGAATCTCTAGAAGGATGCACAAAGACATACAAGGATGCACATAGTAACAATAGCTGCCGCCAAGAAGGGAAGGAGACATTTCCTTTAATATGTTTTACTTTTTGCAGATATGACAGAGGACAAATTTTAAGGTAGATTTTTTTGTAGGTTTCATAATCATTGTAGCCTGTAGAGGACCCTCAAATCTACACATCCAAGCAAGCCCCAACCTAGCTAAGAGGGCATACCAGGGATCCAGGAGGAGTCCTGCGAATGTTTTTAACTTCCCGTCATCTGTGTACATAGGATACAAATTTGCACATTATCCACTACAGTTTTTTTCCATTCTAAGGCATATTAACCTTGACACCTCAACACCCTCTTGAGCTACTTCAGCACACCAGTGGTTTGCAGTGAAAACTAATTTTCAAATTTGCCCCAGAAAATAGGATTTAAAAAGAAATCCACTCACTTAGGGACAACATGTTCAAGTCAAATACAAAAGGTTTACTGAAGCAGACAGCATGCCCTGAAAATCAGAGCGAGGGCAAATCATGAAAACACACTCTCATTTGCAGGTATAGGAGAGTGGCTTGGGGTGCCGCACCGGGGAGGAAACCTTCCCTCACACCCCCACCTCACCTGATTAAGGCTGCACTTCTGTGTTCTTCTCACACCCTCCAGCACACCACTTACCGTGCTGTGTTCTAATTGCCCATTTACACATCTGTCCCTCCTACTAGAGCACAGGCTGCTCAGGTTCAAGGGCCACATCATCACTCATCCCCCCAGCCGCTCACTCGGTATGTGGCAAACAGAGGATAGTTAATAAACATTTACTAAACCGGCTGCTCGGTTTCCCAGCAACACACGCAGTACTCATCAAGCACCGTTCTAGGTGCTTGTAACCTTTTGTACAATATTGAATGTTGCTACCCTTTGCTGTTTTAGGTATCCTTCTGCATTTAATACCCAGGTGAGGATGGAGGGGGCTATAAATGATAGAATGCACAGGCAGAGTTGGAATCATGATAGCTGTGTTAGCTAAACAGGTTACCTCGTCTCCGGGAACCAGTTTTGTTATCCATGAAACAGAAATGTTATCACCCACCTTGCCAGTATGAGGTGAGGAGAAAATGAGATCATGTTGTAGTCTTGCTTGCACATGGCAGCCACTGAGGCAGTACTGGTTTCCATCTTTATCTTCCACATCCAAAAGTCAGGGGAGGGGTTTCCAGAGAAGGTCTCCCTTATTCACCTTGTACTGTCCTCATGCTAACCATGGTACCTCATGTGAACTGAGTGTTCCACAAAGGAGAGAAAATACTCTGGATGCAGTTGGACAGAAACTGGAAGCCAGGCTGTAGCTGAGTTTCAAGCTGAGTGTGGACAGACAAGTCACCTCAGCTCTGAGTCTCAGTTTCTTTTTCTGTAAAATGGATAGGTCAATGCTAATCTCATGCAGTCTGGTGACTATTAAATGAGATGATACATTTAAAGTATGTAAAGCCTGAGAGCCAAGTGTCATGAGATGGTAGCACTTTTATTACCTATAATAAAACCCTTTGCCCACTGGGGCTTTGAGACACAAACACAACTCATGTTGATTTTACTATTTCCCTTGGGAGTAGAGAGAAGAGTCATACATCATGAAGAGATGCATTCTGCTAAGAACTAATTGTGTGAAAGGTAACCTGAAAGCAGTCCAGCTTTGAGGGCCCATGATCAGCCTCAGCGGAGAAAAGGAATTTGTCTGAGTAGCTACATGATTTTGCCAAACAGCACTACAGAAGGACAGCCTCCAGCAGGCTACATTAGAAGGTTACACAACTGCCCAGGAACCTGGGTAGTATATTTCCCATTTTTATGGATACAGAAACTGAGATTGAATTACTTGATCAGGAAAACTAAAATGTGGCTAAGCTGAACTTTACACCTAGGTCTTTTTGGACAATTAGCTCAATGCTCTTTCCACCACATCATCTGCCTTTAAAATAATAATAATAATAGTGATCAGAACCTCCCCACATAATAGATGACATTTCTCAAAGTATAATTTCAAAAAGTTAAAAATATAATCCCCCATACAAATATAGAATGAACATATGCCAACAACTTAAATCATTAAGGAAGAAAGCAGCTGGATAGTTCAAAGAGCGTTTGAGGAAAAGAAATTCATAAAGACAGAAAACAGATCCAAGTAAGTTCACTACATTTGTTAGGTTGGAGTCCTAAGGGGCAATAAGCCTATAACCTTTTGAGGTCCTCTCCATCCATGGATGGAAAATTGTTTGAACCTTGATCCCACATTACTGCATCATAGCACAGAATCTGGTCACTAATAAATAAAGGTACATATCCTAGAATTATATGACCCTTGGGTAAGCTAATTCAACTATGCTCCAACAGAATGTTGAAGGAACAAGCACTTTTCTTCTAATTCTGAATAATCTTCTAAACACTTTTTTTTCTTCTAAACACTTTAAATGCACTTACTTTTGGGAAAGCATTGTGTTAACACTTCATGTATATTCATTCATGTGATCCTAGTGACAGTTGCTGTCATTATCGCATTTTTATAGATTAGAAAAGTGAGACGCAGATGGATTGAGGGACCTGCCTAAGGTCAAAGAGCTAGTAAGTGGTATAGCAGGGATTTGAACTCAGACTGACACTATAACCCTCATCCTTAAGTAATATGGCATTTTCCCTTACCAAGATGGGGTCACGTGACACTCAGCTGTTACAGCAGGAGTTCCATCTCATCATTGTTGAATCCTGAGCACCTAGCTCAGTGTTCAACAGATGGATAATTATTAGTGTCTATAGGTTTTGCTTTTTGAACCCAGAGGTGAAACTAAAGAAAGCCATGACATTCCAATGTCAGTATGTGCTGAACACTGAGCTCGTTAATGAACTCCTAACTCGAGGTTTATGCTGAGCGATCCAGAAACATACCTACCAAGCAAACATAAAAGACAAGCCCCACCCGCACAGTCCACAGGAGAAACAGGTGATCGAGGACAGCAAATAGGACACATGTGGGGCCTGGGGGAATACAGGGTGCTGTGGAACACCACTACATGTGGGCTTCATGTGCTCAAGTGACCAGGGTCATTGGAGAATAACACTTGTCTATCTGTTACCGTTAGGCCCTAAAGGAACCATTTCAGGCCAAAGTCAAAGATTAGCCTAGTAGGGGCCTTATAAATGTCCTCATCAATATATTGCAGGGATTGGGACAGTTTGAGAAGACTGTGATGGTAGATGCAGTCTGGAGAATATGTACCACCTAATCAAGATCCCCAACAGGACTGTGCCATAGTGGATGTTCAAATATAATTTGATGAATTTGATGAATGTGTCCATTTAAACGGATAGTTTATGGCTTTGTTTTATAAAGATTAGATGTGACCAATAAAATAAACTATTAGGTAAAAATACCTACTTGAAAACTTTGCCTTGAAGCTGAAGGAAGCATAAGTTGGCACTGAAACGCTCAGCTGCTCAAGCAAAGTACCCCACTGCTGTTCCTGACTTAGGTCAGGCTATAGACCAACTATCTTCAAGCAAGGAAGGAATGGTGTTTCTCCAGGAGGGAGAATGGAAGAGCCATGGTTTTATGAGTTCCGACTCATAGCTCCTCCTGAGAAGAGAGTCTCTTACCAGCTATAATGAAGAGAATGGGGCCCGTGGAAGACACCAAAGAAAAGTAAGCCCAGCAGGGAAGAAGCCAATGATATATTTTATTCAATTAAGCCTGCTCTTTGTACATCCTTTTGGGCTTGAGCTAATGTAGCATGGGCCAATGGACATGGAATTAGTGCCAAGGCTTCCTACAATCAGCTGACACAAAGGCAGAGGTACCTTTGATACTCTTCTCCAGGATTTACAGTGTAGAATTCCATGCATACCTCAAGTCAAGAAGGTTCCAAATGTGTCTTATCCACCTGGTATTCCTAAGGGCCTAACAGAGTGTCTGAATCACATAAGAGATGCCACATATGCTCATTCTCTCTGGGCATGTGCCCTCTTGCATGCTTTGACCTGGCAGTTCCCATTCTAGAAGATGGACAGAAAGGAGCTGCATGCCATGCCTCTCAGCTTAAAAAAGAGCTTTGGTTACCTCACCCTGACAGAAAGTCAATGAGAAGCCATGTGATTTGTAGAGCCTGGCTTGAGCAAGCAGAGATGGATGGCCCAAGGCCAGGCTGGCCTCTGGGGTAAGGTGGCACTGGGCCAGTGAGTTCTTCTGGGAGGGTGATGTGGGCAAAGCTCGGCAATTTTTAATGCAGCTTTGAGCCCTTTCTAAAGGGAATTTACTTCCAAGCTTTGATCTTGGGTCTTTGTAGCTGAGGTCTGCATCTTTCAATAGAGAACTCCAAGTTGGCTTCTGAGAAGGGGTGGAATAGAATTGAAGGGTTTTTGTTTTTTAAGTTCTTGAAGCTTAATTAAGCTAGATATACCTGGTTCTTGGGGCATGCTCATACAGTACTTATTGAAGTAGCTAAAGTGTTCAGAGAGGTATAATACCCAAACTAGGGTTTCTAACAAGGTATATTTACCACTTCAAAATAGTCTATTTCTAATGTGTGCATACTAATGGGAAGGGGTGTAGGTTTCCAGGTTCTAGAATTTTAAGTTAAACAACACCAAAGCACCATCTAGGCCAGAGGTTGACACCAGTTTTTGTAATAAAGTTTTATTGGAACATAGCCATGCTGATTCCTTTCCAGGCTCTCTGCAACAGCAGAACTGAGTAGCGCAACAGCATGATCCGCAAAACCTCAATCGCTACCTGGCCCTTCACAGAAAAATGTTGCCAACCTCCTGTCTGGGCTTTCCACGCATTTTGCATTCTTTCCAGGTGAACAATAAGGGAAATTTCCTTGGCACTTTAGCTTACAAACTTGAACAGAATTTCTTTGCCTCTGACAAAGAACATGTCCTCAGCACTGTATCAATGATAATTTTTAACAATTTAATCAATGTATTTTTGCTCTCATTCCCAAGTCTATTGCAGCCTCCGAGCTTTTTGCCCCAAAGCAGGAGAAATCTTTGCCAGTCTTCAGCAAGATAATAAACAGGCTTGGAGAACAGGCTATTTGGAGGGGCTTTTCTAAATTCTTTATAATTCTTTTAAATCCCCATTTAACATAACCAAGGTCAGGCCACCGCTTCTCTAAACAGTTATATGCACCTGACACCTGATGGTCAATTTTACCCAAATAAAGCAATCACACTTTTCCTGTACTGGAGGGACTTTGGAACCCTGGCTAAAAGGGAACCATACTGAGGCCCCTTGGTCACTTTTTTGACCATAACTTCTGATTAATGTTGACTCCCTATGCTGCCACTGCATCAATTTCCATAACCCCAGGCTAAATGTTCATCTTTCTGGTCTGTGCTCAGTTACTCCCCATCGCCAGAAGTCATGAGTGGATGCAATTCACAAAGGGTAATGGAGGAGGTGGTGGTTAAAAAAAGTCATCAAATTGGGGCACTTGGGGCTCAGTTAGTTAATTGTCTGACTTGATTTCAGCTCAGGTCCTGACCTCAGGGTAACGAGATTGAGCCCTACATCAAGCCCCAAGTCAGGCTCTATGCTAGGTGTAGAGCCTGCTTGGGATCCTCTCTCTCTCTCTTTGATCCTCTCCCCCACCCCAATGACACACTCCCTTGCTCTTTCTCTCTCAAAATATTCTTAATTTTTTAAAAGATTTTATTTATTTATTCATGAGAGACACAGAGAGAGAGACAGAGACATAGGCAAAGGAAGAAGGAGGCTCTCTGTGGGAAGCCTGATGCAGAACTCGATCCCAGGACCCCAGGATCACAACCTAAGCCAAAGGCAGATGCTCAACCACTGAGCCACCCAGGTTCCCCTCAAAAAAATTCTTTAAAAAAAAATTCAACAAATCTACACATATACACATACATGGAAGATCAACTTACCCCCAATAAACTTAGGACTAGTTCATGTGTTCTTTGACTAACTTGTTCATTTATTCATTCAAAAGGTATTTAATATGCACCTAAAACACATCTAGCATTGACCTGGTGTCAATATTAATAAATTCTGGTGATACAGAAGTCAACACAGGAGAGAATGACTATCTCCTGGGGCTTATATTCTAATATGACGATCAACAAACCAGTGAATAAGTGAACATTACAAATTGTCATCACTGCTATGAAGGAAGCCATCAGGGTGAAATTATAGAGGGAACCTACTTGGAATGTTCATTGCCTAGAACAGTTCCTGGTACCTAGACTATGGACCATCTTTTTTTTTTTTATGACTCAATATACAACCAATTGTTTAAAATGCTGTATCTGTAATCACATCTATGTGGGCAGCTCAGGGCAACTTCAATTTGTAAAACAGGAATAACAGAAAGAGAGGAAAGTCCTAGAAGGCACTCCTTGCCTCCAATAAGATTATGATGGGCAAAACATTCTCTTTCAAGAGAATTTTTTAAACTTTTTTTTAAAGATATAATTATTTGAGAGAGTGAGCACAAGTGCACAAGTGGGAGGGGCAGAGGGAGAAGGAGAGAGAATCTCTAGCAGGCTCTACACTCAGCCAGGCTTGATCTCACAACCCTGAGATCACAACTTGAACCAAAACTAAGAGTCAGATGCTCAAGTGACTGTACCACCCGGGTACCTCCTCCTTCAAGAAAATTTTAAGGACAAGATATATACTTTACAAAGATCTCTCTCAGCAAGCTAATCTGGAAATCAGAACTGAGCTCAGTGGTTAAGAGAACAAAATCAAGTCAGATGTCCTAGGTCCAAGACCAGATTGATACATACTCATTATAGAACTTCAAGTTCTTAACTTGTCCAAGGCTCAGTGCCTCTTTAAGCTGGGCCTAAAAATAGTATATTATTATTATTATTATTATTATAGAAGATTCAATGAATTAACATTATTAAAACCACTTAGCAATGAACCCCACCTGTCACATGCATTCAATAAATGCTATGGCCCCCTCAGCTTCTGTGTGCCAGTCTCTTTGTGTAAGGATGAGAACAAATAATATTCACCTCATGGGAGTATTGAGAAGATTAAATGAACATAAAGCAACCACCATAGTAAGTGCTAGTAGGATCCTGCTCCGTAGGATCCCCAATTCTTATGAGGTGCCTTGAGGGGGGTGGTTGGGCTGTGTCTGTATCATAGACGCAAAATTTCAAGGATGTAGAGAAGCAGAAGAAAAATAGGGGGAGTGACTAGGGCATCTTTGCCCAGCATGAGGTGCCCCTGGCCACCTTCTGATGGGGATATAGACATGACCTAGGTACAACCAATCCTGGTACAGGGATGGGCAGATGATTTCAGCTGAGCCAGTTAGCCCTTCCACCAGTTTTTCTGGCTAGAGATGGTAGGAAAGTTCCCCCCACCCCACCCCTCACCCCCCGCTGCAAGTTATAAGAACAAAAGGCTGGAGCTATCTGAGGGCACACTGTCCCCTACATGGGGAGAAACCTTATCTGGAACAGAAGCAAGATGGTGACACACAAAAGATATTAAAGGAGAAATGAAAACTTAGAGCTCATGTCCCCATATCTAGTCACTGAGGTCCCTCTACATCTGCCACTTCCACATTTTATGTCAATGAAAAAAAAAAAAACAGAACTGAACAGTAGTTAGAGTAGTAACAACAGATTTTACTCAGGACTATTACAGTAGGGAATGAGAGACCTCAATATAGAACTAGGCTCGTTTTTAAATAAAACATGAATAAGTGGGAATTTACTGCCAAGGAGCAGTGCAGGGAATCAGTGGATGGAAAAATACCAAGAGAAAACATCAAGGGTAGGAGTGTTGAACTAAATCACCCCCTAACAGGATCTTTACTGAAGATGGACCAGGATGAGCAGTTATCACCTGAGGATAGTAGATGTGGAAAAACCCCATTAGATATTGGGGGTGATCAGATATCAAGGTTGGGGACTCTTGCTAAACTTACTTAGGTTTTTTACTAACACTGTACTTTACAAGGAAGTGCACAGATAGGCCTAGGAGAAGGTGCAAAGTGCCCAGCTAAATCTTGGTCAAGCAGAGAATCTTTGTTACATTGGCTGAAACATTCCATTTTTCCTAAACTAGTTAAAATTGCCTTTCCTTATATCCAAAAGTCTAAAAAGGCTCTAAGAAGGGATCATCAAGCTCATTGATGACAAAAATGTGACAAGTATCACTTGTTGAGGGCTTACTCTGCATCACACTACATTACATATTTTTTTCTGCATCATTTCACCAAGTACAACTCTATGGGGTAAATACTTAATAGTACCCCCTTTTTACACAGGGGAAATAAGCACAGAGGTATCAAGTAATTTGCCCAAGCTCAGAAAGTATCATAACAGAGATTCAAACCATATCTAACATCAGAGGCAAATACACATACCAAAGCCAGTGAGTCTTCAAGTAGAGTTCCTAGACTACCTGCATTAGGAATACTTCTGGTGCTTATGTAAAACGCAGATCACCAGACTCCTCCATCATTAAACCTCAACATGGGGATTAAAATTACAGTTCAGCAAGTTCATGGGAGGCACCGAAAAAGACACAAGAACATATTTTCTGGGTGATATCCTCACCATCACACTCACTATTCACCAAAATAAATCTGTTGAATGAGTAGTACTATTATTTCAGTCCTTCACAGAAGGAACCATATGAAGAATAAAAAGAAAGAAGGACAACAGGATGAATGGACAAGAATCAAGAGACCATCTCCCCAGTCTTATCCCCTCCTCCATATCCAGTCAGAGCTACAGACTCCATAAAAGCAAATCAAGGAGAAACAAGTTTAGCAACATGGCTTGCAGAATATTGTTAATAATTCTCCCCCTTGTACCTTGTGTATGGCTTAGGACCCAAAGGAGATAAAATTAAGAACTTACATAAAGACTGCTTAACCAACAATTTCAGACAGATCCTCTGAAAGCACATGGAGCTCCAAGAAGAATCAAAAGAAATAATAACAAGAATTTATTAGGTGCAGCTCAATTCTTCTTTGGCCACTTTGAATTGCTTTCCTTTCTCTCATTCTGGAAAGACATTTTCATTTTATTCTTATATTTGAGTTCATTTAGGTTTTTTTCCCTGAGAAGTAATGCTTTCTTGCCACTCCTTGTGTTTTATTTATTATACTTCACCCCCCACTAAGTTTCTCCCCAGAAAGGTTTTATCTGTATCTTGCAGATTCACCTCTCCTGTGACCCACCACTAGGAGATGATGGGCAGCTGTCCTCATTATTTTGTTACTCTGCACCAGCAAGCACTGCATTTCCACAGAAAGGAGAAAGGGAATAATGGCTAAGAATGCTGAAGTTCAGCACCTAGCTCATAGGAGTAACAGCAGGAGATCATGTTGGGTTTACAATTCTATCCTTAATCTACTCATTTTTGTTGTTAAGAGATCCAGAATCCATTTTTTTGCCATAGCTGTGGCCATAAAGTCAACACAGTGGAGATAGACCCTCTGAACTCAAAAAAACTCTAGGAGTTTCAACTGGGCACATGGTAGCCAAACTCACCTGAGGAATAATCTCACAGATTTTTCTGAGTCCCAACGTCATATGGACTCTTCTGATTGACTCCAAACCTCACTGCTACCGCCCCTACCCATCACCATGGCAACCCACTCAAGGAAAAGGAAGACATTTTCTCTTATGTGATATGTTTGAGGCCTTGCTTATCACTTGTTATTTCATGGTTTACATCACCACCAAACAGGCTTCGGTCAAACTGATTTATACCACCACCAGAGCACCTGGGTGGCTCCATAGCTGAGCATCTGCCTTCAGCTCAGTTTGTGATCCCGGGGTCCTGTGATCAAGTCCTGCATCAGGCTCCCCGCCCATGGGAAGCCTGCTTCTCCCTCTGCCTATGTCTCTGCCTCTCTCTGTGTGTTGCTCATGAATAAATGAAATCTTTTTTTAAAAATGTTTTCATACCGATGCCAAACAGGCAGCTAAACATAAATATTTAAAATCCCAAATAACCAAATTTAATATATCTTTCAAGGTATGCTACCCCCAAGCCTCCAAACTGTAGCAGAGACCTCTTAAGACACTCAGGAACTAGAGGAAAGCCATTTTGCACATATATGATTTCTCAAGGCAAAAGAGATTTGAAGGACCAGAACCAGACAAGTAGAGAATGGTAGGGTAGGAAGAATTAGAAATTTGTCTTCCTGTTTCACTCCAATACTATTTGAATATTAAATCTCTGAAATATCAACTTATTATCCTGCAACTCATTTTCCTGACTTGGACTCCTAGGGCAACAAATGAAGCAACAAACAATGTTCTGTTGTTGTTTTCACTGGCAATAATAAATGAGAATCACCTCCCCTCAACCAACACTACTTGGCCATTTTGCTGACATGAATTTGATAAGGGACTTTGCACAGTAATAGGAAAACTCTGCCTAGAGCTGCAACAGGCAGGTGTCATGTTGCCTGCTAATGACCCAGAGTCTTTTAACCCTCCTGGACCTGACTGAGGACTAATTCTCAATGTCCACGACATAAAACTAACATCCTATCTCTCAATAAAATATGTACAGTTCACTCTCAATACAATCAGAGATGGATAGCAGACTTAGGTCTTACTTCTTGTGTAGCCTAAATCTGGCTCTCTTTTCTGTTTGGGAAAACTGAAGCATCTTTCCAAGGGGTGTGTCTCTCTTGTCTAGCAAGTCATCAGTGCAACTTCGTTCTGACCTGTTGTAGTGGGCCTTGTGTCTGTTCTGTGATAGGCCCTACTTACTCCTTTCATTCTATCACACTGGTTAATAGATAAGCATAACTTCCCATTGGCTGGAACATCCATCTACATAGTTATTCTTCTATCCATGCGACATATAGTGTAGTATTTCCCACCCTTGTAAACATCATAGCACACCTAGATTTTATTTCATACTAGAGTAAACAGATGAAGCTACTATAGGTGGGAGGAGACTTGTCCTGGGACTCTGGCAATCCCTATTTCTGCGTGACCCCCCAGAAGGGCTGAACAATCAGTAATGCAACACACCTGTAACTCATCAGGGTACATTTATGCCAAGGTATCTGGTTGAGCATGGGTGGGAGCAGGCAGTCTGAGTTACTGTACTTGAGCCACACTAGGCTAAACCATGAGGACACAGGATTAACAACCAGGGTTCTGGCCCTCATGGAGCTTACAGCTTACAGATAAGGGCAAATAATAAGCAAATTACTTCAAGAGTAACAGGTGCTACAATAGAGAAATTATGGAGGTGGCTCAAGCACATAACAGGAAAACCACCTAACCTGAGAAGTCTTACAGAGCTCAGTGAACTTTGGAAGTGATCCAAAACAACTGGGTGAGGATTTACCACTGTGAGAAGGTGAGAAATGTATTTAGAGGACACTTCACAAAGGATTAGCTGTACTAATCTGTTCTCCCTCTCCTTTTGAAATAGTCCTATCTAACTACTCCTTACACTCTTCAAGATCATTAACCATCGGGCTATTGTTGCATATAGAAGATACTTCTGAGATATAAGAATCTGTCAAATACTTTACATTTTCCTTCACATTTACCTATCATTCTCACATGGCCTATTACAAAAAAAAAAAAAAAAAGCAACTTTCTTCTGAAATCTGCAGAATACTGACAAGTAGACTAACGATGCTTAACATTTACCAAGTGCTCAATACATGCAACCCACCATGCTGAGCATATTTACACGCACTGTATCTTTTGACTCCTCACAAGAATTTTATAAAGTAGATACTGTGTGCTTCCTTCCCCTTTTGCAGAAAGGGAAGGAGCGACTGAGACAAAAAGTTACTTATCCAAGTTAGGAAATGGTGGAGCTCCCAGGAAAAGCAAGCAGCACAAAGCCAGAACCACTACTCACACCATCAGGCAATACTGCCTCTGTCACAAAGAGACCAGAAAAACTCAAGACTACAAAAGGATTTGACAGCTGACAGGAACACTCATTTTCTAGCAAATATATTTATGTACTGAATATTCATGATCACAGCACTTGCTTCTCTAGAGCTAAAGCCAGAGCTCCGTCTTGGGACTACTGCTGGAAAGTATCCTTGCCTTCTAAAAGGTAAACTGATATTTGATTTCTATGTGCAGAGGGTGTTAAACTGATACAGAAATGCAAGGAGCAATGTACAAAATCACAGATTTGCCATTTGGAAGTGACACCTGAAAACAGGAAGATCTTGCTGTTTGGGTTTTTCAGCATCAACTCTGGTGTCTGAGATTGGAGTTTTTATAATGGGATTGTTCACACCTGTTCTCAAACTCTAGCGTGATCAGAATCCCCTGGAGGGCTTGTTGAAACAGACTGCTGAGCCCCAACCCCATAGAGTTTCTAATTCATAGGTCTGAGTGTAGCCTGAGAATTTGCATTTCTAACGAGTTCCCAGGTGACAATAATAATGCTGGTCTAGGGCCACATCTTACTCAGGCCTCAAAAGACGAAGTGACTTGTCCTGGATCACACAGCCGGCTTTTGACACAGCCAGAAGTCTTCCCTCCTGAAGCATGTGGTAGCTCTATTCTCTCTTCTCTTTTCCCCATCTAAATTTTTTGATATATTGTTTTTCCTTCATAACGACAGAAAGCTTGTCCATCACTAGAATAAATATGTGGGGTTAGGAAGTGATTACATTGAAAAATAGAGCAGGCCCATGCTTCTGCAATAAACTATCTTGAAGTCAAACTTAAATTCTTAGTTTTTTCCTCATATTTAACAAGCACACTCATGCATTCTGATTTGCCCAAGGTCAACACCAAGGAACTTCATGAAAATCCTTCAGTGGGGCGTCCAAGTGGCTCATTCAGTTGAGTGTCTGCCTTCAGCTCAGGGCCTGATCTCAGGATCCTGGGATTGACCCGTGTTGATTGATAGCGGGAGTCTGCTTTTCCCTCTCCCTCTGCCATCCCCCCACTCATGCCCTCTCTCTGTCTCTCTTTCTCTCAAACAAGTAAATAAAATCTTTTTAAAAATATCCTCCAGTTTGGAGTCAGGCCTCCTAGTTTTCCACGCAAACCTTAAAACTCATATTATTGCTTCTCCGTGATTCCCACAGGCAGTGTGTAAGAAAAAACAAGAGCCTGTGTCCAGTTCCAGCTTTGCCTTGGGCTGTCAGTCCCCTCTCTGGTCTCGGGGTTTTTTTACTTATAAAATGAGAAGCATAGCCTCTAAGGTCCCAATTCAGCTCCAACTTTCTAAAGAGCTGAGTAGAAGCAGAAGCAACATGCCTGAATGACAATGAATTCTTTTTAAATAGCATACCATATAATATATATAATTTAACCACTGGGGAAGAAACATACAATCCTGGTGGAATAATAGTGGGGTGATGATAGTGAATAGAAGGCAGTAAGAGAGGTGGAGAGCCATTTGGGGCTGGGGCTAGGACCAGAAAGAGGAACAAATAAGTGGGCACGTTCACAGTGATTCATTCTGTTTATCCTAGTTCCCCTTCCCTCCAGTGAATACATAGATCCATGACACATATAAGGATTTTTTTAAGACCACTTTATTTATAATGATTTCTCATTTATGCTTGGCAAAGAGACCAGAGAGGCAAAGGATGCTTGAGCATTTTTACAAGAAGAAGAGATGCTGTGGAGGGACACAATGTATTGCTCATTAAAGGAAAATTCACTCCCTGTGTAGCAGCAAAACATATGCCAACCAGAAATATTATTAAGCCAAATTTGCTCCCATTTAGGTAAAAGGATAAAACTGTCAAAAGTCTACAGTGCTATCATATCAGAGTTAACACCTGTCAAGGAGAAAAGGAAAGTACCTTAGCGCATAATCTGTCTGAGAGTCAAGGTCAGAAGCAAGCGGGTCCTTCTTATTTTATTCATTTTTCCACAGGTACGAAAAGATTACATCTAGCAGATGGAGGCTTTTAGCATAAAATAAGCTCCTGTGGCTGCATTTACTTGCAACAACAAGAAATATATGGCTACAGATGACCATCTGTTTCTTAATTTTAAGGTGGAGGGCAAAGAAAGTTTTTCAACTTTAGTTTTTGGATTTACTAAATAATCATTATTATTGTTAAATACAGACATCATTAACAACCCCCCTACTGCACTGTTTGTCATCTAAGATCTTGCATATTGCATGAGGGGTTTTGCCAAAATGATAATACAGGGCATCAACACATATATACCAATAACACTTTTTTTAAGTGACCATGTTTGCAAATTAGCACCTAAGCACCCATTCCTGTTGAGAGCTCAATTTGCATTAGTGCATTATACTGTGCTCTGAGTGATTTATTCACACAGAAATGGGGCTGTTCCTGTTATTATGGGACACACAAAAAAACTGATGGGATTTACTACACCTATTCTGAGACTTCCAAATAAGACCAAGGTGATCAAGAATAGAAAGGTAAGGCCGGACACCAGCAAGAGATGTGCGTGTTGTGACTAATTGAGAACTTCTACGTGGAGGCCCTGAAGAAATTAAGGGGCCTGGATGTTCACACCTGGCTCCTGCGAGGCAGATGGGGCCGCTGTGAGGATGGTGCTTGGAACATGTTCTGGTGGGAGGAACAGCATAGGAAAGATGCAGAGCTTGAGGGAATGGCAAAAGGGCCAATGCTCCAACCAAAGGGATAACCTGCAATGGCTACTCAGAATGGAAGAACTCAAGCCAACCTAAGACCAGCAGTGAGAAAAGCTCCATTCTGAGGTCCTGCACCTAATTTCTTGTGCCAACCTATCACCCATCATGCATGGAGAAGTTCCTTCAGCCTATCATGTCCTCGATGGGATACTTAAAAGGGGAAAGCCTGGTACAGCAAAACAGAATGAACATAGTGTTGTGAAAAAATCTATGCTGTGAACCTAAGGAACATCAAGCAAAACCCAAAATAATACAATTTAGCTAGTTAGATACTGTCCGGGGGTTTCCAAATGCCAGTTTTGGAAGTTAGGCTACAAAGCATTCTCAGAAAATCCACATGAAGACTGAAAGTAGGGATTCCCAAGATAGATTCTCAGGCTTCTTTCCCCCAGTGGAGAATGGCAAGATGGATACAGACCCCCAATACTCTGCGATCATCAAACTCTTGTTAGCGTTTTCAGTGGAAGGGGAAGAGTTTGGGACATCAATGCTAATAAATTAAAATAGATTTGTCTTATTTCTCTGATATAGGCCTGCAAATCAGTAATCTAACATTAACAAACTAAAGTATCCAGGTAGCAGGGTTTTGCCTTCTGAACCAAATTAACAGATGCAAAAGACAAAATTTCCTGCTTTTCAGAGGTATGATTCAGCTCCAGTTGCTGCAAGATGGACACCTCTTAACATGCTGTCATCTCTTTAGGTACAATATTAGGGCAAAGCATTTAAACAAACTGTGTCCTGGAAACTAAAGATTTGAACTTATTACTGACACAGAGGAAAGTCATAGCAGGCTTTTTCAACTAAAAATAGTACCACCAATGCAGGAGAAGGTACAGCTCCATGGTCACCAGAGCCCATCAGGGTCCAACCATCCCACCCTCCTCCCATTTACCCCTATCCTCAAACTTAACTTGTTCCAACATGACTACTGGATTGTCGGCCATCACAAAGGCATTTCAGGCTGCAAGAGAAGAAGAGAAGGACAACGGGCACTTCTGCCACATGAGTAACTCCATTTAAGCAGCCAGTGTTAAAGATTCCACACAGCAATTCCAAAGCCAGACAAAGACCCCGCCAAAAAGGAGAATTACAGACCAATATCCCTGATGAACATGGATGCAAAAATTCTCAACAAGATACTGGCCAATAGGATCCAACAGTACATTAAGAAAATTATTCACCATGACCAAGTAGGATTTATCCCTGGGACACAAGGCTGGTTCAACACCCGTAAAACAATCAATGTGATTCATCATATCAGCAAGAGAAAAACCAAGAACCATATGATCCTCTCATTGGATGCAGAGAAAGCATTTGACAAAATACAGCATCCATTCCTGATCAAAACTCTTCAGAGTGTGGGGATAGAGGGAACATTCCTCGACATCTTAAAAGCCATCTACGAAAAGCCCACAGCAAATATCATTCTCAATGGGGAAGCACTGGGAGCCTTTCCCCTAAGATCAGGAACAAGACAGGGATGTCCACTCTCACCACTGCTATTCAACATAGTACTGGAAGTCCTAGCCTCAGCAATCAGACAACAAAAAGACATTAAAGGCATTCAAATTGGCAAAGAAGAAGTCAAACTCTCCCTCTTCGCCGATGACATGATACTCTACATAGAAAACCCAAAAGTCTCCACCCCAAGATTGCTAGAACTCATACAGCAATTCGGTAGCGTGGCAGGATACAAAATCAATGCCCAGAAGTCAGTGGCATTTCTATACACTAACAATGAGACTGAAGAAAGAGAAATTAAGGAGTCAATCCCATTTACAATTGCACCCAAAAGCATAAGATACCTAGGAATAAACCTCACCAAAGATGTAAAGGATCTATACCCTCAAAACTATAGAACACTTCTGAAAGAAATTGAGGAAGACACAAAGAGATGGAAAAATATTCCATGCTCATGGATTGGCAGAATTAATATTGTGAAAATGTCAATGTTACCCAGGGCAATATACACGTTTAATGCAATCCCTATCAAAATACCATGAACTTTCTTCAGAGAGTTAGAACAAATTATTTTAAGATTTGTGTGGAATCAGAAAAGACCCCGAATAGCCAGGGGAATTTTAAAAAAGAAAACCATATCTGGGGGCATCACAATGCCAGATTTCAGGTTGTACTACAAAGCTGTGGTCATCAAGACAGTGTGGTACTGGCACAAAAACAGACACATAGATCAGTGGAACAGAATAGAGAATCCAGAAGTGGACCCTGAACTTTATGGGCAACTAATATTCGATAAAGGAGGAAAGACTATCCATTGGAAGAAAGACAGTCTCTTCAATAAATGGTGCTGGGAAAATTGGACATCCACATGCAGAAGAATGAAACTAGACCACTCTCTTTCACCATGCACAAAGATAAACTCAAAATGGATGAAAGATCTAAATGTGAGACAAGATTCCATCAAAATCCTAGAGGAGAACACAGGCAACACCCTTTTTGAACTCGGCCATAGTAACTTCTTGCAAGATACATCCACGAAGGCAAAAGAAACAAAAGCAAAAATGAACTATTGGGACTTCATCAAGATAAGAAGCTTTTGCACAGCAAAGGATACAGTCAACAAAACTCAAAGACAACCTACAGAATGGGAGAATATATTTGCAAATGACATATCAGATAAAGGGCTAGTTTCCAAGATCTATAAAGAACTTATTAAACTCAACACCAAAGAAACAAACAATCCAATCATGAAATGGGCAAAAGACATGAACAGAAATCTCACAGAGGAAGACATAGACATGGCCAACATGCACATGAGAAAATGCTCTGCATCACTTGCCATCAGGGAAATACAAATGAAAACTACAATGAGATACCACCTCACACCAGTGAGAATGGGGAAAATTAACAAGGCAGGAAACAACAAATGTTGGAGAGGATGCGGAGAAAAGGGAACCCTCTTACACTGTTGGTGGGAATGTGAACTGGTGCAGCCACTCTGGAAAACTGTGTGGAGGTTCCTCAAACAGTTAAAAATAGACCTGCCCTACGACCCAGCAATTGCACTGTTGGGGATTTACCCCAAAGATACAAATGCAATGAAATGCCGGGACACATGCACCCCGATGTTTCTAGCAGCAATGGCCACGATAGCCAAACTGTGGAAGGAGCCTCGGTGTCCAACGAAAGATGAATGGATAAAGAAGATGTGGTTTATGTATACAATGGAATATTACTCAGCTATTAGAAATGACAAATACCCACCATTTGCTTCAACGTGGATGGAACTGGAGGGTATTATGCTGAGTGAAGTAAGTCAGTCGGAGAAGGACAAACATTATATGTTCTCATTCATTTGGGGAATATAAATAATAGTGAAAGGGAATATAAGGGAAGGGAGAAGAAATGTGTGGGAAGTGTCAGAAAGGGAGACAGAACGTAAAGACTGCTAACTCTGGGAAACGAACTAGGGGTGTTGGAAGGGGAGGAGGGCGGGGGGTGGGAGTGAATGGGTGACGGGCACTGGGTGTTATTCTGTATGTTAGTAAATTGAACACCAATAAAAAAATAAATTAAAAAAAAAAAAAAAAAAAAAGATTCCACACAGCACTCTCACTTATAGCTCATCTGTCAGAATAGTCACATGGTTCTGGTTGCAAAGCAACCTGGGAATGTAGTCTTTCTGCTTGAGTCATTACCATCCCCATAAAATCAGAGTTCTGCTGTATGAAGAGGACTCTCAGATGACAACTGTTATAAGATAAAAGGAGCTAATATGAGTAAAATATTTGGTGCAGTGCCTGATATATAGTAAACCCTGAATAAAAGATGAGAGTAGCATAGGAAGGGAATAAAATATCTTCTCCTCACTTTTGAGTTATTATATAACTGGTTGGTCTTTGTGACATTAACACAGTGTTCCCCAAACCCTGGTCATCTATATACCATCTTTGTGATTTTTCCCATATTGATATACTACCTGTATCATTATTTAAATTTTTCTTTAGATCAAGTCAATTTTTACTTAACTATTTAGGTATACTATCCCCGTAAATAGGAAATCAATATTCCTCTAATACAATAAAAATTATCACTATTAAAATGAAAGTATTCATTTTGGATAGGACCAAAAACCATTTCATATGCCACATTTTAGAAAACGTTTCTCTGTTGAATGCCCTGGAGTAAATGACTTTTGTGATTGATTACCTCATGTTGGCTCTGGTCATTAATCAATCTCTGCTGCCATTTATTTGCTTCATCTAACACTGTACGATGGAGATGATTCTTTAAATATCTTTAGTAATTAGCAAAACTGGCATTTTCTTTAGGTTCAACCAACCTTTAATGAGAATTGATGACAAGAAGGATGTGGTTATGGGACTTTCCAGAAAGCTGACACATTCCACAGCTTTTTATTTTCTTTTTCAAGATCCAGACAGAATCGTATCGAGAGCTAATGATTGAACACACTGTCAACTCAACTATGTCTTCCATTTCTTTTCTTTCCTTTTTCGTCTCTGATTTATCTGTATGTAACTTTCCCCACCAAACTCCCTGACACAGCATTTAGTGTCCTCCATGATGCCTCCCTGTGGGCCTCTGTACACCCTAAAGTTCTTTTCCCCATAGTCTGAGCATGAGCAATTCTGACAATTTCAAGCTGCTGTTGACATCATGGTTACCTCAGATATAAACTGGCAACTTTGCCTCCTATCCCTGTTAACAGCTAACCCTGTCATCAGGGCAAAATAAGACCACTTTTGAAAGTTGTTGGCAAAACAAGAAGGGCTACACAACAAAAGATGGCACCATCTAAGTCAGCTACCTTCATGCTGAAGTGATCCTGAGGATGGACTCCACATCCAGAGGACTTTGCTCACGACTGTTTATATGCTGCATGACCTTGAGGAAGCACTGCACCTCTCTGTGTCTCAGTTTCTTCCTCTGTAAAACAAAGATAGCATACAACACCACACAAGGTGGTGTGAAGAGTCAGTGGGTTAATACGGATAAAGCACCTAGAACACCTGGGACATACTTAGCTCTCAAAACATGTTAGTTATTATTATTATTACCATCTGCAAAGCCTATCATTGAGTCTCTGGGTCCAGAGATTCATAGAATTGAATTCTGTGGAAAAGTAAGGAATTTTATTTGTCTTCCTGCTACTACCTTTTAGAAAAGGATCCCAGGGAGCAAAACTCCTTCCCACGGTCATCCCAGTGAGCTCTAGATTCAGGCAAATGTGATTTCAAATCCCAGCCCCATGACTCACTAGTGATACATGGTTAGGATACGTTGCTGTCCCATGTGCCAAGAAAATGGCGTTTCTTTATCCATCTCCCTACCAGACCTGCTCTTCCACACAAGAAAGAGCACAAGACCTGGGTAGTGGGAAACAAGCAAACAAAAGACACACCCTAGATTCAGTCTATTCCAGCAAACCTACACACATGCAGTACTTTAAAATTCATTAGATGAGGTTCACCCTCCCTCCCAAGATGTTGAACAGGAATATGGGAGGCAGATTTATGTAAACTTGGAGAAGCAAGTACCTCCTAAAATTGTGTGACCTAAGCACCTCATGGCCATCACACTAGCCCCAGCCCTAGGGCAAGAGTACTCTGGTCTCATATTGACTTTGGGTATAAGCCAGCCACTTGGGGATCTCATAGTTGTTAGCAGTTCTATCCCTTGAGCATCCTGCTACTGTTGAAATCAGTGCCTGATGCATCTGTGTCTGGTCTCTATCGATGATAACCTAGAGAGATCCTCACTGCAGCTCTTGCTAAAGCTGCTAGTCCCGGTCACATCTTCCCATCCAGAGCTTAGAAGTGGGCAGTCCACCAGCATCCTCCTTCATGCAGGTTGATGTCCCTCAGACCACTAATGACAGGAAGCACTCTCAGAAGCAGTGGGAATGTCAGGGGTCCCTTCACACCACAAGGACACTGAAGGTGACTTAGAAAGCTATCTTTGGCCTTCTGTTTGCCTAACCATGCTGTGTTGCCAAGCTTTCCTTGATACGGCTCTCCCTCAGTTTGGAGCCGGGCAGCCTGAAGGCAATCTCTGCCCAGAGCCCCATATTCACCTTGAGTCCAAAGCCCTTGACCTGGTCACCTCCTCCACTAAGTCCACCCACCCCTGCTCCATCCGACCCAAAGCCCATAGTGGAGAGATTGGGACCCACATGCCCAGCTCTTGCCACTTCTCTTCATAAAAGCCCTGGTCAGAGGAGCAGGATCCTACTATTCTCATCATCACACTTTGCCATATCCTCATCCCAACATGGAGCAGGATGCCAAACAACCTAGCCAACAGGTCGAAGAGGTTTCTTCTCCACTCCATGAAAGAAACTATGACCTAAACCTTCCAAGTTGTCCTCTTGATATGCTAAAAATAAATTAAAAATAAATAAATGTCCTATCCTCTTCTCTCCCTACACCCCCTCCTTCTAAAACCTGGCTTTTAATCTTACTGCCTTGTCCCAAAATCTTATGCTAAGTATCAGAAGCTGATTAACTTATTCTATTACCTTTGCATTTCTGCTATAATGTTCCTTATACCGCCACCTCAACCTGAAGTAGATGAGTCACTCAGGACTTAGCTGGGGAGTCAGCAAACTATATGGAAGTGACAAAGAAGAAAGTGCACTTAATAATTTTTTAAAATATTATCCATGTTGCATTTATTGCCTTGGGCAAGTTTCATAATTTCTTGACCTTCAGTTTCAGTATCTAGAGAAAAAAATTATCATGGTTTAAACCATAGGGTAATTGGGATGATTAAAATTTTATGTATGTGCAGAGACACATGAGCAAATAGTCATACTGGCATTCATAATAATCTCAAACTGGAAAAATTCCAAATGCCCATCAATTTGTGAAAGGACAAACAAAAAGTTGTATAACTACATAATAAAATACTATTTGATAATAAAAATGAATGGAAAGCTGGCACTTGGTACTACATGGGTGGATCTAAAAAACTTAGGCTACGTGAAAGAAGCTAGACTGAAAAGACTACATACTGTATAATTCTATTTATATGCAATATCCAGAAAAGGCAAATCCATAGAGACAGAAAGTAAAGCAGTCCAGGGCTGGGAGTGGAGATGAAATTGATTACAACCAGGCACCAGAGAAGAACTTGGAGTGATAGCGGTGTTCTAAAACAGGACCGTGATACAGTCAGTACTCACGTCTATATTTTACTCAAATCACTGAACTGTACATTCACACTGACTAAATGTTATGATATATAATTATACCTCGATGAAGTTGTTCTTAAGTGTTTCTGTATGTGTGTGGAGCCACACACAAGGCCTGACACAAAATCATCACTTAACAGATATTGATCACAACTGTTATCATGTTATTGAAATGCTTATTATTGCTATTAAACTCTCATTTCCCAAAAAAATAAAAAATAAAAAATAAATAAACTCTCATTTCCCATCACTTCCATGGCTATTGCCCCTAAAATAACTTGAGAGCTATTTATGTCTGGAAGATCATCTGCTTACTTAAAATGCCTATTATCAAAATCTTTGTATGTTCACAAATTCCAAGAGCTGCAACAGAAGGCCAACAAATGTCCTCATGATTTTATTGTCCTTGAAAATAAAAGGCAAACACACATTGTTAGAGTATTATTAGAATTCCCAACCGCTCTTTTTGCCTGTTGTGAAAGTCAATTTTCCAAATCACAATACTTGAGACTATAAATGAATAAATAAATAAAAACTAAGGCATTTAGCACACCTGCTTCAATCAGGTGCTGCAGCCTTTTTATAGAATGTTAATATTTTTACCCTTCCCTTTAGTTTTTATAATGGATGCTCCTTCCTCAATGTTTAAAAGCATAACTACATCACCTACGTAGAGCTTGTAACCATTTGTTGCTATTCATAAGGTAATGTCTCTTTCAGCAGAAAAAGAAATCTGAGGCACGCATGCCCCTCTCATTAACCAGGTACTCAGGCACATCTTTATGCTTTTTCCTTAAGGAATCTTTTTTGTTTTACTTTTGCTATGATTGACCAATCTACATTCTCCAGGGTTCAAAGACTCTTTGGCTTCATCCTCATTTGGCCTGTTTCCAAAATCCATTCCTTTGGCCTCCCCAAATTGGTCTTTGCCATATAGCCAGCCAGGTCCCTAAATTCCCAGTCCCCCTATCCACACACATTCTCTTTCTCACCACATGCCAATGAGATTTTACTCCCACCTTCAACCCAACCACAACTGCCTTCACCCCTCCAAGTCCTCAGTGACCTGGCTTCAGACTCCTGTCTCTGTCCTTCCAGCTCTATCCTTTAACTCAACACTCAGGACAACTTACCCTCTATTACCTGGCATGCATTTATTTTAGAATAAATGGCAGTATTTTTCTCCAGCATAAATTTGGTTATAAATGTCTCAAAGAAAAAGATCAGTGCTTCTATTTCTTTGAGAGTCCTCTGTCTCTCTCTTTCTCTTTCGGTCTCCCTCAGAGGTGAATTTCTCTAGCTCCATGGTTCTCAAAGCCTGGTCCCTGCCATTGGTGTCTCCTGTAAACTTGATAATAATGCAAAATCTCAGGCCCTACCCCAGACCAACTGAATCTGAAATTCTGAAGACAGAGGCCAGCAATTCACAGTTTCACAAGCCCTCCAGGTGACTCTAATGCACATTTAAACTGAAGTATCACTGCCCTCAATCAAGTGCCTGTATAATGCAACACTACTGTAATTGAGATCAATGGGCTACACACTTTGAAATCCTCACTATGTTACCGTATTTCTAAATTGTCAGCCACCCCATTAAAAAGACCTCTGTCGCCCTTCAGACATTTTGCCTTTACTGTAGCCAGACAACCACATTATGAGGATTAAAGCAAATCAACTGGTTAACTTCTGAGTTTCCAGAGCTGAGCTGACTTTATTACTGATCATCATCAGAGATGCTGATGGAAATAAAAAAGGCCTTTGGTGAGAACCATCTTGGCTTGTGTTCCATTGAAAACAAAGATGGGAGACATTCACCTTTGACAGGTTGAGGAGGATCAGTATAACAGGAAAGATCATTTGTAGCAAAGCTTTGACCAGGACTTAGAAAGTATAGCGCAATGATTTAAAAATCTCTTTAGTTAGTAGCACCTAGGTGGTTCAGTTGGTCAAGTATCTACCTTTGGCTCAGGTCATGATCCCAGGGTGCTGGGATCGAGCCCCTCATCAGGCTCTCTGCTCAATGGGGAGCCTCTCCCTCTCCCTCTGCCTGCTGCTCTGCCTACTTGTGGGGTGTGTGTGTGTGTGTGTGTGTGTGTGTCTGTCTGTCAAATATTTTTTTTAATTTTTTTTTAATTTCCTTATTAAAAAAAAGTGGAGAATAGGCAGTGGCTTTCAAACAGCAGACATGATGGGTATATTAGCAGACTACAAAGGTGTATTAATCTTAATTCTTAAAAACTCCTTTTAAGTTATTGCTCTTTTTTTCACATTTGGAACTTCTAAGAAGATGTCCCTTTTTCTGTAGTCTGAAAACAATACACTTAAAAAGTCTTTGAAAAAGAACATAAGAGTGGAAGTAAAAAACATTTGCCTTGATAAGGCCAGTTTTTACAGATAATAGAGTGGAAGAAGATTGGGATTCATGTGAATGAAAACTATAAATACTTACTGATTGAGCACTGCATGTACATAATGCTCTCTGCTAAGAGGTGATCACCACCTCTACCATCAATTCACCATCATTCCTCCATGGATCTGCTGCAAGAGCCTCCTAACAGCCTTACCTGCTTCCATTATTGCATATAGCAATGGAGAGACTTCTTAAACATGGATCAGTCACCACACTCCCCATCCAGCACCCCACTCCCAAGGTTGCCATCACACTCAAAGTCCAGAATCCTACCCTTAACATGCTCCACCTATGTAGCCTGTGCTCTTCCTACAAGACCTCTAAACTCTTGTCCTACCTCCTCCTCTGACCTTCTTCCCTCCACTCCACCCCTCTTGTCTTACTGCTGTCATTTAAACATATTGAACACACTCTTACTTCAGGGCCTTTGCATCCGCTGTTCCCTCTACCTGGAACTCTCTTCCCCCCATAACAAAGTGGCTGCTTTCCGCGCTTCCTTCAGTCTCTATTCAAATGTCACCACAGCAGAGAAGCCACCTACAGAAAAGAGCACAGACATCCCTCTCTTCATTCTCTATCCTTATTCCCCTGTTTTTTCTCCTACCTGATGTATTATATTCTAATTTTTTAGCCTCATTCTTCTTGAGAATACTAGCCCCATACAAGCAGAGATTCTGTTTTGTTCACTTCTATATCCTCATCCTATGGTGCCTGGCACACAGTAGGTCCTCAGTAAATATTTGTTGGATGAAATAGTTGTTAGATGGATGAGGGACTACTAGGTGCTAAGGATACAAAAAGATAAACTACAGATTCCTGCCCCCAATGAGCTCACAATCAGGTTCATATTTATGTCCTTTCTCCTCTTGAAGACATTAAAATTGGTGGCGTATGCCAGTTCTGCAACATATCTGCTTCTCATGTTCACATTAGGAAAATGTGCAAACATATTAGAACCCAAATTGTTTCTATAAACCATTTGGTAAATCAAATTCATAAGGACAATTGGTTTAAAATTCTGCCTCCCGAAAAACCAATCTGTCACTATTCACTAGAAATAGCCACATTACTTCACTCTGTCTGATGGTAGAGCCAGGTATCTAGAAGTTCTTAATAACTGGTGAGTGACTTTGTTTGAATGTTAGTCCCAAGGAAACAGGAATGATGCACCTTTAAATGCCTCTAAGTGCAGGAAGGTCAACAAGATTTATGGTGTACCTAACGTGTAAAATACTTCACTTCATAAGTGATTCCCCAGGGAGTTGGAGAATCCTCAATAACCTTTCTTCCATGAAAGCAAGCAAAATAATCGTTACTATTAGAAATGCAGTTTCCTCATTAAGTCAGAGTAGTATGTCATGAGATTGACGTAAGCAATATTTTTCCCCTCTTCTGCCTTGTTTTAATGAAGGTAACATTATGAAGACATTTTCTCTCACTTTAACCAGTTGTGGAATAAAATGATTTTTTTCTTCCAAGTTTTTGTTTAAATTCTAACTAGTGAATCACTAAATCCTACACCTAAAACTAATACTATGCTGTATGTTAACAAACTGGAGTAAAATGATTTTAATAACACTCACCCTCCAGATAAACCTCACTTTTGGATTATTTGTTCCCTTGGTTACTGTATTTTTATATAGTAGAATCATGAAATAACAGCTTTTAGCACAAACTAGGATGTATTGGTGAAACATTAATCAATCATTGCATAGCAATGCCCTTGCGGAACCTAACTCAGGACATGGTTTTCAAAGGTCTTCAATGAAAATATATCCAAAGATTTTAAGTCCAATAAGTAAACGTCTAACAGGAGAAATTCTTAGACTCGAAGATATAAAATATCACAAAGGTTGAAATCTGAGCCTTTGTGAATTGACTCCACATGGGTTGGTATCCCATCTCTGCATATGCCCTAAGTAAGGGGGTGACCTCTCTGCAGGGGTTCCCATCTCTCTGGGAGGAGGGTATTCATTGGAAAATTCTCCCATGCCAGGCCCAGCATGTGGGGATTTCTAGTGAGAATCAGTCCTCTGCTATTCCAAAAGAACACCTGGAAGGGACTGATTTGGTTTCAAAGTTCCCTGTGGACCAATAACAACAAGCCTCTTGCCATTAGCCTGGCAGTAAAGACTGGTCCAATAAAAAGTTTTGCTCCATTACATCCAATTTTCATGCCTCAGAATCAGAAGCTTGAAGGCTGGTTGGTGATATATCCCCTTTCCACAGATGGCTCTTACAGAGGGCTCTACTACATACCCAGTCCTGATGGGTTCAACTGTAGAGAAGTACCAGTGTTCAAAGTCTGGACATTAAAGCTCCACTCAAGCTATATGGAAAATCAGAAACTCTAGCAAGCACTGGGGGGCCTGGCCTAAGGTTATTCTGGTGCATAACTTTCTGTTCTGAGCAGTTCTGTTATGTAGTCTCCTGAGCTAAATAATAGATACCAGACCCTAGAACACAAGTCTGTCTACCAGCAAGCGCTTCAAAGAAGGAGGGTGTGGAGTTTTATTAGCCAGAACTTACCAAGATATGGACTAGTGACATTGAAAGAGAGGAATGGATAGAGGAATGGGGAGATGTCTTTGGGTAACAGAGAATGACAAGCTTCGGCTGACATGTCAGAGAATTCAGGCAGCTTAAGAATCTAAGATCTCTCAAATTCCCTTGAGTATAAAGAAAAAAGTAAACAAGATGCAAAGATACCCTAAATATGAAGAAAGATAGAGGTTACAGGTTCCTAGAGATACCAGGTTAGGGGTCTCGGGAGCCTCTTCTCCAGTAATAGTTTAATGCTCAGGTTGGCTGTTATTCTGAATGACTTGTTGGTAATATTTCTAAATTTATGAAATGTATTTATTTATAAGATCTGGGGACTAAATAAATAACAGCAAATAACATTAGAGAAAAGACTTTAAAAATACTAGAGGACACATCAGGGGAAAGACTTTACAGAAACCAAAGTTTTTATGGACATAAACACCCCAGGGGGAGTTGCTGGCCTAACAGATTATGATTATAGGAATACCACCTACCCCCAGTAGTTCCCCAATAGTTCCCTATTGCAGCAGCACGAAATCAATTCGTGTGAGATTGGTCTTTGTCTTATAGATTCATCCATTATGAAATATTTTATCTATTTACTCAGAGACATTTGCCTTATTAGCCTAGGGCCCTCAGTGAAAGTGAATGGAGGTGCTCAGCCACAGTTAGCATGTGGGTTCTGGACTTGGATGAGCCTCAATGTGGACTTCAGCTCTACCACTCATGAGCTGAGGGCCCAGACAAGTTCCTAACCCTCCAAACCTGTAAACCATGTGTCACAGTGCCTGGAGCAGCATCACCCAAGATGCCATTGAAAGAGAAGGGGCAATAGGAAGGGCTTGATGGAGCTGAACAACAGACAAGTCAAGCAAGAAACATCATCTCCCAGTGGAAAGAGGAATTTGGAATTCAGACAGATTGAAGACGTTTTTAGGTCCAACCATGGCAGGAAGATTCTGAATCTGTGTCTCATTCATCTTTTTCCTATGCATTTCCAAAAGTTAGCTAAGGGAAATGGCTCAGCATGTCTTGCTCAAACTGAACTGGATTTGCAAACAAGGCAAGACTTAAGACTTACATCTATGAGTATTTCATCCCACTCGAATACCTACATCTGTTGTTTTTCATTTTCAACACTAAATGGAATATTTAAGGGCTGATTTATTCTCTTATTTATTTCACATGGCTAAGAATGGTGTGTGAAAATGGCTAAATATTTTTTAATTACCGTTAAGTAGTTTCCATGTGTCTACAAAACATCTGCATCCCACGCTGCAGGGGAAAAGAAAGAAAAAGAGGAGATCCCCACTTTTAAGAGGGGGAAAATCTAAATAGGCACATAAAGCATCCAAAAATCTGGAAGGAGTGATGTGGCCTTTTACAAAGAAAAGCAACAATAATGTACTGTTTTAAAACAGACAAAATATCTCTTTAAAAAGCTCGCTTTTAAAAAAAGGTCAGAGAAGTTTAAGGTTTACTCAAGTGTAAATGTCAATTGGAATAAGTGATACCTGTGAGAAAATGGGGAGACCACTGACCTTTTATCCAAAAGAAGGCTAGAAATGATGTCTAAGAAGGGTGAAGGGAGGGAAAATATTGTAAAGATTTTGAACAGAGAAAGAAGCAAGAATGAAGTAAAATTTAATTAAAATAAAAAGTTCCACACACAAGATGCTTTTAGTTGCTAAGCCATAACCAATCTGGTTAGACTTTTTAAAAGATGATATATTAAGTTATTAACTGATCCAACTGCAGGGGAAGTTTTACTCAAGTCTCATTGTGGTGCCAGACAACCTCTTTTAACCTCAGAACAGAGCTTCATCCTCAGACATACTGATCCCTGGTAGTCCCAGAAACTTCCATGTTCACACTTAAAAAAATCTGCTCACTGATATAACTTAACCAAAATCCTTTAGTTTTCTCTTGATTAGTTTGATCTGGTTTATTTGCCCATCCCAGAGCCAAGTGCTGTGACCCAGAGTGGGGGGTGGGGAAAGGACATGCTGATTGGCTTATGCCCTTCGGAGCCTGTCCTTGGAGCTGAGAGGTCCATCCCACCCAAACCACATGGCTTGGCATACTGTGATCCATAGCAAGAAGATGGAATCAGAGAAAAGGACACAAGGTAAGCCACAAAAAGATATCCCCTTCACAAAAGAACTAGGTTTCTGTTTGAAAACAAGCATCATGCCTATGACTAAGCCACCCTTTCTTCAAAAGTTTGAAATGAAGTAATTTGCCCTCTTTTTTTAAAAAGATCTTTTTTTTATTTATTCATGAGAGACACCACGAGAGGGGCAGGCAGAGTGAAAAGCAGGCTCCTCGGTGAGAGCCCGATGGGGGACTCAATCCCCTGACTGATCCCTCCCTGAGCAGAAGGCAGATGCTCAACCACTGAGCCACCCGCATCCCAAACTAACCTGCCTTCTTAAGAGAAGAGCATACAAGCATCCTTGTGAACCTCATAAACTTATCACAACCCTATTTATCATCTAAAGAAATAGTATATATAAATAAGCACCATGAAATCAGCTTAAAGTGAAAAATCTTTATTTATTAAGTTGATGAGAAAAGGTGTTATTTTCTTAAATATTCAATATCACTAATCTAGACCAGTTTATAAAATTTTTCATAATCAGCATCTTACATGCTTTTCCAGCTTTATCTTCTTCACATTCTGTGCTCACCCCATTCTTTCTGTACAGTCAACATTTTTACCAGGATTTTCACAATTTCCTCCATCACAATTTTTACATATCTGTACAAAAATGTAGGTTATTTTTTTAAATTCCATTTTACCTCTATTACTGGCTTACTAAATATACCTTTTGTTATATTTTTAGTTGTTTCCCTAGGATTTATCAGCCTACCTTCAAATATGATGTGACTTCATGTAGAGTATAAGAACTCTACAATCCTATACCTCCAATTCCTCCCTCCCATAATTTATGATGCCACTGGTGTACATTTTACCTTTATAGACACCACACCCCAAAATACATCATTACCATTTGTGCTTTAGACAGTTATCTTTCAGAGTCTTTTAAAAATAAGAATAAAATCCCCTTCTATTTATCTTCATTTTTTACCATTTTTAGAGCTCTTTATTTCTTTGCCTACATCCATGTTTCTGTCTGATGTCATGTTACCTATGCCTGAAGACCTTTCTTTATTTCTTCTATCACAGGACCACTGGCAATAAATTCCCTCAGCTTTTGTTCACCTGAACCATTTCTCTACTTTACCTTCAATCTTGAAAGATCTTTTCACTGGGTATAAAATTTTGTGTGGCCATGGTTGTTGTTTTTTTTTTTTCCTTTCAGTAATTTAAAGACATTACTTTATTGCCCACTGACTTGCATATCTTCTGAAAGAAGTCAGCTGTAATTCTTATCTTTATTCCCATCAATGTGTCTTTTTCTATAGGTTTTTTCAATATTTTCTTCTTATTATTAGTTTTCAGCAGTTTGTATGTGTATTTAGTTGTGTGGTTTTTTAATTATTCTCAATTTTTTAATCCTTCTGGGAGTTTTCTGAGTTTCTTAGATATATAATTTGGTATATTTACTTATTTCTGGAATATTCTCAAATTTTTCTTCTGTCCCATTCTCTCTCCATCACTTTCTTCCTAGTGTTCCAATTATAAAAACGCCAAATCATGCGATATTGTGTCACAACTCTTGGATGTTTTGTTATGTTTTTTCTCATTGTGTTGCAGTTTGGATAATTCTTACTGACCTATTTTCAGTTCATTAATTCTCTCCTTCTCTGTGTCAAGTCTACTGATAAGCCGAACAAAAGAATTCTTTATCTCTGATGTGTGTGTGTGTGTGTTCGTGTGTGTTTCTGGCATTTCTATGTAACTCTTCCTTAGAGATTTTATCTCTCCACTAAAATTCCCCATCTGTTCTCATATGTTATTTTGTCCACCTTTTTGACTAGATCCTTTAACATACTAATCACAATTACTTTAAAGTCTCTGACTGATAGTTCTATTATCTTGATCATCTCTGAGTCTGGTTCTGTTGATTGCCTTGTCTCTTGAAAATGGGTATATTTGTTTTTATAATTCCTGTTTTGTGTGTCTCATAATTTTTATTAAATAACAGATATTGTGTGTAGAGCTGCGAGATCAATATTATTTATACCTGGAAATGGTCATGCATCTGTTTTGGTCAGGCCATCAGTGTCAGGAATTGAGTCATTCTAGCAAATGTAATGTAACAGAGGCTAAAAATGTGCCCGTGCAGTTATACCTTATAGTTATACCTATATCTTTTGAGCCTCTGTTTTTTCCTCTAGCAATAATGGATCCTTAGCTATTTCAGAGGGTTACAGAGTGCTGCCCTTCCCCAGCAGTTTAAGTCTTTTGCTCTGTCAGGAGATAAAGCTTTGGGCAGGAGGGTAGGGTTATTTTTCTTAAGATTTTATTTATTTATTTATTACTGAGAGACACACAGGGAGAGGCAGAGACACAGGCTCTGCCACCGGAGAAGCAAACTCCTCACCGGAGCCTGATGCAGGATTCAATCCCAGGACTCCAGGATCATGACCTGAGCTGAAGGCAGATGCTCAACCACTGAGCCACCCAGGCACCCCATGGACAGCAAGATTTTTTTCCCTTCTCCAGTCTCCTCCTCTATACCTGCATGAATGAGGATGACTCTCTCTTGTCTCTTGCCCTGCCTCCAAACTCTCTTATGAATACCTGGTGAAGATGTATAGAAAAGAGCCTGAGAGAAGTACAAATCCCTCTTGTGCCCCAAGATCCCCACTTTCTCTTATTTTATGCTAGCCCCTACTCACCCTAAAAAAATGATTTGAATGCTATTTAATTTCTTTTTACCTATTTGTACAGCAGCCTCCCTTCTTCCTGTCACAGAGGAAACAGTCTACATGTCAAGTCTCCCGTTGGAGGAACCTCTTCCATCTCAGAATTTAGGTTGTTTGCTCTGTGACCTCGGCTCTTTAATAGGTCCAAAACCCAGTTATGATTTTGTAATCAGCTGAATTTTTCCCATTGTTATACTGGGAGTGATCCTGTTCCCAACTTTCTACATCCAAAGTGGAAGCATAAATCCTCTATGTTTGTGTACACTAATAATAAAAAAAAGCTAATATTTATTGCATATCTATGATGTGCCTAGCATAATACTATGGGATTTACATGAATTAGCTCATTTAATCCTCACCATTTTTACATTCATTTCCTAGTTTGGGAAACCAGGACACAGAACAGTTAACTTACTTGCCCAAGGTCTCACAGTTGCTAAATGGTAGAGACTGAATAGAAACCCAGTCAGTCTGATTCAAAAGTAGTGCTATGACTCTATATTGTTGCCTCTACCTTATGAGCTCCTTGAGGACAGAAAGAAATTCAATTCTTGTGTTTATTTTTCCAGAGTCTTTCACATTGTCTCATTCAAAAGAGGCATTCAGTCAATGTTTGTTGAATTAAAGGCCTTCCTCCTGCCCCTGAAAATCAAAGTGGGGTTTGGAGGTAATAACCTGGTGCGGGGCTAACCCATCTTGTTGTTCTCACCTTCCAGTCCCACACACAGGAACTGTATGTCATAATACATGATGATAAAAAGTCCCCAGTACCTTGAACAATCTCCTCCCCATGCTGAACAAGTCAATCCATGACAAGAAAGCAATGATTAATGGCTTCTCTGCCAAGTGATGTTTGCTTGATTAACAGGAAATATGATCCATATTTCATATAAGTTTCCCTAAACTTCAAACACAGAGACTGGAAGTTCATACTCTGTTCTATCTAGCTACAGCTTCACCCTATGTGTCTTTGCCCTCCTCTTATCCTGATTAAGCAATAAAAACTTAAAGGGCAAAATCTATAAATTGTACTTCTCCATATCCCATACAGTACCTAGTGCGAAGCTCTACAAATACCTGTTGAATGAAGGAATGAAAAAGATTAACTTCCACTGCTCCAATGTTGCAGCTCAAACAAACCATGTCAGAGTCACATCTTCTACTGAATGCTGGAAATTTTTAGGATATATATGATTCAAAGGCTTGGCACCAAACTATTTCAGAGATAAGTAGTTTTATCCAACATGGGTGAATGTCAGTTCTAAATCTTTGTACTTGATATTCTCTTTCTGATTCTTCAATCTAAAAGGACACTGGACTTCAGAAAATAAAATCTAGATTCTAGCCTAAGTTTTACCATTTACTAACATTAAAAAATAAAGGTAATGATATCTCAGAGGCTGAGTTGTTGTGAAAATAGAGTAAGTTAACAAATGCAAAAGCACCTCAGAAATTATAAAGTACTATATAAATGCCTGTTTCTTATAATCATTTGCTCTTGGGTCAATGCATTTAAATCCTATGCTTAATAATTGGAATAATAATAATAACCAGTTTTTATTTAAGGTTATAAGCTTCTAGGCTATAACATCATTTAACCTTCACACAAAATCTCTACATATTAGATCCATTATTATCTCCATTATATAAGGAAACACTGAGACTCAGAGAAGTTAAGGGACTGGGTTAAGGTCACATAGTAAGTTAAAGTGTCTGTATTCAAACCCACACAGTCTGGTTCCAGAAACCTCACTCCTTAGCACAGTACTCTGCTATCTCCTAAATAGAAAGCAGAGATTTTGTTAAATCTGGTTATGGAAAAGCTGGTTAGAGAGTGAAATCACAGGACACTTCATGGGTTCTATTCTTGACCATCATCTCTACCCTATCCCTAGATTATCTCTACTACCTTATTGCTTCAACCTTCACTTATGTGCAAATAGTATCCAAACTTCTATCATCCTGATCTCTATATCCAACTATCTGACCAACTAGTCAGTCATTCATTTATTCAGCCAATGCCCATCAAGCATCTTTGTGTCAGGCCTGAGCTAGGTGTTGAATGGAGCATAAAATAAATAAGAGACATGATCTCATGGAGTTTACGCAGAGTAGAGAAAGGCAAATAAATATATTTACTAATTGAAAAGTAATGCAAAAATTTCAGACAGTATTTATTATATTGCATGAATGTTTCAAGGGTGAGCATCCTGAAAGGGAGAGTCTGATGGAAGCTGTATTGCTTTTTCTAACATAGGTTCAAAAGTCAAAGCCACTCACTTTACTCTATTAATTAAAAGTGAGTAACTAAAGACCAACCCATATTCAAGAGGAGGGGAATTAAAGCCCATCTTTTGATGAGAGCCATGCCAAAGAATTTGTTAATATACTTTAAAACTATCATCCCAGTCATTTTTTTCCAACCTTCAGAAGGATATGAGAATCTCAGGTCCTCTAGTCCAATCTGGCAGCTTTAAGTAAAGCTGCTTTGACACCCCCAGTATAAATCTCAACTATTCTTTAGAATTCTTTAGAATTCTAGGAAGATGGCTTTGTCCATTCTGCTCAATGTAACCTTTTGTCTTCCCTCTTCTGACCTCATAGCACCCACACTCCCATCATGACATTGCCTTAATGATTATTCCATATTTCAACCGATATCAAAATAGAACTTCTTCTGGTCTCATCTAGATCATTGGCTCCTAAAGAGTATTAAATATGTATTGCATGTGATTTCTGAGTATCTTTCACAGTATTTTAATTGGAGCTATAGTCACAGAGCATGGAATAGAGAAAGGAAGGAAGGAATTTTTCTCTATTTTCTGAGAATACCTATTGCTCTAAGACCTAGTCTATTTTTTACACTATGAAACACACACACACACACACACTGTGGATTGCTCTGTACGTTATATAGAATATCACATTCTCTGACACTTAGGAAGTCCTTGAAGATCACCTAAGGTTCAGCCACCTTATTTTTTCCTTGAGTTTTACAAACATTTTTTATTTGATTTACATAATAAACCCATGAGGAAGATACTATTATTATATGTTTCTCCCATGAGAAAAAGGAAACTAAGAGAAAGCTATCCCTGAATTTACCTCAGTCAGCAATGGGAGCTCAAATATGGGTCTTCCTGCACCTAAATTAGGGGAGTTCATCAATGAGAAATCTCAGAGACTTGTCCAAGATGAGGATTAAATTCCCAATTCCCAATACAATGTTATACTCAGATAAATGAGAGAAAACTCTTTTCTTACTAAATTCAAAATTAGAATCAGTTCGCTCTCAACCTAAAATTTCAGATCATATATTTTATCTTCATTTTTTCCCCTCTTGGGTCCGAATTCAAATAAGTGGGAAAAGGTGAAAGGGCAAAAAGAATCATAGAAAGAGGGAGCTCTGATAATACAACATCTTGCCACATGAAAAGGTCAAATGATGCTCTGTTTCAGTCTGTAATAGGCTGCAATTTGAGCAACCCCAGCCATGAAATACCGGGCAATTTCCTGACCTTTTTAGCTGTGGCTGCAAGTGCTTTGATTCTTGGGACATTCTATATCTATATTTAAAACTAACTAAAAAGACTGTTTCTCAAAACTCCACTCTCATGATATAAAATATAACCTACAGGCATGATGGACAATGGTTGTTGGTGGTTTAACTTGTTTGCTAAGCTTCATTTTGGTTGCCAATTATCCAAATGTCCTTCCTACCACTGAAGATATCGCATCTTAAGAATTTTGGTGGGACCATTTGCTTCAACGTGGATAGAACTGGAGGGTATTATGCTGAGGGGAGTAAGTCAATTGGAGAAGGACAAACATTATATGGTCTCACTCATTCAGGGAATATAAAAAAAATAGTAAAAGGGATTATAGGGGAAAGGAGAGAAAATGAGTGGGAAATATCAGTAAGGGTGACAGTACATGAGAGACTCCTAACTCTGGGAAACAAACAAGGGGTAGTGGAAGGGGAGGTGGGTGGGTGGATGGGGTGACTGGGTGACGGGCACTGAGGGGGGCACATGATGGGATGAGCACTGGGTGCTTTGCTATATGTTGGCAAATCAAACTCCAATAAAAAATATTTAAAAAAAGAAAAATATATACATATAATTTTTCAGTAAAATCTCTTCATACAGATAAAAAAAAAAAGAATCTTGGTGGGAGGCAGCATCCACCTCCTACCACAGAAGCTGAAAAGACAAGACATTCCCCTCCCAGTGTCCCTTGCAACTAGGGCATAAAACCTGGGCATGATCAATCAGATGCCTCCACCCTGGAACAGAAGAGAGCAGGAACAGAGGAGAATCTGTTCTGGAAATGGGAGCAACAATAGCAGCAGAAGCTTCCAATTTCCAAAGACATCAGAGGCAGAGCATAGTATCCTCTGCCCATTGCCAATGACAGTGCAAGCCATGGCATCCAATATTCTACAGAGGGAATGGCATTGTCTTCACAAACTGGTTCTAAACATGATTTTGGCAGTGGTTGTAGCTGCTGCATTATCCATTGCTTTTGCCCATATTCTGAGCTTGGATCTCCAACCTTCCCAGGGATTCTTTGACCAAACCTGTATCACTTTAATAAACTCCTTTCCTGTTTAAGTCATCCAAAGACATTTTCTTTTGCTTGCAACTAATACATCAAGGAATAAAACTAAAATGTAACAAAAATACGAGGGGCTGGGTGAGGTAGAATTTCTTTTAAAATTATATTCAAATGTTCTTGATGAAAAATTTCACTCAAAATGACTCCTGTACAAAGGAGTCAATACCTCAGGCTATTATCACATTTTCACAATTTGAAAAACAGGATCAAGATCTAGACTGGTTTCCCACTCATATCCAGGTCTCCCTCTAGATAATCTCCATTTGTGTCAAGGACACTATCAATTTCCTCATCATTCATGCCTGAAAGCCCCACAACTGTCCCCATCTTTCTATTTTCCTTAATAATGACTTCTCTCAGTTCTCTTCCTGCCTTCATACTCCCAGTGGCCAAACTTAATAGAGACAATTATCACCCTTACATGAGTTATTGCTATAATTTTTTAACTGTCCTACCTGTCTCCAATGTGTTCCATGCCAAATTAATTTTCTCAAGACATTGTGCCTCATCACTCTCCAGATCAAAATCCTCAATAGCTTACCACTATCTACAGGATAAAATCCAAACTGTTCACCATGACATATGAGACTCTTCATGATCTGATGGTTTCTTGCCTTCTCAGTTTGACCACCACATGCACTATAATAGTATTTGACCAAGGAAAATATTTTTTAACATAATATACTTACTTTTTAATAAAATCAAGAATATAATACACGCTCAAATAGAGAATTTGTATAGCAATTAAAAATTGCCAAATATGTTGTTAGAAGATTTTTATGGCCGCAATATTAAAACAACCAATGCTAAAAATAACTGTCATGTGCAAAATGCTTATTATGTGCCAGACAACGTTCTAAATGTTCTATTAGTATTGTCTATATAAATATGACAGCAACTTTATAAGGTGGGTGTTATTTACATGTGGGAAAACTGCAGTGCTGAGGGTCTGAGAAATGTATTCAAAATCATTCAGCTAATAAAGGCAGAGCAAAAATTCAAATGCCATGAAATCAATTCTTAAGGAGCATATTTTCTCAAAGGCAGATTATCACAGGAGTAGAACAACTACATAGATATTTAAGGTTTTTGTGATATGTCCTTTAAGCTAATGGTAAAAAGAACAATATTGCTAGCATCAACTTCCCAGTGGAATCTTATTAGCATCTAATAGACTATCGGTGTTCCATGCATAATAACTTGTAAAAAATCCAGATTCTCAAACCCTGCCCTCCAGGAATTCTATTCCAGTGGATCTTGCATGGAGTTCAGTACCATGCATTTTTATCAAACACCTGAGTGTTGCTGGTGCAGCTGATGTAACTGAACCATGACTCTAGCTTTGAGAGATCCTGAGACAGCTAACCACTATGTGGTAATGGCCATGAGACTTGAGTTCTGTTTCTTTGGCTCTGTCATTCACTTGTATTACCTTGAATAATTATTTTATTGACTCTCAATTGTATCATCTCTCAGTGAAGGAATATGGTATATATTATCTAACTTTTTCTGCATATTTTACTCATGAATGTGCTAGTCCAGGAAGACCCAAAAATGCTCAAACTGTTCAGTTGGTAGTGCCTGCCTGAAGCTCTGTTGGGAAGGATTCTGAGGTCCTATTTAAGACCAGTCAGGGAAGGGGGAGAGATGATCATTCAGAGATGTGTCATTCATGTGGGAAGGAGATTGGAAACATGTGTTCTGAGTGTTTGATAATTTCAATATAGCCAACCAGATCTATTTTCCCTTTCTCTAAAAAACCATTCCTTCACTCACATTGTTCCTTTAACTTACTGAAATTAGCCCTCTATTTCCACTTCAAAGGTTCCATAAATACTTTCTCATTACCCCTTTCTACATCCTAATTTTTATAATTCCAACAAGTAATTGCTTCATTTTGCCTTGTAACATGGGTAGTATTTTATCTGCCTCTCTTTCCTCAAAAGAAAGCAAAGTCACTGAATTGATGTGGGGCTATGGTGAAATAACTTATCTAAAGTGCCTAGAACCCAGTAGAAGTACAATTATTATTTATTATAATCTATTCAGTTCTAAAATTCTAGACATCTAGGGTAAAAGTTATTAAATATTGGCAATAGACAAAAGATGCTGGAGATGGAGTTGGAACTCAGAACCTTGGACAGCTCAGAACGTTTTCACAGCATTCCTACTGCAGCTCTGACACTGCCCACAATATTTTCCAGCCTCATCTCTCTGTCAGCGTAAACTAAGGGCTCTTCGCCTAACAATTGTGTAATCTGCCCATCTCCAGAAAGAGGAACATTCTTGTCTATTAAAGATTTATGATGTATGTGATGTCTAAGTAGTTCTCTCATTGCAGAGTAACAGTGAATTTAAGAGTGCAGGCTCTGGGTCAGATTACTCCAGATCCAGAGTCCTGACTCCCCTCACTTGACAGCTGTGTGACACCAGATAAGTTGTGTGGCATTTTAGTGTCTCTGTTACCTCATCTGGTACATGAGAATAATCAGTACCTACTTCATAGAACTTTAGTGAAGACAAAAAGGATATAATCTGCACAGTGCTCAGAACAACCTAGCACATATCAAGTCCTTAGTGATGTCAGCTGTTAGCTGCCACCATGAAGCCAAAGAACTGGTTCTATCCTAGCCCTATTGTAAACTCATGTGACCTCAAGAAAGGCCCCTTCAACTGTGAAACAAGAGAGTTGGACCAGAGCAGATATATCTATAATGTAATCCACAAAACCTGAAATCTTCTTTCTTGTGTCCCAATAAAACTTTTCCTATTTAACTTCTGTTCCTTTGTTCATTCATCCTTAGATGTGGTCAAGGGTCAGACTTAGAGTAGTATAATGATCTTGAACACCATTACCACAGCAATTAGTTCAGAACCCCTGACTTTAGTGTCATGAATTTTGGATGAGAGCCTCCCTACCAAAGAAAAAAAAATGCCTGAGATTCTCAGCCTCCCACTGGCCCAACTTTTCCGAGCCTTTCTCAGGTCCAATTCCAACTTCAACTAACTGGTGAAGGAGATACCCCCAAGAAAGGGGAGGAGGCATAAAGCATCAGTATTTCCATGCCATCATCCCACACTCCACAGCAAGATCTTCCTTGGTCCCTCTAGTCATCCATTTCAATAATCCTAGATTTTTATTTCAAGGGTTTGGATGGCCTGGATATTTTCATTTTCTATTGCATATTTCTTACTAAGAGCTCCTGAAACAAAGGCATGAAGCCCCAAGTCCCTGTATACAGACCTGCTTATGAATTTTCTCTTTAATCCTCAGCATCTTTCCCCAAATGCTTTTAAAAGTGGTATGAACCCAAACAGTTCCCTGGCCCACTGCAGCTTCTAACATGAGATCATGACTTTAAATCTGAAAATCACAGTATACCTAGTTATTAATAGCAGGGGATTTCAGCTCAACACAATGCTCTGGTAGACTGCCAGCAATCCAAGTTTAACATCCTCCAGGGTGTGAAATTAAAAGGAAAAAAATTCTAAAAGCCTGAGAGTTTCTTCATTTGAACTAGAGTTTAACTCCTTCTCTGCACCTTCCATTGGCTATAAGATCACTACACTTGCAGTTCATGATCAATTTTTTAGTGTTTTTAAGGCAAATGACTCTGTCTTACTCATCTTTGTAGCCTTAGTGAGTAGTACATATTAAGTGCTTATAGGAGACTGGATTATTATTCAGTAATATTTATTTTCTCTTTTTTTCTTAGGAGTAACATGTTTCACTGATTTGGGCTTGGCCATGTGTCTTGCTCTTAGCCAATAAGATGCTAACAAATGTGATATAGCCAAGGCTGAAAATGTGTTCCTGCTCTCTTCAACCTCTGGTGGAACCATGAGAAGAAAATTTCTAGGATACCTCACTGGTCTCAGAAGGAGTATAGGAAATATGGGGAGCAGAATTTAATGGCTCCTACTGAGTACAGCCTGTATCAGTCAATCTCCAATAAATAAATAAGCATCATGATTTCAGTATTGTCATACACCAACTATTTATCTCCTAGAGAGTAACAAGAAAGAAACCAGGTCATACATCACTAGAGAGTAATTCCAATACCTGTTTCTCCTTCAACTGGGGATGAAAGCTTAAGAGCATCATAGCCACATTTGGAAAGTTAGTAGACATGATCCATAACATGTTCTTACTTAACCTCAGGTTAAGCAAAGGGACAAAGTTTGCTAATTTTGTTTTATACTCTTTCTTTCACTGACCTTGTCTCTATCTCACAAATAAGGAAACTACTCTTTTGAGAAGGGCAGAACTGCCTGGAAGTCACATTGTGCTGGGGGAAAATCTAGTCTCTGCTGTAATAAAACTCTATAGAATTTATAAGAATCAGGAATTCCCAACAAGCATATAATTGAACCTGTTTTTACTACCATGATAAAACTGGGCCAAAAATTAAAAATTCATTACCTAGTGTAGTTTACAGAAGCTATGTCTCAGCTCCTTGGAAAAGGTTCCCAATCTACTCAATGTAACAAACATAAGAACACAAAAATTACCAAACCAGGTCACCCCTAGTACCGTTCAGCATAGTTCTCTGTCAGTTGAAAAAACAAAGTTGCCTTGATGAAAAGTTAGGTTTTGCAAATAAAAGACCCCGGTTGCCCTCAATAAATCATGTTGGATTTATGAAGCTTGTGATAGAATATCTGATGCCATATTTTCCCTATGCTACAAACAACCTAAAAATAGATACACCAAAGAAACCACTATGACCAGGCACCGAACAATAGTGCAAGAACTGCACCCCTGAGAGACAGGGAACTTGCGAACTGAGCTGCAAAATCACCCTAGTAATATGTGTAGGACAGTTTGCCAACTAAAGCACAATGAGCTGAAGTCCAAGCACAACCTGGTAGTCTTACTGAGGTGAAGTGGCAAAGAGCAAAGTTTGCAGCAGCTGACATAGGGCCCTGGAGAAGAGAGAACAGAGAAGTTCATGTTAGACCCATGGGGTTCCCCCATGTTCGGAATCCCCTGATTAGATACACAAAGGAAACAGCTTAGAACCTGAATCCCACCAAATTAGAGAGGCTTGTGAATTACCTTGGGCTTTTCACAGATAAGGCGTAACAAAAAATAAAATAAAATAAAATAAAATAAAATAAAATAAAATAAAATAAAATAAAATAAAATAAAAAAGTGTACACATTATTGGGTGATCATCCAGCAATTACACTGTCTACTAAACAAAAATAAATCATCTTCAGAGGAAGATTACAAAATCCAGAGTCTACAAAATATCACTAATGAGCAGTTCATAATAAAATATTACAAGATGCAAACATACACACACACACACACACACACACACACACACACATAACCATAGTGAAGAGAAAATTAGTCCAGAGAAAGTGACGTAGATATTTACCCAACAAAAATGAAAACCTACATTCACACAAAAACCCTGTACACAAATGCTTAAGACAGCTCTATTTAGGGATGCCTGGGTGGCTCAATGGTTGAGCATGTGCCTTTGGCTCAGGTCGTGATCCTGGGGTCCTGGGATGGAGCTTCACATTGGGCTCCCTGCATGGAGCCTGCTTCTCCCTCTGCCTATGTCTTTGCCTCTCTCTCTGTATCTCTCATGAATAAATGAATAAAATCTTTTTTAAAAAAGACAGTTCTATTTATAGTCACCAAAAACTTAAAACAATTCAAATGTCTCTGGACAAATGAATAGATAAACAAATGTTTGCACATCCATCCAACAGAACACCACTTAGCAACAGAAAGAAATGAACTATTGAATACTTAGAGCAATCTCAAAGGCATTTTGCTGAGAGAAAGAAACCAGTTTCCAAAAGTTTCATACTGCATGATTACACTTACATTACACTTGAGGAAAGGCTCTATAGCTGTAGAAAACAGACCAATAGTCACCAAAGTTTAGGGATGGGGTAGGATTGGACTATAAATGGGCAGCAAAAGGGAATTTTTTGGATGATGGAACCTTTCCATGTCCTGATTGTGGGGGTGGTAACAAGAGTCTATTACATGTGTTAAAAGTTATAGAACTGGGCACCAAAAAAGTACATTTGACTAAACGTTAATTTTTTAAATAAAGCTTAAAGTCTGCAAGGAAAAAGTTTATAAAGGGAATGTTATAAACATGTTTAATAAATTTAATAACAGAAAACTATTACATATCCTAACCATTTAAAGATAGGCGAAGGACATATACAGACAACTTACAGAATAGGAAACATAAATTACCCTTAAATATATAAAGATACGTTCAACGACATTTTTACACTTATTGGTTGCCAAAGGCAAAAAGAATGTATCATGTTGGTGAGAATTTAAGTCAACAGACACTCTAATACATTGCTGATAAAAGGTAAATTGGTATAACCTTCATAAGGAAAACTGTCAAGAGCTATCAAAAATTTTTTAAATGCATGTGCCATTTCATCCAACAACCCCTCTTCCAGAAATTTATCCTACAGATATATTCGCACATGTATCAAATAACCTATGAACCAAATTATTTATTGAAGCCTTGTTTTTATTAGCAAAAGGTGGGGAAAACCCAAGTGTCCTTCAGTACCAGATTGGTTAAGTGGAATATGATATATATACCATGGGATACAATGTGCCATTCAAATGAAAGAGAACCTCTCAAGTTCTAAAATAAAATATTAAGTGAGTAAGAACATAACAAAGTAAAAAAGAGTCTCTTCAGGGGTACCTGGGTGGCTAAGTCAGTTAAGTATCTGCGTTAAGCTCAGGTCATGATCCTGGAGTCCCAAGATTGAGCTCCACATGGGGCTCCCTGCTCAGCGGGGAGTTTACTTCTCCCTCTGCCCCTCACCCCATTCCTGCTCTCTCCTCTCTCCCTCTCTCTCAAATAAATAAATAAATAACCTTTAAAAAAAAAGAATCTCTTCATGTTAAGCATACATATGCATTGTCCGTTTTTTTAATCCACAAAGTTTGACATTCCACAAACGCTTATTTTTCATTTTTAAATTAACCTATGGAATGTTTTTTTTTATTTATTTTTTATTGGTGTTCAATTTACTAACATACAGAATAACCCCCAGTGCTGTCACCTGTTCACTCCCACCCCCCGCCCTCCTCCCCTTCTACCACCCCTAGTTCGTTTCCCAGAGTTAGCAGTCTTTACGTTCTGTCTCCCTTTCTGATAACCTATGGAATGTTAACCATGCTTACTGTTGGAGGTAATACATAGCCACTTTCAGGGTCTAATATAAGAGATTCTGTATGAGCTCTTAGATTCTGCCCCAAAATCTACCTCTGGCATGTGCTAATACCTAAAATTCTTAGAATCATAATAATAGCAATAATAATAATAATAATAATAATAATAATAATAATGGCTAAAATTTATTGAGCACTTATAGTGTGCTTAGGATATATGCAAGGCACTTTGCTATGCTCTTTACATCAATCCAATTTCAGTCTCAGTTACAATTTCTTTGAAGTCGTACAGCATTGGAGATGGGTTACAAATTGGAAGGAAGAAAGATAAACACAGACACACACAAACTGAGATTTAAAGAAATCAACTTGCATAAGATAATTTCATTCATGATCTCTAGATCCAGATGTGGGCAGCCTGACTTTAAAGTTCATGCTCTCCTCATTACCCAACACCAGATATAACTTCAGAATCTTTGCACAGGGATGAAGTCTTCAGGTCTTCTAGTTAAATCTTTCAATGACTACAGGACCCACTGGACAACATGCTTGACAAGAAGCAATGCAGCCTCTGCAGAGTGACAAGGATTTCACAATCTCCTGAGACATCCTATTCCATCACAAGACAACTCTGATTCTTTTTTTAAAAAGCTCTTCTTTCCGTGGAGCTCAAACCATCTGTTTCCCTCACACTCCCTTTTTCTCCCCACTGGAATGACACAAATGGGCATCTAGTCCCTCCATCACAGACAGTTCTTGCAGTCTCTAGTGTCAGCTCTCCTGCTGCCTCTCTTCTCTCTCCTCTTCTGGCTCAGTCCTTAATTCTTCCTACACAATGACTCCAAGATTCCTCAACATCCAAATGGGCTTCATTTCAATACCTCCTTGGTTTTTTTATGTTACAAATCAACCCTATTAGGTACAACTTACATATAATGAAGAACACAGACTTTAAATATTATATTTAAAGTTTTGACCAAAAAAGCACCTATGTAACCCATGCCTCTATTAAAATATAGACTATCTCCATCACCTCAGAAACTTCTCTAGGAACTCCCCTGCCCACTCCCACCCAAGAGAACTTCTGAACTGACTCCTATCACCATAGATTAATATTAACTCTAATCACATAGTAAGTACTCTTTTGCATCTGACTTCTTTAACTCAGCACAATATTTTGGGAATTCATTGTGTTGCAAACTACAGTAATACATTCCATTTTTATTGTTGAGTAGTATTTCGTTGTGGAAATATACCATAATTTTTGTATCCATTCTCCTATTAATGGACATTTGATTATTCTCAGTTGGGGGCTCTTTTGAATACAGTTCCTTCAAAATTCTAAAACAAGTTTTTGTTTGAGCATATATTTCTATTTCTCTTGGGTAAATACCCAGGAATGAAATAACTGAGATCATGGGGTGGGTGTATATTTAATTTTCAGGGAAATGCAATTAAAAGCACAGAGATATACCATTTCACACTCAGTAAAGCAGGTATAATTAAAAAGACTGATGACCCTGAGTGTTGGCAAGAACGTGAAACAACACTCCATTCAAAGGGAGATTCTTCAAATTGCATAAACAACTCACTGTGTTGGTTGATTAGCTCCAGGTACAGTTATCTCCTCTGCTCTGGGCCTTCAGCATCCATTCATTAATCCAGCTGGACTTTCTCCTGGCTCCGAGTGACCTGGCCATTGCAGAGACATTGTTGCATTTAGTCTTATTAAGATTATTCCCTTGAACTTCTTCTGTGCAAATAGTTTTTCTGATCCAGGTGCTGAACACAATTTTCCAACTTTAATGAACTTTATAACAAATTACATTTGTCCCCACACAAAAAGAGGAAATCACTATTTAACATCAAAGCAATCAAAGAAAGCACATAAGAAAAACTGAAATTAAAATGTTTATGAAATATCTAGAGAACAATGTCTATAAAACAAAATCCAAAAACTACAAAATACGGAAAAGAGGAATGCAAGTAGTTGAGAATGAAGATATAGTAACTATCTTTTAGTCTAGAAAACTGTCCTAGACCTGATCTCACTTAGTAGCTCAGCCATCCTGGCAGGTGTTTATATTCCTTCTATTTTGTAAATGAGGAGGCAAGTTCAAAGAGGGTTAAGTGCTCAAGATCACACGACTAATAAGATCAAATCATGACCTAAAACCAAGTTCACGTCTACAAATTGTGTGATTTTTCTGCTACATTGGCACATCTCACCCTGATTACTCCAAATATCCCATGAGTAACCCAAATCCATTTGACCCATTTGCAATAGACTTACCGAGGATAGCCTTTGGCCCCCATTTTATAACCCTTGGTTAGAGTTAAAATATGCCTTTTGAAACACTTTGATTAGCATTTTCTTCATCCTTGTGTCTGAGTTCTGGTAGCAGCCTGCCACAGAGCCAAGAACACTGACAGAAGAGTCAAGAGGCTTGTATTCTGATCCTGCCTAGGGCAATGACAAGCCCTAGGACTTTGTGTAGAGAGAAAATGGTGGTGGAAGAGAATGTGGGCTTTGAAGACAAAAAAGACCTGAGTTCAAACCAGCTACTACAATGACCCTGGTGACATTATTTCACCTCTCTGAGCCCTACTTTCCCCACCTGAAACTAGGATAACAATACCTCTCTTGAAAAGTTATTGTAAAGATTAAATGAGGTAATATGTGTAGAGGAGGTCTGAAATAGTAGGTGTTCAAAGAATGCCATCTACACCATAATAATCCTCCTCCTCATCATCATGACTTAACTGCTATCTCAAAGTGCAATAGATGAGTTTTAAGCTCATGACCAGCTTTTTCTGATATTCTTTGAGCCCATTTATGATCACATCTTTGTATATATAACAGAAAACTAGTTGCTTAGAAGTTCCTTTAAAATAATTGGACAGTTCCAAATAATTGAATGGTTACCATCTCACTCTCTGGAATGTTCACATAGAAGTATTTTCTTGACTCAGTCATGCATTCATCCATTATTGCCAACCTAGTATGGGCCAGACACCTTGTTAGGCAGGGAGTGAGCATCCAATGAACCTGATAATTATCCTCTATATAGGAGTATGCATTTTTTTTTCCTGAAGGGAGTGCTAAGGAACCAGTGCAGATCCTTTCTAAAAGTAGTATTGCTCTTTTAATGTCTGTGAATGTTTATCCACTTCTGACAATCACCATTCAGCTAGAAGGACTTACCAGAGAACCTCCTTATTGTTCCACAGATGGTATGTTTGGTGGGGGGAAAATGTGAATTACACATTAATTCAACAATGCTGCATATTTCTTCAGATTAGAAGCTGCTTCCAGTAGGACCCATAAATGCAGAACTAATGAAATGGAGTTAAAAGCCAAGGCCCAATACCAGTTCTAAACACAAAACAACACAGAATTCATAAGCATTTTACTTCTCTTCCAGGGGACTGCAGGTAGGCTCCTCACACAAATGGCATTCTGAACAACTGTGTGCAAATTGATTACTCCTTAAATGAAAGTCCACCTCAAATATACCTAAAGTAGCTATCTTTAAAAGGAAACTATACCAAATGCTTTTGCAATGCTAAAAATTATCTTGGAAAATAAATAATGAATCCTGGAATTTATAAATCTAGACTGTCACATATCAAGGTTGCTTAATAAAACAACTTAGATGAACATTTTCTATGAAAATTCCATTTAAACCTTCCACATGTGTGATTATTCGTCATCGTGGTCTGCAGCCACCAACGAAGTCCAAAAATAATTCATTCCTACTTCATTTCGTTAAACAGGCACATTATGGATATGAGGCAATAAATGGCAATTTTCATAACATTTAGCTCTTTCACACAATGAATTAGCAGGAACTGAGACTACAAGAAGGTTTGAGTCAATGAACAACTCTCATCCTAATTATGAAGGATTTACAAGAAGGGAGTGGAGTGACTAGGGCATGGTAATGGGGCTGGAAAAGGCCAACTTCCAGAACAGGAAATCTATTTGACTATCAAGCTGCAAACTGTAATTTATTAAAAATGTAATTATCCACAAAACTCTTATTTGCAGAACCCATTGAAGAAATATTGACATTTGGAGCTGTGTTAAGGTCTCTGAAGTCCTCATAGGGCAATGGAACCTTCCTTATCTAGTTTCATGTTTGTGAAGGTTTTCTCCTTCCCAAAAGGCACAAAAAAACAGGAGGAAATTGCTCTATAACAACAGTTCCTCAGGTCAGTTATTGGAAAAGAAAAAAAGAGGTGCAGGGCCTTGGGATCCTTCCTTTGGCCCTTCTCATCCCCTTTCCATAATGACCCCAAGTCCAAGGGCTGGTGTCATGGGTAGGTGTACAGCATGTGCACATGCTTCCGTGCTCTGGGCTCGGAAGAGCCCCCATGCAGGCTTTAATGTTCTGCTGTCACTGTCTTTAAATTCTGAATTAATTTTTAACAAGGGGCCAATCATTTTCATTTCTCACTGGGCCACACAAATTATGAAGCCATCCTGCCAAGCCTCCTTCCCACCCACGCACACACACCACAGACATCTTCTCCAGGACCTCTTCATAGCCACTTGTTCTAACCTCCACTGGGTCAAGATGATGGAACACTGGTTTGGAGCTAGAGGTCAGAGTGCACTACTGGGTTCAAACCGTCCTCCTTGTGAGCTTTGTGACTCTGATCTCCTCATAGAGAGATAGCACTCACCCACCTCACAGGGTTGTTACAAGAACTAAATGAGATAAAGCATGTAAAGGTAGGTGAGAACACATACCACAGAATATTCTTTCTGTGGTAATTACTACATTAGGAACAGGAAGAGAAGAGGAAGGAAGAGGACGGCCTCACCTGTGAAACGCTGCCTGCCCTCCCAGGCTGAGTTCACTAGCCTCCCCTCTATTTAATGAACCATTCTGAGTATAGCATTACCATCCCACCAAAATACTGCATTTTCCTAGACTTTAGACATCCATGTACCACTTTCAAATTCCACTCTATCACTGCTATCTATCTATCTAATAGGTTTGTTTAGATCAACTTACTTGTTTAAGTGAAATTGTTTTACCTTGCAAATAAACTGTGTAAAGTGAACACCAATATCCCACATAAAAAGGGAAGGTAACACACAACAATTAGAATTTTTACATGGTTATTCACATACCACCTAAAATCCTCTTAGACACCACCAGTAGCACCCATGTTGACTTTGTGTCCTCTTCCACTGGGCTCTGAGCTCTCTAAGCGTAGCAATTATAGTCTCAATTCTATTTCACCAGCTAGAGAACAGTGCACTATGAGCAGAAAGTTCTCTGGAACCATTTGCTGAATGAATACTTGTCAACAAACTGTTAAGAGTGATAGGCCCCTACAAAGATGCTCATGCTTTAGCGGGCGGCTTCCTAAGGCCCTAAAACCTTCATATCCTAAAGGCAATGGATCTCTCCAATGCAGCATTCCTCAAAATGTGGTCTGAGAACCACCTGTATCAGCATCACCCTGAGAGCTTGCTAAAAAGGCAGATTCCAACCCTAGTCAGAACGTATTGAATCAGAACCTCTGTACATAAAGTACAGCCTAGTGGTAAAATTTCAGGTATTGACATATAGTAGTAGTAACAGTAGTACTAAAAACAGCTAACACTCTCTTTGTTTTGCATATGTACCAGGACTTATGCTAAACATATTACATACATTATCTCACCTAATCTGCTTATCAATTCAATGAGGTAGGTGCTTGCCAAAGTCACAGAACTATTCAGGGGCAGGGACCATTTAGGCCAGGCAGCCTGACTCCGGAACCAAATTCTCAATGACAGTACTATACTCATGAGTAGAACAGAAGTTTCTGGAGAGAAGAACTATGGATCAATCCATGGGTCCTTTGGATCTCACCATGTATTTTTCCGTTTATAAGCTCAGATCTGCCTGCAGTATAGTCATCAGCCAAGTAGAAAGCATCACACACAAAAATTATATTTTGGCTCATCATGTGCATTCAAAGTGCAACCTATCAAAGTTGACTGAATACAACTGGAATAAAAAAGCATTCCTCATTATCAAGGGAATAGGGACCTCCATTACTTGGGGGGACAAAGCTGCCCTTTCAGAGTCAGAAGACCACACTGAGGAAGCCACAGTCTCTAACCTTCAAGAAGTGGTCGAATGTTCTCATAAGTGAGCTGTCTCAATCTGAAATACTGAGTTCCCTGACACTGTAGATGAACACTGCAAATGAGCTAAATCATCAGTGTCCAGATATTCTAGAGATTTCTGCCCCAGGGAGAATTAAAGTTGATTAACTCCTGAGACAGTCTCCAAATCTAACTTTGGGATGCTTCCATCTTGCAAATAACAAAAAGAAAATCAATTTAAAGTACTGTTTGAAATAGATACATTTGTGTTCTGCTTTAAAAAAAAAAAAAAAAAAAGAACAACAACAACAACAAAGAAGAAAGAAAAAAATGGAAAAAAAGAAAAGGAACCCCACTGGCTGATGTTAAGAATCATAGAAGTCTCATAAACACTATGGAAGAACAGACCAGATGCAAGCATTGCTGAGCAGGCATATTATTAATCATGAGTCAAAAAGAAAACAAAAAACGCACTGAGTTGGGTGACATCCATTCTGGAAATATTTAGCACAGCCTGGTTCCTGCTGAAGTCCCGATGTGGGAGTTTACAGTTCAGTGCCCAATGGAAACATTTACCTTAGAAAGAGCTGAACACCATGCACATTCTTGTTCCATGCAATTATCAATCTCAGTGGTGGCAAAAAGATTCTTAAATAAATAGGCTACACTGCCTGTTCTTGAGTCTTCTGATTTAATAAACCAAAGAGATAGGAACCATCTTTATCTAAACTGGATTAGTAGGTCAGTGATGAGCAATTGTTATTATAGAAGAGTCATTTCTGAAATAGTCACCACGAGAAGAAAGTCCTAGAATGAGTCCCTTTAGTGTTTTTTGTTGCTGTGAACTTCGTTTGGATACTTTGTTTGGAATTTTGGATGAAAAGCCACATATATAGGCCATGTTCCCAGGGCTGTTGTTAGGCTGGCTGGACATTTCAACAGTATTAAAAGCTGCTTATTAACAAACTGTTGTGATTACAGGGGTAAGGAGAGAAAATGAATGGGAAATATCAGAGAGGGTGACAAAACATGAGAGACTCCTAACTCTGGGAAACAAACAAGAGGTAGTGAAAAGGGAGGTGGGTGGGAGGATGGGGTGACTGGGTGACAGACACTGAGGGGGGCACTTGACGGGATGATCACTGGCTGTTATGCTATATGTTGGCAAATCGAACTCCAGTAAAAAAATATACAGAAAAAAAAAAAAAAAAAGACTGTTGTGAGTACACAAATCTGCCCTCAGTGCTATGAGGCTTTTATGTGGCTCAAATAACTTCCTGTATGTAGGTGGCAATCATGGGGTTGGCCATTTTTTTTTCTCCTTGTTAGTATTTTTGTTCACTTAGCTCTTTAGCTAGTTGTTATGCTGCTGCCATGGTTTTGACTTCCAATTTTTTTTCATTTGTTAATTTGTTTCCAATGTAACTACTTGTGGAAAGAAACATTTAGAGTTACTTTGCATAAATGGAGTTATTTGGGAAGTATATTTTCTTGGACTTTTGCATTTCCTTTGGATCTCTTGTTCAGAGAATACCATCTTCTCTGGATATAAAATTCTTGGAACACAGCTGAGATCACTTGGATACTCTGTGTCCTTCTGATGTTAGTTATTTAATGTGAAAAGGCTGAAACTAATTTGATTTTTGTCCTTTTAAAATTACCTCTTTTCTTTTTTTCCTCTAATTTTCTGTTTGGAAGATTGTCCCCAAAACTTGAAATCCTTACCAGGATTTGTCTTGACATAGAGTCTATTTAAGGTTTGGTGGGAAAATCTGGGAAACAATTTCTATCCAAGTGGGTTTTTGTTGTTTTGTTTTGGAAGATTTTCCTTGATTGTTCATTTAATCATTACAGATAATCTCTTTGCTCTATATTTTTCTTCCAATATTCTTATCATTTGTAGGTTACACTTGTCACCTCTGGTTTCTGTATCTCTCCCTGCCTTTCATCTAAATCACCTTTCCCTGCATTCTTTCTAAAATGTATCTCCTGGTGGCACCTGGGTAGTTCAATCGGTTAATTATCTTCCTTTGGCTCAGGTCATGAACTCAGGGTCCTGGGATCAAGCCCCACATTGGACTCCCTGCTCAGTGGGGAATCAGCTTCTCCTTCTGCCCCTCCTTCCTGCTCTTGTGCATGCTCTCTCTCTTACTCTCTTACTCTCTTGCTCTCTCTCTCTCTCTCTCTCAAATAAATAAAATCTTAAAACAAAATAAAATAAAATGTATCTCCTGTTCCTGATGACATTTCTACAGTATAGACTCCATTTTTCCCTGCTTCTAATCAACAATCCCAGTTGTGACTTTCATTTTGTTTTACTTTCTTTCATCCCAGACATTTTAAGAAATTATATCCTCTATTTATCTCATTCAGGATGAAGTATTTTCAAAATTGTGCTTCTGCCCATTGGAAAGTTTATTTCAAGAGAAGAACTTTCCCCTGCACTTCTGACACTTGACTCTCCTCCCCTGGTGCTACAGAGTTTCTCCCCACACCCAGGGAGTTCTTCATTTGGCGCAAGTTCCACGGGTGTTTGTACAGTCTTGATCTTTCTCAGGTTCTGGCTGGGACAAGTAGTTTTTTGGGTTTGGGATTTTTAAAATATATATACATTCTTATTTTCTTCAACCTATGTCCACGGGGAACATGGAAATCTTAGTGTGATAAGCTTGAGGAGTGGCACCCCAAAATATACCACTTTGGCATAAGGATTATTTTAAGCTAAAGATTCTTCAAAAAGCAAGAAGGAAATTCCGATCTTTCCTTTTCTTCCTGAAAACGAGAGATAAAAACTCCCATATGAAAGATACCCTCCCTGTACCAGAAAAAAAGAAACATTTTTTCAATGGTGAATCATAGAAAAGAAAAATCAACAGACCTTGTTAAAATAGTTCATATCTTCCTTTAGCCTCCCCACATAGTTTACTTTTTCCAAGTTGCTTCTCTTTGTTCAAGGCAGCACAAAACTATTTAGGTTTCACCATTTCATTGGGTCTTCCCTCCTTATGAGGACTCCCTTGACACATAAAACTCGTATTAAGTACATTTGTGTGGTATTTTCCTGTTAATCTGTCTTGCATTGGCCTTGTCCCTGTCCTTGTCCCTGTCACTCCACTTGAGAATCTCCCACCCGCATCCCTGAGCACTTATTGAAATCCTCCTTATCCCCAACCCCTGGGTTAGTCTCAGGGCCAATGTTATTAGTCTTAGCCCTGTTTTGTATCTCTCCTTCTACAAATCATTTCTCTGCCATGCTTCTTTTAATTCTCTTAGTATTTTCCACTCAAGGTGTATTAACAGGTCCTCAATATAAAATTTACTAATGCAATATTTTCTATTTTTTATATGAAGCATTCAAAATTACCTCCTTGAGGGTTTTCTGGTTTTGCTGACCAGGTCTGGAATTGGCTTCTGATCAATATTTATTAAAGTGAGAAGTATTCTTCTGCTCTTTTAGAGAATATGAACAACTTTCCAGTTACCCACGTTCCATATTTCAAGAATGGACTAGATTTCCACTTCCTCTTTCCCATCAGATCGGCATCTGAGCCTCAGCTGTTGATCTGCAGCCACAGGGCCTAGCACAGGCTTCCATACTTCTACTAAGTGAGTGTGTTCATCTCTGAGATGTGAGGGGAGAACCTCTATGGGTCTGCTTAAGAAAAATCAAGTCTTGCACGGTTTGTCGGGACGGAGGATGTTAGCAAGCAGCCCCTACGCTGAATCTAGCACGCATGTGTTGCATGGCTTGTATCATGTCTTTAAAAATTGCCAAGTTAGTTGTTAATGTATAAGCCCCTGGATTTATTGCTGAAATATCCAGATTTTGACTAGGATGGTTAGCACTTTCTGCGGTTACCAGCTGTCTCTGGCACCACCTGCTGGCCACATCACTCAGTGCATCCATCAGACAGTTGACTACAAAGATGAGGTCCCTAAAGGTGAACCAGAATCCATTTGCCTTGAGGATCAGAAACATCCCTTAAAGGCCAATGTTCCAAGGCTCAGATGGACACAACAGTAAGTTCTTCCCAAGAAAATCTCTGTTTATTCTTCTTCTGCTTTCTAGGGTCAAAACGTGTGCTTTATTGTGGTTGTTGTTTTAATAAATACAGCCACTATTGTGTATGGTTGAATGACCATAATCATGACACTGCCTTCCCCATCTAGTGAGTTTACTATGTAGTCTGCACTGCATTACCTCACGATATTCCCAAAATGGAAGGTGCTGGTAATAGAAGGGCAGACACCTGAGTCCACTTCTCAAAGACCACCCCTCAGCCACGTGGCCTTGATAAAGTCACTTCTCCCTGCAGTGCCTTTAGTGAGTGCTAGCTCACCAACACTGAACTCCTCTCCAACTGAGATAATCCTATAAAGCTGTGAACACAGGCATCTTGTTGTATTGCACCTCACAGATATCCAACTGTTTACAAACTGAAGCTGTATAGCAACCCTGTCTGGAGCAAGTCTATTGGCACAATTTTCCAACAGCATTTGCTCACTTCATGTATCTGTGCCACATGTGGGTAATTCTCACAATATTTTAGGCTTTTTTATTATGATTGTATTTGTAATGGGGCTCTGTGACCAGTGACTACACCTTTTAACTTTAATTTTTTAATTAAGATATATACATGTTTTTAGATTTAATAGGCTACAGTATAGGGTAAACATATGCACTGGGAAACCAGAAAATTCATTGGACTTGCTTTGTTACAGTATTCACTCTTTTGCATGGTCTGAAATTGTACCTGTGGTATCTCTAAGGGGCACCTGATTAGGGTCAGGCCCTCAGGCACCATCCAAACCCATGCTGTCCAGTATGAAGCTACCAGCCATGTATGACTATTGAGAACCTGAAATGTAGCTAATCCAATCTGAAATATGCAATAAATATAGAATGTATACTGAATTTTGAAGACAATATGAAAAAAAGAATATAAAAATACCACATTCAGGGTTACCTGGGTGGCACAGTCGGTTAAGCATCTGCCCTAAGCTCAGGTCATGATCCCAGAGTGTTAGGATCAAGTCCTGCATCAGGCTCCCTGCTCTGTAGGGAGCCTTCTTCTCCCTCTCCCTCTGCCTGCCGTTCCCCCTGCCTATGCTCTCTCTCTGTTGAATAAATGAACAAAATCTTTTTTTAAAAATACCACATTCATATTTTTATATTGATTGCAAGTTGTTATGATAATATTTTGATTATATTCAGTTAAATAAAATGCTATTAAAATTCATTCCACCAGTTTCTTCTTAATTTTTTATTGTGACACTAGATAATTTTAAATTGTACACATGATTCATGTCATATTTCCACCGAATAGCACTGCTCTAAACAGCTGAATGTTTAAAGCACACAGTTATCTTACATAGCAGCAGGAAGAGCAATTCTATATCCAGGACCTTTTTAATTTGTGTATTTTGTCCTTTTATGTATGAATCTCTATGATAAATATAAATACCTGGGTCTTCTGTTCATAGGATGGTCACTTTAGTCTGTCAGCACCTGTGAATCTTGAAGATGGCCTCCTGGGAGCAGGAGTCAGGCTGCCTGGGAAATCTCATGAAATCTTCTCTACAAGGCATCTTAAAGAGGTGCTCTGGTTCAGAGATAGAATTAGAGGGAGTCAGCAGCGACTGAAGAAGAACTATAAATAACTAATACACTTATGAAAATGCTCTCTCATGCTGATAATCAAAGAAATGAAATTAAAACATGAGATTTCATTTTTAGTCTGTCAGGACACAGAATTTTTTTTAATTATAGCCAAAGTTAGCAAGAGTATATAGAAATCAGTATATGTATTCCCTGCCTGGGAGAGTTGAAGTTTACACAGCCTTTCTAGGGGGTAAGTTAGCAATATGGAAAAACAGCCTTAGAACTGCACATGTCCTCTGAGCAAGCAAGTCCACCTCTAGGGATTTCATCTAAAGCAATCGTCATGGCTGTGCACATTAACTTTTCTGTAAGGATATTCATTATTTTGCAAATTATAACAAAAATAACATCAAATAGAGGACTTTTTAAAATTAAGTCATATTGAAAAAATAAAATGCTGCCATTAAAAATTATGCAACAGACTATTCAATGATAAATTCCTCCTCCCCCTCCTCCTCCATCCACACTCTTCAATTCAGCGTGTGTGATCTTTTTATGGTGAAGCAGACTGTGTCACTCTCCTGTTTAAAACCTTCACTATTAAAAAACAAATTAAAAAAAAAACCTTCACTATTGTGGCACCTGCGGGGCTCAGTCGGTTAAGTAACCAACTCTTGATTTCAGCTCAGGTCATGATCTTGGAGTCATGAGATGGAGCCCTGAGAGGGCTCTCTGCTGGAGATTGTCTCTCTCCCTCTCCCCCTCCCCCAACTCTAAATAAATAAATAAATAAATCTTAAAAAAATAAATCCTTCACTCTCTTAATTGGGTGTTAGGATGAAGCCCTTAATCCACGTATGGCCCTGGGGTCTGGGCCTGACTCCCTCTCCAGCTTCATCTCCCGCCAGGCTCCTCCCTCTGCTCCCGTCCTACTGGCCACAGGGACCCTCTTTCAGCCCCATGGGCCTAGAAAGCTCTTGTTGGCTCTGGGTCTTCATTCATATCACTCTGCTAAGATGCTGCCTGCACCCCACTCTTTCTGGCAAAAACCTCCTCATTCTAGAAGGCTCATGTTAAGTGCCGCTTCCCCAGAAAACCATTCCCTAACCCCTCCCTGTAAATTAGGTCTCTTTGTTTCCTAGCATCTTCTCTTCCTCCCTGTGACTTCTCAGTTTCTGACTCTGCATTTATTACTGTGATTATTTGTGGAATGCCAGTCTCCCCACCTCCCTGTAGGACTTTGCTCATATCTGGCATGCAGGAGATGTCCCATAAATGCATGCTGACCAGGGGCACCTGGGTGGCTCAGTGGTTGAGCATCTATCTGCCTTTGGCTCAGGGTGTGATCCTAGGTCAAGTCCCGTGGGGGGAGCCTGCTACCCCTTCTGCCTATGTCTCTGCCTCTCTCTGTGTGTCTCTCATGAATAAATAAATAAATAATATTTTTTAAAAATGCATGCTGAACAAATGAATGATATTTAATTCATAAAAAGCAGGTTATACTAAACGAAGTCAGACACAGAAAGACAAATACTATATTATCTCACTTATATGTAAAATCTTAAAAAAGAGAGAAAGAAAAAGCCAAACTCACAGTTATAGAAAACAGATTGACAGAGGCAAGGGGGGTGGGCAGGGGGGAATGGGCGAAGCTGATAAAAATAAATAAGTCCTGGTGATGTAAGTTACAGCACAGTGACTATAGCTAATAACTTTGCATTGCATATTTGGAAGTTGCTAAGAGAAGTAGATCTTAAAAGATCTCATCACAAGGGGAAAAAATGTGCAACTATGTTGAGGTGACAGATGTTGACTAGATGTATTGTGGTGATCATTTCACAATAAATACGAATATCAAATCATTGTGTGGTGTACCTGAAACTAGTATCATGTTGTGTTATATCTCAATTTTTGAAAGGCAGGTCATAAAATGGTGTAATAGGATTTTAGTATCAATGTGCATATGCATATGATTCTAACATCTAGACGTAGAAAATAAAAAAGACCAGAGGAAAATCCAAACTGTTCATAGAAATGTTTCTGTGTCATGATGTTACTTTGCTTCTTTCATTCTGATTTTCTACAGGGAACATATCTAACTTTCAAAATCAGGAGAAAATTTATTTCAAAAATACTAATAATCACAAAAGCCCTGGGTTTGAGTCTCCACTCTTAACGCAAGTTTGATCTCGGGAAATCTCAGTCAGCTCTTCACAGACTCTTCACTATAAATGGGGACAAGGACACCTGCCCTGACTATTGATAGGAGAATTAATGGAATAATATACTTGTAAAGTTTTGCACATATTACAGTAATTACTCGGGTGCTTTAGGGTGTGAGATGGACCCACTGTGTAGGGTGACTGGCATTTGCCCAGTGGTTGTGTACTTTGCAAATACCGCAAGGAAATGAGTTGGGTAAATGGAAGCTGTGTCTTTTGATGGACACCTTGATAGTCATCACCACCCAGTGAGGTGAGGCTTGGGCTTTGTTAATGCAGAAGGAGAGCCACTCTGGGGAGAGAAGTGTAAGGAATGTTACAGAACAAGGATATTGCCTCTCCTTTCCCCAAGACCAAAAGCTGGGGAAACAGGTGGCCTCCCTGCTGGCTCTCAGCAAGGGTGAGAAAGATGCAAACGGCAACATGCAGCTATTGGGAGAGACAGTATTTTTTTTGTACTGAATAACTCAACTTGGTGGACTCTTTCTACAGTCTCTTGGTAAAAATCCAATGATTATGGGCATTCTTTCGGGGTTCTTTCTCTTCAGTCTTTTGCTTGTTGAATGCAACTTCGAAGAAGAGCTGCTCTGATTCTGATGGAAGAAAGCAGCTTATTCAACTTATTCCATAAATATTTATTGAGCATTTGTAAGTGGTGAGGCACTATGCTAGGAGCAGAGGATCAAGTGGATGAACAAGGCACTGCCCTTGCATTCAAATAGCACAATCTAATCATTATGATCTCCTGATTGTAAATTCCCTTAACCTCCCCCCACCCTGCACTGCCCACTTCCTGACTTCTTGCTCTGTGTCCCCACCACCCCCATTTTAGCATTTATCCCACTGAACTGTACTCATGAACCTTGGAGCCTATCTCATTTAGCCTGTAATCTCCTTGAGGACACAGACACTACTCTGAATCTGCATCTGCAGCATAAGTCTGTTATATATGGTGCTCAATGAATCAGCAAGTGAACAAATGACTTAAATAATTTCGTAAGCAAATGCCAATAAAATAGGGAAGATGATCTAGGAAGTAACTGTTCAGTTAGGCTTCATGCTTTGCAAACTGAGTAGAGATATCCGCTACCTTCACACCTGTGTCCTTTCTACAGGAAATAGACTGGGGGTTCACCTAGAGGATAGGTACAGGAATAAGGAGCTGTTTCTCCAAAGCTCTCTCTAATCCAGATGTATGTCTGATACAGGTGCTTCAGTGCCCCTGGAGAAGCTCACAGCTAACAGGATTCCAACAGACTAAGAGTTCCTCCTAAGAGAAGTCATTGTATTTACTGAAGGCTATCAAAGATATAGGTCATCACTACCCTCCCCCCATTATCACAAGGTATAAAACTGGACAAAACTGTATAACAGCTTGTGTACCCAATGGCAAGGGCCATATTCTGAGAAACACAGGAAGAAACTGAAGATAAATAGTTCAGAAGAAACAAAGTTCAGGGAAGATGTAATAACTGATTTCAAACATCAGAATGGGGATCCCTGGGTGGCTCAGCGGTTTAGCGCCTGCCTTTGTCCTGGGCCTGATCCTGGAGTCCCATATCAGGCTCCCTGCATGAAGCCTGCTTCTCCCTCTACCTGTGTCTCTGCCTCTGTGTCTCTGTCATGAATAAATGGATAAAATCTTTAAAAAAAAATCAGAATGACCAAAGTTAGAAAATAAATGATATTTTTTCCTTAATGCCCCCCAAGGTCAAAGCTAGGCCCCCACAGGTGGGTATTAGAGAGAGGTGGGTTCCATGAGAGACTTCTAACTCTGGGAAGCAAACAAGGGGTAGTGGAAGGGGGGATGGGGTGACTGGGTGACAGGCACTGAGGGGGGCACTTGACGGGATGAGCATTGGGTATTATACTATATGTTGGCAAATCGAACTCCAATAAAAATATATATACAAAAAAAGAGAGAGAGAGAGATGGGTTCCTGGCTCAATGGAAGAGGTACAAGTCAGGAAATGATTATAAAGGATGCATGTTGGTAACTCAAGGTCAAAGGCAATAACACAAAACAGAACTGCCTTTGAAATGTTTCTTTCCAAGTTCACAAATACAATGCTGGATATGCTTGCTAAGGATACTTAACTGAATCACTTAGTTCCCTTCTACTAGGAAAGGATGCCAAAGCTAACATCCTGTGAGTGCTCTTCTCAGATTGATGGACTCATGGCTTTGAAGGGGCTTTGGCTTTTCGGCAACTTGCCCCCTTCATAACAGCTCTACTTACTTTGAGTGCACTTTTGACCTGTTCAAGTCCACAAGGCTCAGCTAACATTTCTATAATGAAATGTCCATGGATCGCTGTGGGCCACAATTATCCCTCCGTTCTTCAAAACTCATCGCCAGGGTCCTTCTGCTTTGACCTCTTTGGACTTGTCATTTCAGCTGTTCAAGTATTTATGTTTGCCCTCCAGTTAGATTCTAGTCTCCTTAAAGGAAGATGCTATATGCTTTTAATCCACAGGGACTAACAGAGTTTCTCACATTTAACAGGCCCTCAATAAATGTCCACAGATCTGGTGCTGCTGGATTCAAGCCAGAGAATGGAGGGAACCCATTCTGTCAAGGTCTTGGAAAACATCTGTGTTTTTTCAGCACAGCATTTGCCATCCATCATAGAGGAGATTGAAACAGAAAGAAGTCAAGCAAAGTACAAGGTCATTCGCAGGAGCCCCAGCAACTCCATTCTCCAAGGTTGGAATGTTCTCTCCCTCTCTCCAAACAGCAGACCAGATGGTCTCCTAAATCTTGGCTTTCATGGTTTAACTCTAATTACAATGTTAGTTAGCAATGAGCTCGGTGATTCAAAATCACTAGTAGATACTTTCCAGGCAGTCGAGCTTTTTTTTTTTCTGCTCTCACTACCAACAGGGCGGCTTTGTCATCAGCCTTGCTTTTGCCTCCTGTATTATAATTGCCTAGCTGTTTAGAAAATGAAATGAGCTCAAGACTACCAAACCTAGCTGAAAACAGTGAGCACTCCAGGAGACAGGAGGTAGCAGCAGCCAGATGGCTAAGTAGCCTCTGATGATATTGCAGTCAAATTGGGAGACACAAATCAGAGAATGCTCCTCAGTTGTGCAAATGCCATGTACCAGGTGTGGAACTCAGAGGTGCACATGTGTTTGCCTAGTCATTTTGTGAATGTGGGTGAGAAGAAACCCTTACAAGTGAATCCCTGGAATTGTAAATGTTAGAAAGAACTTTTCAAGGTCATCTCATCAAGACCTTTCCAAATACACAAATGCTCCATTAAAAGGACTCACTCAAGTTCTGGTTCAAACTTCCCATAAAGGAAATTCATAAAAGGGCCTCCTCATCCATCAGATAAACCTTTTCAAATAATTAAAGAAGATCTCATGTCCCCCCAAATCTTTACTTGTTTAAATATTCCCCCAAGTACTTAACTACACTACTTGTTTTAATCTCAAATTTCTGCCCTTAACCTCACCATATATTTTCCCCAGGGAATCTATTCCCCACCAGAGCCCTGCTGAGGTGGCTTGATCAGGTTCCATACCACATGACCCTACCTCCTGGTCATGGTTGATTGGTCCAGAGGTGGACACCTAGCATAAGCACAGCTACCCATTGGCATCCTGCATCATCAGTCTGGCAAGAAAGATGAGCTGGGCCAATCTGGTTACCCTCCTAAAAACTGGGACCTTGGTAGCTGAGAGATTGTTGTCATTCAACTGTGGGCTGCTAAATTGGAGGGTTATGCAGTCAGGGTAGGAGTAGCCATTTGAGGCCAGGAGCAGGATGAGTAAGCAAAGGAAGGAAGCATTTTAGGAAAGACAGAATATTGGAACAGATGTAGAGAGAGAAGCAGAGTCCCCACCAAGTAAGATTGAGATGAGAAAAAGACCATTCCTGCCTACCCCAAGACTTGAGTCGTAGCTTTTTCGGGATCCCAGGGCTCCTCAGCCTTTAATTAAAGGATGAGGAAAATTGAAAGAATCTCTATTCCTTGCAACTCTAAGATGCTGGGCTAGGAACTCTCTTTTCTAGTGGCTCTCCCCTTGAAGGGCAGTCATACATTTCCATGCTACTCCAAGGGTAGACTTTTTTCAATTGGGTTTGCCATATGTGTATGTGTGTGTATGTGCACATATGTGTATGATAGATACCACATACATTATAAAGTCTGTCTAAATGAAACAACTTAGAAATGACAGCATGTGACAACCATGCAGATATTTATTGTATGCTCACTGCCCACAATGTATATAGTACTGGATACAAAGTAGTAGTGGCCATGTTCAAGGAGGGTAGAAAGTCCAGTAGTGAAGTAAATGCAGTCACATAAAACACAGCAGATTGTTATATGCTACAGTTAAAGATATGCTACAGTTAAAGATATGGGGGGGGGGGCGCCATTATTTTTTCTCTCATTCCTTTCTGTACTATCAGATTTTTCCAACAAAACACACGCATGATTTTTTATGTCAAGAAATATTATCTGGGCATGGAAATTATGGGTACTTTCTTTTGTTTTCTCCCATTTATTTTTGACTATGAAAAAAAGCTTTGGATTTTTAATAAATGCAAAGTTAAGATAAAAGAGAAATTTAAGATAAATAATTTCATGAGAAATTTAAGATAAAATACAGACATCAACACATTTGGAAATACAGGGGAGAGAAAATTCCTGACTGGGGAGATCCAGAAAGATGTGGTAATGACACCATTTCATTAGGACTATGACAGATGGAAAAATAAAATAGGAGGCTATGTGAGGAGAAGATCCTCCAGGGATCTGCAAAAAAATAGCTAAGGCAGAAAGGCACGATACAAGGTGGTATGTCCAGGGTGAGCAATCCAGCATAGCTGAACAATGGCTATAAGGCAGGGAAAAGCACAAAGGTTATTTGGCCCAATTTGTGGAAGGTCTTGAATGCCCAGCAAAGGAAAGACATGGTCAGAGTTTTGCTTAAGATGGCAGCAAAGAGAATGGAAATGAAAAGAAAGAGCTTAGAAGCAGGATCAGTAGTGAGAAGTCATTGCAATATCATTTCCCAAAAAAAGTGACCTTTTGTTCATGTGAAGCTATCAACATGAAAGTTATATTGTATGATGAGCATGTTTGGAATCGCCTTGAAACATGTTTCAAGGCACCTGTGACTACATATCTTTTTTATCCATTTCATTCATTTTAAGCTAACTGTGTCATCCAGATTGCTTGCTGGCAAAATTGAATTCAAGTACTTCTGTCTTTTCCTTGGGGGATGCAGGGAAGTATTGGGGAGGGCTTGTGTGAGAAGCCAATAACCAAATAAATCTGTGAAGATGAAAGTGAAAGTAGGGTAAAAATGAAGACAGCATTGAAAACTTCATCTATAGTTTCATCAGGAAGAAGGTAATGGTGGCCATGTGTCAGAACTTCAAGCAGCTTCTCCAGCTTAAGCTTATTCCATGTGGTTGGGTTGTGAATACTACACTCTTCCCTCCACGAGGAGTTTTAAAATATTACTACATGGCTTTGATCAACTAAAAAGATGTACTTCTTCATGTGTCAATGCCCACATGAACTTACAGAAAATTCAGGAATCAAAGTTCAGCCTCATTCAGCCTAGAACCCAGACCTAGCATCAACAGATCACAGTTTATTCTAATTTGTGGCAACTTTCTATTCACTGGGATGGTAGTTTGAGGCATTCAGCAAGGTTGTAACACACTATTAGAGAGTCTTTACTTCCAGATTCAAAGACTGCTTACAGAAAGGTGAGCCACAGTCACTGAAAGTGATCAACCTTATTTCACAGAATAATCTTGCTCGTTTATCACTCAATAAACTGTTTCTTTGCAGAAATAAATGCTTGAGAACTTTACTGCCCACACAAGAGATCATGAAGCCAAGCTAAGAGGCAAGGAAATGGGAAGTGTGCAGTGGGATGGGAAGAGAAGACACTTGAGAGGTAGGAATTACAATATCTGATGACTAAGTATAAAGATCGAGAAGGAGAGAAGAAACAAAGGTGGTGCCTTTCCTCCATCAATAATTAGGCACGTGTGCCCACTATGTCTTCCACATTGTGCTGGGTGGGGAGGTTACACCTGTGAGGGAGCCCTCATGTTGCTCGCTCTCTGGTAACCATGACAAACAAGTGAGTAGGAGATCACAACAAAGTGGAGAAACAAGATGACGCTGTGGAAATGGTTAGAGGAGAATTCTAACATAGCCAAGAGGCATCAGAAAAGATTGCCAAGTAGAATGAATAATAAGAGGTACTGTATAAAAGTAAGCCATGTGAATGGCAGATCACAAGAGGAAGTGATTCAAGGCATATACCCTGAGTCAGATGTTGCAGATTCAAATCCTGGCTCTGATACTTGCCAGTGGTGTGACAAGTTACTAATTCACTTTGTGTCTCATTGGCCTTATATATTAAGTGGGCATAATAATTCCTTCTTTGCAGAGCTGTGGTAAGGACCATATTAAATCAACTAACAAAGCTCTCGGCACAGTGACTGGCACATGGTAAGTGTGAAGTGAATGGTAACACTATTTCTGAGAAGAAACAGCATGTGCAAGGCTATAAGGTACAAAAGAATATGTGAAAAGGCTGTAAGGTAGGAAAGAACGTTCAAGGGAAGTAGTTCAGTGTTGACGAAGTGAACAATATGTGTCAGAGGAACCGGAAATGCTGAGCCTAGAGAGGGAAGCAAAGGCGAGATGGGGGAGGCTCTTCTAATATTACCTAGATGGCCAATAGGATGCAGTAATGTTACTTGAAAAGACACAAACTTGGAGAGAAATCTAGCACGTTCTTCAGGGTTTCATAGTCTTGGGGATTACTTAACAATCATTTTATAACTACTCCCATGAGGAAGCATGCATTTCCCAGAGGAGAAAACAATGGAGATGAGACTGAAGTAAAAGCCATAAATGTCAGGTCAGTAGTGGGAAGCAGCCAAGGAGTCAGGAATGGTAGGAAACAAGGAGGTAGCCAAGCCCTTGGATCAAATTCCTCAGAGAAGGAATTGGGCCCATTTCAATAATGTGACAGAAGGAAAAGTTACTTTATCAAAACTATTTCTGACCTGGCAACTTACTAGTGACAAAACCACTCCCTTCCTCCATGTCTTAGTAAACAGGGGAGTAGCCTAGCTTGGTCCTTTTCAACCTAGGAACGGCACCTAGGAATCCATGAAGATGCTAAAGAGAGGTTCACACTCTCTTGTCAACACACTTTTTTAAGACCCCAAGGCAATGCTACTTCTTTCAAAGCTCCAGTAGACATGGTACATCTTCAATTGATTCATAATCATTAGGAGACTACATCATTTGTTTGTTTTTCAAAAAATTGAAAAAAATATATAATAAAAGGAGGACTGGTAGTAAAGAAGTTTGAGAACACTGGACCAAATCGTTTCAAAAGACCATTCGGGTTCTAACATTCCAGAATCCTACTTTCACCTACAGTAGGTATTGGGCCTATAAAAGTCAATGTCTTTGAGGTTAAAAACATGGGATTCAGAGTCAGAAAGACCTGGGTTCAAATCCCAGTTCTAGTACTTGCAAGATAAATGCCCACAGCCAAATTATTTAACCTCTATAAATTGCAATTTTGTAATAACTAAATTGAGATTAAAATAACATTTTCCTGACAAAGTTGTTGGAAGGAGTGAAATAATACAAACTTCAGTCATTGGTGTATTCCTTCCTGATCTTTACCATATCTGCTAAAACCTGAAATATTAGTCAGATAATATTTTTCTTTAAATCAATTTATGTTTTCACTTAAGTCAATGTACTGTAACAGGAAACTTTAAATTGTTATCATAAATAGAAAACCAGTATCACCATAAATTGATAGTAACCATAAGAGATGCCAATAAAAATCATATTGAAAATTTTGTCACAGTAAATAACAATTACATTTTTGTTAGATTATAGCTAAATACTATTTCCTGCTTAAGGCTCTGGGCCTGAGGCTATCCTCTCTTCATTAAAATGGAGATTAGCGTGCATTAAGAATAGAGTCAAAAACACAGCAATTTCCAAAAGCTCAAAAGAGAGTTAAGAAGGAAACTTTCTACATGATTCAGTGCTATTCAGTGCTTCAACTGGTATTACCTAAAATAATCTCTCATAACACATATGCCACATTTGAGGTACACTGAGATAATGTATTCAGAGCTCTTGTCATTAGGCTTCTCATAAAGTCACTGGATAAGTGTTCATTTTATTGCTCTTGTTAAGAACCAAGCCACCTGGCCCTGACACAGGCCCCTGCCCTCCCCACCCCACACTGGCTAGAGGCAGCCTGGCCACATCACTGCAGAAGCCTCCATAAGGAGCATAGTCATTCACTCCTCCTGTCTTTCAAGATCACTTAGTCAGTTGGATACATCCAGGATACATCTTTAATTTACCCCTTTCTGTCCATTTCCATAATGACTGCCCATCATATAAACCTGGTTCTTATAACAATCTACCCTGCCTCCTTACCCTTCAAGATTCAGCTGGAAACATTGCACTAAGAAGACTTTCCTGGCCCTCAACCCCATGCCAGGCTGAGGCAACAACCCTAGACTGGTGTACAAACTTCTATAAACCTTGCTATATTGCAGTACTCTGTTTGTGTCTGTCTTCCCCACTCAATCATAAACCTCGGGAAGCCAGACGCTATGTTCAGTTCACCTTTGTATTTGTTTGTACTTAACATAATAGATACTGAGTTCAGTTTTCCTACAAGGACAGAAAAAAGAATGGATGGATGGATGGATAGAAAGAAGGGAAGGAGGAAGAGAATGAGAGAAGGAAGGAAGGAAGGAAGGAAGGAAGGAAGGAAGGAAGGAAGGAAGGAAGGAAGGAATAGTGGGTCTGACAATGATAGATCACATTGTTTCTGACTTCCTGATTTCCTAAAACAGAAGAAAAACAAGGTAATTCAGGCAGAGTTGGCTTAATTCCCTCTTGTCCAATTTCTGTACATCCCCTCCACACACCATCCGTGGCATTTTCCTCGTCTTACAAATACCTAAGGACTGTAGCCTTCACAGAAACTACCTTGGCTCCCTGCCAGAAAACAAACAAGCTTAAGAATAAAGAAAAATAAATAAATAACAACAGTGACATCTCGTACTTTGAGGTCTGGGAAATGAATTCCAAATGGGAGCTGAACTCCAAACCAAATGTTTGGCTTTCAGTGACAACCAGCTACTTGGCCGAAAGCCTCAGCCCCCTCCTGAGACCACTTAGAAAATGTTGGCCCAGAGCTCTTCCTGAGAACTGCTGTCTCCCCTACACCTTTCCTAAGCAAAGAAGAAATTACTGCCAAGAGAAAACAATCAAACTTGTCTACCAACTTCCTCAAGGCTGTTGTTTGTGGTTGATCTTTTTCTTACTTGGGAACTTTCCAAATAATTCCTCAGCAATTAGACTGTGTTTAGAGAAAGTCTACTCAAATCGGCTGATTAACACACCTCTCTCTCTCTCTCTCCCTCTCTCTCTCTCTCTCTCTCATACAGACACACACACACATGAAATCAGACTGTTAATCTGGTGACTCTGTGCTATTCAGATTGCGCAGAAATTTAGGTCTCACAGCATGTAGCTACTTACACACCCTGCACTTGGGAACAAAATGAGCTTCCAGAATGTGGACAAAATTGAGAAGAGGGACCACGGAGGCTCCAAGGCATGCCAGGAGGGGACACTGGGAAAAATGCACACAGTAAAAGAAAACATTTCCTGTGTACCTGACTCAGCTAGACTAAGCTTCTGGAAAAATGTTAATAATGCTGGTTCTGACCGAAATCATGGAGTTATTTCTCTGCTCCCATCCTCTCTTTAAATTTCTCCTCAAGACCAATATCCCTGATGAACAAGACCAATATCCCTGATGAACACAGATGCAAAAATTCTCAACAAGATACTAGTCAATAGAATCCAACAATACATTAAGAAGATTATTCACCATGACCAAGTGGGATTTACCCCGGGATGCAAGGCTGGTTCAACACTAGTACAGCAATCAATGTGATTGATCATATCAGCAAGATAAAAAACAAGAACCATATGATCTTCTCAATAGATGTAGAGAAAGAATTTGACAAAATACAGCATCCATTCCTGATCAAACTCTTCAGGGTATAGGGATAGAGGGAACATTCCTCATCATCTTAAAAGCCATCTACAAAAAACCCACAGCAAATATCATTCTTAATGGGGAAACACTGGGAGCCTTTCCCCTACGATCAGGAACAAGACAGGGATGTCCACTCTCACCACTGCTATTCAACATAGTACTAGAAGTCCTAGCCTCAGCAATCAGGCACAAAAAGAAATAAAGGCATTCAAATTGCAAAGAAGAAGTCAAACTCACCCTCTTCGCAGATGACATGATACTGTACCTAGAAAACCCAAAAGACTCCACCTCAAGATTGCTAGAACTCATACAGCAATTCAGCAGTGTGGCAGGATACAAAATCAATGCCCAGAAATCAGTGGCATTTCTATATACTAACAATGAGACTGAAGAAAGAGAAATTAAGAAGTCAATCCCTTTGACAATTGCACCCAAAAGCATAAGATACCTAGGAATAAACCTAACCAAAGAGGTAAAGGATCTATACCCTGAAAACTACACAACACTTCTGAAAGAAATTGAGGAAGACACAAAGAGATGGAAAAATATTCCATGCTCATGGATTGGCAGAATTAATATTGTGAAAATGTCAATGCTACCCAGGGCAATTTACACATTTAATGCAATCCCTATCAAAATACCATGGACTTTCTTCAGAGAGTTGGAACAAATCATCTTAAGATTTGTGTGGAATCAGAAAAGACCTTGAATAGCCAGAGGAGTATTAAAAAAGAAAACCAGAGCTGGGGCTGGTTCACAATGCCAGATTTCAGGTTGTACTGCAAAGCTGTGATCATCAAGACAGTGTGGTATTGGCACAAAAGCAGACACATAGATCAATGGAACAGAATAGAATCCAGAAGTCGACCCTCAACTTTATGGTCAACTACTATTCGACAAAGCAGGAAAGACTATGCACTGGAAAAAGGACAGTCTCTTCAATAAATGGTGCTGGGAAAATTGGACACATGCAGAAGAATGAAACTAGACCACTCTCTTGCACCATACACTAAGATAAACTCAAAATGGATGAAAGATCTAAATGTGAGACAAGATTCCATCAAAATCCTAGAGGAGAACACAGGCAACACCCTTTTTGAACTTGCCCACAGCAACTTCTTGCAAGATACATCCATGAAGGCAAGAGAAACAAAAGCAAAAATGAATTATTGAGACTTCATCAAGATAAAAAGCTTCTGCACAGCAAAAGAAACAGTCAACAAAACTGAAAGACAACCTACAGAATGGGAGAAGATATTTGCAAATGACGTATCAGATAAAGGGCTAGTTTCCAAGATCTATAAGAACTTATTAAACTCAACAGCAAAGAAACAAACAATCCAATCATGAAATGGACAAAAGACATGAACAGAAATTTCACAGAGGAAGACATAGACATGGCCACCAAGCACATGAGAAAATGCTCCGCATCACTTGCCATCAGGGAAATACAAATCAAAACCACAATGAGATCCCACCTCACATCAGTGAGAATGGGGAAAATTAACAAGACAGGAAACAACAAATGTGGTAGAGGATGTGGAGAAAGTGCTCTTGCACTGTTGGTGGGAATGTGAACTGGTGCAGCCACTCTGGAAAACTGTGTGGAGGTTCCTCAAAGAGTTAAAAATAGACCTGCCCTACGACCCAGCAATTGCACTGCTGGGGATTTATCCCAAAGATACAGATGCAGTGAAACGCCAGGTCACCTGCACCCCAATGTTTATAGCAGGATTGTCCACAATAGCCAAACTGTGGAAGGAACCTCGGTGTCCATCAAAAGATGAATGGATAAAGAGGATGTGGTTTATGTATACAATGGAATATTACTCAGCCATCAGAAATGACAAATATCCACCATTTGCTTCAACATGGATGGAACTGAAGGGTATTATGCTGAGTGAAATAAGTCAATCGGAGAAGGACAAACATTATATGGTCTCATTTATTTGGGGAATATAAATAATAGTGAAAGGGAATAGAAGGGAAGGGAGCAGAAATGGGTAGGAAATATCAGAAAGGGAGACAGAACATAAAGACTCCTAACTCTGGGAAACGAACTAGGGGTGGTGGAAGGGGAGGAGGGCGGGGGGTCGGGGTGAATGGGTGATGGGCACTGAGGGGGGCACTTGACGGGATGAGCACTGGGTGTTATTCTGTATGTTGGCAAATCGAACACCAATAAAAAATAAATTTATTATTAAAAAATAAATAAATAAAAATAATAATAAAAAATAAAAAAAAATGTGGTCTATGTATACAATGGAATGTTCCTCAGCCATTAGAAACGACAAATACCCACCTTTTGCTTCTACATGGATGGAACTGGAGGGTATTATGCTGAGTGAAATAAGTCAATCGGAAAAGGGCAAACATTATATGGTCTCATTCATTTGGCTAATATAAAAATTAGTGAAAGGGAATAAAGGGAAAGGAGAGAAAATGAGTGAAAATATCAGCGAGGGTGACAAATATCAGTGAAGGAGACACCTAACTCTGGGAAATGAACAAGGGGTAGTGGTAGGGGAGGTGGACAGGGGGTTAGGGTGACTGGGTGATGGGCACTGAGGGGGGCACTTGGCGGGATGAGCACTGGGTGTTATGCTATATGTTGGCAAATTGAACTCCAATTAAAAAAATAAATTTTAAAAAATTTAAAAAATTAAAAATTCTCACCAAAAAAAAAAACAAACAAACAAACAAACAAGAACTTCTCCTCAGACCACATGTTGAAAAGCCAAGTTCAAGGCCTTACTTAGTTCTCATTTCCAATGCTACAATATTTGGCCTTAGCTTTCTTTCCACTAATGTCCCTGGTGGCAAGGTATCCATGACAACACAGGCAGGCCCACCATCCTGACTCCTCTGTTCTGGTCTTAACTCAGTCTGAGGGAAGCATTGAGCTCCAACTATACTATATGCAACAAAGCCAGTGAAGACCTAAACAGTCACAGAGCTTCGATGAGGGGCAGCCTTACAGACCAGATATACACAGATTTGGGAGAAATATTTGAGCTTCAGATCCAAGCTCAACTGTGCAAAGTACTCATACTTCTGAGCTTGAATTCCTCATCTGTAGGAATGTTCCCTGTTTTAAAGGATTAAATATGATGATGAAATTAAATGATGCTACATATATAATGTGCAGGATCTATTATGATGTAGGTGCTTCAACAAATGTTATTGAATGCTAAAAGAATGATGAATTCCCTTGTTCAGACTCCTAGTTAAGAAAATCCAGGCAGATCTTGGAGTCTCTAAGAGCAGTTTGCTCGGTCCCTGGATCCCATAAACCACTCCTCCTTGCCCCTATTCCCCAAGCACCAGGACACAGGCAGTAGGAGCAACTGGCCCCGTGCAGGAATTAAAGGGGAGCATTATCTTTAGAGAATTTAAAACCAACAAAAGTCAGTCTGATTTTATTTTCACCATACTCCAGAGATTCTAAGCACTGTCAGTGATAAAATACTCCTCCTCACCCCCATCCCCCACCTGCATCACTCAAGGATTATGCACCACATCTTGGCTGAGTCCTTGCCTGGCCTCACATTCTATCTGGATGGGTCAGAAGCCAAACACCTGGATTCATCCAGGAATCAGAGATACTCTTAGATCTTTGCCTGAATCTATCTATCCTTAGGCTTTTTGGTTTCAAACCAAAAGAGAAGAAACATTCTGAGAATAAGAGATAGTTATTCTAGGCCAGCAAGTACGTAAACAGGCCCAGACCAGAATAAGGGCCCAATTATCAGACAGAGCTCCACTCTCCTCTTTCACTGCCCCTTGTTTGGTGTCAATGGGCCTATTTCTTTGAAAATTGAAACTTGATCCTTAGGCCTCTATTTGGTTTTTATATATAGATAAAGGGGAGTGCAGGGAGAATCATGTGACCAAGCTAGAGGGGCTATCTAGTTCAACTTTTTAAAATGGGGTAACTGATGCTCAGAGAGGTAAAGTGATTGATCCAAAGTCACACAGCAAGAGAGCAGCAAAGGGGGTAATGAACACCTAACTGTGCCTTTGTGAAAAGTAAGGCAGTGCAAACAAAATGGCGTGCTCCCTGCTGGCACAAAGTAAGCAATTGGTAAGAATTAACTACCACTTCTATGTTGCTGCTGTTGTTTTTGTTAAAACAGGACTAGAACCCACATCTCCAGGTGTTGGGGAAGTCTCTTCCCAGCACCTAGCTCAGTAACCATCCAACCTGTGTGTGACCATCTCTGGTGTGAAACACTCCCCTCACCTCCAGAGACACCCCATCCTGCCTCCAGGCCCCTCTATGAAACAACTCCACTTTATAATGAGTTGATGTGAATCATCTATCCTCTCATCCCTTGTGTCCATTGGTGAGTCCTAGATTTAATCTCAGTAGCATCAAGCCTTTTACAAAGAGATTTGGATATTAAATCAGACCATGTTGGTCTCTGGATAGAGACCATCCAACTAGCCTGCCTGAGTGGTAAAAAAAAAAAAAAAAATTGTGTATATATATATATATTATCAGTCATTCACCTCAAGAAAGAAAAGGCCAGTCTTTATCTAACTAACAAAGAGGACACCTTCATCATGGCAAGCCTGCTGAATAAATCAAAACAATAAGTTTGCAGGAGGCAAATGCCCTCTATTAGATAAATTAAGATGAGTGCCTCAGTAGATGCCCATTATCCTGACAGGAGCAGAGAGGAGAGCTCGTGTCTGTCAATCTTCCCTCTGAAAAGACAGCACTGATTAGATGCTGACACGCAGTTGTGTCTGAAGAGCAGAAACAGACAACAAACAAAAGGGGTGCCTTGGACATCATCTTTCCACTCGATGTCACACAGAACATTTAACACAACCTTACAGCTCTACACAGCCTTTTGTACCCTTTAAAAGAATGTTTATCACTTTATTTGGCCCTCAAGGAAATTCTGTGATATGAATTTACAAAGGTGTTTGATTTTACAGATGTGGAAATTAAATAGAGAACAGCCGGCCATGGAATGGACAGGCCAATGATGCATTCACTGGGCAAGTGAGTGAATACCCAGCACTGGGCCAGGCTCTGCAGAGGTGAAGGGAAGCAAGACAGATACTCCTCTGCTTCCACAACCCTTAAAGAGAGAGAACACAGAAAATTAAACACATGTGTGGTCAGGTAAGTGCTCGGATTGGGGAAGCAGAGCGGGAGAAGCAGGAAACCTGGTTGAGGGTCCCCAGGGATGAATAGGAGGTGGCCAAGCAGAGACTCTAATCCTAGGAGGGCAGGCCTCACAGGGAAATCCAAGAATATAGGGCAGGCAAAGTGATGAGAAATACCAACAAGGCCTCACAAGAGAACACAGCAGGATACAGGAGACTGCTAAATAAGGAGATGGGAAATAGTTTGGTGAATCCAAATGCTTTAATACCCCACAGGCTCTGGGGGCTTCAGAATGTTCTGGAGTTTCACAGTGTTAGGGTGAGATATAATGAAATTTGACCACATTTGAAAGGTAAGGGGAAGCCAGAACAACTGCTTTTCCCTCCTGTCAGGCGCCCCCCACTGGCCCTCAGGTTTGCCTCTACTGGCAGGCCAGACAAGGCTAAACACTCAAGTCCCAAGACCTGGTTTTACCTGTAATTATATCCCTGCCAGCCTCCCTGCCTGTACAACAGCAGGATGTGCCAGAGTTGAGGGGCCCCTCCAGCTGGCCGGGCTGACAGGAAGAGGAAAAAGGCACTTATCTCCTCTCTCCCCTCTCAGCTGAAGGCCTGGACCTACAGAGACACCCCCCCCACCCCCACCCCCACCCCCACCCCACCCCCACCCCCGCCAGGCTGTGAAGAAGAGGATGGCGCAGGCTCTCTGCACAGGAAAGATATGTCACAACTCTGTAACATTGTCTCTGTGGACACTACCAGTTGATTTTTCAAGGAGCACAAATGAGAAATGCCTCAAATCTAAGGCGTCTCTATTTTGGGGTCAGATTGATGGTTCTTTTTGTGAACTCTGCATTTTTGAAACAGGTTTCACCCGGGATAGTTTATTCCCACTTTCATTCCCACATAAGGGGTGGGCAACATGATCCAAATGAATCCAGGTTTGCATCCTCTGTTTGGTTCCTTGAGCTTCTCCATTTGTCTGATTGCTTCTTGCCCTTCCCTTCCTCTCAAATTTGAGTTCTCTCCTGTAACCACTTTCTCCAGCTCTGAGTCCTACCCATTCCGATTTGTTTTCTAGATCTGTAAAATACTTTGCCTTTCCTCAGTCAACAAAATTTATTAAAGTTACTTTGTTATGAGTTGGCTATTGCAGTGCCCCTTCTCCGGCAGCCATAAATTCCCGAGGCAACTCCTCTGTGCTCCGTTACCCGGAAGACTGAGGAGCTTTTACGACATTGCTGTAGGTACAGAAACATTGCCAAGGAGCTCCAAAACATAAGGAAATAAAGAGCTCTCGCCACAATCCTCTAAGCCAAACTCCCATTCAATCAGGTAAATGAAGTTTCTCTTATGCCTCACGGGAATGCTAAAATTACAACTGATCTGGTTCTATTCTTTATATTCTTAAGAGTATCTACTGTCAACCTGTGGTCTGGGGCCATTGATGACCAATAAAAAGCCTTTATTGATTCATATAACAACTATGTAGAACTTGCTGTCTCTAAGGCCTACCCTCACTTCCTTTGTATGAAAATGCTGTTCTCATCGCACAATCACCATCTAAATTTATGTTTTTATCTTTGTTTATTCAGTCTCTCCCAACAAAACATATGTTCTGTGAAAACAAGGACCTCATTTGTTTTACCTGGAATTATATCCCCAGTGTAGAATGTCTGATAGACAGTAGATGCTCAGTAAATACTTGTTGGATGGATGAATGGATAGTATTAAGGGCTAAGATGCACTATGAACAACTCAATACCCTCAAGGCTTTTACAAGTGGAACAGCTGATTTTTATGCCCTGATGTTTATAATACAATTACAAGCGGGCTTCCTCTCACATATAAATCTTTTTTTTCCCCCACACCAGGCATTATGTCATTCAGATTTCAGTCAAACAAGTACCTTTGTTTCTTGCCTCAATGGGGGGAATTTGGTCATATACACACTGGAGCCCAAAGCCCAACGCACCATTGGTAAGGCTGGGAAATTTTTCATTACCACTTTCTGAAGATATATGGGGCACCTATGAGAATTCAAACATATCTGATAGTGCCTATGCCACACCAAGAATCTGGGAAGCCTCATGAGAAATAAGGAGCTTCAAATAGAATATCACCACTTACTGGTTTATTGTATTTATGGTATTGGGTACCATAAAGGATTGTGGGAAAGGGAGTCCCTTAGATTTTTTTAAAAAATTGAAACTGCTTTTCTAGGTAATATCTAAGGCCCTTCATGCAGAAAGGCCTTATAGCTCTCCCATTTCCACTCAAGGACTCCAAACTTTCCTTTCCTTATTCCTTCCACACTTGTAAAATAAATAAATATATTTACAGTAGAGCTCCAAATCTAATATACATAGATCTGTATATCCTTCAGAATGGGAATGTAACAATATATTATAGAGATTTCTATCCTTTTAAATCTTCTTTGATCTTATGACAGACTTGTGAACTTTGTATAATAGACTATTTATCTCCCTTCCTCCAAAGTGGCATGTAAGAAAACCGTAAGGCTGAGGTTTGTCCAAAGTCTCATAGTGCATTATGGCTAAGCCAATACCAGACCCAATTCCTAATCTTGCAATCTTCGTCCCAGTGGAGGATGGCAAAACGAATGACACTCTGTCCCTCTAACACACGTCAGGCATTACTAATCAAGCTCTGCCTTCCTTCCCCCCCTCAGCCATGCCTAGAGGAAACTTGATTTAGAAGCCACTACCAATCAATGTCAAGTTGAAACCTATTTGCCTTCAGTGAGCTAACCAAGTTCCCTCTGTAAATTAGGGAGCCCCTCGTGAAAAGCAATGCAGAGTGAAAACTGCTGCTTGAAACAGGAAGATGAATATTAAAAAAAAACACAGGAAGGTGAGCTACTGGGACATAGATGGGATAAATTGTGAATTGCATATTCTATAGTTGCCTGAGAGTCATAAGACCTGGGTTTAATTTTCATCTAGTTGCTATAGGAAGGAGGGATGAATCATTGTCACCACCATGAAATAATCAATTGTTACATGCAAATGGTTGTTAATTACATTCCCTACTTCCATTAAAAAGGTAAATGACCATATCAACCTCTCCCTGGGTGACCAGTATGTACATATTCTGCCTTTAATCCCTCCATGGAAACATCTAAATGGTGCTTTTTACAATCAACCCAGCTTTAAGCAAGGCACATTTAGAGGTGATGTGTTAACTCTGAAATAACATCTTACATAAACTCAAATGATCCTTAGTTATGAGGAAACAATGTAGGTGCATCTCTTAGAATCTTTCTTTCTTTTTTGGGTGATTCATTCTCATTCCTAATTTAGCAAAAAAAATGCTAAATAATAATAAAACTGATAGCATACCTGAAGAGGTGAATCATCCAACACCACCAGATCATTTCCTATGCACTGACTGTATCTTTCATAATTTTACCCAATAAGTAGCTTTTCAAAGAGATGCTTCTTAAATTAGCACTTAGCAGAAATAAAACTCTATTTATTATTTGCTGGATAACTGGAACAAAAATAGAAATATGCATGGATCCAAAGATTGATGACTTTCCAACCTAAATAAAGGTTGTTGAGATCATCTGTATCTGAGAACATCCGCCTTTTGAGTTCTGCAAAGAAGTTCCCCTGCAAAAAGTCTGTGAGCTGAAAATAAACATTTTCCCCTGCAATGCCTAATCTCTAATCTTTTCCTAAACTAAGCACATGGGGCCTCAAGGTAGGTCTACAGCTGAAGATCACTGGGCCTTTTCCTATCTAATTATATTTGAAAGCAGATTGTATTCTCAAGCACCTTTGGCCAGGTGCATTTGGGAATTTCCCCATCTCCTTGATAGAGGTCACCTATTTTAGCTTTCATTATGACCTCTTCCCCCAGATTAGCCTTGAAGGTATGTGTCTGGTACATTCTGGACATCAGCAGGCCTTGCATTCTGACTCTTCCGGCCAGTACTCAAACTCAAGTTTCTCTAAGTTAGCCATGATAACTATCACTTACTAAGGACTATTATATGCTTAGCACTATCCCAAGAGATTTATGGATGTCATCTTCTAAGAACTCAAAATATGAGGTAAAGGTAATGTCCATTTTATAAATGAGGACACTGAGGCTGAGAGAGATTACGTACTGTCTTCCAAGTCTAGTAAGTGGCAAAGCCTGGATTAAAACCTTTTGCGTAAATTCTATATAACGTTGTCTTGTAGCCAAGGACATTACATCAGATACTCAAGGACATGATAGAGAGAATGAATTCTGTCATGGTCCTCCATCCATCCATGTGGTTGTGTTGAACCAACAAAACATTTTAATAGTAGAACTAAAATATCAAATAGATGATTTTTTTATTACCAAAAATAGCTTAAAATGAAATGTCATAAGCATTTGTATTTTGGTGACCCAGACGATGAAATTCTTTTTCCTTGTTTGGAGAATTCCCTCCACCATAAGTAGCTTATTAGGAGGCAGAGCCTGAAAATGTGGGGATGCTTGCCTTCCCAGTTTTCCTTGAAAGTATGATATGGGAAAGGGCCGAGGCCCATCTGCTCAGACAGTCCCACCCAAGACTTTGAAATAACAACTACAGATGCAGAGAAGCAGAGACTATGAAAAATTTATTCCTGAAGCTAAGTGGTAGCAAAAAATACCATGAGTGATGTCAGTATGTGACCACACCCCAACGGTCTGTGGTGTCCAGGTCAGGGGCAGCAGGCACAGGAAACTTACCAATCTAATTCTGTGACTGGAGTCTGTCTGAAATTCTAGCTTGGTCCTCCCCAGCTCTGCAGGCTTTCAGGTTATTGTTAGGGTTGCCCTGTGCTCTTTCAACACACTTCTCTCCTTATAACAGTCAGTCAGTTTTCATTGCCTGCTTTGCCTAGAACAAGGAGGTAGAAGTTGATGATCACCAAGGTCTCCATTCTCCACAATCTTTACCAATCATATCACTAAAGGGGAAGGGAAGGGATAGAAGAATCTAATTTTATTATAAAATCCAGAATCTGAAAATTCTGCACCTACGTATACATGGGATTATCTATCTAGGAGTAAAAGTCTATTCTGAAAGAACTCATTTGTACTTGGCCATTGCAGCTAAATTTACCAGGTCTGCAGATGCCCCAAACAATTCAAGTTTCATTTTAGAAGCATGGAGCTGGACCCCAGGAATGACCACAGGGTTTGCAAAAGTACAAAATATCCTGGGGAGCAGGATAATGTGTCTCCAGATTAAAGAGACTAAACAAGGCAAGGAAACTAATTTAAACGAGGCAGAGAACTTTCCTATGTAAAGAAGGTTTTTTTTTGTTTTTTTTTTTAATTTTTATTTATTTATGATAGCCACAAACAGAGAGAGAGAGAGAGGCAGTGACATAGGCAGAGGGAGAAGCAGGCTCCATGCACTGGGAGCCCGATGTGGGATTCGATCCCGGGTCTCCAGGATTGCGCCCTGGGCCAAAGGCAGGCGCTAAACCGCTGCGCCACCCAGGGATCCCAAGAAGGTTTTTGTGAAAGAAAATATTCCTCAAGTCATCAAGTGAATAAAAGCCAAAATACACAAGGTACATAAATCCCAGTGCTTTATTCTCTATGACCCTGTGCTTTCAAGGCTACACGCCCTTGTGGAGTGGGTTTTAAACACGCACATGCTACAAAATGATGTTTAAATATTTTCCACAAAAATGTACCCCTTAAAATTCCTAGCTGCCTCTGATCATATTCCCAGTAAGATACCCACATATACATATTTCAGTAAACTATAATTCATCAGATGTTTTCTATATATTAAGCACTTTGCCAGGCATAAGAATGCACAGTCCTTGTCCCTGAGAACTCTCAGGCTATTTCAGAAATGGCCTCATGAACAGATACACACAATGCAGTGTGAAAGAGCTAATGAAGAGAAATAAAGCATGACAGGAACATGGATGATGGAGGAGCTGCCTGGAAGATCCCAGAAAGGCAAAATATATTTAAACAAACTTCAAAGGAAAAAACAGTATAAAGTTCACTCTTCACTAATAAGTAATCAACCCTATCATTTCACATGCTACAAATGCCTATATCCAATTCCTCCATCTTAATAACACTCCAGTTTCCTTTTGGAGATTTACCTTCACACCATTGTATATAATGGAGGGAGGGTAATTCCAGGTGCCCACCTCCTAATATAAAAGCTAAAGCACCAGAACCTTCGTCTCTCCACTGTCAAAACTGCCAAGGAGTAGACCCACATCCTATCCTCAACGAGTTGGATCTTTTTCTAAAGGACCCTGAGTCTAGAACAATATCTGGACTTTTAAGTCCTTCCCTTGCTGCAGAGAAGAGTTGACCGTTATCAGCCAGTAGATAAGTCAGCCTCTTATCACCACAAAGCAGTGCTGTTGCTCCTATTGCCCAGTCTTTCTTGAGTCCTGTTTGGTTCCTGCCCTTTCCCAAAGCTGTTACAACAGCCTGTCTTATAACCTGTGAACCTCCCATAGTTTCTCACTATGGGATCCACTTCCCATAGCTTCCATTAAATTCCCATTTGCTTATGTAACCAAAATATTTACAGCCAGGATCCTTTGTAGCTGGACCTCTTGTGACAGACTATATAAAGCCCACCAATGTTGAGGTCACATCCTCCATGCCAAAAACTACCAATCATTTTTCTTTCCCCTGCCACCTTCATATTCCTCTTACATTTTGTCTTCCCCCTCAAGGGTTCAGCAGTTCAGTTCCTCATTTGAAAATCTATGGCCTCCAAACCCAAGAAATTATTTCACATGGGGTTTTTGGATCATATCTAGCCACTGGTTAAGGATAAGCCATGCACACACCCTTCCAAGCCTTTGAAAGCTGTTAAATGTAATGTTGTAGGATTAGCCACATAGAGATTACTGAGCTGGAAAATGATGTTAGACCTCAAGTATCCTTGCTTCAGCGTTGTGGGTGATTAAGCTGAAAGTGCTGCCAGGGCTTGAAGGATCAATTAAATTGAATGTATGGTGTAGAGTGTCCATCTCCACAGCTTGTTCTAGAAGGTGTTGGGGGCTTACTGTACAAACAAGTCACTGCTGGAGCTTCATGCTCAGTCTCCACACATAAAACAAATGGGCTAGCAGTAGAGAGTTATTGCTGAGAATAATAAACAGTTACTACTACAATTTATCAAGCATTCCAAGAGGGCAGAGACCAAATCTACTTTGTTTATTGCTGAATCCCCAAAGCCTAACAGGTTGAAGTAAGTACTCATCATGTATTTTTATGAATCAGTGAATGTCAGGCATAGGGCTAAGCTCTTTATTTACATTATCTCATTTATTCTCTTAACAGTGTGGCAGGTATTATTCTCCATCTGTGGTGGATGTGGCATGGGAGTCTCTGAAAGGGTAAGCAACTAGGAAGTAATGGAGTTAGAACTTGAATCCATACTCAAGTGACTCCAAGGCTTGTACTGTTAAGGCTATGTGGTGCTGCCGTGCCCTATGCGGCCTAATCCCCACCACAAAGGAGCCACTGTCCAATGAAGAAGGCAGATGGACAGCACTATTACTGTAGGAAGCTGAGCAGGACAGGGTTAAGAAATGGGTCACAGGCAATGCCCACATGTCCACTGGAACTACCTCACTTGACAAGTCTCACATGACTGCTCACATGCTTCCCTACCATCACCACCACTTCACTGATTTCCATTTTCCTTTCATCACACTGCTGGAAATGGTATATTCGTACCACACAAAGAGGCTATTTAATTCTCCTTACCTAAAACTTTCCCATGATTTTCCCATTGCCCTTATGATACATCAGAAAGCTTGCTACTCAAAGTGGACCATGGGCCAGCAGCACCGTTATCACCTGGGAGCCTGTTAGAAATGCAGGATCTCAGGTTTCACCCCAGACCTTCTGAATCTAAATCTGCATTTTAACAAGATCTCTAAGTTATTAACAAGCACCTGGATATAAAGTCTTTAAGGAATCCATCAAGGTCATATGACCTGGTTACCCCTACAGCCAGATTTCCACTCTATCACACCTCACACTCAAGCCTCTCTGAACATGTCCCTATTCCTTGCATGTGCCAACTCTCTCCATGCTCCAGTGCTTTACATGTGCTGTTTCTCCTTTTGTATTAGCAATGTCTGCCTCATTGCTTTGGCCTTAGCTAAAACAAGACTCTTCTCTAGAAGCCATCCTTGCCCATCACCCATGCCCTCAGCCTTAGATATTTTATACGCCCCTGCTGCACATGCTCATAGCCCAGTGCAGTATCCATTTGCAGTTGTGTATTAAGTTGTATCTCTCTCCAATAAAACAAAAAAAGGGATCAGTTTTGTCCATGTTCTCATCATATCCCTAGTGCCTAGAGAATAGCATAAAGTACTGAATAAAATCAAACACCGTCTTAAAAAACAATGTCCAGTTCCCTAATCATTCCGTTGTCAGCCTCATTTCTGGCTCTAATTCCCCAAAATTTAAAAAAAGATGCATGAAACCTATTTAAACAGCATTTCTCTCCTTATCGACTTTCGTGTGGAATCAATAGTAGAGGTGACTGATAGCTGAGACCAACACACACTCATACATGCTCACCTACACAAAATAACAGCAATTATTCACTCAGAAAAAGGGAGAAGGAATTTATACACTCAAGTCAAAAGGGCTAGGTGAAGGAGCATTAGAAAAGAAAATTAAGTCCCTGCAACATGCGCTGAGTCATGAAGCTATCACGGGGAAGACCAATGAAGCTTCACAGAGTAAGGGATGGGAAGGCAAGGAAATATTTAACAGACAAGGCACAAAAACAGAAGTGTTAGGGGTTTCTCCAGTGCCATTTGTCTCTAACTTTCTTGAGTTCAGGTGGACTCTAGGGAACAAGTAAAAAATCAGAGAATTTTTTTTTCAACATCTAAAGATCAGTTTCATTTTTATGCACCAACAACGAACAATCCAAAAGGGAAATTAAGAAAACAATTCCATTTATAATAGCATAAAAAAGAATAAAATACTAAGGAACTTAACCAAATAGGAAAAAGAGCTATACACTGAAAACTATAAAACGTTGTTCAAATGAAAGAAAGCACAAATAAATGGAATGACATCCCATGTTCATAGATTAGAAAAACTTGATACTGTTAGGATAGCAATACTTCCCAAAATGATCTAAAATTCAATGCAATCCTTATCAAAATTCCAAATACAATATTGGGTTGTTTCTTGTTTGTTTGTTTGTTTGTTTGTTTGCAGAAATGAAAAACTGATTCTAAAAATCAAAAATTTTTTTAACTTGTGAGAAAACCTAGCCAGAGAGGTGACATTAAAGTGGCAGAGTATGAAAGATGCCTCACACTCATGGTGACAACTTAAACCATCTCTATTTCCCCAATTCCAGTAAGGCCTTAACTTTAAATCATTTTGCATAAATCTATACAGGAATTAACATAAAGTCACTGACACTTTCATATAACAAAAACAAATTTTTGTCAAATCCAACTATGAAGCAGCACCAAGGTGACATGAGAGAAGGGAAGCTAACTAACTTCAAGACTTACAGAGATTATACTTTCAGAAAATCCAATACACCAGCCTGTGTCAGTCTGCAAGTCTGATACGGACTCCTCCCAGCTCTGGGAGGGGTGATAAGCCCCTGGCCAGCATGCTGCATGTCCCTCTTCCTCAGGCACCACCAGTGCTCTGGTCACTCTTACCAGGATGTGACTTCTGAAAGTTCTTGTACATCATGTTCCAGGCAGCCACCATTAACTGATCAGGACCTGCATCCAAAATGAGCTGTCTTTGCCTCTGCTCATCTAGAACACAATGCTCTACTTAAATTAAGCAGATTTTCTCCCCACTTCCCATGTAGCTACACACTTAGCTCAAGTCCTGTAATCTATCAAAGATTTAGATATGAATCAAAAGTACCCTTTCCGTGTACATCTTGAACATAGAAGCCTTCTCTGAATCAAGTCAAATGATAATCCATTTAATGTCTTTCTTTTTATTGTGCTTTTAACTTTTTTGAAAGCATTCTAAATTACATTACTATTTCATTTTCAGAAAATCCCTGTGAGCTAGGTTAAGCAAGTAGTATTATCTCCAAAAGAACTAAGGCCCAGAGAGTTGAAATGAATCAGGAAATCACCTAGTGGGTGAGAGAAAAAACTAGGTTGAACATCCAGGCTGCCTAGTTGCCATTCCACACCCCTCCTACAACACCACACTGCCTCAGATTCTTCTGCATCTCCCAGGTGACAGAGCCTTAGCTTCAAGTAAGCTCCCTTAGCTCCCCAGAGCTCACACACACATACAGCTGCACATGTGCATGCCTACATATACACACATACTCACGCAGACCAGGATACCCACATACACACAGAAAGAGATACCCTCACACATGTGCATGTGCATACATATACTCATGCAGACCAGGATGTACCTACACACAGAAACCTATATATAGAAAGAGATAACCACATAGAAAGAGATATACACACAAACGCTAAGAGAAAGAGACAGAGATACAGAGGCAAAGACTCAGGAGGACACACAGAGAGACACAAATAGATGCACACACATAGATGCATACACACAGACACACAATGAGATACATACAAGGACATATAGGTACACAGCAACCCATGCACAGACAGAGACAAACGCAGATACAGAGGCAGACACACACACAGAGACACACACACACACAACACACTAACAACTTTCATTTCATAGGCCCAGGGTGGAAAATCCTGTTTTCTTGTGGGATTTTACCAATGTGAGTCATGGGGAATATCACAGCCTCTGACCTTGTTCCATAAAGAACAGGCCTCCCTCTGTGAGCTCAGTGATAAGAGCATGGGATATTATGATGGGATATTATGGCTCCTTGCAGAACTCAGCAGTGGCATGTGGAGATCTGTACAGCACTCATCCATTTATTAATCAATCATTTATAACCTAGTCTGTGTTGAGATATTCTCAGAGGCTGTTACGCTTATTATGGGGAATCAGGGATGCATTGTGGCTGTCACACTGGGTTCTCATGACCCCATCTGGGGGCCGAATCCCTACTGCAATGGTCACATTTGCTTTAAGAACATGCTATTTGTGCCATCATCTGATTTCCCAAGAACAGAGTCATTTGCTCTTGGTACTAAAAATTGTAATGGATCTCTGTGGAGTGGTAAGGTGAGAGAAGGAGCAAATACAAGAGTGAGAAAATGGTAGAGTAGATAAGAATAATAAAGAATTCAAAGTTCGGTCTTTTTTGGGGTCTTAGGCTATGGGAATAAGGAAAGCCACCTTTATTTTCTTTCTCCTGCGCTTCCTAATTGAGCTACTCTCCTTACTGGAAGTTTACGCAGACACTATCAGTCACCCATCCAAATCCATTCTCTCTTGAGGCCCTTTTATGGTGGCAGAGCATCAGGTTGAGGAATATTTGCTACATCCATGAGGCGTGATGCTCAAGAAAAGTCATCTCATCTTTAGCCCAAGAGTGGTATGTCTTGATTTGGCTGAGCTGATTACAGTTAATTATATTCTTTCTGGCAATGACTGACCTGGGAAGGAACATTTGACCCAATTCTGTCCATGAGACATGAGGAGAAGCCTGGTGATGAAGCCGCTGGGAAATGCTTTATTTTTCTACGTCTAGAGATTGATGCATGAGATCATGATGCATAGACCTGCGGCTACTGCCCTCCTAACAGCCACCTGGGGAACTAGTTCACATGCTGAGTGTAAAGTAGAAAATTTTTTTAAATAGCTGAAAATTCTTTGACACTTCTCTCAGAAAAGATAATATCTATGTCCTCTCTTCTGGAATCTGGGAGGGCTTTTGAATACTTTGGTCAATAGAACATGACAAAAGTGACACTAGGTCATAAAAGGCCATGCAACTTCTGCCTTTTTATCTTGCAACACCCTCTTGGTGTGCTTATTCTGAGGAAAGTCGTCCACCATATAAGATGTCTGACTACTCTGAGGCCATCATGCTAAAGAAGCCAAGTGTATATTTTCTGACTGACAGTCTCAGAGAAGGTGTCCTCCAGCATCCCAAGGTTCAAGACATGTGAGTGAAAAAGCCATCTCATAAATAGAGTTTTCAGCCCCTGCTGTTCCAGTTCCCAGCCATGAAAGTCACCTTCCATTGTTTAAGTCACCTCCAGCCTTTCAAGGTACCCAGCTAAGGATCCAGCATAGTGAAGCAGAAACAAGCCATACCTGCTATGCCTTGTCCCAAGTCCCAACCCACAGAACCCATGAGTATGATAAAACGGATTTATACACTACTACGTTTTGAAGTAAGTTGTTTAGGTAGCAAAAGTAACTGGATCAAATGGCAAAGTAAAAAAATGGAAAAAACCTGTCTCCTTAAATGGCAACACCTAGTGACTAAATTAACCAATCCTGGAATGCCTCATCTCTGGGCTGCTGATTAAGTAAGCTAATTAATTTATATAGTGTTTAAGCCCTTTGAAATGATGTATTAGTCTGCTGGGGAAGCCATAACAAAATACCACATACCAGGTGTCTCAAATAACAGAAATTTATTTTCTCATAGTTCTGAAGACTGGAAGTCCAAGATCAAGATGTTGGCAGGGTTAGTTTCTTCTGAGATCTCTCTCATTTGCTTACAGATGACCACCTTCTTGCTATGTCCTCACATGGCCTTTCCTCTAGGCACACTCATCCCTGGTGTCTTTCTGTGTGTCCAGTTTCCTCTTCTTACAAGGATACCAATCAAATTGTATTAGGGCACATCCTAACATCCTCAATTTAACTTACCTCTTCAAAGATTGTCTCCAAATAGAGTCATGTTCCAAAATACTTAGGGTTACACCTTCAACATACATATTTGGAGGGACACAATTCAGAACATAATAGATGAGTTCCTTGCTGCTAAAAACATCTTTAGAAATAAAATGAGAAAAAAATATTAAACTACTTCAGCAAATGCTGAAAAGCTCAAGAATTAAAGAGCAACATGACAGCAAATCCAAGAATGTCAGTAACTAGAATTGGGGGCTCAATGACACTCAAACACACCTCACTTCTCCCTTTCACACAACTCTGATTCTGAGTTTTGCCTTCATTCTCTCCAGAGCCACCACACTGAGCATTATCTTACCTCTCTCACACTGAAATACATCAGTCTTCCAGTGAGTTATGGGAATGTTGAGAGGAATGAAGCTAGAACTGGCACAGTTCCACACACCTGCTTAGGGAGAGCAGTAAGACTCTCAGTGCTATGTGAAAGGAGTAATCAACGCTTCCCAGCTTCCAGAGTTGCCTACCATATGCCTGCCCACCTTTTGTTCCAGCCTAAGACACACTCCACTTTATGATACCAAGAGAAAAATGAACCATGAAATAATCTGATGAGAGCAGACATATGGTAGCCTCCTTGGAACTCATGGTAGAAAAGGAGCTAGAAACTATTGAAACTGAGGTTTCTGCTACTAATGAGACTATGAGTTCACCTCACATATGGATTTTAAAATAATTCTCGCTCTTAAAAAACAAACAAAAACAAAACAAACAACCAGGGAGTAACGTAAAACCTGGAATGTAAATAAATTATGAGTTGTCCACAAAAGAAATATTATAGAATCACTTAAAAAGAATGCAGCATCTCAATGTGGAAACATCTTTAATTATCCTACAAAGATGAGAGCAAGGCGCACATTAGTATATATACTATGCTACTATGGGAGGAGGGGAGAAATATTTACCTCTATCTTTCTAAATGTATACATCATCACTGAAAAATACTCAATAAGCCAGTAACAGCAGTTGCCTTAGCACAGGGGAATTGGAAGATAGGTACACTGAGTCAGAAGAGGGATTACTATATATCATTTTGCCAGTAGATTAGACACTGCAGAAGAAAATATTCATGAACTTAAAGACTTAGCAATGGAAATTATTCCAAATGAAGCACAGACATCATAGAAATAAATGAACAGAGGGAGAAATAAATGAACAGGGAGAAATAAATGAACAGAGCATCAGTGAACCCTGTGACAACTTTAAGCAGCCTAATATATGTGTCATTAGAGTTCCAGAAGGAAGGAGAGAAGAAAAAGGTACTTAAAGAAAAATGACCAGAAATTTCCCAAATTTGATGAAAACAATAAACCCACAGATCCAACAAGTTCAATGAACCCCAAAAAAGAACACTGAGGCACATCATAATCAAACTGTCTAAAATCAATGATAAAGAGAAAATCTTAAAAGCACCCAGAGAACATGAAGCACAAAGGAAGAAAAATAAAAATGGCGCTTGACAGATATTGGGGGAAGCCATTGAAAAGGCATGACCAATGGTTGACCTTTGAGCCAGATCCCAATAGTTGGAGGCTCCTCACCTCTTCCCCTATCCTTGGAATGTGGGTTCCACTTGCCTTCCCTACTCCCAGAGTTTGCTCCAAGGACATAGCCTTGATATAATGATGTGGTACTGAGATCATCTAGATGGTGTATGTGATTGAACTCAGTTAAGGCCTCTATGTAAACTTTTAAGACTTGGCAAGTGGGCATCTGCTGTCCAAGACAAGCATTATACATAAATCCCTTTGCATATTAAAACTTCCATCTACTAAGCTGGAGTAGCCTGCCTCTTTCTTTCCTCTCTAGGCCTCTGTGTATGGGGCCAGCTTCAGATTATAGCCAGAAAGCTCCTGAGGATTGTAAACAAATAACAGAAAACTAGAATACAGGTGGAGCACCATCTTTCAGGCACTGAAAGAAGAAAAGTCAATCTTGACTTCTCTACTCAGTGAAGGTATCTTTTGAAACAAAGGCAAAATAAAGACTTTATTGGATGTAGAAAAATAAAAAGCTGAAAGAATCCATTGCCAGCAGTCACACACTATAAAAAATGTAAAATGAAGTCTGTCGGTCAGAAGGAAAATGTACCAAATGGATATCATGGACTACACAAAGGAATGGAAAGCATTGGAAATGATGAATATGTGGGTAAATACATAATAATTTGTTCTCATTTACAAATCACTTTAAAATATTTAAATAATAAGAAGTATGAGGATGCATTTCACTATAAAATATGCAAATATATTGAAGTATATATATTAAAGTACATATGTATAAATACTTTAATGACAAATTAATTGCAAAAACATGCTAAAAAGCAACTGAATTCAGTAATAGTTTTCAATGGAAGTTTTAAAATTTTATCATAATATTATCCACGTATGTTTGAAAACAGCCATTTATTTATGGTAAATACATATGTGTAAATACATTTATGTTTATTACTCATTCTTGGTGAACATGCAGATTTGTGGACTTCTTGCAACAAGTCACTGTCCAGGGTGCTCTGCAAGCCACGGATAGGACTGAGATTCTTTTGTAAAGCAAACAAGAATCCTATGACAGTGTAAACATTGACACTTTCCCTCTCATTAGCACCTTGATAATCCATTTTATATATTTATATAGTCCATTTTATATATTTCGGTTTCCAAAGCCTACTCTAGCCCCCATATTTGTTATACCATAAAATGGAGCCTTGTACATAGCAGGCACTCAATATAGTTGACCAACAAATGCATGGCATCTTCAACATCATCAGTATATAGCTACTATTTTCTGATGGCTACCAAAAAAGAGAATCATAAGTCCTGAGTCACAGATATCAGTAAACTTGATATCTAAACTGGAGTATCTCTTCTCAATTTACTCTGTCTTTCCCACTGCAAATCCTTGAACTCTTCAAGCCATGTCTCCAATGACTCCAACCACATTCCCTGAAGCTACACAGCAGTGGCTGGAGCCGACACAGTAAATCAGCCTTCAGAGGGAGGCTCAAAAGGATACATTTAAATCATAAAAGAACGAAGCAGGAGTTGTAATTATGCTGAGCAAAGCAGACCTCTGTGTTGTGCATAATTTAAATGACTGTAGGACTGCTCTGTACATAGCAGCTGGAAAAAACATCTCTTTCTTTAATGGGCATAAAAATGAGACATGAGCAGCCTGTTGTAACTAGGTGCAAACTTCACCTTGAAATAACTTTACCAGTCCCAGACCTTCATAAAGAAGACTACCTCCCTACCTGTTGCCTTTAGCCTTGACAAGTTGAAGGTGTTAGAATTACTACAGTCATAAACCACTCAAAGAGTCAAAGGTTACAGTCTACTCAGAATGTACATTGTCAGTCAGACTTCCTTAAAAACAAACGGGGGTTCAAAATGAAGATCTTGCTTTTCCTCTGGGAAGTTCCCATGCTTACAATCTAAAACATGCCTGCAACAAACAATGGATTCCCACCCAAGCTTTATCTCATTCATGCCTATTTTACTTACTGCCTATCAGTTTTCCTCAGTCGTGCCCCACTCATCCGCACGGCTCAGACGGAACTAAAAAAATTCTCACACCGCTGGCTCAGTCAGCTTCATGGGAATGAGGAAATATTATCCACACTCTGCCTAAAACGACAGCTCAGGCAGAGTGGGAGCAGTCAGCGAACCTCGTTTTCCTAATTTCATATTTGATTGAACATTATTAAAAGAACTGTTAAAGTTATGAAATTCTACGCTCATATTAGGTTTAGGATGGGGTGGCTAAGGACACATATAAAAAGAGTTATTCTCCTTCTTTTCTTAGTAATAATACTTAGCACTCAGATATTGCTTTTCATCTCCATCACTCTTTAGGAACATTAACTATACAATTTCACTACGTTAACTGCAAAGAGAGAGAGTCAGAAATGGCCCTATAATTTTGTAGTCACTTTGGTAGCATTCATTGTCTCTCAAAATGTATACTACACTCCAGAGCCTATGTTTTAACCTGGTTTAAGGTAGGAAGGTACGAGATGGGGGAAATTGGGGGAAATGTCATATTCTAAAACAACAGAGATCTCAAAAGCCTACCTAGGACTCCAAGGATACAGCCTATGGATTTATACATGGAATGGTTAGTGAACTGAAGGATGTAACTACATTTTGAATAGTAGTATTATGCTTAGCATATAATACTTTGTATTTCTTTAAAGGCAAAAGTTTCCAAATCCTGCCTAGCAGAGAAAAGTTCCTCCAAATTAAAAGAAAAATTTGTAGAGCACAATGAGTATATGGATTTAATATAAAAAAAGTCATGCTACTATTATTATCATTTTTGGTAATACTTTTATAGCTGCCATTTGTGGAATAGATACTGTGGGAGAGTTGCCATGCTAAGTATTTCAAATGTACTCATTTGACTTAATTTTCCCACATGCAAAATGAAGAAATTTATGTAGAGCAGAGATCAGACAACTACAGCCCATGAGCTAAATCCCAATACTACTTTTGTAAATGAGGCTTTATTGGAACACAGCCATGACCATTCATTTATAAATTGTGTATGACTGCTTTCTCACTACCAGGGCAGGCCTGCATAGTTGCAACTAAAACAATATGGTCCAAACACCATAAAATATTTACTATCTGTTTTTTTACAGCAAAAGTTTGTCATCCTCTGGTCTAGAAGATGGCCTCATAGGACCTTCAGATACTAACATCATATGCCTCTGACTCTGGGTACTGAGAACTCTTTCTCTACTTTGTCCACTATATCCTAGTAGCATTAAGCAGCAAAAAACAGTATATTGCCCTGAATTTTCCTATGCTGTTAGGTAAGCTTCTATATCAGTGTCAGTTCTTTAGAAAAATATTCCTTGTGCTTCCAATTCTACATAATTGATTTTTCAGCCCACTGTTGCAAGCTAACAACTTCAGTTAATCCCATTTTAAACTGTATGCTATTGATAACACCTATATCAACTACTAAAAAGTAAAATCACAAGGGCATCTAGGTGGCTCAATTGGTTAGGCATCTGCCTTCAGCTCCAGTCATGATCCCAGGGTCCTGGGATCAAGCCCTGCATCAGGCTCCCTGGTTAGCAGGGAGTCTGTTTCCCCTTCTCCCTCTGCCCCTCAACCCCTGCTTGTGCACACACTCTTAAGCTCTCTTTCTCTCTCTCTCTCAAATAAATAAATAAATTTTTTAAAAAGTAAAATTATAGAACTCTAGTAAATTACACTGATAAAAAAAGAACATCAAATTCTGTTATTTTTTCCCCTCACTCTCTCAAGTCATTGCTTCTCCTTTTCTCTGCCATGATTGAGCCCTACTGCTTGTTGCCACTTCATCTCATACTTGAATTATTGCTTGAGCAGCATTCAGCCCAATCCTAGGCACAAAGTAGAAGTTCACACATCTGAAATCCAAGACTCGTCTTTTGAAAGAATCAGAGCTGGGGTCATAGGAATTTTTCTTAAATGTTCTCATTTATTTCAAAAACCAGAAGCAATTAAGTGCTACCCTATTTTTTCATATCCTTTCATATTTATAATATTCATGTAGGATGACAATCTGATAGAATACATGAGTAGGATGAAAATTTACAAGGCTTTAAGCAAATTTTATTACCATACCTGTTGTTTCACAAGGGCCTAGGAATGCCACAAGTTTACAAATAATTTGGTTTCCTATACTACAGCTTAGATTCTGCAAAGATCATTCTAAAACAGCCAAAGTGATGTTGTAGAGAGGACATGAGCACACTGCATTACAGAAGACTGCCAAGTTAGTGTCAGTATATTCAGGGCACAGTTTCAAAGACATATTTTTAGCCTCAGTAAAAATCAGGTGCTGGATTTTAGTATTTTTCATAAGCACTTTTTTCCTGTTCACCCTAAAATATTAATCGTTCTCTCAATTGACTGAATCACTAACTTTTCCATCCAATTTGTTAATAGTCATCAGCGGGTTCACTCTAAACTACTTAAGTACTGACCCAGTAATCATCTAGATTCAGTTATTAATTGCAGCTTGAGTATTAGAAGAAAAGGAAGTAAAGTTTATCTCTTTGAATATCAACTTCTGATTGTATCACCAAAGTATCTGTTAAATACCATTCTTAACCTTTGAAGTAAAAGATAGGACATTAAAGAGAAAGACTATAAAAAATCCAAATTTGGCCCATATTGAAATCTTCTCATGGAATTGAAGTTATTTTTATTCTATAGACTAATCCTACTCATGAGTCTCCAGGAGTAGTAACAGAACTGAATTAGCTTCTTTAATGAACTGGTTTACAACCTCTGTGGTATTGCTTGTGCTTGTCCTTTTTCCTCTCCATCTAGTCCTGGGCTTTTTTTTTTTTGTTGGGAGGCTTTTGATTACTAATTCAATCTCCTTACTTGTTATTGGTCTATCCAGATTTTCTATATCTTCATGATTCAGTCATGGTAGGTTGTAAGTTTGTAGGAATTTATCCGTTTCTTCTTCTTTTTTTTTTTTAAGATTTTATTTATTTATTCATGACAGACACAGAGAGAGAGAGAGAGGCAGAGACACAGGCAGAGGGAGAAGCAGGCTCCATGCAGGGAGCCTGACGTGGATGCAGGGAGCCCGACATGGGATTCGATCCTGGGGCTCCAGGATTACACCCCAGGCCGGAGGCGGCGCTAAACCGCTGAGCCACTGGGGCTGCCCCATTTCTTCTAAGTTATCCAATTTGTTGGTAATCATTCATCATAGTTTCATGATCCTTTGTATTTCTGTAGTATCAGTTGCAATGTCTCTTCTTTCATTTATAATTTTATTTGCTCAAATCCTCTCCTGTTTTTCTTGGTGAGTCTAGCTACAAATTTGTCAATTGCATTTATCTTTTCAAAAAAACAACTCCTGGAGCACCTGGGTGCTCAGTCCATCAAGCATCAGACTCTTGGTTTTGTTGAGGTCATGATCTCATGGGTCTGAGATCCAACCCCACATCAGGCTTGCCTCAGCAGGGAGTCTGCTTGAGAATTTTTCCTCCTCTCTCTCCCTCCCCCTTCACCCCTCCCCCCGCTTGCCTACAGGCTCATGCTTGCTCTCTCTCTCTCTCTCTCCCTCTCTCATAAGTAAGTAAATAAATAATAAATAAATAAATAAAATCTTTTAAAAAACAACTCTTAGTTCCATTGATATTTTCTATTGCTTTTCTAGTCTTTATTCCATAATTTCTATTCTAACCTTTCTAATTTCCTTCCTTCTGTTAACTTTGGGCTTAGCTTATTTTTCCTTTTCTAGTTTATTGAGGTGTAAAGTTAGGTTGTTTGAGATCATTATTTCTTAATACAGGCATTCATCACTCCTCATAGAACTTCTTCTGGTATATCCCATAAATTTGAGTATGTTGAGTTTCCATTTTCATTTATCTCAAGATACTTTTTGATCCATTGCTTGCTCAGGAGTGTATTACTTAATTTTCTCCTACTTGTGAATTTTGCTGTTTTCTTCCTGCTATTGGCAGAAAATTATTGATTTCTAGTTTAAGACCAGTGTGGTCAGAAAAGATACTTGATATAATTTCAGTCTTCTTGAATTTGTTAAGACTTTTTTGTGGCCTAATATGTGTTCTATCCTAAAGAATATTCCGTGTGTATTTGAGAAGAATGCATATTTTGCTGCCATCAGATGGAATGTTCTGTACATGTCTGATAGGTCCATTTGATCTACAGTGCTGTTCAAAATCACTGTTTCTCTGTCTCAATGATCTACCCACTGTTGGCATTAGAGTGTTAAAGCCCCCTACTCTTATTGTGTGTTGTTTATTTCTCCTTTCAGTTCTATTAATATTTGCTCTCTATATATAAAGGTGCTCTGATGTTGGGTGTATAAATATTTATAATTATTACGTACTCTTGGAGAATTGGCCCAATAATCATTATGTAATGACCTTCCTTGTCCCTTGTGGCAATTTTTGACTTAAATCTATTTTTTCTGACATTAAACATCTTATGGGGTGCCTGGATGGATCAGTTGGATAAGCATCTGACTCTTAATTTTGGTTCAGATCATGATCTCAGGGTCATGATCTCAGAGTTGTGAGATTGAGACCCACTCAGTGCTCTACCCTTAGTGCAGAGTCTGCTTGAGATCCTCTCCCTTTGCCCCTCCTCTCACTCTCTCTCTCTCTAAAAGAACAATAAATAAAACGAGTCTTTAAAAAAAGATTATAGTAGTCTATTTTAAACTGATAATTTAAGTTTGATCACATACAAAAACACCATCATTTTATCCTCCCATGTGCTATGTTTTTGATGTCATAATTTACCTCTTTTTATACTATGGATCCATTACCAAATTATTTTAGTTATGATTATTTTTAAGATGTTTTCTTTTAACTCTTATACCAGAGTTAAAAGCAATTTATGTACCATCATTACAATATTAGAGAATTCTGAATTTGACTATATATTTACCTTCACTAGTGAGTTTTATACATTCCTGTTTTATTTTTTTTTTTAAGATTTTATTTATTCATTCATGAAAGACACAGAGAGAAAAGCAGAGACATAGGCAGAGGGAGAAGTAGGCTCCCTGCAAGGAGCCCAATGTAGGACTCGATCCCAGACCCTGGGATCATGCCCTGAGCCAAAGGCAGATGCCCAACCACTGAGCCACCCAGGCATCCCTATATATTCCTATGCTTTAATGTTATTGGCATCCTTTCATTTCAGCTTAAAGAACTCCCTTTAAGATTTCTTGTAGGGCAGATCAAGTGTTGATAAATCCCCTCATCTTATGTTTGGGAAAACCTTTTCTCTCCTTCATTTATGAAGGACAGCTTAGCCAAGTATAGTATTTTGGATTGGCAGTTTTTTCTTTCAATACTTAGAATATATCATCACAGTCTCTCCTAGCCTACAAGTTTTCTCCTAAGAAATTCTCTGATAGCCTTTTAGGGTTTCCCTTATGAGAAGTCTTTGTGATAAGATAGGGTTTCCTCTGTGACAAGGCTCTTTTCTCTTACTGCTTTTAAAAATCTCTTTCTTTGATATTTTACATTTGAATTATAGTGTGTCTTAATCAGATCCTTTTTGGGTTCAAGATGTTTGGGGTCCTTTGTGTATCATGTACCTACATGTCCATATCTCTCCCCAAATTTAAGGAGTTTCAACCATTATTTTTCTAAATAGACTTTCTTCCCCTTTCTCTCTCTTCTCCTACTGAGACTCACATAATGCACAATTTACCATAAATCCTATAGGTTTTCTTCACTTTTTTTCTTCTCTGACCAGATAATTTCAAATTATTTGCCTTTGATTTGATTCTTTCTTCTGATCAAGTCTATTGTTGAAGTTCTCTATTGAATTTTTCAGTTCAGTGGTATTCTTCAGCTCTAGAATTTGTTTGGATTTTTTTATGGTTTCTATTTTTTGTTGAATGTTATTTGTTCATGTGTTGTTTTTCTAATTTTGTTTAGTTAGTCCCAGATATCAAAGGTCAATAAAGCCTAAGATGCAGAAAGTCAGATCCATGTATGGCCTTTTTATGTTACTCTAGAACCCTAAAATTCCTTATCTAAAATGTAATCCTGGAGGGGCGCCTGGGTGACTCGGTTAAGCATCTGACTCTTGGTTTCAGCTCAGGTCATGATCTAATGAGTGGTGAGATCAAACTCTGCACTGGACTGCGCACTCAAAGGGGAATCTGTTGGAAGATTCTCTCCCCTTGCCCCTCCCCCAACTCACACATCTGCTCCCTCTCAAATAAATAAAATCTTTAAAAATCAAACAATAAAATAGGGTCCTGGAACTGATCCCAACACATATTTTGAAAAAAAAAAAAAAAAAGAATAATCTACTTTTATTTGGGTTTTAAAAGTTACCAGGATCAGAGACAAGTATATTTCACATTTCCACTGTCCTTTCCCCATGTCTCTTAGATTTCCTGGGTCCTAGCCACAGAAATAGTCCTTAAGTGTACATACATATAGGCCAAACTCACACAGGTTGCACTAACCCATCTTCCTGACACAGGCCTTAATGAGTACGGCCATAGGAGAAAAAGCATAGCTCCTGGGTCTTTGGTTAGGCAAATACTCGGAACCAACTTTGGAGCAGGAGCTAGAGAGGATCTAACTGTTGTGCATAATAAAGTAAAAGGAATTTGTTGGAGGAATAGTGGAAAGGAAGAGAAAGTGAGGAGCTGGAACCTCTGTGAACATATTTGACTCAGGGAATACTCTTAAGGAACAGAAATATGTCTATATTCACATATAAATCACATATACTAAGACAATTTTAAATGTTCCCACCTCTTCAACTCTTTCGGAAAGTTAGCTTGACCTCCCTAAACCACTAAATCACTTTTTCTTCCCTAGAAAAAAAGTAACTGAAAAGATTGAAAGAAAGGTCAGAAAAAAACTTCCTTAATTCTTTCAAAATGGTGAAACTTCCTGTGTCATAGACTAGAAGAAATGTAGGAGGAAGATGGTGTCACCTCAGAAGCTAGAAAGGAAAATACTGTTGGAGGACCCTGGCCATCAGTTAAGAAATCTTATAAACCTATGCCATTGGTTTTCATTCCTATATGGGAAGTTATTGCATATAGAAAAATTAAGTGTGTTTCCAGAACTTTCTGGAACCTGAACAGCCAGCCCCTAGTTCTGATTCAGTTCTACAATCTGTCTCCCTGAGAGGGCACAGAGAGCAAGTATCTCAGCTAGTAGACACCAGAGTTAAACTCCAGTGAACTTTCAGCCCACATTTTCCACATGCTTACCCTCCTAATCTGATTCAGTATCAGGATTCATGCAGAGGTTGACTCTTTTGAACTTATTTACAAGTTTTATCATTATGCTTGCCCACATTATGCAAGCAGTTTGCAATCTCCCCTAATTCTCTGACTTTAATTATATAATTGAACAAGCCAAAAACTCATTTTTCCCAGGAAACATTAAACATTACCATCTTAATGAAATTCTTAATGAAATGGTCCACTATGCATGCAAATGACCCATAGTGGCTGGGCCCCTATCTTATCACTGGGTGAGGCAGTCACTGGGAATGGCAGTCCTCACCCACACTTTTGGCTGGAATGATAATTCCACAAGACCAGAAGATGGGCCTCTGCGAGACACATGGATATAATTAAGATCGGATGAAAGAGTTTAAATGAAGTAGGAACTGATCTTAACCTATACGAATCAAAACTTATTTTCAAAGCTGAAAGAGCTCACTTAAACTTGTCTTCCAATTAAAAAATAAAAGTTATCAATTTTACTTGCTTTCTCCAGAGACCAGAAGTCTGAGAGATTAACAGTTCTCTTCTCAACTTATGTTCCAGGACAGAAAGCAGAAAATGGCAAGAATATAAGAAACTTGGGGAAACTTCTGAAATTTTCAGCATAATTAGTGGATAATTCGTCAAGTATCTGTTCCTTCCCTGCTGCATTTTTCAAATGCCTTTGTTGCATCAAACTTAAATCTTATATACACCACACACTGTCCTCATGCCAAAATCATTGCCTGCCAAAAGCTAAAATGGAAGGAAGGCAGACCTGTTCACACTTTTGTTCAAATAGCATGGACAACAATGTCCTGTGCCAAGTAGACACCAAATTAAAGTATTTAATAATAGGTACTATTTATGTAACAAACTCCCAGTTCTCAAGCCTTCTAAAATCTTTCCATTGCCAGGAAAATGTCAAGATGCCCAAAATGTCCAACGGAACCTTACTCTAAACATTCATGGTACTTTAGAGAAAAGAATGCAATTGCTGCAGCTACCACAGTGGCTGGCTGAGGAAACATTATTTCCCTTCTTCCATCTTTCCAAAGAAGGACTTAAGGAGAAGGAGAATTATATTCATAAGTTTTTTAACAGCTTTATTGAAATATAATTCACATATCATATAATTTACTCATTTAAAGTGTAAAATTCAGTGGTTTATGGTATATTATATTATTAACTTTTTAATTGTGGAAAAATATATATATCATATTTGCCATTTTTAAGTGGAATCATACAGCATTTGTCCTTATGTGTCTGGCTCACTCTACCTAGTATAATGTCTTCAAGATTCATCCATGTTATAGCATGTATGAATTTCATTTTTTTGGCTGAAAGATATTCCATTCTATGTATATACCATATTTGGTTTATTTGCTCATCCGTTGATTGTATATTTGTTGTTATTGTTGTTGTTTAATTCTTTGAGTGCAGAGAATTGAGAAATCTCAAACTTCAATTCACAACACACTCTTGTCATCAGTCAAGATATGCCTCTCTTGGGTTTTCTTCATCTGTAAAAATATAACTGTGTTATTTTAATTTATATGAATGCATTTGATATATATAAATCTCATTCTGTTTCTTCCTTTTCCACTCAATTTTATGTTTTTCATCTCTGCACATATTATTATCTTTAGCTAACTGTTCATTGTTGAACGTTTAGTCTCTCAACTGTGACATAAGTAGACTAACTGGTCTCATGTTATTATAATTTTTCCAGTGAGAAAAATGACTCCCAGGGTAATTGCTGTCCTTCTCTGTGAGCCGATGAACAAACTCTTAATCTCTCCTAGCCTTGGTTTCTTTGTCTGTATAATGAGAGGGTTCCACCAGATTAGAGATCCTTGATGGGCAGTATGCATCAAATGACCTGGGAAACTTTTTCAAAATAATATGCCCAACCCAAGAGCAGAATCTAAGGCAGTAAAACTCTGGCATCAATAAGTGTTGGGGGAAAAAAACTTGCCAGATGATTCGGATAGGCACTCCTGCTAAATCTGCTGCTCAACATGGATCTCTGAAGTCTCTTCCAGTTAATATACTAGGATTCTGTGACTATAGAGATAATCTCCTGGCAAAGGTCCTACAGTAAACCAAAAACTAGAACCTGGCAATAAAAATGATGCCTCTGTCCCAGCTCTCTGTTTTCTAGATATAAAATCTATTTTAAAAGCATTAATGGTATTTTATTGCTACCCTCTATAAGTATATTCCAAGAATTAACTGCTCCCTGGTTAACACACTCATCCACAACTTCTCAGGGCTCAGTCCTTTCTTAACTTGGATCATGCTCTCTCATTCTCATACTTGATAAAAGCTGAATGATACTGGGAATATTGGTGTTCAATTTACTAACATACAGAATAACACCCAGTGCCCGTCACCCATTCACTCCCACCCCCCGCCCTCCTCCCCTTCTACCACCCCTAGTTCGTTTCCCAGAGTTAGCAGTCTTTACGTTCTGTCTCCCTTTCTGATATTTCCCACACATTTCTTCTCCCTTCCCTTATTTTCCCTTTCACTATTATTTATATTCCCCAAATGAATGAGAACATATAATGTTTGTCCTTCTCCGACTGACTTACTTCACTCAGCATAATACCCTCCAGTTCCATCCACGTTGAAGCAAATGGTGGGTATTTGTCATTTCTAATAGCTGAGTAATATTCCATTGTATACATAAACCACATCTTCTTTATCCATTCATCTTTCGTTGGACACCGAGGCTCCTTCCACAGTTTGGCTATCGTGGCCATTGCTGCTAGAAACATCGGGGTGCAGGTGTCCCGGCGTTTCATTGCATTTGATACTGGGAATATCTTTCATTTCTATTCCCATCAGAAAGTTGTGTAGCTCAAGAGGGTCACCTTTGTGTCTCTGCTTTTGCAAGGAATATAGATCTAGTTTCTATAGTCTGGTTTAAAAGAAAATATCAGTCCCATTCTGAACATATGGCGCTGTTCCTGCCTCATCCTCCACATCTCATTCAGAACTAACAGTCATAGGCTTCTCTTTCTTGCCCACAAATAACATTGTTTTAAAACTCGGAAATAGAATAGAAAGAAGAAAATAAAAAGTACTATAATTTCCCTACTGACATAATTTTTCTTCACAAACATATCCCCTTCATTCAGGCTGCTATAACAAAATGTCATATGCTGGGAGGCTTATAAATAAGCACTTATTTTCTCATGGTTCTGGAAGATCAGGGGACCAGCATGATCAGGTTCTAGTGAGGGCCTTCTTCCAGGCTGTAGACTGCCAACTTCCTGTTGTAACCTCACCTGAAAGAGAGGAGAGAGAGGAAAGGAAGCAAGCTCTCCATAACTCACACCAGGGCACTAATCTCCCTATGAGAGGGCCCCACCCTCACGCTTTCAACTAACCTGAATCACTTCTCTAAGGCCTCATTTCCCAATAGGATCACTTTGGGGGATAGAGTTTCAACACAAGAAGTTGGAAGGGACACAAACTCTCAGTCTCTAACATTCTAACCTATTCCTGTTAGTGATACTGTATTGGTCCCATTGCTTAACCCAGAAACCCAGGAATTATGCCAGACTCCTCTCTTTTCCTTTCTACCCCCAACCCATCAGCTCAACTACCAAATATATCCTGAATATATCCTCATTTTTCTGCTGCCATTCCCACCACCTTAGGCCCAAACTGCCATCATTTCTTACCTGAGCTGCTACTCACTTTGCCTCACTGGTAAATTACTGAAAGGATAAAAAATATTGACTGACAGAACCAGGAGACAAAAATACCCAGACCTGCTTGAAGAAGTAGGCCAAAAATAACAGGACTAAATTTAATACAAATAAATATAAGCTTCTGCATTTACTTTCCAAAATTCCATGGCACCAGTTACAAGATATTAAAGGACTTGGGTGACTTACTTGACTGCAAGCATAATTAACAAATCAATGTGATACACTCAACCAAAAAAAAAAAAAAAATTCTTACTACTTTGGCTGAATGAATAAAAATACTAAGTCTGGTACAAACAGCATAATAGAGTCCTTTTACACTAGTCATACACAATGTTTTATTCTGGGTGCCAAATTTAAGATATATATACATATATCTTAATCAATAATCAATTATGATTAAAAAGTATTTGGGCTAAGCTAAATTGGGTCACATGACAACAGCTGAACTAACTGGGGATGTTTGTCTGAAAAAGACAGAAGACTGATGGTATAAAAGGCACACCCACTGTGGAGGGTAGGACATGTGAAGGTCTTGATCCTGCCACGGGGAGACATTTCCAACAATGCAGCTCCAGAAGGAAGGGCAGACTTTGATTCAAAAGAAATCCTCACAACCTTCATGCATCAGCTGAAATGCCTCCTCCTCCTCCAGGCAGAAGCCCTCCCTGCTTACCCTGTCTGAATAGCCTGGTCACTCTCCCCCATGTCACCCTATTGCATTCCCTTCCTTGTACTTATTGCCAGCCAGCATTAGCCTGGTTTTCACTGAAGTGGCTGCTGTCTCCCTGACTTCACTGTGAGAGGAAGGATCCTGGGTATCCTGTTCACCATAACATTCTGGGACTGAGAGAAGTGTCTGGCACACAGTAAGAGCTCCATAAAGACTCTTGGATGAAAAGAGTAAATGGGTAAATGAATACCTTTCCTCCCCAAAGAAGCTTCCACCATGAAAAGTTCATGAAGAACCATTCTCAAGGAGACATGGTAAAGCATTTGGGGATCCTTCTAGGAAAATAGGTTGCAGAGAGTTGAATTCATGATCTCCTACCTCCTGTGCTTTCTCCCTTACTCAGTATTTCTCATTCCATGACTCAATCTGCAGATCCATGACTGCAGATTCCTTACATGTTCCCTGGTCTCAGATTGTCCTTGGATGAGAACCTTATTTTGGTGTCTCCACAGAGGGAGCTCCTGCTTTTCCTCAAGATTTGGCTGGGTGGGGCTTCCTTAAGCCCAGGACATTGTTGACTTTTGGCCTCCTCATTCTGACCCCACAGAGGTGTCTGGAGACCCCAGCTTATAGAAACCAAGAGGAAGGCTCCAGAACACTGTTCCTCTCAGCCTGGCACACTCCTTCCTGAAAGGTGAACTGAATCTAGCAGGTGGATTTTGTCTCCAGTCATGTCTTTAGAAGGCCGCTTAAAATGTAAGGCCATTAAAATAATAATAGCATCTCTGTCTATATACAGAAACCTACAGGTATACAGGTTCCCCCAATATCTGAAGGTAGAGCATTCCTATGAAACTTTTCCTAAAGCAAAATGGTATATGGAGAAGAAGCAATCATCATTTCACAGAAGGAAAAATCCTCTTTGGATTTCTTTCAGTTAGCATAACTAGATACTAATGTAGTTCTTTTGTAAAAGCGAATTGGTGTAAAGTGAACTTTTGGATAGTGGAGGAAACCTGTATTTTTAAATTAAAAAGCAGAGTACAAAACAATATGTTGAATATAATCCCATTTTTGTTGCAAAATACAGTACATATAAAAAGTATGTCAAGAGATACATTAAAATGTTAACTGTGTAATCACTAGGTAGGGGGAACATGGGTATCTTTATTTCCTTTTCTATAATTAAAAAAAATTTTTGCAATGATGCAAAAGCAATTTTTAATTTTCATAACTTAAAAAATGGTGTTTTGCAGTTTAAAGGTGGTTTGCTTGCTAAAGAAAATTTTTGACTTTCTGCTTGAGACAGATCAGGAAGTGTGGGAGAGGACGGGTTACATTTGTGGGATGTCCACTTCATACCAGGGGCTGCAGTAGGCACTTCTCCTACTTTCTCTCCTTTAATCTGCACAACCGTCCCATGAAGTGACGGTCCCATTTTATAGCTTGGAAAACTGAGGCTGAGGGAAGTTTAGCAATTTGCTGAAATCATACTATTTGGGGGAGATGAGATTTGAATCCAGCTCTGCTTAATCCTGCAGAGGTGCTTCTCTAGTTAAAGCACCCTTTCTCCCACTAAACTGGCAAGGCTGAGGCTGGGGCAAGAGAGGCACCAGTCCTTGGGATTTGGTGGATTCATTATTTGAGGAGTCTTCTCAAAGTTTTAGACTTCTCTGTCTACGATGAACTTTGTTCCTGGCGACAGGCTGCATGGCAGTGCTGGCACCTTCTAGAAATGAAGGATCTCAGGCACCCCTCCAGGCTTACTGAGTCAAAACCTGCATTTTCACAGGACGCCCAGATGATTCACATGCACCTTACAATTTGAGAAGCGCTGCTTTACAAATGACTCCCCAGCCCCACTCCCAACCCATGTTACTATGAAAACTACCAGTCCTGACCTCTGTCCCCACTTTCCGTCTCTGTCCCCAAAGCAAAGTCTTCTGTCATACTCATGGGAGCCTTGGGGTCCAAGAGGGAAAAAACTATTTCCAAAGACACTTTATTCATCAAAATAATGCCTGGTACTTGGTGGGGTTTTTGTGTAAGCCTCAAGAGTAGCTGGAGTGGGTCCCTCTATAACAGCCAGAGCAGTGATGTGTTGGTAAATGTTTAACGAGCAGCTTGGGGTGGAGCCCTGATTTGTAGCACTTGCCATTTCCATGGAGCAAATCCCCCCACCAGGGCCAATTCCACACCATCAAGGCGATGGCACTGGAAGAGATGGCTCACATGAGCAGACATAGGCAGATACCAGCTCTAGCATGCCACTCGGCCAGAGCCTCATTTTTCTGAGTCAAGATCCTTCATATGAGAGGGGAAGCCACAGCATTATTTCAGCTAATGAGGACATAATGTTTTGTTGTTGGCTTCCACAACCATTTAAATTTATCCATCTCTAATTAGTTTTGGAAAACAGAAAATGACTCGCCAAATATACTCCGCAACAGCCTGTCAGACCGTAAAATTGTCTGTGCTGGCTGTTCTTTCAGAAAACAGAGGAAGTCTTGGGTTTGCAACAGAGAAGAGCTGGGAAGCCTGGGACCAGCCTCATGAATAAAATACCAGCAGCTTCTAGATGGGAGGACAATGGGGGTCAGGAAAAGCCTGTGCCATGTACTTCCCCCTAATTCTTCAGTGTCTATTCTTGCTCATCTCTCAAAAGGGACAAAGTACAGCAGATGTGTAATTTTGAGTTAAGGTGAGAGTAAGTCCAGTTGGGAACCTGGGGGAGGTGGGGATTTAGCCTGACTGAGAAGAGATGGAAGACAGTGTGGGTAATGGGAAACTGGCAACAAACATATAGAGGCAGGAAACAAGAGCTATTTGAAAAACACGGAGTCAGTCCATTTGTCTGGAGGAAAAAGTTGTTCCTTATTGTCATCATTATTAGCCACTGCTTCCTGAGCACTTACCATATGCCAGGCTCTATGCTAAGTACTTTAAGTCAATTATCTCATTGACTTTTCAAGAAATCCTGTATCATCATCATCATCATCATCTCCCTTTTACACGGGAGGAGACAGTGGTTTAAAAAGTTGAAGATATTTGCTCAAGGTCACACAACTAGTAAGAGAAGGGGCCAGAACTCTAACCCAGGCTTGCCAGATTCCGAAGCACATGCTGTAACTACTGTGATATATCACCTGTAAATTTGTGGGAGAGGCAGAGGCATGGCTGGAAAGGAAGATGTCCCCTCCTGAGGCAGGTTCCAAGAACCTCTGAGCAGGCAGAGGAAGGGAGAAGAGATGGACCACCAACAACCCTTCCCTCCAGGGTCTTGAGGGATGAGAGCATAGTGTCTAAGTTCCAACAGACTCACCTCAGTTCTACCCAGCTCAGACCATTTCTGGGCTCCATGCTCAGTTCTGAAAATGACATTTTCCACAAAATACTGACAAATCAATGCATAACCACAAGGGAATGACTAGACTGTGAAGAAATTCAAAAGCTAGCCTTGTATGGCCAGGTTTGGTCCCTAAAAATCTCCCATATGCAGTCCTTCATGCTCTTTCTCCTTCCACAGGGACCACAGCGGTCATTTGTTGAAGAAGGCAGAGCCACAGGACAGAAGAAGCTGGGTCTTTGAATTACTGCTTGGGGACAAGCCCCTTACTCATTAAAAACACTGAATTAAACTTTATTTGAGCAAGAAATAAACTTGTATTTAGAAAAGTGTTGTGGTGGTTTTTTTTAAATGTATTCTTGCCAAAGCAACTGGAACCATTAGCCTCAAGAAAACTCATAGGTAGAGAGTCATCATCATATCCAACCTCAAATATCTGATGGGCCACCATAAGTTAAAAGTTTTCTTGATATTATTCGAAGGGAAGGAACTAAGACCAGGGCTTACATTTATAAGGAGACTGATTGTAACCCAGTATAAGGAAGAAACTCCTAAGAATCAGATGTGTCCAAAGATCTGGCTCCTACCCACCCTCTGACCTCTGTACCCAGCATTCTCCGCTTGGCTACCCACTCTTCCTTCTGATCCATAAGCATCATGGGTACTTTCTTTCCTCTGAGCCAAAAGGCATTAGATCCCGCTGTCTCAAACACTCTCCCTGATTCTTTGCTGGCTTTATTTACATATTTGTGCAACAGCTGTGCATTGTTCCACACCTGCTCCATGCCATGCACTGTTCAGGGTGCTTGTGATACAAATCAGTGAACAAAACAGACAAAAAAAAAAATCACTGTTCTCATGGAACTTCAATTCTAGCCAGATAAACACTGTAAAGAATAAACATAAGTAATGACTTAAGTACTAAGTAATAAAAAGAAAGCTAAATTATAACAAAGAAAGGAAGAGTGGGAGCTCTGGGACAGGAGACAGGGGGCGCTAATAGGCAAGTTGCCACTACAAGTAGGGTGGGCATGGTGATAGTAGGCCTCATTGAGAAGTTGATAGTGAGCCTATAGTTGAAGGAGGTGAGAAAATGAGTCGAAGACTACTTGGGGGAAAAGCATTCCAGGCAGAGTGAAGGCCTTGAGGTAGAAGTATCTCCACTATCTTCCAAGAACAGCAAGAAGGCCACCTCAGAGCAGTGAGCAAGAGGTGTCGTAGTCAGAGAGGGGATGAGAGAGGTACCAGGGGCAACTGAGACTTTATATTAAATGTCACCTCCACAGGGAGGCCTTTGTGAATCCCCAAATCTGCACTACATTTCCCTCCTTCAATCCCATTATTTTCTCTCACAGCACATTTATCTTTCATGACATTATACTCACTTGCCAGGGCTGCCACAACAAAGTACCACAAACAAGAAGGGTTTTGACAACACAAACATATCATCTCACACTTCTGGAGGCTGGAAGTCTGAGATCAAGGTATCAGCAGGGTTAGTTCCCTGTGGGGGTCGTGAGCGAAAGACGTATTCTAGTGTCTCTCCTTGGCTTGTAGATGGCCATCTTGGCTTTGACTCTTCACAACTTCATCCCCTGTGCTGGTCTCTGTGTCCACAATTCCCCCTATTATAAGGACGTCAGTCATATTGGAGGAGGGCCCATCTCAATGAGCTCACAGTAACTTGATGACCTCCGTAAAGACCCTATCTCCAAATCAGGCCACATTCTGTGGTCTTGGGGTGGGGGGTAGCAGCTAGAACTTCAATACATGAATTTGGGGGAAAACAATCAACTCACAGCAGACATTGTAAGTTATACTTATAACTGAAGCTTATAATATAATATTATAATTATAATTATAAATGTGCAGTGTTATTATAATATTATAAGGTTATAACCCAGGCACTGAATTGTTGAGCACCCCTAATTCCCACTGGACTGCTGGTACCACCAGAGCAGGGACCAAGGCAACATCAATCATCCCACTGCTCCCAGCGTCTTGTGCAGTGCCTGACAAGTGCACAATTGCTATTTGGTTCTTAGTATTTGTGTATTTCTTGATGAAGTGAATGGCTATTGGAATAAGCTGCCTCCAGAGGCAGTGGGTGCCTGACCCTGGAGCCACTGGGACAGTAGTTGGGTGGTCATCAGGTGGTGATTCAGCCACACAGGACATGGGTGTACAAAGCAAACTTAAAATCCTTTCCCACCCTATAAGCTGCAATTCCCTGACATTCCTGAACTAAAGCCCTAAACTCATTTTGTTCTGCAGGAAAACAGGCAGCACAACCTCCTCTTGTCCTTCAGTTCTGCCTAGTTCTTTCTTTCTGTTTAAAATCCTCTTCCTCAGGGCTACCCCTCGAGGCTGTGCTGTGTTCTGTTGACAAATCAGAAAGCCTACTGGGTTTCCAGCTTGATACTGCCTGTTGGCCCTTTGAAAGAACAACCACGTAATCATCCCTGTAGTTTTAATGAACCTGGGTTTATGGGCTCTCTTGTTTCCCTCACCCCCTTACAGTCTCCATTACACAGCCAGTTGGCTGCGGAAGCACATCACATAATATGGCATAAACCTCTGGACAGAGACCAATAACACATCAGAAGTTTCATTTAGAGAAACACATGGCAAATTCATCAAAGAAAGCAAAGGCATAGTGTAGACTTTGGTCTTCATGCCTTGTCCCCATGCTGATTTGTGGTAAAACTTCAGAGATGTAATTTAATTTGTCTGGGCCTCAGTCTCCTCATCTATAAAATGAAGAGAATAACTAATGGGTTTGTAGCATAATGACATAGGGATATCCACACACAGTGAGGGTTTATATGCATTATTCTAATGTGGAATGCTTTATTATGATATGATGATGATTTTGAATAGCTCTCAAGCATTTCATTAAGTGCATTGTGAGATAATGGAAAATATATACATTGGTCTCTTTCCAGTTCCTGATGCAGAAGTCCAGAATACCACGTCATTTCCTAAGTGATAAGAGTACTAGGAGCATCTTTTGTCCTAATGAGGCTACTTTGGGTGCCCTTGGATGGGGACTGGTCCCCAGAAAGAGCAAGCCATGATTAAAAGCTTGGGCTCTTCAGCCCCACCCCACCCCCATCCATTCTCTAGAGGAGAGGGGCTGGAAATCAATCATGCCTACATGAGGAAATTCCAAAAGTGTGAGGTTCAGAGAGCTTCCATAGTGGCAAACACATTCACACCGACAAGGTGATATACCCCAACTCTACCTGGACAGAAGCTATTGCACTCAAGACCTTCCCACATCTCACCCTATGAAAATCTTCACCTGTATCCTTGATCATGCCCTTTTAATAAACCGTAAACATAGGTCTTTCCCTGTTTTCTGTTCTCTTTCTAGCTATGTGAACTTGAACAAGCTTATTTACCTCTATGAGCCTCAGTTTTTGTAAACTGGGAACAATAATTCCATCTCCTACGGTCCTGATACAGATAAAGATGATAACTCATATAAAGCTCTTTGCAATAGGCTTGGTATATAGCATGCATGCAGTAAGTTTTAGCTAATTATAGCAGCCATCATGCTGGCTGAAAAATCTTTCCAAAATGACCACAACCACTAGAAGGACTCTGGTTCCAAATGACCTTGTTCCCAGAGTTTTGCCTGGAGTTGAGACTTAGTTGATATGATGAAGTTCAGGATGAAACTGGGCCATTCCAGTAAAAATCCTGCCAACTTCTGTGGCGTTCCCTTATTGAGAATTAGACCCCATAGAGGGTGAAGAAGGAGAAAAGTTCAAAGAACCCATAAAGAGATACATTGATAAATCAGGGGAGAGAATGTGGTATGCCCAGCTAAATTTGCAAGCAAAACAGACACTTTTGGAAAGCTTCTGAAAGGAGTAAGGCATTGGCCTTGAAATGAAGGTAAGACTTGGGTGGGAAAGGCAAGGCAGAGCCAGGTGTGCAGGAAAAGTGTGGGGGGGGGGGACCTGTGGCTGAAGCAGAGAGTGTGAGTGTGTGCCAGGGAGCTGTGAGCAGAAGTTTCCTTGCCTTCCATTCTTCGCCTGTTCCACCATCCTCTTCCCTTCCCAAAATAACTCAGCCCTATGGCTAAGCTATCAGGATGTTCCAAGTCGGTTCTGCTTGCAGTGTTTCTCCAGCTAGCTAATTAAACATAGCACATTTAATTGAATCATAGTGAAGCCCATAGCTGATGTCTCTACACCCGGAGGGGAAAAGGTGGATTGTGATGAAAACCAGCTGAGTCTTACTGGTGCCAGCTAGAATTCTGTAGATATTTTCAAACCTCAGCATAAAAGGCATGATATTCGAGGCAATATCATGTATAGATTAGAGTAATCTCCCAAACAAGGGAAGAGAAGATATCCCTTTTATACAACAACAGTTCAGTAAATTTTGTTTAGCTTGCGTAGGATACAGTTAATTACAGTAATTTATCAAAGTGGCATAAGGTGGTATTCACACACACAAAGAGGATTTTCCCACAGTTGAAAATCCTTAGTTTTATATAAGCTGGAGCCAGTACTAATTGAATTTTCACTTGGGTAGATAAAATCTTTAACAACTCTGGAATAACTAAATGGTCTTTGCTCAATGATGTGGATCAGGATGATTTACAACACCTTTCACACAATCATGCTAATTTTGCTTTCATATGATTAATTAAAACAATATGTTCATTCTTCCTAAAGTGGAATTAGGGCACCCAAGGAGTTGGCTTTTATTACCAACTTCCCTATCCAGCAATAAAAGCAATTTTCACACTTTGTCATCAAGAAAGTGGTAAGTACACAGGGCCTGATGGAAAGTCTTCGTCAAGTTCAACATTGTTCTTTGGAAGGCAACAAAGGTAGTTTGATGAGCAGATAGAGGTTTCTAGGACTTCAGAGTCAGAAAGAACTTTAGAGGCAATCTCATGAAAACCCCCATTTCACAGAGGAGAAAACTGAGGTGGCCAGCATGTTGTCCCCAGCTTGGAAAGACTCCATTTGGGGCAGAACTGATATCAGTATCCAACCACCTAGTCTTCTGGAAAAACAGCACTGGACTAGGAGTCAGCCAAACCTGGATTTAAGACCTGATTCTGCTGCTGACTCCTATCACTGCCACCCCTAGATGCTGCCTCTTCCCTAGCCCATTCTTCGGACCCCTACCCTCTGGCATGAGTGGCAGTGGGTGGCAACTCTCTCAGATGGTGGTCCTTAATCCTGAGGGAGTCCTACTCTACTCTAATGTTTTGGTTCATCTAGCCCGTCCCAGAAAGGGGACCCTTTTTCATCAGGACCTCTGACAGCAGATTCAAATTCTTAAACAATTAAAGATATATAAAAGACTTCAGCCACCTTCATTTTACAGATGGGAGAACTGAGGCCTAGAAGGAAAGAAAAGAAAGCACTAAGTACATCTGATATACCAGACATCCCTTCAGATGCTTTCTCACATCACCACACGGACTTCAAGGGCAGAAAGGAAATATGACTTGTCCAAGGTCACCTGGCTGCCAAAGGCTTAATCAAGACTCACTCAGAACTGCTATTTTCCATGCAAATGCCAGTCGTCTCTGAGGCTTACTCTCTACCATTTCTGGAGTGTCCAGTGTAAACTAAGTGTTTTACATGAATACATGTATTCATTGTATACTTTGAATAATACTCAATGGTGTTAGGGGGAGGCAGGTACTACTATCACCCTTACTTTGGAGATGAGGGAAGGGAAGCACAGAGGTAAAGTTTCCTGCCTGAACTCACAGGACCATGAGGCCAAAGGTTGAGACTCAAATCCAGGCATGGTATCTCCAAAGTGCACAGTCCAAACCACTATACTCAACGGCCACCTCCAATACACTGGGTCTGCTTAAACTTCTGGTAGGTCTGCAAGGTCTTTGGACTTTAATGGAGCAATGCTCACTATACAAGCAAAGAACAAAATCAATTAGGAGGTGCCAACTACAGGTGTCATAAGCCTTGAAACTGATAGCACAAAGACTGCCAATGGACCTTCAAGAGTTCTTGCTTCCCTCAAAGGGTCACTGGCTCTGGCTCCACAGATGCCATTAGCATAATGACAACCATGCATGCAGCCTCAGCCCCCATGCTGCTGTGCCTGTGAGACCAGCTGCCTCCCACAGCCTCCCCTTTGCTTCACGCTCCACTGGAGAGCACAGACAGCTGTGTTCATCTACTGCAGAAAGCTTAAAAACCACTCAGCAACAGCCGCCCTTGCCCTATGGCCAGTTCACCAGAAAGACCCATGGGTTTCTCCAAGCTGCCCTGACATTCAAAAGGAGTGAAAGCAATAAAATAAAAACCATGGGTGACATGGGGTAATACAGCAGAAAAAAATCAGGGGTTTTATGCAGTTGAAAACATTAATTCATTCACTGAAGATTCTTATTCTCACAATTTCTCACCTTCTCAATCTCCGTACTCCTAGGCAAAGATTCTAGAATTACACCAAATTATTGAATATTTCTTCTGGATTCTTTTAAAATAAAAAAAATTATAAGGATTTGTATTTCACTTCTGCAAAACAGAATTATACATACTTCTACAAAACAGCCACAAATGATTTTGTCATGCTTTGAAGAGAAGGTCAGAGAAAGAAAAAAATAGAAAACACTTTCTATAAACCTTGTTACCAAACTCATGCCTGGGGGCACCTGGGTGGCTCAGTTGATTAAGTGTCCGACTCTTGATTTTGGCTCAGGTCATGATCTCAGGGTCATGAGATCAAGTTCCACATCAAGCTCTGAGCTCAGCATGGAGTCTGCTTGAGATTCTCTCTCTCTCTCTCTCTCTCTCTCTCTCTCTCTCTCTCTCCCTCTCTCCCCCTGCCCCTCCCCTGACCTGCTCATGCTCTATCTATATATCTCCAATAAATAAATAAATCTTTAAAAATAAAAACAAAAAATACTCATGCTCATGGAGAAATGCTAAGACTGTGAGCTTGGGAATTGAGCTGAGTCTTATTCTCCTCCCACCACTTACAAACTGTGTGCCCTTGAGCCAGTGACCTGTCTTGGCTGGCTTTACTCTCTTCCTCTGTAAAGTGGGGATGACACTAATAAGTATACCGATGTCATGGGATTGTTATCAGGGTCAAATGAGATTATGTATGTAAAGGTTTCAATAAATGCTGGTGGTTATCAGCAATGAGATTATTTCTGTCGACAAATACAATATTTGTTATATTAATGAGAATTCTACTGGAAGAGACAGAAACCAACTGAAATTAGTTTAAACAAAAAAGAAAGAGAATGTATAGGCTGACGCATGTGGACACACACAGATGGTGCTGGACCCAGGCTAGTCAGGATCCAGAAGCTCAAACAGCATCAGAATCACTCTCTGTTCAATATTCCTGATTTCATGTCAGCTTTGGTCTCTCTGAGTTGTCCTCATTGTCTCAGGCTCCTCAGGGATCAATTCCTTACAGCTTATGACACAGGGGGCAGATGAGGGCTACCACTCCCATCTTCAACTCAAAAAATTCCAGGGAAGTTATATGGCTTTTCCAGTGGCTAGGGGAGTGGAGGCTATAATTATCTACCCCATCTGAACCACATGGAGCATGAGAAGTTTTTCAAAGGAAGAAAGCTGCACTACGCTGGTTAGAACTAGAACAGATGTTCTTTACACCTGTTATTAATATATGAAGTAGCTTGTCATGAACAAAATCCCTTTAAAGAGTATATGCTACACCTATCTATAATATTCAATATATATACATGTTATTCAACCAACAATAGAGATGAACCATGAATTGTATAGATTTTGCAAACAAAGATTAAGTTTATCTTTCTTCCCTCCTCCACAGTGCCCAGCACAGAACAGGCTCTCTGCGAAGTATTTGTGAGATGACTAATAACTTAGCTCTGGAATCAAATTACATACTGTAGGGTAGCCCAGGTGGCTCAGCGGTTTAGCACCACCTTCAGCCCAGGGGGCGATCCTGGAGACCCGGGATTGAGTCCCACATCAGGCTCCCTGCGTGGAGCCTGCTTCTCCCTCTGCCTGTGTCTCTGCTTCTCTCTCTCTGTGTCTCTCATGAATAAATAAATAAAATATTTTTTTAAAAATCTTTAATAAAAAAACAAATTACATACTGTATAATTTGGAACGAATTAGATTATGCTTCAGTTAAAAAAAAATAACCCCCAAAATCTTAGTGATTTAGCATAGTTGGTTTCTCATTCACACAAAGTCCACTGTAACATAGGTGATTTTCCAGGGCAACTGTCCTAAGAAGATGCTCAGAGACCCAAGTTGACTGAGGCCCCACGGTCCTGTAGTGCACCCTTAGTAACAGAGGGACTCCTCAGGGAACATGGAGAAGATAAAGATCTGGTCGTGAGCTTGGTGGGGGAAGGTGTTTGTTACTGGCAATTAAGTCCTTCACTCCAGAAGTGACCCATATCATTCTGCTCACAACCCACTGGCTAGACGTAGTCACCAGCTCCACATACTGCAAAGAATTGGAAAATATCTTCTATATGCTTGGAAGGAGAAGAGAATCAGATATGTGTGACTTCTAGCCATCTCTATCCAAATCAATTAAAATAAAACTGTATTTTATAAAAATTATACCCCAATTTTTAAATATTAAGAAGATCTCAAGAAAAAAAAATAGCCTAGACCTATTAATAGGGCTTTCCTACTATATCACTGAACACCATTCCCACATTTCTGACTAAACCCATAATACAACCCAGCAGAGACTAATTCCATTTGAAAGTTCAAAGTTTATTTATTTTGCACGCTCCACTATTAGACAGAAATGACCTTCAAAATCCAATTGAGCATACAATCTCACTAGAGGCAATTGACAGTTCTTTGCAAAAGCCTTTAAAAAAAATATGCCTACTCTTTGACCCTGTAATTCCACTTCTGTGATTTAACCTGAGGAAATAAGCATGGATGTGCACACAGATTTTGCTATAAGTATGTTTCTTGCAGCCCATTTTTAACAGGAAAATGTAAAAATTGACCTAAGTGCCAGCCAAAATGCATTGGTTAAATAAAGTGTATCCTCACATCAGAGTAATATGAATCCATCAATAATCACACTATGAAGGTATATTTATTAATATGAAAAGAGATTTGTGGCACATGAAGTGGGGGAGGGAAGCAAGCTATAAAATGGTACATATACCACATATGCCTGGGAAAGATTCTAAAAAAAAAGTAATGTTTGCTCCTATGTGGGTGGGATTATGGATATTTTTATTTTCTTTTTTGCTAGACTATTGTTTTCTGCTATTATGAGTAATGCTGTTGAAATAAGAAAAACAAGGTACTCTAAATTATAAATAAATAATATGCTTGGGCTTATCACACACCCACTGCTCCTAATGGGGCTTTTATCTTAGAAACTACAGACGATTAGGTTCTTCTAGTCTTCACTGCTACAGTCACTCCCAGCGACAATAATAGCAAGAGAATTTGGGAGAGACAGCACTTCCCAGTTTATAATCCCTTTCATTTTCACAATCTCCCCCACAGGTATAAAGGGAGAGAATATAGGCCTTGCTGCCTGCATTTGATAATTAAGACCCAAAGCCATTAAGGGACTTGCTCAAGAACAGAGACCACACCAGAATCCAAAACTCTTCCATCCCCTGCACTGTTCGACTCCAGGGAGCATCACTGTATTCTAGTGGTGCCATTCACTTAGCATATAATGTGAAAAGCACACCCTGGAGTTGTGCAGTGCTCAATCCTGCTCAAAACCTTACTAGATGGTCACAGGTCTTCCAACAAGAATTAGCCAGCCTGTATCATAGTAGATTACAGGTAAATAAGCAAATCTGTACTCTACAGGTATCTATTGAGTACCCCTATAGTTTAGCATTGTTGAGGCACCTGAAGCTAATAAGTTTGGCTTTTATCCTTTAGGCAAGGAAGAAATATTTGAGGGTCCTGAGTAGTAAAATGAGGTAATCAGAGCTGTATCTTGGAAGGAAAATTTTGGTAAAAATAAGAGTCAGTGGAGGTGAGCAAGACCAGAGGAAACAGGGAGACCAATAAGTTAGGAGGCTATTACAATCATCTGGACAGGAAAAATAAATGCCTAAACTAAGGCAGAGCCATATGCTATCTTAGCAATTTACATAATGATCCCATTCAACTTCAAACTAAGCCAATGAGGTAGGTACTATTTTTGTCCCCATTTCTGAGGTTAGGGTTCAGAAGAGTTAGGTCACCTGCCCAAGGCTGCACAGCAACTATATGGCAATTATTCCAACTTAAGCCCATGTAACTTCCAATTTCATCACTGGGCCATCATGCTAACAATGAGTAAAAAAGAGCGGATGATAATCAACTTAATATAGACTGCTATACGAATAAAATAATATAAATAAATTTTATGGTAATCATGAATCAAAAACTTTGATATACAAAAAATAAAGTAAAAATATTTCAAGTAGGGATCCCTGGGTGGCACAGCGGTTTGGCGCCTGCCTTTGGCCCAGGGCGCGATCCTCGAGATCCCGGATCAAATCCCACATCGGGCTCCCGGTGCATGGAGCCTGCTTCTCCCTCTGCCTATGTCTCTGCCTCTTTCTCTCTCTGTATGACTATCATAAGTAAATAAAATTTAAAAAAAAATTTCAAGTATATCACTAAAGTCATCAAAAAGCAAGAGAAGAAAGAAACAGAAAGGAGCTACAAAAACATTCAGAAAACAAGTGACAAAATGATAATAAATACATACCTATCAATCATTACTTTGAATGTAAATGGACTAAATGCTCCAGTTAAAAGGCAGAGGGTGACAGGATGGATAAAACAGCAAGACTCATCTATATGAAAAACTTATTTCAGACCTAAAGATACATGTGGATGGAAGTAAAGGGACGGAAAAGCATTTATCATGTAAGTGGAAATGAAAAGAAATCCCGAGTAGCAATAATACTTAGACAAAACAGACTTTAAAACAAAGACTAACAACGACAACCAAAACAAAGACTAACAAGAGACAAAGAAAGACACCACATAATCATAAAGAGAACAATTCAACAAAAAGTTATAACAATTGTAAATATTTACACACCCAACATGGGAGTACCCAAATATATAAAGCAACTATTCACAAACATAAAGAAAGAGATCAACAGTGACACAATAATAGTAGGTGACTTAACACCCCACTTATATCACTAGGTAGATAATCCAGACAGAAAATCAACAAGGAAACAGTGGCTTTGAATGACACATTGGACTAGATAGATCTAACAGATGTACTCAGAACATTCCATCCAAAATCAGCAAAAGATATGTTCTTTTCACATGCACATGGAACATTCTCTATAGCACACATTAGGCCACAGAACAGTCTCAAAAAATTCAAAAACAATGAAATTACATCATGCATCTTTTCCAACCACAACCTATAAAACTAGAAATCAACCACAAGAAAACATCTGGAAAGAACACAAATACATGGAGGCTCCTGGCCTTTTTCCACGTATACTGGATTCATCCATCTAGATATCCCACGGCAGTCCACATTTCTGGAAGTGAACTCATTGTCTTCCCTGTCATCATCATCATCCACTTATTTATCTACCATCTTTCATTTCTTTTAAATATTTATTTATTTTTTAAAAATTCCAGTACAGTTAACACACAGCATTATATTAATTTCTGGTATACAACAGTGATTCAACAATTCTTTACATTAGTCAGTGCTCATCATGTTAAGTGTACTCTTAATTCCCATAATACATTTAACCCATCTTCCCCCTCCCTTCTGGTAACCATTAGTTTTTTCTCTATAGATAAGAGCCTGGTGTTTGGGAGCAGGTGTATCTTTAATTACACAAATGAGTTAAATCATACAGTATTAGTGTTTCTCTGATTTATTTCACTTAGCATTATATCTTCTAGATCCATTTGTATTGTTGCAAATGGCAAGTTTCATTTTTTATGGCTGAGTAATATTCCTTTGTGTGTGTGTGTCCTACATCTTTATTCATTCATCTATTGATGGACAATAAGATTAGTTAGGGATAGTAGACCTATTCCTGAGGAAATTAGGGCATGATCAATCAGCACTTGGTGGATGAAGGTGAGTAGACAAGAATCTTAAAGTTGAAATGTAGAAATTTAAAAAAATCATAGTTTGATGAAAGCTAAAGAATTCTAAAACTTTAGTGTTGGAAGAGGCCAGGACATTCATCAATGCTGTTCACCAAATGCCAGGTGCACAATACCACTGACTGCACTATCTGGTCCCCTATGTTTGTGTAGGGCCAAAGGATGTGTTCCATCCAATGAATTGTGAGAGCACATGACACCTGTCACTTCTCGGCCACAGGACTGCCAGTGAGAGACAGCCCCTCCTCCCCCCAGTGCTCCCCTCTGTCACTTCCATCACAACAATCTGCAGCAACAGAAACTAGCTGCTCCATCTGAGTCCCAGAACAAGGAGACATGGAAACAAGCCCTTGCTGACCTACAGTGAACATGTGGCACGGATGAGAAATAAATCTGGCTGATACAAAGCCTTCAGTGTGACCTGGATAGAGAAACTGAGGAGCCAAAAGGAAAGAGATCCAACCAATATCATAGAGCTGGCTACTTAGAAGCATGGAGGCAAGTTTCCCAGCCCCCCACATCTCCTCTGGTTGTCTTCTCCTTTAGACTTCACTGAGCATGTCACACATCTTGCAGGTTGCTACCCCTTCTAACCCGAAGCATATTCTGCTTCTGTAAATTAATGCAAAGTCTGAATTATCATTGCCTAATTTTTACAAACTGCCTCCTATTGCACCACACTCAGAAGAGATCTATCTCTCAGGAGATAGAGGGAGACATCAAGGGGGTCTGGAGGGATGGGGGAGGGAAACTTGCTCTATTATTTATAGAATCGAGGCTAATTTAATTAAGTTTTGACAGAAAGTGCTCAATTTCGCAGACAGTTGCCACCCGTTTCTCCTGCAGTCTGGATTTCCTCACAGTAACTGACTCCGCTCCATCTTCCTCTTTGATGTATGAGGCTATAAAACAGGGAGTGAGCAAGTCACCTTCGAAGAGGCCTTTTGTCATTGCAATAACTAGAAGTAATTTATGGGCACCTGGAATTTGGGTTCTCTGTCTCTGACTCGGCAACAGACTGAAATCACAATCTGGATGCTGGCAGCCAATCAGAAGGTCAAAGTGACTCTGAGATGTACCAGTCTTCTAGAATCTAGGGTAAGGAAACAGCAATGCCTACCTGCAGTGGTGAAATCATCAGCAAAGATTTTAGATTCAGGCTGTCTTTTGGGTATTTGGGGTGTCCTGGGATACCCTCCCTGATCCTGATCACCATCCAAGTCCCTGCCATCCTTCAAACCTAGTTTAACTCCTGCCTCTTCTAGGAAGGGCTGACTCCCCTTATCCAGACACGTACTGTATACTCTGACTTTACAATTATCTTGGCACCTGTCACCCTCTCACTTGGTGCATACTCTTTATGTATGCAGGTTGACACTCTACAGATCATCATTCTGTAGACATAGGTTTCATTTCCCATGCCACTGACCATGTTAGTAGTGGCTGTCTCGAGTGCTGGAGGGAGAACTCTGAAGCTGCATCTGGGCTCAGTGGTTAAGAGTGGAATGATTGATTGGCAAAGTCTGCAATGGGCAGGGCCAGCTGAAAACAGAAAAGGTATGCCCTGTGTTTGCCCTCTGTGCTGTATGTAGTAAATTCTTTAAAGATCAAGTCCATAATGTACACTTTCTTAAATTCCCGGGGACATTTGCATAGGTACACAATGCATGCCCCAAAATTATTTGATGAATAAGTATTTCCCATTTTAAGTATGACTTAGCTTTAATACATTAATCTTCTGTGTTCTAATTATAATTCTTTCAAACAATCCTTAACATACATATATGTGGAGACCAGATTCCCCTCAGAAATTTTTATAAAACCAAATTTTATATGAGGCTTTTGATAGATCAGCCCCTTGAATCCAAAAATATTAATACTTTTAAAATTCCTAACATCTGTACAGTAACTAAGGATTGTCAAACTTTTTGTAGCTCATTCCTCATTTGATCACAACATGAGTTTCATGAGATAAAGAGTTATTTCTATTTTACAGCTTTGAAACAACTCATTTAGTACCATAATGATTAGGATCAGAAAAGGTAACCCAGCACACATTAACCAACCCCCTCTCCCCTGGTAAAGTAAAATAGGCATTGAAGGTGTAGGCCAGTGTTTCCTATGGTATTTTTTCTCACAGAACACCATGGATTTTTTGTGGCCAAATAAGTTTGGAAAACACATCGGGTTTCCCTACGTAGGACTCCTCAGAGCTGCTACTACATGAATGTAGATGATTAATGTAATAGGACCCTCAATGTGAAATATTCCCCACCTATTCGACTCTAGAACTCCTTTACAAAAAGCATCTGAGTCCTACAAAACCTTTTGGGAAATGCTAGCCTGAGATCATCAAACTCCTTTCCCCAGATTTATCTGAAGTTACCAGCAGAGGCACTAGAAGGAAGCAGAATAGTGAAGAGTCCAGGCTCTAGAATGCCACTGAGTTCAAGTTTTGACTCCAGCATTTACCGGCCGTGACCTTGGATGAGTCACTGAATGCCCAGCCTCATGTCCCTACCTCTAGCACACAGATTCTAATAGAGCCTCTCACCCAGGGCTCTCGGAAAGACCGAGTGAAAGGAGGCAGGTAACAAAAAAAAAAAAAAGAAAGAAAGAAAAGAAAAGAAAAGAAAAGAAAAGAAAAGAAAAGAAAAGAAAAGAAAAGAAAAGAAAGGAGGCAGGTAGAGTGCCTGCCTCATACAAGCACTCGATAACATGTCAGCTGATAGTATCACCAGTGAGGAGGAAGGTCAGAGTGGAATCTATCCAAAAACAGAACAAAATGTGGCAGGTCCATCTCCATGGGAAGCAGACTCCAAAATGGAATCTAGAGTGCTGGATGTTGTTTGAGGGGTGCTCCTGGGGTCAACATCTGTGGAAGGGAAGGGAGGGAATGGCATGAAGGGAACGTGAAACTGCGATGCAACCCAACAGCAGCCCACCCCATGGGGAGAGATGCTGAGCTAAAATGACCCTTTGGAATTGTCCCCGTTGGGCTGAGAAAGTTGGGTCTTTATAACCCCATGTGGATCAATTGCTGAATTTGGGTCACCCCAGGAAGGCCTCACCTTGGGCAAGACGACTCTCTACAACTCAGTCACTCCAGGGGCCACCAGCACTCCCAGCAGCTGGGCCAAGTCCTCTACCTCCTCAGACGGGCATCTGAGCAGTGCACACATTGACCTCACACAGTGTCCACCATGCAAAGAAAAAAAAAAAATGTCAAAAAAAAACAAAACAAAGCAAAAGCTTCCTCTGATCCTCTGGGAAGGAAAAAGGGCAATCTGCAGACATCAACCAAATCTAGTCATTTATTCGTTCATCATTTATTCATGCCTACCATATGCCAGGCCCCAGGGCTTAGGGCTTATGAATCAGGTAGTGATTCTCTAGCAATAATAATAATAATGTTTTCTCCTGACTTTTTAAGGCATGAAAATAAAGACAGGGAAACAGAGAAGGAAGAGTTATCAAATCACTTGAAGCCAGGATGTATTCTCAGGTGATCAGTCACCTGTCAGCCCAGTATGAAAAGGTGTTAATTTGAATGAAGAAAGGGACACGGCAATTTTTTTCCCCACAGCAATACATCAAGTTGTTCTCCTGATGACTTAGCGTGCTTGGCAAACTGTGTGCGCTGCACAAAATTGAATTCCCAGGTTTGGGGAAGCCTGGGCAGGCTCGAGGTACATGAGGATTTATTGCTTTAGGTACTTAAAATGCCTCCCACTAAATTTGTTGTGACCTTCTCCCCCTGCCCATGGCCCCAAGTTAAACACAGCCTGGGGCTGAGCAAAGGTTAACAGCACACCAAATCAAGCAAAGCAGCCCCAGGGAGACAGGTCCCTGTGTGGTGGAGAAATGGAGAAAGTCCTTTGTGTCCCTGAAAGTCTCAGCTGCCTTCCTCTGGCCCCCCGGAGGCTTCAGTCCTCAGGCCTCACCCAGCCCTCCAACCTCCTCTCAATCTCTCCATCCTGCTGCTTAACTATTCTCCCTAGGGGCCCCTGGAGCACTGTTCTCCTTGAGCATCAGAGGGCTCTCACTTTTCCCACTGCACTTCTCACCTGCTTATGTCAAGTCTTCTCAAGAGGCCAGCAAGATAGTCTGCAACTGACACTTCACATTCGCATAGCACGCTACCATTCTCAACCTGCTTCTGGGCCTTGCAACCAGCCAAGAGGCAAAATGATCACTCCTACTCTAGAAGTGAGGGCAGTGAGGCCTACAGAGGCAAAGAGACCTGCCCAAGGCCACAGAGCAAAAAAAGGCAGGACATATGCCAGACCCTTTCTGCCATGAACTGGCCCTACTCTCTGCCTCTCAGCCAAAGGTACCAGGCCATGCCTTGGCAATGTGCCTTATACTTAGTAGGACAACTGATCCAGATCCTGCTCTGGGGGGATTACCTGGGAATCCACAGTGAAAATGGCCAGCCTCCCAGAGGAGGCTCCCGTCTACACTTCTGTGCAAATATATTATCCAAATTGAACCCACCTGGAGAAGCCAAAGTTGGGTTTTTTCCCCTCTTCATGTACCTATTGAGCCAAAGCGACAGGTTAAAGTTTTGAAGCAAAATAAGTGTTGTTTTTATTTTTTCTTACTTTCATCATCTCAAGTGAATTTAGAGAATTAACATCCTCCAAGCTGGAATATTTTTCTTGTCAGTTAAATGTCTTGTCTAAAAATTTCCCCGAGTATAATTTTCAGAATGAGTTCTTGGCAAGTATTTACTCTACACGTTCTCTCTCACTCACACAAATACCAACTGAACACCTGCGGTGGGGAGACGCTGTGCTAAGTGCTGAGGACCAGGTTGGCAGATCCCTGCGAGGAGGACGGGGATTTGCCAGCCTGGTCCTTGCATTGTTATTAAACAGGTAAGTATAATGCAGGATTTAGAAACACTGCTCTTTGTACCTGTTGGTGGGAGTTTAAAATAGGACAAGCTTTATGAAGAGCAATTCTGGCAGTAGCTACAGAAATTTTCAATGTGAATAACTTAGGACCCAGTTGATGCAAAAGTAAAACAAAGCAAACTACACTAAAATAGCAGATACTAATGAAAGGGCAGGATGTTATGGGTATGAAAAGATTCATTTCAGCATTGTTAATAATAGTCAAAAGAAAAAGAAGGAAGGAAAGAGGAGAAGAGAAGGTGGAGGGTGGTTCTAAAAATTGTACATTTAAACCATAGATTGCAAGGCAGGCTATAAATATGAGGCATCTACCTGTACTGATTTGAGAAAATGCTTATAAAATATGCTGAGTGAAAACAAGCAAGTTGGAAAATGATGTACACGTAGCTGTGGATGAGGATACGTGGATACACCTACACAGGCACGTATGTACATAGGAGTTCGTGTTGTACATGTTAAACTCAAAGGAAAACAAAAACAGGAGGAGTACAGACCAAACTGTTACTGGTGGATCTCTCTGAGGAGAAGAAACAGGGATGGGTTAAAGGGACAAATTTCTCAATTATTTGCAAAGTAACGTTACTTTTGTAATTTTAAAAACCCAGGTTAGCAAAATAAAGAGCACTAGACGCTCTGGCAGGGGAAGAAGAGAACTTGAGAACTTGTGACCACCAAGGAAGTCGCCCTCACTTGTCATTTCAAACGCTTGTCCCACTATCTCCGACAAGCCCCAGCAAGACCCCACACATCCTGTGATTTGCAACCCCACCTAGGGGCAGACAGGTGCCAGCCAGGCGCCCAAACCTGTAGGGAAATCCTGTTTGCAAAAGGAGGGCAAATGGGGTGGACTTCATAGCTAAATGCTGTGCAACGACAAGCGACAAAATGGGCCCTTAGAGAGCCCCACCTACCTCACAGGTCAATGAGCGCAACAAATGAGCCAAGTATGTGTAGAGGCTACGATTGATTCCCAGTTCACACATTCATTTGTGCAAAAACACAATTTCTTTCACTCTTATGACTCAGCTCAACTTGAATGTGAGTTCTTATTCTGTCAAGATGACAGAAACTCATTTTCAATCCACATAGTACCTCTGGTTCCCAGTACACACGTTTACCCACAGATAACACCAGGATCATGTCAAAGCTCATGGGTGGGGTCTCTGGGGGCCAGTAGGCTGGGAGTGAGGTCAGGTCTACACAAGATGCCCCTGTGGCTTCACACTTGGCTTCTTCGGGCCCAGCAACCTGCCCTTGCTTCTGAGTGGAGCACTCTGTGCTTGGCCTGCCTGCCTCTCCAATAAGATTGGCTGCACCACAATGCTCTCCTATGAGCCCAAGGGGCAGGATGCAGGATATCTCTCTCCCAGACCCACAGCGTCCACTGTTTATATCACCTCTCCACACCACGGGATATTTTTCCAGTCCAGATAGGGCTGTGGAGAGTAGTAAATCTCTCTTTCAACACTACTTGAACTCAGTGGATGGGAGCACAAAAAGCCTAGAAGCTCTGCCTCACCCTCCCCTGAGGGCAGGAAGCTCAGTGTAGGCACAATGCAGGGATGGGGAAAAGGAAAAACAGAAGGGGAAAAAGAAGAGGCTAAGTGCCATGTGCAAATGTTGTAGCCTTAATTAACAATTTGGTTTTTGGCATATAGTTGTCTAGGTTTGAATCCCCACTTTAGCATTTGTTGGTCAAATAGTGGTCAAACTATTTCACTTTTCTTCAAGGATGGCAGTATCTATCAATGATATTATCTACCTTTGTGGGCCATTGCAGGAATTCAGCGAGGTAAAGGGATGCAGATACTGAATCTGTCTTTTCTTTTTCTTCCCACTCCACCTACGAATAAAGGCTGAAATTTGACATTGGTCCATCGCAATTCAATTAAGAGTGCTTTACACACCACCTCTGCCTGAAGGTGGAAAGTGTCCACTGTCTCAGTGTGAACCTCATGCTGACATCACTTATTCTTCTGAAAGATAAAAGACAGAGTAGTACCACCTTCTATAGCTGAGCCTCTAAAAGGAGTTCCCAGGCCAATATCTATCTCTTCAGGAATTATAACTTTTCCCAAGGCTGAGAGAAGCTATCATTGGAACTTAATGGCAATACCTACCTAAGGCCTCCTGAGGGCTTAATCTCAAAGACTTTGCTCAGAAAAGCCTTCACAGAGATATATCCTATGAAGCCTTGAGCCAAGAGACAAGCCTCTCCCTAAAGAGATGAAGGCAATGGTTTTCCCAAATTCTGCATGCATGGGGCTCATGGGGAAAGCTTCTGTAAGCCCAGGGTAGGGGCCATGAATCTGCATTTCTAACAAGTTCCCAGGTAATTTTGATGTGGTCAGGAGGAGATCATCCCTGAGAACAACTGGATTAATGAAAAACACAGCTCAATAGAAGGGCCAAACTTATTTTAGAATACTAAAATTGACATGGATTTGCCTATGTAACTCATTCTCCCTGGGGTAATATTATAGATAACTTACAGGAAAGAGTGCAATGATCTTTCGCACACCTTGCTCAAGAACTAAGGTCTAACATTCATTAACACTCATCATTCCTATTAGAACAGAAAATGTTACAAGGCTGGTACACAGGAAATTTCAGGCCTCAATGGGAAGAATTTCTTTCATATGCTCCCAAATACCACTCCATATAAACCATCCAGACAGAAACAGGGAATCCATTCATTCTTTAATTCTCCATACACATTTCTTCATTTCTTCCCACCCAGACTCTGAAGTTAAAGACTATGCTCCCAGCCCACTCTCATCCCTTCTGTGGATGGGTCCCTTCTTCCAAATTCAGTAAGGCAAGGCAACCACGGAACCAGTCCTTTACTAGCTCACAAGAGCCAGCTCATCTAGAAATTTCCCCCGATCTATGCAAGGGGATGAGAGCCAGGGAGCCCTACTCTCTATCATTTCTGATTAGACTAAGAAGTAATAGATCTGGCCCAAGCCAATCAGATCACTCCTGGGAATATGAAATCAAGACTCAGACATCTTTCAGTATCTGAGACTAGCTGGACTGATAATTATGAGGTAGCCAGAATTTACCAAATAGCCTGAGGAGCAGAAGAAACTAATCTACAGGAGATAAAAGAACAAAGTAACTGTGCACAGGTAGACAGAGAATTGACAAGCCTGTCCCTGTGGCATTCAAGACCCCAGCTTATATCTCTTCCTGAGGCCTTCCTCATCCCCACCCATGGGTTCATGTGACAATTGATGTTTTCTACATTATTTTCCCCTCTATACTTATGTTAGCTCCAGGCTGGCCACTCATCTATTCAGTCACCAGCTAGCTGTCAAGGCCCCAAACTGAGCCAGGTGCTGTTCTTGGTGCTGATCCCATGGAGCTAACCTGCAAATATGTTCGTTATCTGCAACCCAAGACCCTTAGTATAGCCCCTATACTGGCCCCAATAAGAGATATGCACACACAGAAGAAAAAGTTATACAAAAACATACACAGTTTATTGAGCATCTACTATGTGCCAGGCACCCTGCTAAGTGCTTCACATGCACCTTCTCTCAGTGAGGCAGGTATTATTATCATCTTCACTTTCTCAAGGACACCCAGGATTCACAACTAACATGGTCCGAATCTTCAGAACCACTAAGAGACAAGAGAGAGAGAAAGGTCCAGAACAAAAGCACACACATACAAACACACACCCACACGCACATACACACCCACACGCAGACTTAAGGCCAGCCGCATCAGCACAGACTCGAGCATCCTCTTGTTCTTTATCAGATGCTGGCTTCTGTTCTTCATCTCCACGCTATGAGGAGACAAAAACCAACCCCTCCCTCTTCAGAAATAACCTTGAGGAGTAGTTGGGCTCTGTAATACTTTAATTGGACAAGAGCCTTCCAAATGTGCCCTCCTGAGAACAGCAGGGATGCATTTCCACCTGCCTTTCAGGGATTGTGCCCTCCCTGGATTGCATATGAATGCTCTTAGAGAAATGCCAGAGAATCATTTTGAATGCTTTCCACCAGCAGGTCAGCACTTAGCCACTGGATGCCTCCCTGGGAGCCCCATTCCCCTTCCCTTTCACTTCTGACCCCGGACCCTGTCTGCTCCTGGCAGACCCAGAAGAGTAGGGAGCAGTGCTGACCCAGGTGGGCAGAAGAATGGATCTCTCTGCCCACAGCCTCTGCCTCCTCAGGGTGGTAAGCAAAGCACTCAAGCCTGGCCAAGGTTTTGGGGCCTGCTGTGCCTGGAAAGGACAGGGGATTCTAAGAGGAGAGAGAGAATATGGGAAGCAGAGCACAGAGACTCACTGTGTGCCTCTCATCTTCCTCATCTGTAGAGCTGGGATCCTCAAATCTGCCCAGCCTAGAAATGGATATCATTCACTAAGCACAGGCACTGTGCTAAACACATTTGCACATTATCTTTAAAAACCCTAGTCTATAGCGATGTCTCTCCCACTTTATAAGGGACAAAATTGAAGCTCCAAAAGACACAGCTGTTAAAAAAAAAAAAAAAGAAGAAGAAAGAAAGAAGAAAGAAAGAAAGAAAGAAAGAAAGAAAGAAAGAAAGAAAGAAAGAAAGAAAGAAAGAAAGAAAGAAAGAAAGAGCTGGTTCACATAGCTAGTCCTGGTTCCCATTATGAGCAAAGGCGGAACTGTCCCTTTCCAGATTCTACACTCTTAGCCACTAGCTGGCCTCCCTCGACTTGTGTTTAAACAAATAAAGCTGGCTGTCTGGGGAAAGAGGAAAAGGTCATGCCACTGGCACATCTCCTTCTCCATAATGTGCCAGAATTCAGCCTCATGGAGCTGGAACCCCGCTTCCTTACCTCCCCCACCCACACCTGAATCATCTCCTCACCCAGCAGCAGACTCCTTGGGACCATTTCCTGAATCCTAAGGCAGGAGGCTCAACCCCAGAACCCCTCAGCTGCCACCCAGCCCAGCAAGTCCACAGAGCTCTGGAACAAACGTGCTGACAAATCCATACCCCATCATTGTGGCTAGAGATTCTTAAAAGATGTAAGATGTGCTGAGGGAATTGGGAAGTGGTATCAGAGTTTAGGCTTCGAAGACTCTTGAAGGAACAACAGGAAACGTCTGCCTTAAAGCCCCCTATATTGGAGCTTTATGATAAATTTGGGGAACCCTCTTTGAAATCCTTTGTCTCCTATCCTCTCACTCACACTTCCCATCTAGTGTTTCTAGTTTGGCTCGCTCGTGGCTGCAGAGTGAGCCTCCTCTCCACTTGTCTGCCCTGGATTCTCAAGGTTCTCAACAAAAGAGGACAAAAACAGAAACAGCCAAATACTATCCAGTCCTCTTTGGAAAAATAAATCCTCATTGACACATGTCTCAGAAACAGAAAAGGCTATGTTTTTTTTGGAGGGGGGCTAAATATCTTCTTTATTTCCTTTCCAGCTTTTATTGAGATATAATCCACATACAGCACAGTGTACATTTAAGGTATAGAGCATACTGATTTGACTTAACCCATCATGAAGCTATTACTGCAATAAGTTTAGTTCACACCCATTACCCTATATAGATACCAAAAAAAAAGAGAGAGAGACAGAAAAAGAGAAAAAGTTTTCTCCCCTGTGATAAGAACTCAAGATTCACTCTAACAACTTCCAATATACCATACAGAGTGTTAACTGTGGTCATCATGCTGTACATTACATTCCTAGTACTTATTTATCCTCTAACTGAAAAATTTGTACATTTGGACAACCTTCATCCAATTCGCTCTCTTCACACCTCCCTAGAAAGACATGCTTTTATCTGATGCCAGATATGGCACATTTCCAGTCACAGAAGAGAACAATCAAATCCTAGAGCTAACTGTGACGCAGACGTCAGCTAGAGTCTCTCTGTGCTCATCATCCAGAGAAGGTAAAATGAAAGCTTGTTGAGTGCAGGCATTTTGCCCTTTCTTTTCCTCCACTGCTATATCCTCAGTGCCTAGAGTAGTGTCTTATTATTGTGCTTTACATTTAGATCTTCAAAAAATATCTTTGAATAAATAAATAAGATTGCCTGAACACACACACACACACACACACACACACACACACATCCTCCAAGGTAGGCAATCTTATCAAATGGTCCCAGTGCTTCTCACCTCCTAGTATTTTTGCTCTTGAACAATTCTGTAATGGATGTGTTACTGAACAAGATGTGGGGAATGTTTCACAAGACAAGCTAACATACCTGTAACTGTATATCAACTCATCACAACGTACACCTTAAATAATCTTACAACTTTATGTGTTAATTCTGCCTCGGTAAAGATGAAATTTAAATTTTTTAATTAAAGTTTTAACCTAGAAAAGTGCAGCTTATATATGCCCTCCCTTTACTGCCTTACTTCCTTACTCCCCTACTAGCGCTTCCTAGAATAAACTAAATAAAGTATATGTCTTCAAATTCTTGTCTCAAGTCCTATTTCTGGGACAGTACAAATTAAGACAGCATGTTTGTTCTTAAAAGTCCTCGTGCACTTCACTTCTAGAAAATTCTAACTCACTTACTCTAGCTTCGTGCCGTCCCTTGGTTTCCTTTCCTCTTCCCCCTTTGTGACAGAGATGATCAGTTATTCGCAATATATGTTCTCCCTCCTTCCTCACCTACAGAATCCCTGGTTTTTACCTGGGCACATGATCTAAGTACAGATACATTTTCCAGCTTCCCTTGAAATTAGGTGCAGCCATCTTCATTCTGGCCAATTAGATATAAGAGGAAATAGTTTGTGTTCATGGTCTTTGAGAAATGTCCGTATTGGGAGGTATGTGCTCTCCTCTGCCCTTCCTACTTCCTGCTGGCTAGAGTGTGGGTATCATGACTAGAACTCCAGGAGTCACTTGGAACAGGAGGTGACTTTGACACAAGATTGAAGGAGCATAGATCTCTTACAATACTACCTAACTGAACCACTTACACATGAGAAAAAATATCTCTCTACCTTATTTAAATGGCTGTTATTTTTATTTTCTATTACTTTTGTTAATCCTAATCCAAACTGCTAAAAGCCTCTGGAATCTCACCTCCACCCATTCCTATCAAATTTAAATTTAAATGTAAAGCAGTTTACCTATCTTCTTTGGTGACCCATAACCTTTGAATCTCATGTCTCTCATCAGGTGGCTTTTTCATTGTATTTCCCTAAAAGTATGATGAGGAAAAATGGTGCCAGCTAATATATTTCACCACTCTACACAATCATAATAATTTTACCACTCTATATGAGATTTATTCTAGATACTGTGCCCAGTGCTTACATGATTAACTCATATTTAAAAATCCATATTTTCATTTTGTAAAAATAACAGCTTTGTATGTCTTTCCTTTATAAGCTATATCTCAGTATATTGAACTAGTTAATGAAGAAATATTTTCAGTATATAAGAATTTCAGTTATTAAACTGTGAAGAAATTTGGAATTGGAATAGCACCATTTTTGCTCTAATAAATTATGGACCTATGCAATGATTTTTCAATGGCTACTAAAATTATAAAAAAGAAAGACCAACTATACTTGCAGTTCTTGCCCACTCCCAGCTGGATGGCAGTGTAGAATGCTGCAGCCACCAAGGCTCTCTTTCTACCTCTCAGAGGGGCTTTGTGGTATCATGGAAAACTTGGCTCTCATCCCCAGCTCTGGCACTACTCACCAGGTTACCTAGAACAAGTAATTCATGCTGGACCTCAGCTTCCCCATCCATCACATAAAAGAAGTTAAACCACATGAGCTTTAAAAACTCACATTTTTCTCTGACAAGGCATAATTCCATGAAATAAAATAGATCTTTCTATATCAGTGAGGTGAGGGAAGGGAAAAGAGATATTTTTTTAAATCTCCATTAGCAGAAATAAAATCCTATAAAACAGAAAATAATACATATATGTAAACATATAAACTAAACAGATGTATATTTATTTCACTACAGACTGTTAGGGTACGGCACTATTTTACACCACTAATAGTGGATTCAGATATCAGACTGAAGCTTGCAGTCCAGCTTGCAGACTGAAGCTTTGTCAATCAGTAGATATATTACTTTATTGATAATAATAATAATAATAATAGTTAAAAGTCAATGGATATTACCTATATGTCACAAACTCAAAACTCTACTGTTCCATCTGTGACAAATTACTTAAGTCTCAATTACCAAGGATGAATGGGAGCACACATAATACACTAGCTGCAATATTACAGATTCTCAGCAAGCACTTTTAAAAATCATATCATGTTATTTTGAACAATATGTAAGTTTATCAAAAATAATTACTCCAGGGGCACCTGGGTGGCTCAGTCAGTTAAGTGTCTATCTTTGATCGTGATCAAAGGGTCCTGGGACGGAGACCCATCTCAGGCTCCCTGAACAGTGGGGAGTCTGCTTCTCCCTCTCTCTCTACCCCTCTCCTCTGCTCATGTATTCTATTTCTTTCTCTCTCAAATAAATAAATAAAATCTTTCTTTAAAAAGAATAATTACTCCATTATCGTCCAAGCTAATATAAAGTTTGCAGCCACCAGCTGTGGAAAAAATCTCTTCAAATATGTTTGCCTTTACTTTTCTTGGAAACTACTATTTTTAAATATCGCATCTTTTAGGTTGTTCATTCCAAAGGCAATAATGGTAATAAATATATTATTTCCCTACCTTTCCTATTATTATTCCAAAATGATTTCTAACAAATTCAGGCAGCTTATCAAGAACAAATGAGAAAAATGACATCTGTGAGAGAGGTAAGCTCTATTGAAAAGCTATAGCCAAAAACTAAAGATTTTTAAATTAGACAGTTGCTCTAACCAGGCACTTAAGTTCTTAATGAGACTGTTTTTATCACCACATGGCTATGTTCTTTCATTTAACTTTTATTATTTTTAGTGATTCAACAACAGATTCGGAAGAGCACCTAGAAATCAACCAGTTTGATATCCTTCCAGTTCCAATCCCTGTGTTCAGAAGAAAAAAATGAGACCTTAAAGAACCAGCCAATCAGTCAGCTATCAGCTGTTGTACATTTATCATTAATTGCTAGGCTCTGTGTAGGTTCTTGGGGTACCTCATGAACAAAAGAACACTAAAGAGAATCCCTGCCCTCACAATGCTCATATTCTAGTGGAGAGAAATGACTTATCCAAGCAACATTTAAGGCCAGTGGCAAAGCTGGGTCACCAAACATCCAAGACCTCAAATAGCCAAAGCAATCTTGAAAAAGAAAAACAAAACTGGAGGTATCACAAATCCAGGCTTTAAGTTATACTACAAAGCTATAGTAATCAAAACAGTATGGTACTGGCACAAAAAAAAATAGACACAAATCTATAGAACAGAATAGAAAATCCAGTAGTGAACTCACAACTACATGGTCAATTAGCCTTTGACAAGGCAAGAAAGACTATCCAGTGAAAAGTGGTATCTTTAACAAATGGTGTTGGGAGAACTGGACAGCTACATACAAAAGAAAGAAACTGGACCACTTTCTTGTACCATATACAAAAATAAACTCAAAATGGATCAAAGACCAAATGTGAGACCTGAAACCATAAAAATCCTAGAAGAGAGCACAGGCAGCAATTTTATCAGCTGTAGAACATTTTTCTAGATTCTGATGTAAGAGAAATAAAAGTAAAAATTAGGACAACATCAAAATAAAAACCTACATAGCAAAGTAAACAGTCAACAAAACTAAAAGGCAACCTACTAAATAGGAGAAGATATTTTCACATATCCAATAAAGGGTTAGTATCCAAAATATATAAAGAACTGATACATAACTCAATACAGACAGAAAAAAAAACAAATAATCCAATTTAACAATGGGCAGAAGACATGTGAACAGACTCTCTCCAGAGAAGACATACAGATGGCCAACAGACACATGAAAAGATGCCCAACATCCCTCACCATCAGGGAAATGCAAATCAAAACTACAATTAGATATTACCTCACCCTGATGGGAACCACTAAAATCAAAAACACAAGAAACAAAGAAAAATACCATATGATTTCATTTGTGTCTGGAAATTAAGAAACAAAACAAACAAGCAAAGGTAAAAAAAATAATAATAAGAGAAAGAAAGTAAGAAACAGACTGTTAATTATAGAAAACAATCTGATGGTTACCAGAGGGGAGGGGGTTGGAGGGATCAGTTAAATATGTGATAGGGATTAAGGAGTACACTTGTCATAATGAGCACAGGGTGATGTGTGGACCTGTTGAATTACTATATTGTATATCTGAAACTAATATAACATTGTATATTAATTAGGGACATTTATGAAAAGCCCAAAGCTAAAATCATACTCAATGGCTAAAAAGTGACAGCTTTTCCTCAAAGATCAGGAACAAAGCAAGGATGTCCATTCTCTCCACTTCTCTTTAATGTAATTCCAAAAGTCCTAGCCACAGCATTTGGGCAAGAAAAATAAATAAGAGTCATCTAAATAGGAAAGGAAGAAGTTAAATCTGTCCCTTTTTGCAGATAATATAAACCCTATAAAAGAGACCCTAAAGATACCAAAGAACTATCAGAACCATTACACAGATTAAATAAAGTCACAGGATACAAACAAAAAAAAAAGTTGTGTTTTTTATACACTAACAATAAATTATCTGAAAGGGAAATTAAGGAAACAATCTCATTTACAATAGCACCAAAAAGAATAGAATATATAGGAAGAAAATTAAGAAAATAAATGACTTATACGACTGAAGACTACAAAAGAAAGAAATTAAAGAAGACACAAACAAATTGAAATACATCCAGTGTTCATGCATAGGAAGACTTAATATTGTTAATATTTCCATACTACCCAAAGCAATCTATAGATTCAATACAATTTCTGCCAAAATTCCAATGGTATTCTTTACAGTAACAGAAAACCAATTCTAAAATTCATATGAAACCACAAAAGACCAGAATTGTCAAATGAATCTCAAGAAACAGGAACAAAGCTGGAGGCATCACAACTCCAGATTTTGAAGTGTATTACAAAGCTACTGTAATCAAAACAATATGATACTAGCATAAAGACAGATACGTAGGCCAATGGAACAAAATGGAGAACCCAGAAATAAATCCATGTACATATCAAATGACCTTCAACAATGATGCCAGGAATACACAATGGAGAAATGCTGTTAAGAAAACTGAATATCGGGATCCCTGGGTGGCGCAGCGGTTTGGCGCCTGCCTTTGGCCCAGGGCACGATCCTGGAGACCCGGGATCGAGTCCCACGTCGGGCTCCCTGCATGGAGCCTGCTTCTCCCTCTGCCTGTGTCTCTGCCTCTCTGTCTCTCTCTCTCTGTGTGACTATCATGAATAAAAAAATAAAATCTTTAAAAAAAAAAAAAAGAAAACTGAATATCAGAGCACCTGGGTAGCTCAGTCAGTTAGGCATCTGCCTTTAGCTCAGGTCATGATCTCAGGGTTCTAGGACTAGGTTCTAGTCCAACCCATGTTGGACTCCTTGCTCAGAGGGGAGCCTGCTTCTCCTTCTTCTGTCTCTCCCCCCAAGCCTGTTCATCCACTCTCTACCTCTCTCAAACAAATAAATAAAATCTTAAGAAAAAAAAAAAGGAACAAAGCTGAATATCTACATGCAAATTGGACCTTTACAGCATAAACAAAAGTCAATTTAAAATGTATTAAAGACTTAAACTAAGACCAGAAATAGTAAACTCCTGGAAGGAAATATAGGAGAAAAACTTCATTGACAGTGGTATTGCCAATGATTTCATAGAAATGACACCAAAAGTATAAGCAACAAAAATAGACGAGACCAGAAAGCTTCTGCACAGCAAAGGAAACAATCAACGGAGTAGAAAAGGCAACCTATGGAATGGGAGAAAATATTTACAAGCCATATATGTGGTAGGGAATTAATCTTCAAAATATAAAAGGAAGGAAAGGAATAAAAATAGTAAAAATAACCAAACAAAATATATAACAAATTTCTAAAACTCAATAGTAAAAAGAACTAAAGCAGTTTAAAAATGGGGTAAGGATGAATAGACATTTTTCCAAAGAAGACATACAAATGGCCAACAGATATATGGAAAAAATGCTCAATGTCACTAATTATTGGGGATATGCAAATCAAAGCCACTATGAGATATCATCAGCTTAAAGCCATCAGGACAGTTATTATTAAACAAACAAACAAACAAAGAGGGAGCCTGGGTGGCTTAGTTGGTTAAATGTCTGCCTTCAGCTCAAGTCATGATCCTGTGGTCCTGGGATAGAGTCATGTGTCAGGCTCCCTTCTCAGTGGGGAGTCTACTTCTCCCCACTCATGCTCGCTCTCTCTCTCTCTCTCTCTCTCTCTCTTTCTCTCTCTCTCTCTCAAATAAACAAAATCTTTTTTTGAAACAGATAACAGGGTTGGTGAAGATGTGAAGAAATTGGAACCTTTGTACACTTTGAGGGAATGCAAAATGGTGCAGCCGCTATGGAAAATAGTATAGAGATCTCTCAAAATATTAAAATTAGAACTACCATAAGATCTAGCAATCCCACTTCTGGGTATTTATCCAAAGGAATTGATATCAGGATCTTGAAGAGATATTAGCACTCCTACGTTCACTTGCAGCACTATTCATAATAGTCAAGATATGGAAATAACCTAAATGTCCATTCACAAATGAACAGATAAAGAAAACGTGGTATATACATATAGTGGTATATCTCACCTTAAAAAAAAAAGTTCTAACACATGTTCCAACATGGATGAAACTTGAAGACGTTATGCTAATTAAAATAAGCCAGTCACCAAAAGACAAATACTACACAACTCCACTTACATGAGATATCTAAGAATCAAACTCATAGAATCTAAAAGTGGAATGAATGCTGGTTGCTAGGGGCTGGGGAAAGGGAAAAATGGGGAGTTACTGCTAATGAACAGGCATAAAATTTCAGTCAAGCAAGATAAATAAATTCTAAAAATCTGCTGTACAACATTGTACCTATAGTCGACAATACTGTATTATACTTCTAAAATTTTGTTATAAGCAGATTTCATGTTAATAGTTTACTAATAAATAAAAATATTTTATTAATAAAAATAAATTTATTGTTAATAATATTAAATCTATTATAATAATGTATTATAATAATAAAATGTAATATATTATTATTAAATGTCTTATAATAATTAAGGATTACTTATTAATGATAAAATAACTATTAATAAATAAAAACATTTTTTAAAGAAAAGAGCTTTGGAACCAGAAGGTTCAAATCCCACCCTGCCACTTTCTGGCTGAGGAATTTGGGGTGGATTTCCTCATACATTTCTTCTTTTTACAAAAAGAGGCTAATGGTTCCCACCTCACAGAGGTAGGGCGGATTGAGAGATTGCCATAGAGGTCAGCACAACACCAGCTTCCCATGTAGCCCTTCCAGGCCCAGGCCCCTCTCTATATCCTCAGAAATGGCAAAGGCTTCAGGGAAGCAAAGCTTCTTCAAAGAGCAGATATATCAAACCAGGGGCTCTAACACTGGCTTGGCTGCTCACAGACTGGTTCCCACCTGGAGGGGAGGCCCTCGCAATCCCATTCAAAGTCTCTGAAGGGCTTCTTTTGCCACCTCTGTTCAAATCAAAATCTGCTCTCAACCCCCCAGGGCTCCTCTGCAGCTTCATTCTCTTTTACACTCTTTGCCTGGTGGTGGCTCACGGGTGAAAAGCCCTAGATGCTGCTAATCTTTAGTTTGCATATGAACAAAGGAAATGGTTTTAGCTCACAGTAAAACCTCTGAAGGAACAAGCCAGGAGCTGACGTGGGAGAGCAGCCTGACTGTCAGCAGGGCCATTGAGTAAATAGCCTAACAGTATTAATAGAACTAGGAGAACAATAGGAGGCACCATAACTCTCCCACATGCTGAAAAATAAACAAAGCCCCAAACTAAGAGCACCACAGACTGGATGACAGAAGGTTGGAAAATGCTGCCTACAAATCAATCCCCAGTCTTTGTTCAGTTTTCCAAATCATTTAGCACAGGGACATGTGCTACATTGGACCTTCTGATAGGAAAGCCACTTCCAAACAGTTTTGACAATTCGCGAGTGCTGTTTATTGTAGTTTATGATCTCTACAAGGGAAAAGTTTGGAGCTGCTCTTTAAAATACGCTACTCCTTAAAACCTTCACTCATTCAGCAAATATTTACTAGACGTTCACTCTGTGGGTCAGTGAGCTAGTTCCTGCGTGTACACAACAGCCAACAACACAGAAATGCAGGTTCCTTCCGTGGGGAAATCACATTCAAGTGGCAAAGACAGACAAAAGCAAGTGGATGAAGAAACAAAATAAATACCAATTGCAGTAAGTTCGGGCAAGGGAAAAAGGAGGAGCTGACATGGAGAATAACAGTAAAGTCTGAAGAAAGAAGAAGGAACATTTTAGCTGAGCCCCAAAGAACAAGAAAAGAAAGCCCTTGACAGAAGTGCGACATCATGTAATTCCATGTATATAAAATATCCAGAAAGGCAAATCTATAGTTGCAGAAAGGGCATGGATAGTTGCCTAGGGCTAGGGGCATGAATGAGGAGTGAGTGTAAATGAGCATGAGGTTTCTTTCTGGAATGATGGGAAATGTTCTAAAATTAGATTGTATTGGGATTGCATGGCTCTGTAAGTACATTTAAATGACTAGTATATTTAAGATAGGTGAAATTATCTCAATAAAGCAATAGATAGATAGGTAAATAGATAGATGAGAGAATGAGAGAGAGATTGACAGAGACTGAAAGAATAAAGCCCAGGAAACAATTTTTTCCGAAGGCCCTCTAACCAGCCCGCACCAAGCTCTCACAATACTTCTGGTAGGTAAAGACTCTGATCCCTGAATTAAAGCACCTTGATAGGAAAGAACAGAATTTCTTTTTAACTATCTTATGGGTTACTTTCACTCAAACCAGATGCTACTTAATCTGTTCCTATCTGGATTATAACAAACTGTTCCTGAAGCCTGGTTCAAATAAAGACAGACAGAGAAGGAGAGAGGAAGATGGGAAGGTCATCCCAGGGGAGGGAACCACATGCATAAGAATTCTCCTGTGGGTAGTCACCTGACCCTCATGAGGTACTAGAGGCCTTGAGAAGTAGGATAGGACAGAGAAGAGATTGGACAGGCCAGATGCCACAGGGCCTCCATGGCCATGGTAAGGAGCAAGCTGCTTTCAACTCTTTCAAATGGACTAATGTTGTGCCCAAGATTGCAAATCGGAGAAACCACCAAGGAGCCCACACCCATGCAAGTACACGAGGGTTTATTTACAAGCTCGAGCTTGGGTCCAAGTATACTCCACACAGCAGAGCAGGGACTTGGACCCCTAAGTGGGTTACAGCTGGGTTTTTTATGGGCTGGTCTAGGGGATTTTCAGAAGGGGTGGAGGAATTTTTTTTTTCCCATATGGGGGAAAGGGTGGAGGTGTTTCTTAGGATCTGATATGGGATTCTCTGCTGAGGGCAATTCTGAGCTCTGTTGTCTTTCTGATACGGGATTTCCTGACGAGGGCATTCTGAGCTCTGTTTTCTTTCTAAAATGGGATTCCCTGCCGAGGACATTCTGCATTTTTTCCTGTAAAGTTCAACTCTTATTCACAGGGGCCTAAGATGGCTGTACTTGTGCTAATGCTAAACTTGAGGTGGAATGGCCTTAATTTTTCTCAGCCTCCACACTCATACTATCAATCCCTCACATTATTAATGTTGTGATGAAGAAACAAAAGGCAGGGCATGGGGAAGTGATGCTTTCTTGATGTTTTATAATGTGCCATCCCACACTTACAGTCCACTCAGAGACACTGGTTTTATTAACTCCAGCTATTAGATGAGGAAACTAATACACACCTGACAAGTTCAATTGACTTGCCCAAGTTGACACAGCTATTAACATGGGACCCAAGAATTCCCTTTATTTTATGAATAAGTTCTGCCCACTTGTTCTCCCCACTTGCCAAACATCTAGTTTACCAAAATCCAGATTACCAATCTACATCAGTTATCTATCCCAGCATAATGAACCTCTGCAAAATTTAGTAGCTTAAAAAAACCCCTTAATATTGCCAGGAATCCATGGGATGACTGGTCAACTGCAGACCTAGACCAGACTCAGTGAACTTCACCCCGCTAGCTCATGTGCCTACAATCACTTGGCCGGTCAACTGGTATCCAGTTGGTCTAGGATGACTTTACTCACATGTCAGGTAATAAACTGACTGCCAAGTAGGGCAAAGGAAGTGACTGGGCCACATATCTTTGATCATGCAAGAGGCTAGCTGAAGTTTTTTACCCGGCAACAATAAGTTTCCAAGAGAACAAGTGGAACCACCCCACGTTTCCTGAGGCCTAGGCTTAGCACTGGCACCACCCCTTGTACTGCACTCTACTAGACAAGGCTAGTGACAAGAACAGCTCATAAATCAAGGAGAAGGTAAATCAATTCTACTTTATGATAGGAAGAGGTACAAAGACACATCACAAGGCCATGAATAGAGGGAAGAATGAAAGATTATTGCAATTTTTGCAATCTACTAAAATTTCATTCCCACCAAGAGATAAATTATCCCAAAACGATTAATGACCAGAAATTATTCCCAGAGTCCCACTATTTCCTCTGCCAGGTACCCACAGAACTCACTTTTCCAGCCTCCCTTTCTTAAGAAAGCATGTGACCTAGCTCTGCTGAACAGATACAAGCAAGCCTTCAATTTGGAAACAAACCACATGAGGAAGTAAGCTCTACTCCAAACCTATGTATTAACAGAGTCAAGCAATAAAAGTATCTAGATTAGGGAGCAAGAGTAGCACAGCTTCTGTGGGCCAGTCCCAAACATTATCAGAGAAAGCACCAGTATTTATGCTAAGCCGTAGTGCCGTCTTGGTAGCAGTGCCTCCACAGTGTGATCTGGGCTTTGTTTCTGAATGAATAGCCAGCTTCAAGATTCATCTCTAGCCTTCCCTGAGACTCTGTGAGCCTCCTACATCCTTTCAGGAATTGCTTTCTTGAGTAAACCAGCAAACATGGATTTAGTGCTTGCAACTAAAAATTCTGACAAGGACACAATATTTCTGGCATTGTCCCAGTCTTTGCCTGAAGGTGGGATTCTTTATCCACCTAGACTGTCCTGAGCACCTGCACTGGCTTATCTCACATAACCATGGATGCAAGTGACAGGACTGTTCTGACCCCTTTCATTGTTTGCCTTTTGAAAGCAATTTAGAACCCACAGTGGCATCCCCCATCAAACCTGAAAGACATGTTCTTCATAATATGTTATAAAGACATAAATGCAAATAACCATGATTTCTAGATAATAGAACTTTAAACAATAACTTTTCAGAAAATACATCATCTAACCCCTGTTGTAAAAAAGTGTAGCCTATCTTTTATGAGAGGCACTAAAAGCGTGGTATAGCTTGCTTGACAAGAGTAGTCATAGTCTTTTAAACTCATCTGTTCTGGAACAAAAATTTTCACATTGCAGTGACAGATATCTCAGATTCCATAAAGATTCCCTTGCCAGGGCCCTTCTACAGTACAATCCACTTGTATACATAAAGTAGGAAACTTTTTTATATACCTGATTATGCCACTCCACTGAGTAAACCTTAAGTCATTCTGTACTGACTTTGGCAAAAAGTCCAAATTCCTCAGCATGACTTGTAAGGTTAGCAATGCCTGTTTCTCCAGCCCTGTGTCTTGCTATGCTTTAAAACTGCACTCCTCGCCTCCAGCTCTCCATTTAGAGCCATGCTCTACTATTTATGGTTCATTCATTGAATGGAATATATTGTTCCTTACTTCCTAGAGCTTGATTCACACTCTTCCATCTGTTTGGCATCACCTTCTAAACTTTGTCCAAATGATAAACAGTTATCCTTTTATCAATACACAACAACAATGTCAACTAACTCTAGAGTATCTGCATATTCACATATGGATTTTGTTTTAATCAAAATTCTTCCATTTGCAAATAACAGAACACTCAAACTGGCTTTAAAAGGGCAAACAATTTGAACAGACACTTTACAAAGGATTTACGAATGGCCAATAAGTACGTGAAAATATGCTTAATATCATTAGTCATAAGAGAAATGCAAATTAAAATCACAATGAGGTATCATTTTTACATCTACTAGAATGGTTACAATTATAACAGCGGACAACAAAAAATGTTAGCTAAGATATGGAACAACTGGAACTCTCATACACAGCTGCAGGGAGTGTATAATGGTACATGTACTTTAGAGGACTGATTGCCAATTTCTTTTAAAATTAAACATACATCTATCCAATGCCCAGCAATTCCATCCCTAGATATTTAGTCATGAGAAATGAAAACATATGTCCACAAAGACTCATACAAATATATTCATAGCAGTTATATTCATTATAGTGTAAAATGGAAATAATTTCAAATGCCCAACAATAGGGCAATAATAATTAAACTGTTATATATTCATACAATTGACTACTACTCAGCCACATAAAGGAACCAACTATTAATATACACAATAGCATGGATGAATCTCAAAAACATGTGCAGAGCAAAAAACACTACACTAAAAAAGTAAAAACTGCACAATTCCATAAACATGAAATTTTAGAGCAGGAAAATATAATCTACAGGGATAGAAGTCAGAAAGTGGTTGCCAAAGGGGAGACAGGGGAAGACTAACTGAAAAAGGACATAAGGGATACACCTCTGGAGTGATAGACTGGGCACCTGGGTGGTTTGGTCAGTTAAGCATCTGGATTGATAGAAAGGTTCTATATCCTGTTTTGGGTGGCGGGTGCTCAAGTTATATATTTGTGGTGACCCATCAAATTGAATATTTAATATGCTCATTTTCTAATGTACACTTAATTCCAAATAATCTGGCTTTAAAAATAGATCCTCTCACTAGACCCATGCATGCACATAAACACAACATTCTTCCCCCAATTTTAGCACATTTCCAGACCCAGAAGGTCACATCATCCAGAAGAATTCCTGGACTAAATGACTTCTAAGGGCTTCCAATAGCTCATATTCTCTGAAGGAAAAAAAAAAATAAAAAACATGTCTGGGATCATAATGCCATCACAAAGTCAACGGGGAGAAATGAGTCTCCCAAATTCCATTGATTCAAGTTTCACCTGTAGCATATATTAAGAAACACTCACACACATCTTTCTTGGAAGTTAACTGCAAAAGTCAATGTCTTTATTCTGGCCCTATGGAACAAAGATGGAATCTAGGAACTCATTGTAAAAAACAGCACAGATTGAGGATGACTGCAAGCAAGCGTAGAAAAGTCCTAGAACAGAAGGCCTGGTTTGGAGTCTCAGCTGTACCACTAAACAAGCTAAAATACCCTAGAAAGAATCTTGGCCTACTGTCTCATTTCAAAGATGAGCACATTGATTTCCAGAGAAGAGGAAAGACTGATTCAAGTTCAAACAGCAAGTTTGAAGCCTGGATTACAACACTGTCTTATCAAATCCAATTGTTATGAATTCTGCTGTTTTGTTTGCCCAGTGTTTATTTTCTAGGAATTTCTGCTTCATCGAATTATGTGCAGGGCTGTAGAAGAAGCTGCTATAGTCTTTCAAAGTAACTTACACCACCTGGCCCACAGGTCATGGATATAGAGGTGGGCATCTAACTCAAGTTTCACCAATCTGTCATATCTGGGTGGGGGGCTCGGGGGGGTAGAGAAGGAAGAGGAGAAGAAAAAAAGAAAGATCTTATCTGCCAATAGATGCTTATACTTTAGGTGCTATTGACAATGGTCATCAGCTACCCCATGGAAAAGAAAAATCCATAAGTCAGAGGTGCCCAAAGACTAGGGTTGCTAATCAGCCTCCAGATTCTTTCTACAGAGCTTCTGGGAGTTCAGGGATATTCAAGGAAGTATTTGTTCCAGAAAAACATAAAAAAGATAATTCTACTGGTGACAACTAAGTACTAACATGTGAACTAGAAACAGAGAGTTCTAGTTCTAGTTTCAGAGAACTAGAAAGCTGAGATTCCTTACTCTAAGGAAAGGATGCGTAGTAGATATGGATGTCCATCATACAGTTATTTATAGTGCTGGCAAAAAGTAGAAATTACCTGCAAGAGAAACAAAAGCAAAAATGAACTATTGGGACTTCATCAAGATTAAAAAGCTTTGTGGGGTTTTCTTGTTGTTGTTGTTCTTTGTTGTTTGTTTTTTTTTTTTTTTTTGGTGTTTTGTTTTTGTTGTTGTTTTATAGATTTATTTTCAAAGGGAAAAATAGACAATTTAAATACAAGTCTAAACAGAATTACTCTGTCAAAGGCAGCAATAATGCCAAAACGTGTTCTCACTTCCAGACATTCACCAGCATCTTCTGACTCCTCTCTCAGTGAAAAAAAGGGGGTCTGATCTCTTACTCATGTACATCCTTCTTATCTGCAAGGTAATCTACAATTTCTTGTGGACACATTAACTTCTCCGCATCTGTGTCAGAAATTTCAAACCCAAATTCATCCTCCATGGCCATGATAATCTCCACTTGGTCCAAACTGTCTAAGCCCAGGTCTTTCATAAAGTGGGAATTTACCGAGAGCTTTTCTGGGTCAATCTTGTCATAGAGTTTCTTTCTTTATTTATTTATTTATGATAGTCACAGAGAGAGAGAGAGACAGAGACACAGGCAGAGGGAGAAGCAGACTCCATGCACCGGGAGCCCGACGTGGATTCGATCCCGGGTCTCCAGGATCGCGCCCTGGGCCAAAGGCAGGCGCTAAACTGCTGCGCCACCCAAGGATCCCTGTCATAGAGTTTCAAGACATAAAGAACCCTGTCCTTGATCCCCTCTAACGTCAGAGGGGGTGCATCGCTATACTGACAGCACAGCTGTGTGCCTGGAACCTGCGGGAGCACCGGAGCTGGCTGCAGAGCCCCAGGCCTCGTCCGGGCTCCCGCAGGGCACAGGGTGGTGCCGGGCGGCCGGGCCCCGGCCAGCATGGGAACCAGGGGCAGTGGCGCCGAGGCCGCGGGCGGTTGGCAGACTCCAGCCAAAAGGACCCGAGTCACCTTGCCTGCGCCAACCCAGGATGCACCAAGATAAAAAGCTTTGGCACAGCAAAGGAAACAGTCAACAAAACTAAAAGGCAACCCAGAATGGAAGAAGATATTTGCAAATGACACATCAGATAAAGGGTTAGCATCCAAAATTTATAAAGAATTTATCAAACTCAACACCCCAAAAACAAATAATCCAATCAAGAAATGGGCAGAAGATAGGAACAGACATTTCTCCAAAGACATACAAATGGCCAACAGTCACGTGAAAAAATGCCCCACATCACTGGGTATCAGGGAAATACAAACCAAAACCACAATAAGATAGCACCTCACTGGTCAGAATGGCTAAAATTAACAAGACAGGAAACAACAGATGTTGGCAATGACACAAAGAAAAGGAAACCCTCATATGCTGTTGGTAGGACAGCAAACTGGTGCAGTCACTCTGGAAAACAGTATGGAGTTTCCTCGAAAAGTTAAAAATAGAACTACTCTATGACCCAGCAATTGCACTACCAGGTATTTATCCAAAGGATACAAACATAGTGATTCGAAGGGGCACATGTACCCCAATGTTTATAGCAGCAATGCCCACAATAGCCAAACTATGGAAAGAGCCCAGATGTCCATCAACAGATGAATGGATAAAGAAGATGTGATATATAAATTGGTGTATATTATATATATATAATATATATATAATACACACACACAATAGAATATTACTCAACCATCAAAAAGAATGAAATCTTACCATTTGCAATGACATGGATGGAACTAGAGGGTATTATGCTAAGTGAAAAAGCCAGTCAGAGAAAGACAAATACCATATGATTTTACTCATATGTGGAATTTAGAAACAAAACAGATGAACACAGGGCAAGGGAAGAAAAAATAAAATAAGATAAAAACAACAAGGGAGGCTAACCATAAGGGACTCTTAACTACAGGGAACAAACTGAGGGTTGCTGGAGGGAAGGTGGGAGAATGGACGGGATAACTGGGTGATGGGCATTTAGAGGGGCACTTGAAGTAATGAGCACTGGGAATTATAGGCAACTGATGAATCACAAAATTCTACCCTCAAACCAATAGTAGTACACTATGTTATCTAAATTGAATTTAGAGCAGGAGGGGCAAGACGGCGGAAGAGTAGGGTGCCCAAGTCACCTGTCCCCACCAGATTGCCTAGATAACCTTCAAATTATCCTGAAAATCTATGAATTCGGCCTAAGATTTAAAGAGAGAACAGCTGGAATGCTACAGGGAGAAGAACTGGCGCTTCCATCAAGGTAGGAAGACGGGGGGAGGGGGGGGCGGGAGGGGGAGAAATAAAGAAACAAAAGGCCTCCAAGGGGGAGGGGCCCCGCGAGGAGCCGGGCTGAGGCCGGGGCGAGTGTCCCCAGGACAGGAGAGCCCCGTCCCGGAGGAGCAGGAGCTGCACCGACCTTCCCGGGCGGAAAGGGGCTCGTGGGGAGTTGGAGCAGGACCCAGGAGGGCGGGGGTGCCCTCGGGCTCCCCGGGACAGTAACAGAAGAACTGCGCACGGGGAGAGTGCGCCGAGCTCCCTCAGCGCGCACGGCGCGACCCGGAGCAGCTCTGGGGGGCTCGGCGGCGGCTCCGCGGAGGGGGCTGCGGGGCGGGAGCGCGAATCCAACAGCGCAGGCCCCGGAGCACTGGGCGCCAGGACACAGCCCAGGATCCCGCCTCCCCCGGGACAGGCAGAGGCCGGGAGGGCCCAGGACAGCGAGGACGCTCCTGCCCCAGCTGAGCAGATCAGCGGCCCCGCCCCGGAGCCCCCAGGCCCTGCAGACGGAGAGCTCTGGAGCTACTGCGGGGGCTGACTCCAGGGCTCCAGAGCTGGCCCCGCCACTGCGGTTGTTCCTCCTGGGGCCTCACGGGGTAAACAACCCCCACTGAGCCCTGCACCAGGCAGGGGGCAGAGCAGCTCCCCCAAGAGCTAACACCTGAAAATCACAACAGGCCCCTCCCCCAGAAGACCAGCTAGATGGACAAGTTCCAGGGGAAGTCAAGGGACTCGAAGGACTTAAAGTATACAGAAACAGAAGGTACTCCCCCGTGTTTTTTTGTTTGTTTTTGTTTTGTTTTTTTGTTTTTTTTGTTGTTTTTTTTTCTTTTTGATTTCTGTTTGCTTCCCCCACCCTTTTTTTCCCTTTCTTTTTCTTTCTCTTTTTCTTCTTTTTTTCTTTTTTTCTTCCTTTTTTTTTTCTTTTTCTCTTTTCTTTCCTTCTTTCTCTCCTCTCTTTTTCTCCTTTTCCCAATACAACTTGCTTTTTGGCCACTCTGCACTGAGCAAAATGACTAGAAGGAAAACCTCACCTCAAAAGAAAGAATCAGAAACAGTCCTCTCTCCCACAGAGTTACAAAATCTGGATTACAATTCAATGTCAGAAAGCCAATTCAGAAGCACTATTATACAGCTACTTGTGGCTCTAGAAAAAAGCATAAAGGACTCAAGAGACTTCATGACTGCAGAATTTAGAGCTAATCAGGCAGAAATTAAAAATCAATTGAATGAGATGCAATCCAAACTAGAAGTCCTAACGACGAGGGTTAATGAGGTGGAAGAACGAGTGAGTGACATAGAAGACAAGTTGATGGCAAAGAGGGAAACTGAGGAAAAGAGAGACAAACAATTAAAAGACCATGAGGATAGATTAAGGGAAATAAACGACAGCCTGAGGAAGAAAAACCTACGTTTAATTGGGGTTCCCGAGGGCGCCGAAAGGGACAGAGGGCCAGAATATGTATTTGAACATATCATAGCTGAAAACTTTCCTAATCTAAGAAGGGAAACAGGCATTCAGATCCAGGAAATAGAGAGATCCCCCCCTAAAATCAATAAAAAGCGTTCAACACCTCGACATTTAATAGTGAAGCTTGCAAATTCCAAAGATAAAGAGAAGATCCTCAAAGCAGCAAGAGACAAGAAATCCCTGACTTTTATGGGGAGGAGTATTAGGGTAACAGCAGACCTCTCCACAGAGACCTGGCAGGCCAGAAAGGGCTGGCAGGATATATTCAGGGTCCTAAATGAGAAGAACATGCAACCAAGAATACTTTATCCAGCAAGGCTCTCATTCAGAATGGAAGGAGAGATAAAGAGCTTCCAAGACAGGCAGGAACTGAAAGAATATGTGACCTCCAAACCAGCTCTGCAACAAATTTTAAGGGGCACTCTTAAAATTCCCCTTTAAGAAGAAGTTCAGTGGAACAATCCACAAAAACAAGGACTGATTAGATATCATGATGACACTAAACTCATATCTGTCAATAGTAACTCTGAACGTGAACGGGCTTAATGACCCCATCAAAAAGCGCAGGGTTTCAGACTGGATAAAAAAGCAGGACCCATCTATTTGCTGTCTACAAGAGACTCATTTTAGACAGAAGGACACCTACAGCCTGAAAATAAAAGGTTGGAGAACCATTTACCATTCAAATGGTCCTCAAAAGAAAGCAGGGGTAGCCATCCTTATATCAGATAAACTAAAATTCACCCCGAAGACTGTAGTGAGAGATGAATAGGGACACTATCTCATACTTAAAGGATCTATCCAACAAGAGGACTTAACAATCCTCAATATATATGCCCCGAATGTGGGAGCTGCTAAATATTTAAACCAATTAATAACCAAAGTGAAGAAATACTTAGATAATAATATACTTATACTTGGTGACTTCAATCTAGCTCTTTCTACCCTCGATAGGTCTTCTAAGCACAACATCTCCAAAGAAACGAGAGCTTTAAATGATACAGTGGACCAGATGGAGTTCACAGATATCTACAGAACTTTACATCCAAACTCAACTGAATACACATTCTTCTCAAGTGCACATGGAACTTTCTCCAGAATAGACCACATACTGGGTCACAAATCGGGTCTGAACAGATACCAAAAGATTGGGATCGTCCCCTGCATATTCTCAGACCATAATGCCTTGAAATTAGAACTAAATCACAACGAGAAGTATGGAAGGACCTCAAACACGTGGAGGTTAAGGACCATCCTGCTAAAAGATGACAGGGTCAACCAGGAAATTAAGGAAGAATTAAAAAGATTCATGGAAACTAATGAGAATGAAGATACAACCATTCAAAATCTTTGGGATGCAGCAAAAACAGTCCTAAGGGGGAAATACATCGCAGTACAAGCATCCATTCAAAAACTGGAAAGAACTCAAATACAAAAGCTAACCTTACACATAAAGGAGCTAGAGAAAAAAACAGCAGATGGACCCTACACCCAGCAGAAGAAGAGAGTTAATTAAAATTCGAGCAGAACTCAACGAAATCGAGACCAGAAGAACTGTGGAACAGATCAACAGAACCAGGAGTTGGTTCTTTGAAAGAATTAATAAGATAGATAAACCATTAGCCAGCCTTATTAAAAAGAAGAGAGAGAAGACTCAAATTAATAAAATCATGAATGAGAAAGGAGAGATCACTACCAACACCAAGGAAATACAAACGATTTTAAAAACATATTATGAACAGCTATATGCCAATAAATTAGGCAATCTAGAAGAAATGGATGCATTCCTGGAAAGCCACAAACTACCAAAACTGGAACAGGAAGAAAGAAAACCTGAACAGGCCAATAACCAGGGAGGAAATTGAAGCAGTCATCAAAAACCTCCCAAGACACAAGAGTCCAGGGCCAGATGGCTTCCCAGGGGAAGTCTATCAAACGTTTAAAGAAGAAATCATACCTATTCTACTAAAGCTGTTTGGAAAGATAGAAAGAGATGGAGTACTTCCAAATTCGTTCTATGAGGCCAGCATCACCTTAATTCCAAAACCAGACAAAGACCCCACCAAAAAGAATTACAGACCAATATCCCTGATGAACATGGATGCAAAAATTCTCAACAAGATACTGGCCAATAGGATCCAACAGTACATTAAGAAAATTATTCACCATGACCAAGTAGGATTTATCCCTGGGACACAAAGCTGGTTCAACACTCGTTAAACAATCAATGTGATTCATCATATCAGCAAGAGAAAAAACAAGAACCATATGATCCTCTCATTAGATGCAGAGAAAGCATTTGACAAAATACAGCATCCATTTCTGATCAAACTCTTCAGAGTGTAGAGATAGAGGGAACATTCCTCGACATCTTAAAAGCCATCTATGAAAAGACCACAGCAAATATCATTCTCAATGGGGAAGCACTGGGAGCCTTTCCCCTAAGATCAGGAACAAGACAGGGATGTCCACTCTCACCACTGCTGTTCAACATAGTACTGGAAGTCCTAGCCTCAGCAATCAGACAACAAAAAGACATTAAAGGCATTCAAATTGGCAAAGAAGAAGTCAAACTCTCCCTCTTCGCCGATGACATGATACTCTACATAGAAAACCCAAAAGTCTCCCCCCCAAGATTGCTAGAACTCATACAGCAATTTGGTAGTGTGGCAGGATACAAAATCAATGCCCAGAAATCAATGGCATTTCTATACACTAACAGACTGAAGAAAGAGAAATTAAGGAGTCAATCCCATTTACAATTGCACCCAAAAGCATAAGATACCTAGGAATAAACCTAACCAAAGAGGTAAAGGATCTATACCCTAAAAACTATAGAACACTTCTGAAAGAAATTGAGGAAGACACAAAGAGATGGAAAAATATTCCATGCTCATGGATTGGCAGAATTAATATTGTGAAAATGTCAATGCTACCCAGGGCAATTTACACGTTTAATGCAATCCCTATCAAAATACCATGGACTTTCTTCAGAGAGTTAGAACAAATTATTTTAAGATTTGTGTAGAATCAGAAAAGACCCCGAATAGCCAGGGGAATTTTAAAAAAGAAAACCATATCTGGGGGCATCACAATGCCAGATTTCAGGTTGTACTACAAAGCTGTGGTCATCAAGACAGTGTGGTACTGGCACAAAAACAGACACATAGATCAATGGAACAGAATAGAGAACCCAGAAGTGGACCCGAAACTTTATGGTCAACTACTATTCGATAAAGGAGGAAAGACTATCCATTGGAAGAAAGACAGTCTCTTCAATAAATAGTGCTGCAAAAATTGGACATCCACATGCATAAGAATGAAACTAGACCACTCTCTTGCACCATACACAAAGATAAACTCAAAATGGATGAAAGATCTAAATGGGAGACAAGATTCCATCAAAATCCTAGAGGAGAACACAGCAACACCCTTTTTGAACTTGGCCACAGTAACTTCTTGCAAGATACATCCATGAAGGCAAAAGAAACAAAAGCAAAAATGAACTATTGGGATTTCATCAAGATAAGAAGCTTTTGCACAGCAAAGGATACAGTCAACAAAACTAAAAGACAACCTACAGAATGAGAGAAGATATTTGCAAATGACGTATCAGATAAAGGGCTAGTTTCCAAAATCTATAAAGAACTTATTAAGCTCAACACCAAAGAAACAAACAATCCAATCATGAAATGGGCAAAAGACATGAACAGAAATCTCACAAAGGAAGACCTACACATGACTAACATGCACATGAGAAAATGCTCCGCATCACTTGCCATCAGGGAAATCAAAACCACAATGAGATCCCACCTCACACCAGTGAGAATGGGGCAAATTAACAAGGCAGGAAACAACAAATGTTGGAGAGGATGCAGAGAAAAGGGAACCCTCTTACACTGTTGGTGGGAATGTGAACTGGTGCAGCCACTCTGGAAAACTGTGTGGAGGTTCCTCAAACAGTTAAAAATATACCTGCCCTACGACCCAGCAATTGCACTGTTGGGGATTTACCCCAAAGATTCAGATGCAATGAAACGCCGGGACACCTGCACCCCGATGTTTATAGCAGCAATGTCCACAATAGCCAAACTGTGGAAGGAGCCTCGGTGTCCATCGAAAGATGAATGGATAAAGAAGATGTGGTTTATGTATACAATGGAATATTACTCAGCCATTAGAAACGACAAATACCCACCATTTGCTTCAACATGGATAGAACTGGAGGGTATTATGCTGAGTGAAGTAAGTCAGTCGGAACAGGACAAACAGTGTATGTTCTCATTCATTTGGGGAATATAAATAATAGTGAAAGGGAATATAAGGGAAGTGAGAAGAAATGTGTGGGAAATATCAGAAAGGGGGACAGAACATAAAGACTCCTAACTCTGGGAAACGAACTAGGGGTGGTGGAAGGGGAGGAGGGCAGAGGGTAGGGGTGAAGGGGTGATGGGCACTGAGGGGGCACTTGACAGGATGAGCACTGGGTGTTATTCTGTATGTTGGTAAATTGAACACCAAAAAAAAATAAATTTATTAAAAATAAATAAATAAATAAATAAATAAATAAATAAATAAATAAATAAATTGAATTTAAATTTAAAAAAGAAGAAAAAAATAAATAAAAGCAAACAAAAAAAAACAAAGTAGAAATCACCTAAATGTATAAAATAGGAGAGATGTTAAATAAATTTTAATGTAGCCCTAAGATAAAATATTATATAGATATTAAATATCCTCTCCTAGAAGAGTATTTAATGATTTGGCCATTGTTTTTAATTTAATGCTAAATTTAAATATCATATTCAAAACTACATAAAACATAATCACAATTTTGTAAAAATATGGATACATACTATATGCATATATATACATAGATAAAAAGACTGGAAAGAGAAACTATGCTAACAAGATACCATCCCTGTTAGCCAGATTATGGTTTTGTTCCAGTTGGTCTCCAGTTACCTAGCAGAATTAAGGACAAAGAAAATCAACCTTCTCTACTTCTATCTAATCCACTCAATTAAATTCAATACACTAAATGTCAGATTTCCTTAAAAGAAAAAAGAACTTTTATTTATTGGCTTTGTAGACAAATAAGAAGGAATTGGCATCAACCCTATGATTTTGCAAATGCTCTACTTACTCTTGGTCCTGGGTAGGATGTTTTCAAGATCATAAGCTCAAGCTCCATATGGCCAGCAGTGGTTGCAGTTACTTACCCCTTGTGCCTCTAGTTTGCCTTGCTGCCTGGTTCCTGCCAAAGATGCTTGTTCTAGAGGAACCAACCAAAGTAATTAACGTGGGCCTCAATGTGCCATCTGTTCAAATGGATGTGACCAGTAGCCCCCAGCCTTTCACCTGGGCTTGGTCTTGTCATAGTACTCACCTTGCTCCTATCATCACTGATCTCCATCTCACTGAATTGTCTCTACAGAGGCAAGGACAAAGTTTTCATTGATTCTTTACTCATAGACAGGGGTAATAGTCAAAATATCTAATAACCAGATTGGCTCATCCACCATCCAATCAGAAGAGGTACAGACAGCAGCTCTAGAGGAGTGTTCTAGAGGCCTTTGCTGTGCTTGCCATCAGTTTTTTAGTTGTTGGGTCATGAGGAGGACCAGGACAACAGGAATCTTGGAAGGGATCACTTGGGTCTCAGAGCAGCATTTATTACTAACTGAATTGATATAACTTAATATTTTAACAATCACTATGGTCATACCAGGATACCATACCACCCAGAGACCTGGGTAAGAGGAGTCCATGTTCGGGTCCCCACATCTTAGAAAGCCTCACATGTCACAAAAGACATACTCAATAAGAACACATGGACACCTTTGTCCATCAGTATTTAACATTAGCACGCATGGCCCATTGCCTAAACACCTGCTCTCAAGACCAAAACCATTCAGGCTCAGGAAAGCAGTTCTGGTTATTTGTTCCCCTAAGTTCTTTTTTTTTTTCAATCTTGCCTTAAGTTCTTGAACAAAAGAGAAGTCTGACTGAGTGTTTGTGGGTTGTGGCTCTACTGACATCAAAGAGAGACAGGAATTTGGAGCGCAAGGGGGATTTGCATGGAGGGAGGGCTCAGGTTAGAAAAAGACAAATTAATTAATTTGTCAAATTCTTCCACAAAGATAGATAAATGTGATGGATTCTTGAATAATGAAGTATCATTTCCCAGTAGTGCTGAGTGTTCTTTTTTTTTTTTTTTTTTTTTTTTTTGGTTCTCTCTGTGTTCTAGTATATTATTCCAGAATATTCACAAATTAGCATGGTATTCATGGTATTTAAGCGCATGTGACTATGCAATATTCGTCATATTAAATGATTTATCTGTATGTACTGTCATGAAAAGATGGCCAGAATATATTAAGTTAAAAAGCACAGTGCAGAACATTAAGTACATTATGTTCTCATGGGGGTGGTGGTGAGGTGGGTTTAAGTTCATTTACCCAGAGATACATGCATTCTACAGTCAGAGTCAGTTTCTGGATTTTCAGTCTAGGATTCTTTCTGGGAGTCCAAGGAGAGGATATCTTACTCTAGTTCATGCTCTTCTGAAGTGTTTGAACATGTTTTACTGTTCACAGATTACTTTTTCAATTTAAGAAACTAGTATTTAATATTCTTTATACACATCCCTTAGACACAGAGTGAATTTCTTTTTGTTCTTGATCTATATTTTTTAATTTTTCTACGTTGAACATGCATTATTAGTACACTCTTAATAATGTCACTTCTAGTGAATTCAGAAAGTCATAAAAATTGTAGTCATCCGTCACTTCCCCCTAACTAATTAGTCCAGTGCACTTTCACAGGATTTCTGTTTCTGCAGCTGGGACTGTGTGGGCTTCTAGTTACACTGAGAAGTGAAGCTACTGTGCAGAGACTGTGTGTGTGTCTGTGTGTACTTGAGAGAGAGAGAGAGAGAGAATCACTGAGAGACAGAGAAAGGAAACTGTCGCATTTCCCTAGATGAGTAAACCCAGGAAAGCAGCAAAGATAACGGCCTGAGAAGAATGTTAGGTAGGTATGAGGAGTCTTCTGGTATCATTCTTCTCAGAAATCACCAGTCCCAGGCCACTGGTGGAGATGGCTAACTGGAGTGAGGTAGAGGAAGGATGCAGCCCTGGCAGCCCATGTAAGGTTCACATCAGCCCCTTGGACTGCAGTGGCCTGTTTACGGAGCAGCTAGCCTGAAAACCGCGTCCCCCCACCCCCGCCATCTGTGTTTATGCTCCCTGTTCATTCCAGGGCGCACTGCTAGCTCTTGGGCTTTGTGCACAAGTTGTCCAAAACTCTGAAACCAAAGCAAGGAGGTGTCCACAGTCCAGAGCTTCATACCTACAGTTCCAAATGCCTCAGCCTTCTCTTTAAAAAAAAAAAAAAAAAACCTATTAGCTCCATTTCATTTCATCTCATTCTAAAATCTACTACTTCATTTGGGGAAACAGGACTCTTGTGATCCCTGATTGCCTAGGCATTCATAATTGATAACCTGCCTCGGAAAAAAAAAGTCACCATTAGCTGTTTCATTTGATATGCCCCAGAGCTCCAATTATGGAAGCCCCACTAGTTGAACAGAACTTTATTCCAATGAAGCAAATCAATAAGGGATGAGAGAGGTGGGGTGGGGAAGAGCAAGAGAAAGAAAGGGAGACAGAGATGTGGAGACAGAGACCAGAGTCCAGCTAACAGACACAGAGAGGGGAGGTAGAGAGAGAGAGAGAGGATGAATTCTTCAAACTGCCAATAGCCAAAGGATCACCCAGGGAGGTTTCTAGCATGGTCCTGGTTGTTTTCTAGACTCAGGCTCCAGTAAAATTCCCTTAGCACCTCCTCTGGATGGAAAGAGGAAACAGGGCTCCCTTTTCCTGAAAGTGACCTTTCCAGATTGTATATTTATTATCTTAAAGCCTCGGCATCTGGCAACCTCCAGAATGAGCAATACAGGGGGAGTCACTGCATGCCTCAAGATGCTTAAGTTATGAAAGTCTACGTGTAGAGCAGATGAGATTGGGGAAAAGGAAGGTAGTCCTTGAGTGTGGGGGAGAAAACTAGGAACAAGTTCAAAAGCAATACACTTTACTACCAAGAACTTTGAAGTCATCAGCTCTTCATAAAAGAATGCTCTGCTACTGTGTCATTTATATGTGTCTTGGGTGCAATTTCACGACTCAAGAAATATGTGTACCATGTTCAATCATGTCAGTTCTGGCGGCAGTGGGATGCTTAAGATATCTTTTCTGAAACATTCTATTGCAATGCAGAACACTACACACACACACACACACATACACACACACACGCACACACACTCACATCCAGTGACCTTGCCCCCAAGCTAGTTTCATAGGCACCCAAAAGCCCCAACAAGGTGATTGCCCACACCAAATTTTGTGTATAAAGTCTCCGTGGGGAAGAAAGTAGGGAAGAAAGACAGCTTGCTGTTCCCTACTCCAGCATCTACTTAATTCTTATCAGTTTGTTTTGAAAAGCCTGACATAGGCACTTTTGAGCCCTAAACGGGGGTGACTGCAGCTCTCCTCAGAAAATTTGATCAGTAAGCTACTTGCTGAATTCAAAGTTCAAATCCCTTAATCGTGGGTAACATGTTTTCAAATAATGATACCACCTGGAAATTGTACAGCACTTTATATTCCCAAAGTGCCTTATCCACAGGGTCCCGCCACGCTGGCAGGCTGACAGAGCAGGAAAGAGGAACCTGAAAAGGCAGTGATGTGTCCCAAGATGCACACATGGCAAGTGATGTCCCAAACAAACATGGTGGTTGAATCAGGGATAAAGCCTCAAATCCAGGGATCTTTCTGCAATGCCCATCTTTCTGCAATGCCCATGAAACATACCCCATTACTGAGCCTCAGTTTCAAATGTCCTTACTTTGCTGTAATGACACTCACTCACTACCTCCACCCCTACCTCTCCCACCCCCACGCTCAGGGTCTTTGCTGCTCCCTCTGCCTGGAATGCTCTTTCCCTGTGAATAGCTAATTTTTTCTCATGATTCACCTCTTGGCTTACATGTCATCTCCTCAGAGAGGTCTTCCCCAACTACCCTTTCTGGGAAGCAAGCCTTCATTATCACATCCCTTACTTTATTGTCTACACAGAACTTAGAACTTTCCAAAATTACTTCTTATACTGCTAATCTGATTAATCACCTGTCCCGCACAAGAATCATGAGGACAAGAACCTTGTTCACCATTGTACCCATGTGCCTAGAACAGTGCCTTGTATACAGTAGGTGCCCCAAAGTATTTTCTGAATGACTAAATGATTTCACTAATACTCATAAACAACCTTGTAAAACAGAAAAGCATTATCATTTCCATTTTACAAATGAGGAAACTGAGGCCCAGAGTAGTTAAGTGACTTGTCTAAGATCACTCAGCTAGAAAGTGACAGAGCTGGGAAAGGAACCTGGGTCTCTGACATTTAGTCCAACGCTGCTTGCGCTATATAACTCTTTTTGCACCAAAAGCTTGGGGAATGAGAAATTCTTATTAATCAAGAACTACTTTATACATCATTCATTCACTCAACAAGAAATATTGAATATTTACTAAGTCCAAGAAGCATATTAAACATGATGAGAGGGGATCCCTGGGTGGCGCAGCGGTTTGGCGCCTGCCTTTGGCCCAGGGCCCGATCCTGGAGACCCGGGATCAAGTCCCACGTCGGGCTCCCAGTGCATGGAGCCTGCTTCTCCCTCTGCCTGTGTCTCTGCCTCTCTCTCTCTCTGTGTGTGTGTGTGACTATCATAAATAAATTTAAAAAAAAAATAAAAAAATAAACATGATGAGAGATAAAAGGATATAAACCAGGATATCCTCTCTAACTTCAAGGAACTTACCACCTTCTAAGGGAGCTAAAATAAGCACACAAATATCAAACAAATGAAATAAAAAGTCTTAAGTACTATTATGGACTGAACCTGTGTCCCCCCACCCAAAATTCATGTGGAAGCCTGAACCCCCAAGCCTTCAGAATGTAACCTTAATGGGAGATAGGGCCTCATGTTAATTTAATCACATGAGACTATGAGGGTGGGTCCTAATCCTGTAGGACTGGTGTCCTTAGAAGAGGAAGAGACACTAAGGATACCTAGGCCCAGAGAAAGAGCCATCTGGGGATGCTGCAAGAAGGGGTCAACTGCACACTGAGGAGAAAGGCCTCAGCAAAATTGTGGTATTTCGTTATGGCAGCACAAACTGACCATTACAAATACCTTAATGGGGATGAAGACAAAACTGAGAGGCCAGTGACAACTGCCAGCTAAAGAGTTCTAGTAGCTGGCAGACACTCCCTGGCTCGTGGTGCAATAGTGGCAATCTCTGCCTCATGGCCCTCTTCTTGCTATGTCTCTCTTCGTGTGGCTTTCTGTTCTCTGTCTCATTCTCCTCTCCTTACTAGGACAGCATCACTTTGGGTCAATAATGTGCTCTGCTTCCATAGGACCTCATCATAACGGGACTAATTACATCTACAACAAAACTATGTCCAGAAAACCATCACATTTTGACCTACCGGTGGCCAGGACTTCAGTGTGTCTTTTAGGAGAACATAATTCAACCCATAAGAAGTGGCTGGCTCAATTTTAACCAAAAGACTCTTTTCCAGAACTTTTTCTGGGAATAATAAGAGAGATAAACCTTATCCTCACAAAGTTTGATGTAAAAATTGTGTAAACCTAGACGTACAAGGGCCCATCATTTGTTGGAGAGGGATCGGCAAAAAAACAAGACCTAAGGAAGGAGGATGGACCAAGTCCTCTTGGCATTCTCTGAGCCCCTGGTTCCAACCACACCTGATATCAGTATTTACAATTATTAAAATAATCTATTATATACATATTATCTATTACATTCTCTCTGTTCATTGATCCAGTATAATTGGCTTGTTTAAAACCAACAGTCCTAACTAACAGAGAAAATAGAAATGATAAGATTTGGCAAATGTATGACAGCACTAAGAAAGCCAAAGCTACTTCCAAACCTGAGTTGTGGGAAGGAAACAGAGATGGGGATAGACTAAAGAAAGTCTATAAGGAAAGTAGGTTTGGAGGGGAAATAATGAAGCTAATTTTGGATTTCATGAGTTTCAGATTCAAAGATGACATGAACAGGGCTCTATTCTCTAGGACATAGAAAACATAAGATCAGGAGCCAAGAATGAAACACTATCACCTGTCATAAAGATGATTTGTGCTAACACAGAGGGATGTGTCAGCGTTCAGGGCAGGAAACAGATCACTCTAGGCATGTCAAGCAGAAAGAGATTCGATGTAGGGAATTATCTCCTCAAAACAAAAACAAAACAAAAAAAAGACATTTGAAGGCTAGAAGGGGCAAAGTCAGGGGGTCTCCCAGGGCCCAGAGAGCTCAAGGACATGCTACCAGAGTTATCATCCCAGCATCAGAAACCTGCTGCTGCCACGGCCCCTTAAAGTCCTGGAGGCTGGTGGCCAGCCGTTGGGACATAAAATCCGGTCACCATGACTGCCCCTTAACACATCTCTACCACCTATACAAGGGCAACGTATTGGTGGAACTTACCTTATTTCTGGAATCCTCGCTGCAAGGAAAGTGGGTTAGCTTTCCAATTTCTCCAGACAGAAGGAAAATGAAATGGCCATTGAGGAAGTCAAGTCACAGATCCCACCATAAAGCACCTATAAGTACTATGAGAACCAAGTAAAGGAAAAAGTCATTGCTGGTGTGCTCACTGTACAGTCTTCCACAAGAGCCTTCCACACTTAGCCTTGGTTTCCCCATCTTCAAAATGAGGCAACTGACCTATGTGATTTGTAAGAGTCTCTTCAGCCCAGGTCTTTCAGAAGCCTATGAAAGACACCCTAGCCTTGACCCAGAGATAAACAATTTTCTTCCTGGGAGAATTATCTTTGCAGCCGACAGGCCAGCCCCACACATTAGTACATAATCATTAAACACCTAGCAAGAAGTGCCACCCCGCATACAGTTTAATAATTCACATTCCAATCCAATTACTGTGAGTTTCATAAACAAGTGCTTATTAGAATACAGTCGTTTCCTCTAAGCAAGCAGGGTTTTTAGAAGGAAAATTACAATGATTATCTTCAAGATACAGGCATGAATAATATAATCTCATTCGTCCTCTCTCCTTGTTTTTATCATTTTCTTTTCATGCTGTCTTTGATGTGAGGCTTAACACAACCATTTCTCCCACTCTGAACTCTTTTATCCCCTTAGCATAAGGTCCTCTCCATCTCTTCATCAAAACGCATCTGTCCTGGGTCCTAGAGAGGGATTTGTCAAGGGTTTTACTTACTATATACTCATCTCTGACTCATGATTGCAGATTGCATGTGAAGTTGGAGGGAGTTTGGTGAGGAGGCAAGCAATAAACTGTCAGTGAGGTAACTGTATGGCTTTGGGCATTTATGACCTCTGGGTCTTGAAACTCCATCTCTAAAATAAGGAAATGGGTTTAAACCAAGAATTCTTAACCTGGGTAGATGGGCAAGCTCTGAGGAATTTAAGAATAAGCTTAAATTATATGCAGTAAGTTGTATGCACACAAAACCAATTACAATTTAAAAAATAATGTGGTCCCAGGGACACTAATTTCATATTAGCTCCACGGCAGGACAAGTTACCTAGTTAAGGAGATCAGGGTTCTCTATTTCTTGGCCAGGATATTGATCCAGAGATGAAACATGTGCCTAAACCTTACAATCACATCCAATCTTACAACTTCTGCTGTGAATACTGAAATACAGATGCTCTTTCCTGCTAGATGAGAACAAGTAAGAATAAAATTCCAGGAACTCCCACTAGCCATCTTGGAACCCACAGGGTAGCCAGCCCTGGGATGAAGATGACATTATAGAAGACTGAGCAGAGAAACAGAAGAAATGAGAGTCTTGGTAAAATTGTTGAATTGCAGGATCACTCTTTACCTGATATCCCTAAAGTTTTAGTTACACAAACCTCCACTATTTAAGCTGCTTTGAATAGGGCTTTCTGTAACTTGAAACTAAAAGCAACTTAAATGATAGTACATTGCATATGACATGTTCTGAAGAAAGAAGCCATAGTTTCCAGGAGAGCTTCAAAAACTTTTTTGATCCTTAAACTAGTAAAATCAGTACAAGCAACTAGGAAACTTCAACACTAGGAATCCTATTAGCATTCTATAATCTTGTGAATCCATGAAGTTCTAAATTGCTGGCTTGACTGATAATGTGATAATGTATAACCCTCACCATTATAAAAGTAGTTTTTTTAATAAAGTTGATTTTTTCCAATACAAAAGAAATACATGCTTATTACAGAAAATTTGTAAACTACAGCAGAAAAAAATAGACAACCACTGTTAATATTCTGCAAATTTCCTCCCAGTTTCTTTTTGTTTTCCTATGCATAATCTTAGGGAGGTTTAATACAGCTGAGTTCAAGCTATATGTGCAATTCTGTATCATGCTTTTTTCATTTGACATCATCATATAATTCCTACATCATTACAAACCCTTTGTAAACAGCCCTCTTTTTAAGTGGCTTCTTAACATTCTGTTGAACGGATATTCTATAATTTATTTTACCATTCCCCAAATGTTGGACAAAATGAGGCTGTTCTCGGGTTTTATTTTTGTTTGTTTCCTTGGTTATTTTGCTATTTTATCTCCTTTTGTAACAAAGAACTCCTTGGAGAACGTAAAGGAAGGAAGCACCAGCCATGGCCATCACCATGTCAGACCACGTGGAGAGGATGCGGGAGCACCATCTAGATGTGGGGGAAGCTTTAAATTATATCTGCCTTGCCATGGGCACAACTCATGGGACTTGTGCCCATCCAGTGTTAAGTCACCTCCATCCTTCTCATGACTCCTGTCAGGACAGAGCTCTACTAGCAGTGTTCCTGGCAGATCTCCACCCGGAGGGTGAGTACCTGCCCTGATTGGCGGGCTTGGGAAGGAGCCCTCACTGAGGCCCAGCACACCCCTCTGTTCCTTCACACCGTGAGTTTAGCAGGGGAGGCCTCGGTCTGGGCAGCTCTGCAGCTATCCAGCTGTCTATAACAGAGTGTGAAGTCTCATTCTGGGGATCAGCCATATGAACTCCCTTTATTCTCCAAAATCAGTTTCATTGGTATAATAGTGATATTTTGTTCATCTATCTTCTTTTTTTTTTTTTTTTAAGATTTTATTCATTCATGAGAGATACAGAGAGAGAGGCAGAGACATAAGCAGAGGGAGAAGAAGGTTCCCTGCAGGAAGCCTGATGCGGAACTCGATCCCTGGATACCAGGATCATGCCTGAGCCAAAGGCAGATGCTCAACCACTGAGCCACCCAGGCATCCCTTGGTCACCTCTCTTCTTGGGTTCTATCTTATGTTCCCATTGGTATAGGACTCAGGCAGGGAAGGATACTATTTATCAGACACCTTCAAAACCAACACTGCAACTAAGATGATATTATCCTCCACTGTTGCTGAATCTCTTCTCCTCACCCCACAAGTAGGCTGTTGGGGTTTGGGATTCTGTTTAGAGAACTTGGCTTAAGGCACAATTTCTTGCCACCTCTAGATCTTGGCAACCAACACTATGTTCAGGTGGATACAAAAGATAATAGAATTACTATTTATAATAGTCACAACCATTTATTGAGCAGTAATAATATACCATGTGCTGTGTTAAATGCTTTACCTAGTTCATGCTAGCAAACGCTGTGAGGTAGGTATTTTCACTCCTACTTTATAAGCAAGGAAACTGACCCAGAGAGGATTTATAGCATCTGCCAGGTCAGGACTCACAATTAGATTAAAATCTCTGAAAGCCTGTGTTCTTAACCTCTCTGCACTGGTGCAAACAGCCCTAAGAGATCCTCTGGGGAGAGGTAGGAAGGGCAAACAGAGAGAGTGAGGACTCCCACATTCCCATGGCATTCAGTCTGGGTAATTCCACCAGACTCAGAGCCCAGCCAGAGTTTTATCTTTCCAGAGGCCACCTCAACAGTCCTTGAAGAGGACTGGGGTGGAGAGGGATTATTTTTGGCTTCTGTGTTCTTAGATAAAATTCGCATCACATAAAAAAAAAAAAATTGCATCACATATAACTCACCACTTTAAATTATACAATTCAGTGGCATTTAGTACATTCAAAATGGTGTGCAACCACTACTCTTATTTAGCCCGAGAACATTCTTATCACCCCAAAAGGAAATCATCTTAAGCACTCGCTTCCTGTTCCCCCACCCCTCAGCCCCTGATGATCACCCATCTGCTTCACTGCAATTTCTGCCTCTGTTTTTATGTGGTGTTACCTCCATGTGTCTGTGTACAAATTTCCCTCTTCTTATAAGGACACCAGGCATTGAATTAGGGCTCACATTAATCCAGTATGACTGCATCTTAACTTGATGACATCTGCAAAAACCCTATTTTCAAATAAGGTCACATTCACAGGAAACGGGAGTTACATGCATGGATCTTTTGGCGTAACACAACTCAACTCGCCACACTCTCTCATAAGGACCAAACCAAAGTCCTGTGGCATGTTAGCAGTAAACAGATTTTCCTATTGTCAGTTCCAGGAGCCTCAAAAATGTGTTAGCATCAACATGACAAAACACCAATATTTACTGAGTACTTAACTAGGTGCCAAGCATTGTCCTATTCTACATAGATTTTCTTATTAACCCTCATACTCATTCTGTGAGGTAGGAACATCTAGCAGCCCCATCTCACAAGTGAGGAAATTGAAGCTTTAGAAAGTTAAGTAACGAGGTGCCTCGGTGGCTCAATCAGTTAAGCATCTGCCTTCGGCTCAGGTCATGATTCCGGAGTCCTGGGATGGATCCCCACATCGGGCTCCCTGCTCCATGGGAAGCCTGCTTCTCCCTCTGCTACGCCCCCTGCTTGTGCTCCTGCGTTCTCTCTCTCTCTCTCTCTCTCTCTCTCTCTCTCTCTCTCTGCCAAATAAATAAAATATTAAAAAAGAAAGTTAAGTAACTTACCCAAGGAACATAATGATAGATCCAGGATTTGAATCCAACTTTTCTGATCTCAAAGCCTATCACAGTCCTACCATGCTTTACTTTCAGGCAAAGCCATGTGACTTTGAGCAAATAGGCACCCCTCTTTGGGCTTTTGTATCTTTATTTGAAAAAAGAACTGTTCCTGTAGGTTTCTAAGAGCTCTTCCCGCTGTGGGTCCACAGCCTATTAGTTGTTCCATCCAGCTGACCAGCTGATCTATATTTGAAATCCACTGCCTCAAGATCCACTTCCTGCCCCCCACCAAGAACAACCAGACACACTGCATGATGTGTTTACACACGATTCAAATACACAGGACTTCAAATACCTTTCCCAAATCTGACACCAAGCTCTCAGGCCTCATCAGATGTAGTGATCATTTCCATCCAAATATATGCTTCAGGAAGAGCCTAAGTGACCTGCAGGGAAAGACCAGCTCCACCAGCAACACACATCTTGATGGCACTTGGAGAAAGCTCACATTTCTAATTTGTTTCTTATCAGCAGTGTGCTTCTGGACTGAGCAAGAACATCAAGTTCGCAATGTCTTTTCACTGGACTTAAATGAATATTTCATATTCCAATTCTAGAGAACGGGTTAATGGAAGGGACTTCCATATTCCATACACCCTGCCCTGACATGTTTCCACTACTTTTCATTCCTTTTTCCAACAAGACCACATTATGTGGGGCTCTAGATATCACAACAGAAGCAAGCAAGGGAAGGGGGTGAGCAATAATGAAAAGATTAGGGTCAGTAAGGGAACTGGTGGAAAGATAAAGAACAGTGCTTAGAGCAGGCTAGAGCCAAAATGATCACAAAATCATAAAATGAATCACATTTATTGGCTGCTACTAGTTTCGGGCACATTTTCTCTTCTAAAGCCCTCGGCTATTATGTGGAGCAGCTGTGTTATGATCCCACTTTGCAGATACAAAAAACCAAGGCTCAGCTGGTAAATGAGATTCAGAACCAGGTGTGGCTGCTTCCAAAGCTGCTTTCCTCTCCAACCCAGGGACCCGAGAAACCCAGAAAATAAAACAGTCACCTTCCTCTTTGAAAAGTTTATGTGCTGTTGGTGTTACTGCTGAGAGCTGCCAACTTCCAAGAGCAGGTACTTTTTATTTTTTTCACGGAGAAGGAGATAAGCTTTAATCCTAATGATGCCAAAAACAGTAAGACTGTCTTAGATCTGGAGTCTTGGGCAGAATCAACGCTTGGGAAGAACGTAGGAGGAAAGGGTGAACATGGCCCTCGTCGTCTCCAGTCCTCCTCCCTCTTGCTCCTGTTGCACTGTTGGAACCAAGGGTTCTGGCCATCTCCCAAAGCTACAAGACCTTCCTCCTGTGAGCAGCACCCCACACCTCCTCCCAGCAGAGCACCAAAGTCACACAGACCTAGATTCCAGCCCTGACTCTCAGAGCCTCCCTCCTCTGTCAGATGATGATGATGTTAGTACCTCTATATCCTGAATCCCACCACTTCTCCGTCCCTTTACCCTATGGCCCTATCAAGCTCAGTACCCTGCCACAGGCACCTAACTCCTCTCCCTTCTCCCACTTTTGTTCCCTAGAGCCACTTTGGCCAGCAGGCACAGTGATCTTGTGAAAATATAAATTAAATCACGTAACCGTCTTGCTCAAATCCCTCCAGTGGCATCTCATCATTCCTACAATTTAAAAAAGCATTTGTCATGCATGTCCTTCAGGGCACTCTCCTGCCTGCTTCCCCTACACTCTGCCCCTTGATCCCTCCATGTCTCCCTATGGGCCTTCTAGTTCCTGAAACATGCCAAGGTCAATAGTGTCTTTGTGCTAGTTGGTCCCTCTGGCCAACATGCTCTTCCCAGAGCTCCACACACTTCCTCCCTCACTTCATCCAGGTCTCTCCTCAAACATCCTTTCTCTAAAAAGCTTCCCTTACCCTTCTCATTTGAAAAGCAGCTTTCCCATCACATTCTAGGACTTGACTTGCCTCATTTTTCTCCATAACATCTATTACTACTCGAAATCTGACACGTGTTTAAGTTGTTATTGTCTGTCTTTTCCACTAAAATATAAACTCTCTGACAGTAGGAGCCTTATCTATCTTGTTTATCCAATGCTTGTCATACAGTAGGTGCTTAATAAATATTGGTAAAATGAATAAGTGAATGAATGAGACTGTAAGTTTTGACAAAGACTGCTAGTTGTCCCTGGTATCCATATTTCCCTTCTTCCTTTCAGTAGTTAAAATCCCAGGTTGTAGTTGGACGCAATACTGCCCACCTAAAGACTAGGTTTTCAGACTCTCTTGAAGCTAGATGAGTCTATACGACTAGGTTCTGGACAATTAAGTTTGCCATAAAAAATATAGGATTCTCAGTTAAATTTGCATGTCAGATAAATAACCAATAATTTTTTGGTATATGTATTTCCCAAATTAAAAGTTAAGTAACTGTGCAGCATTACTGCAATAACCAAAATATGCAAGCTGCCCAAGCATCCATCAACAGATGAATGAATAAAGATGTGTCATAGGGGCACCTGGGTGGATCAGTCAGCTGAGTGTCTGCCTTCGGCTCAGGTCATGATCCCAGGGTCCTGAGATTGAGTCCGGCTTTGGGCTCCCTGCTCAGTAAGGAGTCTGCTTCTTCCTATGCCCCTCCTCCTGCTCATGCACTCTCTCTCTCTCTCAAATAAAATCTTAAGAAAAAGAAAAAGATGTATCTACACATGCACCCGCACATACTGGAATATTCCTCAGCCATGAAAAAGAATGAAATCTCTCCATTTGCAAAGACATGGATGGAGTTAGAGAGTAAATGTTAAGTGAAATAAGTCAGTCAGAGAAAGGAAAATATCATATGATTTCACACATGTGGAATTTAAGAAACAAAACAAAACAAATAAACAAAGTAAAAAAAAAAGGCAAATCCAGAAACAGACTCTTAACTGCAGAGAACAAAGATGGTTACCAGAGGTGGAGGTGCAGGGTGGGGTGATGGGGGATGGAGGAAGCAAGTAAAGGGGATTAAGAGTACACTTGTCATGATGAGCACTGAGTAATATATGCAATTGAATCACCATACTGCACACCTGAAACTAATATAACTATGCTAACTATACTGGAATTAAAATAAAAGTTAAATCACAATGTTTAATAGCCCAATCATTGTTTTAGTATAACTATGCCCTATTCAAAAAAAAATACATCAGTTGTGTTAAAATCAAACACAGAGAGAGACCTGACTTCAAACTTTCCTGACCAAAACCAGTCAAATGAGCAAAGCTTTATTTAGCTTATTTTGCAAGACAAGCACGGCTAACTTGACCTGGGTCATTTCTTGCTCATGCCTCTGAAAATCATAAGCAAAGCTTAAATTGTTCCCTGTGAACAATAGTCATTGCCCCACAAGCGAATGCTTTCTACAAGCTGCTTTTTGACACTAGACATCTGAGCTTCATTCTATATTTTGGTTTGAGTTGGTTTACATACTGCCTTTTTGGTATGTGCACAATAATTTTTTGCTAATTACTTCTTTAGTGGTTCATTCATTTTATTTCTGTTTTTTTCCTTCTGAACTTCTGACAATTGTTCATCTGAAATTCAAATTTGACTGCGTGTCCTGTATTTTTGTTTGCTAAATCTGGCTATGCTGTGCCCAGTGAAACTTAAGACAAAGTCACGTCTACAACTCCAAGGTCACCGCCTAAAAACTAAGGACATGTCCTCACTTACGTCCCCCTACCTGCAGGCCACCACACCATCATGCAGGGCATGTGGGTCACCTGTGACCCTGTGGCCCAGGGCCGCACTCTAGGATGCAGCAGAGCCAGAGAGTGGAAGGAGCTGGCCCCGGGCGCGCATGGTGGAACAGACCCAGGGAGGAGAGGAGCCTCCTTGGCCTCTGGAAAGTTCTTCCCTCCACTGCCTGGAGCATACTTCCCCGCACTTCCCTGTGGCCAGTCCACTCACTCATTCAGCTCTGCTCCAGTGACACCTCTGAGGAGGCTTTCCCTGACTGATCCATCTAAAAGAAAAGCCCCTGTCACCCTCCAGCTCCTGGCCTGGCATGATTTTCCTCTACGGCATCCCTCACTTCTACCTTGTTCTTATCTATCCCCTGGTTTATTGTCTACCTTACCCACTGGAAGGGAGGCTCCGAGAAGGCAGAGGATCTGTCTGTTGTTCACTGTGGTATCCCCAGCACCTCAAACAGCACCCAGCAACAAGGACGTGCTAGATAAACGTTTTTGAATAAATAAACAAACAGAAGATAGATATGGCTACAGATACGGTTGCAAATATGGATACAGACAGAGACAGATATAACAGGGTCACTGGCAAGTCAGACAGATTGTACCAATGGCTTCCTTCCAAAGGGTGACTGGAAAAGTGACAAAACCTCCACATGCACTGATGCCCCACTAGAGAAAACGCAGCCTTTTCGTGCAAGGCTTGCCTCCCTGTTGACTTGGGGACCTCTGCCAGGTAGAAGTAGTGTTTGTGCAGAATGTTAGTGCTAAAGCAATCTGAAGGTCAAGCCCCAGAGAGGGGGTGGGGTCACACAGGCCATAGCAACTGAGGCCTACAAAGCACTTCATGCTTCAGCAAGCATCTTCTCATCCTTGTTTGTAATCTGCTCTGCACAACAGCCTCTTGGGCAAGTGGTGACAATATTCATAGTGTTACAATTATATTTAAGTATAGTTTATTAGCCTCCTGAACTGTGCCTTTAAAAATGGGCAAGATGGTAAATTTTACGTTATGTGTATATGTGGATTTACATACATAAACACTGATACATATTTCGTGTTATATATATAGTTATTAGCAACCACTTTATTTTGCACATGAGCCAAATAAAGCTCAGAGAGGCTGGGACTTATAAAAGTCACACAGCTAGGGATTGGAGAAGCTAACCTTAACAGCGGGACTTTGGAGTCCAGCTCTGGACCTCCTCCACAAGGGAGATGAACCTTCATTCCACAAACATGCCGAGAACCAACCTCAAGCTAGAAGATCAGTGTCCTAAGCTTTCCAAGGAGACTTCTAATATGCTGAGAGCCATCACAGCTGCTCACTCCACTCCGCTGCAGAGCCCTGTCTCTTCCATGATACCACGCCAAGGGGTGGCTGATCCAACAGACAACAGCTCAATACAGATCGTGTGTCATTTACTCTCATTCTGTGATGATTAATTTGCTCGGGGACCAAGAGAGCTCAGTGGTTACATTAACATGCAAAGAAAAATTAAACATTTATGCATCCTTTATCTCCTCGTTTCTAGACGGATAAGTCCTGTCAGTGTCTGCAAGAGATATTCTCATTGACATTGTTTATCTGTTCCACTTGACTCCAAATTACACTTGAGAAACAAGAACTAACACACCGCGGTGTTTTTATACAGAAGTGGTGGCTGCAGGGGGCCAGATAGTAAAGAAAAAATATCTATCCTAAGACTCTGGTGTAGCATAAACTCAGAGCCCTCTGACACCAGAATCAGGCCCAAACAGGTAGGAGTTCAATAAACTCTCCTTGCAAAACCCCACCTGGGTTCCTGGAGTCCCTGTTTAATATGCAGCATTGCGCTGGGGATGCAGAACTCATGTGCCAGCTTTGCTCTAATGCCCAAATCACTACGTTGAAAAAGTGTCAGAGGCCTGGTTAGAAGAATTACAGTTACAGCACGGAGCAAATTATGAACTGCGTGTTTCGTGTCCTCCGTCAGTTCTCCCACTTCACGTGGGTGATGCTTCTCTCTTTCAGATGGGCTGTCATGGGTCCACTCAATATTAGGCCTCATCAAGGTAGAGCAGCATAAAATTCCACTTTGCAACCAGAGACCTGCAATGGAGTCTTAGTTCCATCATTTACCACTTATATGACCTTGGGAAGTGACCTAACATCACGGAGCTTGTTTTCTCATCTCAAAAAAGAGGAAAATAATATTGCCCACCGTGAATTAAATATGTGAATTAAATGAGATAAAACATGCAAAGCACCAAGTGCAGTGCCTGCAGGCAATAAGAGTTCAGCAATGAACTGATATTTAGCCACACAATGCATAGTGCTGTGTTAATCACATAGCACACTTTTAGTAAATATTTATTAGCAGTCATCTCAGGGTCATGAGGATGAGGGATCTCTTAGTTGAGTTTTACTGTATTTCATTAAACATTAGTTAGAACTTACTGAGCTCACATTATGTGCTAACCCCAGTTGCAAGTATTTTATGTGTCTTAACTCATCCAATCTTCATACATTTGGGGAGTGGGCAGGAATGTGCACCCAAACAATCTGGCTCCGCTACCTGCTTCTTAACCATGACCCTCACAGCCCCACTGTCAAGGAGCAGCTGTTACTTCTTTTGTAATCAGAAAATCAAAGTACTATTTTTAAAATGATTTAAGATGCTAAATATATATTTGTTGAATGATTATCAACTCCCATCTTACTGAATCTGTAAGAACCTCAAGACTGAGATATTGACACTTCTTTCATTTCAGATGAAAAGTTTTCCCAAGAACTACCCTACTACCCAGCAATTACACTACTAGGTATTTATCTAAAAGATACAAACATAGTGATCCAAAGGGCACATGCACCCCAATGTTTATAGCAGTAATGTCCATAATAGCCAAACTATGGAAAGAGCCCAGATATCCATCAACAGATGAGTAGATAAAGAAGATATGGTACATATATACAATGGAATATTACTCAGCCACCAAAAAACCTGAAATCTTGCCATTTGCAATGATATGGATAGAAGTAGAGGGTATTATGCTAAACAAAATAAGTCAGAGAAAAACAAATACCATATGATCTCACTCATATGTGGAATTTAGGAAACGAAATAGATGAACATAGGGCAAGGGAAGGAAGGAAAAAATAAGACAAAATCAAAGAGGGAGACAAACCAGAAGAGATGCTAAACTATAGGAAACAAACTGAGGGCCTCTGGAGGGACTGTGGCAGGGGGACAGGGTAACTGGGTGATGGGCATTAAGGAGAGCACGTGATGTAATAAGCACTAGGTGTCGTATGCAACTGGTGAATCACTGACCTCTACCTCTAAAACTAATAGTACACTATATGTTAATTAAATTGATCTAAAATTTTAAAAAGGATGCTATGGGAAATAGAAGAAATGATGTCTTCCCTTCCTGGCTTCATGCATGTGGAAAGTGAATTCTTATTGCTAATAGCTGACATTTATTTAGTGCAGACCATGTGCCTAGTCACGGTGCTAAAAGCTTTGCCTACATTGTCTCACTTAATCCCCATAACAAATCAATGAGATAGGTACAATTAATACCCTCATTGTGCAAATGAGGAACTTAAGCCTCGGCCTTCCAAGAAGGAAAACCTGAAAAGGCTAACTGCTACGTGGCTGCCACAGGCAGTGATTTCTGTGCATTTTTCTTTTCCTCCACTATCTTAAAAAGCAGGACACTTTATGCTTGAAACATTCCTGGGTAAAGTGAATACCAACTTTTTAATACACTCCCACCACTAAACTGCAGTGCATTTGCCAGACGTTAAACTTTACATGCACACACTTGCAGAGCTAGTGAGTTCTAAAGAATCCCACTCTCTGAGTTTATGGACCACTTCTTACATGCTCCCCACCAGCACCTCTTTTCCCACCTGAAGCATTTGAAGATGGGCCTGAAATGGAGAAGACATGCTGTCTCTCTGCTCTAGCCTGCTAATTCTCAATTTCAAGATGTTCTATTACACCTGATTTATGGCCTGACAGGGCTCATTCTAGCCTACAACCTTGAGCTTGTAAAATGCACAGGGGAAAATTTACTAACGACCGTGTTCATCTTACTGCATGGTAGGGAATTTTTTTAAGTGAAAAAGGCTCAAGAAGCAGGGACATTTCAAACAGCCAATTATGAATAACAATTGTTTGATAGCTGAGTGCAGTAGATCTTCCAGCTCATTCGGTTTTCATCTAATTAAATCTTTCATTTCCACGGGCAGCGTGCGGTACATGCTTGTGTTTGCCTTTGTCGGCAGGATATAATCAATAGAAGAAATGTGGATGCATTTCAGCATTTATTAGCAGCTCAATTGGAAGTTGTTTTATTTTAATAACATCCTTGCCTTCGTTCTGTTCAGGTTAAATCGACAGCTTTGATGAATAATAGACGACAGAAAACTGGTTTATGTTATCCCATTAAGAGTAAAGAAATCAGAGAATGAAAGGAAGCTGAGAGAGAAATTGAAAAACGCTTTAAGGCTGCATTTTCTTTGTTATAAAACAAAAGAAAAACAAACAAAAATTCCTTCTATTCACTCCAAAAGATCATCAAACCTATTTGATTTCAGCTAGATATACCTCCCAGGACCACGGTGATAAATACCCTTTCTGAAGCTTTCCACCACTTTCATGTGTAGCACATAGTTAGTTATTCTTGTTTAATATCCTCTGGAGCTGCAATATGGATTAGAAAAGGGAGAACCAGTACAAAATGGCATTTGTTCACCAGAAGTGAATCCAAATGCCCAAATGTTCCCATCCTCAAATAGTAGGCACTCTGGCAGAGAGAAGATACCTTAACAACACATATGGAAACTCCACAATGATGAGGCATTCACAAGAGCCCACTGCACAGCATGGTCAACAGAATCCGAAGTGAACCGTGGGTCAGAAGACTGTTCTTTGTAAATCCTACTGGATATAGCCAACCATTCACTTGACAGTGCCACGTGGACCTCTCTCATCTAAAAATCTGAGTGTTTTGCCACAATGAGATACCACTTCACACTCATTAGGATAGCAATTATCCAAAAAATAAATAAATAAAAAACAAGTGTTGGCGAGGATATAGAGAAACTGAACACTTATGCACTATGGGTGAGAATGTAAAATGGTGCAGCTGCTGTAGAAAACAGTTTGGTGGTTTCTCAAAATAATAAATATAAAATTACCACATGATCCACCAATTCTACTTCTGGGTATATCCCCCAAAGAAGTGAAAGTAGGAACTCCAACAGGTATTTGTACACTCATGTTCGTAGCAGCAATGTTCACAATAGCCAAAAGGTAGAAGCAATTCAAATGCCCATCAATGAATGAATAAATTATGGCACATGCATAAAATAGAATTATTCAGCCTTAAGGAGAAAATTCTGACACATGCTACAGCATGGATGAACCTTGAAGACAATGTGCAGAGTGAAATAAGCCAGCCCCAAAAGGACAAATATTGTGTAGTTATATGAGGTTCATAGAGCAGTCAAATTCATAGAGACAGAGTAGAATGGTGGAAGTCAGGAGTCACGGGAAGGGTGAACATGGAATTCATGTGTAATGGTACAGTTTCAGGTGGAGAAGATGGAAAAGTTCTGGAGGTGGATGGTGGTGATGGTGCCACAATGTGAAGAATGCCACAGAAGAGTACATTTTTAAATGGCTGGAATGGGGCAGCCCCGGTGGCTCGGTGGTTTAGTGCCACCTTCAGCCCAGGGCCTGATCTTGGAGACCTGGGATCAAGTCCTATGTCAGGCTCTCTGCATGGAGCCTGCTTCTCCCTCTGCCTGTCTCTCTCTCTATCTTTCTCTCTCTACTCTCTGTGTCTGTCATGAATAAATAAATAAAATCTTTAAAATAAAATGGCTGGAATGGTAAGTTTTGTTACGTATATTTTGCCACAATAAAAATAAACAATATTTTAACACTCAGATAAAGTTGTTCTTTGATAGCTCCCACCTTAGCATACACATCCATTCATCCAGTTGCTCAAGCCAGAGAGCTGAGAACCAACTCTGATACCCCCAGCCAAGTCTACTACCTAAATGAATGCCCCATCAGGCTACTCGCTGCCATGCCCTGCCATCTCCTTGATTGTACTGTCCTCTCTTACCTGAATTCTCTAGTGACCTCCTACCTGGTCTCTGGGATCAGTCCAGGCCCTGCTCCCTCCAGGCCATTCTCCACCAGCAACTAGACTGAACTTTTATGGACAGAAACCAGATTCTGTTGCCACTCACCTCCAAAGCTTCTGCTGGCACTGAGAACAAAATCCGGGCTCCTCCCTAGCCTACTGAAGCCCTGAAGCCAGGGGGACCCCCCCACACACACACACCGAGGTCTCCTCTGTCACAGTCTCCCCCACTCAGTACTTCTATACCTCTCTGTACACAACGCACCCCCATCACCTCCTCAAACTCATGAGGTTCCATGGTCATGCAGGCCCTCTGCACATGGCATCCCTTTGCTGGGAACATTCTCCCCTCATTGTCTGCCTAACCAAACACTCCTTTGACTTCAGGCCTCAACATTTCTTTAAGGGTCCTTCATAGATGTGCAAAGAGCCCCCTGCTCTCCTCTCGTGCACTTTCTTCTTTGCATGCCCCCAGCCACTCAGCACATGTCTGGCACACAGTAGGTACTCATTTGTGGGATGAACGAGTAAGTAAAGGAATACATGTTCTTTTTGGTCATGCAAACAAAGGGAAGCAGAAACCCTGTCTCTAACCCAGACAGCCTCCACCTTATACTTTCCTAGAGAGCTGGCCAGCCTATGCATGTGATCTGAAACCCACTCCACCTGAAGTTAACCCACCTACTCACTTCCAACCTCCTGGTGTTGGACTGACACACCCTTCTTATGAGAGGGCCTTCCTTATCCCAAGAAGGTGATAAGAGTGACGCTTGTGGAGCTTCAAAAACAAGGTAATTGCCTGAATTGTTTCCTACGATGATATAAATTTGTTGACAAGAGCCGCACAGCTGTTCCTTTTCCTTGGTTTTCCACGGCGTGCTGCCTGCTATATTAGTGAACAAATGCCTTGAAACAACATGAGATCGGCCATATAGATGGAATGTGAAATTGGGTGTGCAGTCATCAAGCCCCCAGCGCAGGCCCAAGCCCTTACCTCAGCAGTCGTGAGAAAGCCTCAGCTCCCTCACTGGTCTTCCCCCTTTTGGCAAGCCATCTTCCCCTAGGTCATGCTCCACCAATCAGTAACTTGGATAATGACCAATGCTACAGTGATTATTATTGTTATTATGGACTCTATTTTATTCTCATTTAATTAGTAATTATTTTAGATTACATGGCTGAAGAGCTGCTACAATGAGTGTTTCCTGGCAGTCAAGGGCTAATTCTCCATCAAGGCAGAAATATGGGCTATTTTGAGTTCAGCCGTTGGAAGCTGTAGTGATGAACGCCGCTTGGTGCCATATGGCGCAGTCTAAACCTGGTGTCTCTTTACAACAATAGTTTCACTTCTATTACCATTAAGGAGAAATATGTAAAAACTGTTTTCTCTCCAAACAGAGCTCCCATGCTGGCAGGCCCTGGAGTATCTGTGAGAAGAAAACCCAATGATTCTGCTGCCCCTATCAGCGCTATCAGAGCCTTCACAGGGGCTCCCTCAGGGCCCAGGTTTACAGCTAACATTCATTGGCTGTAAAATGCACACATCTTCTGTTGGAGTTGACACCTAACGAATCTGGTAACAAGCTCATGGTGACACCCAAAACCCGTGTAGCTTGACAGTGGGTACACATGAAGCAGCCTGGGTAGTACTGTTTTTGCATTTCAAACATTTAGGAGTAGCCTTATTTCCGTAAATAAACATGCTGTCTTCAAATCACTGATCCAGGGGGGAAACATGATGAGCCTAGAACCATCTTTTTGTTCAAAGTATGGAAGTGCCCAGGGATGAAGAAATGTCAAGAGGACACAAGAACCAATTTGAAGTAGCTTCCACTGAGTGAGTCTGAGAAGTTGTGAAAATTAAAATATATGATTGTAATAGATCAGAACCCACTGGATAGGGTAGTACCCATAAATCCATACTGATAGAATTGATGCATAAATAAATGAGAAGAGAAAGCTCTTCTATATAGCAGAAAGATGACTAATAAATGCAGGAGAAATGATGGTGGTATTAAAAAATCGCCATTTTATAACCATCGTAGTTATAATCTATTCATCAAGAAACATCAATTAATGGATGCCAAACTCTAGTGGGTGAGAGGCTGATAGGAAAGATATTTACATGGTTTCAAAGTATCTCATCACAAGATACTTATTAATCACAAAAAGACTTTATAGCAGAGACACCTGGCTGGCCCCAGCATCCTAAGTGATCAAAGTTAAAAACACCAATAACCAAATACATATCCTGTGCCATCCCGCGAGATGTGATATACAACATTCCAGCCAAAATCATAGCATGAGTCTAACCAATTGAGGGGGAGTCTACAAAATGACTGGCTTGTAACCTCCTACCCTGTGCATGTCACAAAACACAGAGTTACCAGATGATCCAGCAATGCCACTACCTTGTAAATACTCAAAAGAAGTGAAAGCAGAACTCAAACTGATACTTATATGCCTGTGTTCACAGCAGCAATATTCACAAGAAGCAGCAGAAGTAACCGAAGTGTCCATCGATGGGTGGACAGATAAACAAAATGTGATCTATACACACAATGGAATATTACTCAGCCTTAAAAAGGAAAGAGATTCTAACATATGCTGTAGCATGGATGAACTTTGAAGACACTATGCTAGATTAAAGAAGCCAATCACAAAAAAAGGCAAATATTGTACGATTCCACTTACATGAGGCACCCAGAGTGGTCCAATTCAGAGACAGAAAGTAGAAGGGTGGTTTCCAGGGGCTGGGAGGAGGGAGAACTGGGGAGTTTGTGTTAATGGGTACAGAGTTCCAGGTGGGGAAGATGAAAAGCTCTGGAAATGGATGGTGATGACAGCTGAGCAACAATGTAAATGGACCTAATGCCGCAGAAGCATACACTTAAAAATGGTCAAAATGGTAAGTTTGATGTTGTACCTATTTTACCACAATTTAAAAAAAAAAATTCAAGCTTTGGATTCAAACCTGGATTCCAGGGGAAGGAGGAAATTTTTGAAGTCGATGGCTAAGTTTATGGCATTGATACTAATAACAGTTTCACAGGCATATGCGTATCTCCAAACACATCAGGTTGTATATATTAAACATCTACAGCTTTTTGTATGTCAATCATAGCTCAATAAAGCAGTGAAAAAAAAAAAAACAACCTGGGTTCAAATTCTGACACTGCCACTTACTGTGTGATTCGAGGCAGATTATTGAGTGTCTTCGAACCCCTGATTTCTCACTTATAAAATGGAGACAAGATAGGATTGGCATGAGGCAGAGGCTAATACAGTTAGCATAGTGCCTGGCATGCAGTGGGCATTTGATAATATCAGTAAGTGCCCAGAGACATGAAATAACATGGCATACGTGTTTAAGAGAACTAATGCTGGTTTGGTATGGTTGGAGGATGTGGTGACATGGGAAGATGCTAGAATGAAAAGCAGGTCTTTTGTGCCAAGATAAAGAGTTTAAGCTTTGTTTTTAGGCCTGTGAGGGGTTCCTGGAGGGTTGTAAATAGTTCAGGGAAATATTAGAGAAGGAGGGAGGGAGGGAATGGGGTAAATATGAAACTCCATTTTAAGGACATGGACATCTGATTATTTCACTCAGTCTGTGGCCTTTCTCTTCTCCATTAACACCAGTAATTAACACCAATGGCTTAAGGAAAAACAAAACATTAAGGGAAATGCCACATTTAACACTCTTACTTGGCACCCCACACCTGATCAGAACAAGGAACTCAGATATAAAGAAGGAACTAGCCATGTTATAAAGTTAACTTAGGCTTAAGCACGAACTGCAAAAAGATGGCTCTCTCCTTATCTCCCCCCTTACTCACTGAGTGGAGGGCACAGAGGTTTCCCACCATGTGCTCCATCTGTTCTCTGTCCCGTGCCAAGCTTTCTTTAGACCCCTAACATCTGTGAGGAGCAGAGCTGGGTCAGAAGACAGTTTTGCTCAGGTTACAACCTGCACATCAATGGCCTGTTTCATGCAAACTCCTCTCATTTAGACATGACATTCTAATGTGCTCATTTCCACCACCATCACTGAATGTCATTCTTTTTTTTTTTTAACTTTATTTATTTATTTATTCATGAGAGACAGAGAGAGAGAGAGAGAGAGAGAGGCAGAGACACAGGCAGAGGGAGAAGCAGGTTCCATGCAGGGAGCCCGACGCGGGACTCGATCCCAGGTCTCCAGGATCAGGCCCTGGACTGAAGGCAATGCTAAACCGCTGAGCCACCCAGGCTGCCCTGAATGTCATTCTAAACAGTTGCTCTCCACTGATTCTTCTCTCCATCCATGAGGCTTAAATTTTTATGTGAAAACTCAAAATAATGAAAGTAGCCAAAAGCACACATTTCTCCTGAGTAAGCTGTATTGTTGACCTAGTTCTGTTTGGCCCTTTAAATGAGATTGATTTTGGATTTAACTGGGTTTTTCTTTTTCTAATCACCTAGATAATATATATTCCACCTAGAAAATATCAAATGTATAGAAAAACACAAAAAGTAAAAATAACGGGCAGTCCCGGGGGCGCAGCGGTTTAGCGCCGCCTGCAGCCCAGGGCGTGATCCTGGAGATCCGGGATGGAGTCCCACGTCGGGCTCCCTGCATGGAGCCCGCTTCTCTCTCTGACTCTCTCTCTCTCTCTCTCTGAATGAATAAATAAATAAATCTTTTTAAAAAATTAAAAATAACAGTTGCCTGTAGTCTTATCAGCCCAATGTAATATGCTTAAAATCTTGGTATATATCATTGTAATTTTTTCTAGTTTTCTTTCTATGCATATATTACTTATTCTTTGTTAAATTGAGCTTGTGTACACACTTAAAAACTTACTTTAAAATAGTAGCGTTTGGAAAAAAAATAATAAAATAAAATAAAATAAAATAAAATAAAATAAAATAAAATAAAATAGTAGCGATTGGGCACCTGGGTGGCTCAGTCAGTTAAGCATCTCTTAACACTATTGCTCCCAGGATCCTGGGATCAAGCCCTACACTGGGCTCCCTGCTCAGTGAGGAGTCTGCTTCTCCCTCTGCCCCTCCCACCCCCCCTTCCCACTCATGCTCGCTCTCTCTCTCTCTCTCTCAAATAAATAAATAAAATTTATTTTGTGTTAAAATAATAGCTCTTGCTGGGACAGGATGAGGGGAGCAGCTGGACTTGCTGTGCTCTGTCTCCCTCTCTACTTGTGTTTCCTCCTTCCCCACAGCAACAAGCTTCCTCAAAAGTTTCCCTGCAGCCAGCTTGGCTGAGGGGCTCCAGTGCAGCAGCCAGAAAGCCAGGCTCTGCTGAATAGCAATGCCCCTGCCGTCGCTGAGAGCTCCCTGTCTTGGTTAGATGGCTCTGGATTAGGATTCTCTCTGGAACACCCGACCATTAGTTTGCAGGCAGTGTCCAGGAACCTAAAATCCATAACATGTGTATGTTATGGTGAACGCCGAATTTGGAGAAGAATCAAAAGAATCTGTTGCTGAAGAAGAAGCAGACAGTGATAATAAGTTGAAGCTATTGCTGGATTTAAATTTGTGCCTCGTGATTAATCGGCATTGGAGGCAATGTTCAGGCTTTGCATCCAGCTCCTAAGAGTGAAGATTCAGATGATTACTGTGATGTAGAAGCTCGTGGGCAAGAGCAGGGAGACATCCGTACATTTTACACCTATGAAGGATTATCTCATTTAACAGCAGAAGGCCGAATCACACTGGAGGGATGAGAAGGTATGCCTTCTCAGCCTGCAAGCAGCCAGTTTAACAGTGGCTGGAGCCTGGACACAAGATTCAGGAAGAGATTATGAAGATGGGATGGAGGTGGATACTAGAGCAACAATTACTGGCCAGTTTGAGGATGCAGATATTGATCACTGAGAATGATTTAGGCTGGTGGGATTCTACTCATAAATGTAGGGAAGAACTTGGTGCCTCTTCTACCGTGGAGCGGATGTTGAAGAAAGTCTTTTTCCTTCTCCTAAGCTTACCTGAACCAGTTCTTTCTTGAGACAGACTATATTGAGACAAAAAGCTGTCAAGAGCAGAAGGAACTATGATCTTTTTTAACAAAAGGGAATTAACTTAACCACGAGGATATTTGTAGTTTATCATCTACCCCAAAACTTTCTGTGTAAAAGTGCACTCTGAATAGGCCTCCAGTTCCAGCTTTCACTATATGCATCTTTGTAACCTGGTAGGCCCACGCGGTAAGAATGTGCATGGGCTTGGAGGTGTAGGTAGACTGGATGGAAAGAAGGGAGATGGAGTCTAAAATATGCCCTTTCAGAGCCTAAGCCCTATAGTGGGCTCCGTGCTCAGTGAGGAGTCTGCTTCTCCCTCTGCCCCTGCCACCCCCCTTCCCACTCATGATCTCTCTCTCTCTCTCTCAAATAAATAAATAAATAAATAAATAAATAAATAAATAAATAAATAAAATCTTTTTTTGTGTTAATATAATAGCTCTTACTGGGGCAGAGCCTAAGGATCCCCATACCCCTTAAAAAGAAAGACAAAGAGATTTCAGCCTCTGCTCATTCTCCACGGGGATAAGGGTCTTTGTAATGATTTGGGACCCAGATAAATTTATTCAGGGATCTTTAGGAAGCCTCTTGGGAAACATCCCAGCCACATACTCTATCACTAGCACAAGTGCTTCTGACTAGCTTTGACTCCTTCCACCATGTCTCACCAGTCTGTCGTTTATAAACTCTCAGGTAGGTTATCCTCTTTAATTTCTAACCTCTTGGGTCGGTTTATGTAACGAGTGAAATTGAGATAAAGTCCTCAGAGTATTTCAGACAATAATTGTTTTGTCTTAAACATATAGCTTAACAAATAAATATAGCTTAAACAAATAGCTTAAACAAATAAATATAGGTTTTCTATTTTAAAAAATAAATTAATTCATTAAATTAAATAATAGCTTTTATTACATTCCAGAAACTATTCTTGGCACTTCATCCATTTTATGTGATTAATAGCATATTGTGAACATATCTTTATGGCATTCCAAATTATTCAAACACGTGTTTTAATGGCTATGTAGCATAGCATCACATGATACGTTATCAGAGCCATGGTATCCGATGTACTAGCAGCTGCCTGCACAAGCGATGGGACTGGATGGGGTAATTCTCTCTGGAGCAAGAGGAGCCTTTTCTAAGTCCCACAAAGGTGCTACTTTGGCTAGAAAATGCCAAAAAGTAATATAACCTATTCAGCTCCCCATTACTGGAATGCCTCAGGTCATTTTCGATTCTTACTATTATAAATATCTTTAAGCATAACTAGTTAAAGAATACCAATTTTTTTGAGGCTCTTGTTGCTGAACTGCTCTCCTACCAAATGCTTCAGAGTGCTCTTTTCTCTACAGCTTCTCAATGCTAGGTGTTTCCAGTCTCTCTAATCCTAGACAATTGTGTGACAAGTGCACAGTTTTAAAGTGCAATATTTGATTATTAGAGAGAATGAATATTTTTAAATGCTTATTTAAAATATGTATTTCTTCCCTTAATCATTGCCTACCTATATTTCCTACCTTTTCTATTGGGATATTAGTCTTATTGATTTTTTTTTTATTTTTTTTATTTTTTTTTAATTTTTTTATTTATTTATGATAGTTACAGAGAGAGAGAGGCAGAGACACAGGCAGAGGGAGAAGCAGGCTCCATGCACCGGGAGCCCGATGTGGGATTGGATCCCGGGTCTCCAGGATCGCGCCCTGGGCCAAAGGCAGGCGCCAAACCGCTGCGCCACCCAGGGATCCCTCTTATTGATTTTTTAAAAGATTTTATTTATTTATTTGTGAGAGACACAGAATGAGAGGCAGAGACATAGCCAGAGGGAGAAGCAGACTCCCTGTGGAGAGCCTGATGTAGGACTCTATCCCAGAGCCCCAGGATCACTACCTAAGCCAAAGGTCCATGTTCAACCACTGAGCCCTGGTCTTGTTGATTTTCAGGGCTCTTTGTAGTTCAAGAATGTTAACCCATTACCTGCCATATATTTAAAAAATGTTTCCCCAATTGAATATTGCCTTTTGATTTTGCTTTGATACTTTAAAATTTGTATGTTATCTTTAATGTGAGAGCAGTCAAATCAATTGATGTTTTCTTTCTTTTTTTTTTTTAAGATGGAATTTTTATTTTTTTATTTTATTTTTTTTTAGATTTATTTTTTATTGGTGTTCAATTTACTAACATACAGAATAACCCCCTGTGCCCGTCACCCATTCACTCCCACCCCCCGCCCTCCACCCTTCTACCGCCCCTCGTTCATTTCCCAGAGTTAGCAGTCTTTACGTTCTGTCTCCCTTTCTGATATTTCCCACACATTTCTTCTCCCTTCCCTTATATTCCCTTTCACTATTATTTATATTCCCCAAATGAATGAGAACATATAATGTTTGTCCTTCTCCGACTGACTGACTTCACTCAGCATAATACCCTCCAGTTCCATCCACGTTGAAGCAAATGGTGGGTATTTGTCATTTCTAATGGCTGAGTAATATTCCATTGTATACATAATCCACATCTTCTTTATCCATTCATCTTTCGTTGGACACCGAGGCTCCTTCCCCAGTTTGGCTATCGTGGCCATTGCTGCTATAAACATCGGGGTGCAGGTGTCCCGGCGTTTCATTGCATTTGTATCTTTGGGGTAAATCCCCAACAGTGCAATTGCTGGGTCGTAGGGCAGGTCTATTTTTAACTGTTTGAGGAACCTCCACACAGTTTTCCAGAGTGGGTGCACCAGTTCACATTCCCACCAACAGTCTAAGAGGGTTCCCTTTTCTCCGCATCCTCTCCAACATTTGTTGTTTCCTGCCTTGTTAATTTGCCCCATTCTCATTGGTGTGAGGTGGTATCTGATTGTGGTTTTGATTTGTATTTCCCTGATGGCAAGTGATGCGGAGCATTTTCTCATGTGCATGTTGGCCATGTCTATGTCTTCCTCTGTGAGATTTCTCTTCATGTCTTTTGCCCATTTCATGATTGGATTGTTTGTTTCTTTGGTGTTGAGTTTAATAAGTTCTTTATAGATCTTGGAAACTAGCCCTTTATCTGATAGGTCATTTGCAAATATCTTCTCCCATTCTGTAGGTTGTCTTTTAGTTTTGTTGACTGTATCCTTTGCTGTGCAAAAGCTTCTTATCTTGATGAAGTCCCAATAGTTCATTTTTGCTTTTGTTTCTTTTGCCTTCGTGCATGTATCTTGCAAGAAGTTACTGTGGCCGAGTTCAAAAAGGGTGTTGCCTGTGTTCTTCTCTAGGATTTTGATGGAATCTTGTCTCCCATTTAGATCTTTCATCCATTTTGAGTTTATCTTTGTGTATGGTGAAAGAGAGTGGTCTAGTTTCATTTTTCTGCATGTGGATGTCCAATTTTCCCAGCACCATTTATTGAAGAGACTGTCTTTCTTCCAATGGATAGTCTTTCCTCCTTTATCGAATATTAGTTGACCATAAAGTTCAGGGTCCACTTCTGGGTTCTCTATTCTGTTCCACTGATCTATGTGTCTGTTTTTGTGACAGTACCACACTGTCTTGATGACCACAGCTTTGTAGTACAACCTGAAATCTGGCATTGTGATGCCCCCAGATATGGTTTTCTTTTTTAAAATTCCCCTGGCTATTCGGGGTCTTTTCTGATTCCACACAAATCTTAAAATAACCTTACACATAAAGGAGCTAGAGAAAAAACAGCAAATAGATCCTACACCCAAGAGAAGAAGGGAGTTAATAAAGATTCAAGCAGAACTCAACGAAATCGAGACCAGAAGAACTGTGGAACAGATCAACAGAACCAGGAGTTGGTTCTTTGAAAGAATTAATAAGATAGATAAACCATTAGCCAGCCTTATTAAAAAGAAGAGAGAGAAGACTCAAATTAATAAAATCATGAATGAGAAAGGAGAGATCACTACCAACACCAAGGAAATACAAACGATTTTAAAAACATATTATGAACAGCTATACGCCAATAAATTAGGCAATCTAGAAGAAATGGATGCATTCCTGGAAATCCACAAACTACCAAAACTGGAACAGGAAGAAATAGAAAACCTGAACAGGCCAATAACCAGGGAGGAAATTGAAGCAGTCATCAAAAACCTCCCAAGACACAAGAGTCCAGGGCCAGATGGCTTCCCAGGGGAATTTTATCAAACGTTTAAAGAAGAAACCATACCTATTCTCCTAAAGCTGTTTGGAAAGATAGAAAGAGATGGAGTACTTCCAAATTCGTTCTATGAGGCCAGCATCACCTTAATTCCAAAACCAGACAAAGACCCCACCAAAAAGGAGAATTACAGACCAATATCCCTGATGAACATGGATGAAAAAATTCTCAACAAGATACTGGCCAATAGGATCCAACAATACATTAAGAAAATTATTCACCATGACCAAGTAGGATTTATCCCTGGGACACAAGGCTGGTTCAACACCCGTAAAACAATCAATGTGATTCATCATATCAGCAAGAGAAAAACCAAGAACCATATGATCCTCTCATTAGATGCAGAGAAAGCATTTGACAAAACACAGCATCCATTTCTGATCAAAACTCTTCAGAGTGTAGGGATAGAGGGAACATTCCTCAACATCTTAAAAGCCATCTATGAAAAGCCCATAGCACATATCATTCTCAATGGGGAAGCACTGGGAGCCTTTCCCCTAAGATCAGGAACAAGACAGGGATGTCCACTCTCACCACTGCTGTTCAACATAGTACTGGAAGTCCTAGCCTCAGCAATCAGACAACAAAAAGACATTAAAGGCATTCAAATTGGCAAAGAAGAAGTCAAACTCTCCCTCTTCGCCGATGACATGATACTCTACATAGAAAACCCAAAAGTCTCCACCCCAAGATTGCTAGAACTCATACAGCAATTCGGTAGCTTGGCAGGATACAAAATCAATGCCCAGAAATCAGTGGCATTTCTATACACTAACAATGAGACTGAAGAAAGAGAAATTAAGGAGTCAATCCCATTTACAATTGCACCCAAAAGCATAAGATACCTAGGAATAAACCTAACCAGAGAGGTAAAGGATCTATACCCTAAAAACTACACAACACTTCTGAAAGAAATTGAGGAAGACACAAAGAGATGAAAAATATTCCATGCTCATGGATTGGCAGAATTAATATTGTGAAAATGTCAATGTTACCCAGGGCAATATACACGTTTAATGCAATCCCTATCAAAATACCATGGACTTTCTTCAGAGAGTTAGAACTAACTGATGTTTTCATTTATGGCTTCTGCCTTTACTTTGATGTTTAAAACGCTTTCTCCAGCCCGACTCAGATCACCATTTGTTCATTTTTGATTAAACATCTCCTATCTGTAACCTAGGTCCTTTTAAGTTGGCCTTGGTTTATAAGATTCAGAATCTGTTAACTTGTGTTAAACCATGTGGCTGCTTTGGCTAACAGAGCATTGGATTGGGAGTGGAGAGCTGGACCAAGAAATGGGAGAAATTAATCTTCAATAGACTTTGTCTCTCTGTGCCTAAATCCTCTGTGTGTAAAACGTAGAAATTTGCATTTGGGCCCCAATTTTACCTTTTTTTTTCTATTGTAAAATATGGCACATATACAGAAGGCTGCAGAGTGATAAGTAATCATAAGACAACCATCCATATAACTGTTATCTATATTATTGAGATGGAAATAGAGATGGTGGGGGAGGGGAGGAGGGAGGGGGAAGAGGAAAGAGGGGGAGGGAGAGAGAAGAGAGATTCCTGTTCCAAGTCCTTTCTCAAGGACACACTCTCCTTAGCTCTTGGTAATCATCATCCTATGTATAATCACTATGTTAAGGTCTTCACTTCCTTACTGTGCTTAACGCTTTTATCCCCTATGCATTCATCACCTATAATTCCCACATATTTCTAAGTTTTTAATGGTTTGATTTTTTCCATTCATATCTATAATCCATTTAGAATTTATCTTATTTCATGGTGTGAGAAATCAAAAGTTATTTTTCTTCAGGTGGTTTAACAATTATTTAGGCACTGCATATAGCACAATGCTTTCTTCCTGAACTGTGCTTTTAAAAGTCCGGTTTCTTGGGATGTAATCTGTACTTTGTAAGAGTATAGTTCTGTGAGTTTTGACCAACATAGACAGTTGTATAGCCACCACCACAAGCAAGACACAGAGATGGAGTATTTCCATCATCCCACCAAGCTCACTTGAGCCCTTTTGTAGTCAGCCCCACATTCCAACACCCCAGCCCCTGGCATCCACACATCTGTTTGCTGTCCCTATACTTTTGCCTTTTCCTGCTTATCAACCTAATATGAGCATACAGCATATAGCCTTTTGAGTCTGGCTTCTTCACTTAGCATGATGCTTTTGAGATTTATCCACGTTGTTGCTTGCATCAGTAATTCATCCTTTTTATTAATGAGTAGTATTCCACTATATGGACGCATCATGATTTATAGGTCCAATCTTTCCCCATGAAGGATGATTGGAGCTATAGGGCTTTTGTAGATATCCTTTATCAGGCTGAGGAAGTTCTAGTTTGCAGAGAATTTTTAATCACAAATGGATGTTCAATTTTATCAAATGCCTTTCATGCATCTACTGAGCTATGCATCTCTGTCTGCCCTGGGAATAACAGACTTGACCACCCTAGAGACTTGAAGCTTCAGTCTGAATTCCAGGGAAAATTGCCCAGTGAAGTGGGCAGAGCCTCGGGCCCCATCTCACTTTTGAGCCCTGTGAACAAGTGAGTTTGCTGCCCTACCCCTGGGAGCTTAAGGGTTCTGATTCCTAAAAGAGGAATCCAGAGAAGTACATGGCATTTTGTATCCCCAACAGCCATTACTTGCCTCTCTCCTGCCTGCACCTCTGAGGCCAGGCTGGGGAGAGGCAGTCTCCAGCCCCCTGTATTTCTTGTGAGCATCTGGTGGAAGTCTGTGGGAAAGAGTTGACAGCTGAGTGTGAATTCCTTGGGTACAGCTATTCCAGATTGACACACTAACACACAGGTGGATTTTGAGAGTGTTACAGTTTCACTGGTTTCTTAACCACCCGGACCACCATGGAAGCTGTGAGGCCCACCTCACCTCAAAGGGACTTGTGTCTCTTCTGAATCAGATGATTCAGTGGCCTCACATCCTCATTTTTCTCCTGGGCTTAACAAAAGTCATGATTTTGCAGTTTATCTGTCATTTCCTCATTATTAGGGCAGGAGTGATGTGCCTCACAGCTTTCTATACCTTAAGCAGAAGCAAAAGAACATTTAAATCCCACCTTTATCCTATATCAAACGTATATACTTGAGCCTGTTTGGGGGCTATTTTTATTCTTACAAAAGAACCATGCTACTTTGATAATAAATCTTTCTTTCTTTCTAGCACTGTAAGTCACCCTTCAATCTTCCAAAAATTCTTCAGCCTTTTATTAATCTTCCCAGGTGACCTTAGAATTATATTGTCTAGTTAAAAAAATACTTTTGACATTTTTATTAGAATTGAAATGGCAGCATTATTGAGTTATGCTATCCAAGAATGTGGTATGCCCTACCATTTATTTAAGTCTTCATGTCTCCCAGTGAAGTTTTAGTTTTATTTATATGGGTTCTGCATACTTTTCTTATGCCAAGCTTATTCCTAGATATTTTATGTTAGCCTCTATCTTAATGCCTTTTTTAAATTGTATTTTCTAACTGATGATTGTTGATTTAAAAGATAAGCATTGATTGTGTATACTGATTTTATAACCAGAACTGCCTTATTAAACTCCTTACTTCTAATTATTTTTTGGTTGATTTTCTTGGATTCCCAGGAAGGCAATTATATGCAAGTAATAATCTATCTCCTCCTTTCTGATGATTTTTCTCTTATTTCATTTTGTCTTACTGCTTTCACTAAACTTCTGGGAAATACTAAATGACTATGGATAGTGGGTAAATGAGACTTGTACTTGACTTTGGTGGGGAACACCGAGTTTCACCATTAAGTATGATGATACCCGGGGCAAAAACAATGAATGTGCTTACTCAACAGCCACTCCAATCTCCTTCTAGATTGCACTTGAGAAAGAAAAGAGCAGCCTTTGACATTCGGAAGCTGGCCAAGCATTCAACACTAAGCTATATTGTTCTCCTATTGGTCATAAACCATCTCACAGAATACCAGCCCAGACAAGGTCACTCTGATACCATGATTAAATGAGATAAAGCAAGTGCACACCATAATTTTGTCTAAACACAAACAAAATTAAGGTCATTGTGCCACCCACAAAATACCAAACATCTTTCTCTCTTGGCTAAAATAAGTGACTGTTAATTCTTTACCAATTACACCTGTTTTCTCACTCTATTTGCCTATATATAAAATTTATCGAGATATTCAATCATAAAATCACACACACACTTGCAGATGGCACCCTACGTAGAGTGAATCCTTTCTTCCTTAGGCCCTCCACAAATCACACAACCAAAGGCCAAATCCTGTAATATGTTCTATCTAACATCCTCTTGTTGAGGGTTCCCCATGGTTCCCTATGATGTGTGTTCTTGCTCACTGCAACAAGTAAGGTTATGGTTATTTTCACGGCAGTCTCTGGCTGGAGGACACAGATACACTTTAAGAGTACAGAGAATTAAAAAGTGTATTTCTAGACACACTTATAGCTAAGGTTCAAGTCATATGATACTCCTGCCAGTCATTTAAACCTTTCAGAGATTCAGATAAGAAAGAGAACAATGTGAGGAGGGGGTCAAAGACAGAGAGAGTACATATTCTAGAAAGCACAGTGCATAGACATCTGGCCCTTTTCGAGCAGCTACAATAGATCCTGGTATCAAGCCTATAGCATCATAAGTAGTCTTTCCACTAGAACAGCCTTTTTTTTTTTTTAAGATTTTATTTATTTATTCATGAGAGACAGAGACACAGGCAGAGACACAGGCAGAGGGAGAAGCAGGCTCCATGCAGGGGGCCTGACGTAGGACTCAATCCTGGGACTCCAGGATCACGCCCTGGGCCGAAGGCAGATGCTCAACCACTGAGCCACCCAGGTATCCCCACTAGAACAATCCTGTTGCAGTAGAGGGAATTTTTTTTGTGGCTATATCATCTGGTTGCATGTAGCTTTAAAATCTTAGTTCTTGGGCCTTCTTAGAAATCCTTTGAGGAATGCCTGGGTGGCTCAGTGTTTGAGCTTCTGCCTTAAGCTCAGGTCATGATCCCGGAGTCTGGGATCAAGTCCTGCATTGGGCTCCCTGATGAACAGGGAGCCTGCTTCTCCCTCTGCCTGTCTCTGCCTCTTTGTGTGTGTGTGTCTCCCATGAATAAATAAATAAAATATTTTAAAATAAGAAATAAAAAAAACTTGGTTTAAAAAAAGAAATCCCTTGAACTATCTAATATTCCCTAATAATTCCCTTTTGCTTAAATTAGTCTTATAAGATGTTGGAATTAGAAGTTTGCTGCCTTAGTGTAGTGTCTTACTGTTACAGCTGTCAGGATGCCAAAATGATTATAAGGGCATCATTTCCATTCTCAAATATTACTCAAGTTCATCTTTTGGCCAATTCTAACCCAGAATCATACAGAAAGGCAGATTCTGTGAAATATAGTTTCAGGTCAGACAAGTGGGCAATAGGATGATCTAGCACATTCCTACATAGGATTCTTCATTTTCTCTGCATGCTTTATGTCTTTTTCTCATACCTATTTTTTGATTTGTAATTCTTGATTGGACTCACAGCGTCTGTCCACTTCAGGAATTTTTTTTCTTATCAAAGAAAAAAGAGTTAGGAGTGTTCCATTATCAAGTAGACTATGTTTGAATTTTCTTAAAAAGAACAAATTTCCAGCTTTAAGGCAGTAGGATTTTTAAGTCGTCTATATAACTGTTATTTGGGAGAATCTAGTGAGGCCTTCTTTGTGATAAGTCTGGAATCAATTTTATAAATTGATTTTTAAATCAAAAGCATCTGATAATAGGTATTCTCTGTAGGGTACAAAGTTTGAAATATTTATCACAACTATTATTATAAAACAAACCACCTTAAATCTCATTGGCTTATACAATAAGAGCTTATTACTCTTCATGAGTCCATAGGTCAGTTGTGGTGATTTGTTTGTTTGTTTGTTTGTTTGTTTAAGATTTTTTTGGGGGGGCGGCCCAGATGGCTCAGCAGTTTAGTGCTGCCTTCAGCCCAGGGCCTGATCCTGGAGAGCTGGGATGGAGTCCCACCTCAGGTTCCCTGCATGGAACCTGCTTCCCCCTCTGCCTGTGTCTCTGCCTCTCTCTCTCTCTCTGTGTGTCTCTCATGAATAAATAAATAATAAAATATTCTAATAAAAGAGTTTTTTTGTTCACTCTTAAAAAAAAGAGTTCATTTTGTTCAAACATGAACATTCAGGGCAGCTTTATTTGTAGTAGCCCTGTGGTAGGCTGGTTCTTGTCCACTTGATTCTATCAACTCTGTCATTTCTGAGTCCGTTTCAATTATTTTTCTTTTCATTAGGGGTCATATTTTCCTGCCTCTTTGCATGCCTGGTAAGGTTTGTTTGGCTGCCAGACATTGCGAACTGTTGGTTGTTGGATTTAAAAAGAAAATTGTACTTAAATAATTTTAAGCTTTGTTCTAAGATACAGTTAAGTTGCATAGAAGTAGCTTGATTCTTTGACTTGCTTTCAAGCTCCAAGCCAATCCAGAACATCCTTTAGTCTAAGGCTAATTTGGCCCTACTACTGAGGTGACACCCCTTTGGAGGGGCAAAGGAGATCTTTCACTTCAGGCTGGTGAGAGCAGGAACTACTTCCTTGAGCTGTGTGAGCGCCAGGGATCAGCCTGCCTGTTCCTGTGCCTGCTTGTTTCCTCACACACCTTCGCTGATCAGTCTGGTAAAGACGAGGTGAGGGCTCAGAAGCAGTCTGTTGATGCAGCTCTCTCCTCTGCAGCACTCTGCCCCACAGAGCCTGGCCAACGTGGACTTCCAAAACTCTGAACTCTGGTCCTCAATTCAGAGATTGCTTTGTTTCCCTTCTTTTAGAAGTCCTTTTCCTATGTGACTGTTGTCCAAAGTCTAAAAACCATTATTTCATATATTCTGTCTGTGGGTTTTTTTTTTTTTTATTTAAGACAGGAGGATAAATCTAGTCCCTGTTACTCCATTATGGACAAAAATGGAAGTCTTTGCTCTCTTTTTTTGCCTGTGTGTCTAAAACCCCAACTACTTAGAAAATATTTTAAGATAACACAATATGTATTTGAAGAAGTAGATGTGACAAAATTCTAATCCATGAATACATAAGCTAACATTTAATAAAAAGGGGGCAGAGAGCAAATTGTGGCCAGATAGATAAATGAACTTAAATTGTTTAATCAGAATTCCTTATCCTGGGGGTCTACTATAAATACTTGGAATTTATAGATGACCTTCAGGAGGTTTAGAAATTTTCTCAAATTGTGGGTATTTGTCATTTCTAATGGTCAAATTGACTTCAGAATATGTTCATCTATATGTGTATTCAACAACCCTTTTATTTAATGCCTTTTCCTTACCTTCTTTGACATAAATTTTGCCATCCCTAACTGGAGGGTATTTTGCTGAGTGAAGTAAGTCAATCGGAGAAGGACAATCATCACATGGTTTCACTCATTCGGGGAATATAAAAAATAGTGAAAGGGAATAAAGGGGCAAAGAGAAAAAATGAGTGGGAATTATCAGAGAAGGGTACAGAACATGAGAGACTCCTAACTTTAGGAAATGGACAAGGGGTAGTGGAAAGGGAGGTGGGCGGGGGGGGTTGGGGTGACTGGGTGATGGGCACTGAGGGGGGCACTTAACGGGATGAGCCCTGGGTGTTATACTATATGTTGGCAAACTGAACTCCAATAAAAAATATACAAAAAAAATTGCCATCCCTTATTTTCCAGAGTGAAATTTTTATGAGTCTCCATGGGACATAAGTGAAAATAATGATTCATTCAAGTCCCTACTGGAAAAACATTAATATATATATTTTTTTTTTACTTGGGGGCACTTGGGTGGCTCAGTCAGTTAAGCCTCTACCTTCCACTCAGTCATGATCCTGGGGTTCTGAGATCAAGTCCTGCTGAGCGGGGAACCCACTTCTCCCTCTCCCTCTGCTGCTTTCCCTGCTTCTGCTCTCTTGCTCTCTCTCTCTCTCTCTCTGTCAAATAAATAAGTAAAATCTTTAAATTTTATTTATTTATTTTACTTGTAAGGAGGGCTCTCTGGCCTGGGAGCTGCCACAAAGTAGTGTAGGGATCACCAGGATCGCACTGCTAGAGATCATTCTCCTTGGAGTACATTTGGAAAAGGGTAGGAAGAAAGACTGCAAATGCAGGAGCCAGCCTAGGGCCTTTCATTGGCAGGGAACAAAAGCTCACACAGAAGTGGCATAACCTGGTAGCAGCTTTTCCTGGTGCTGCAGCATAGAATCCACACATTCTGCAGGTGAGGGACTGTTTTTTCTGGGACAAAGGGCACTAGTCAGAGTGCAACAAGCCTCTAACCCAGAAGAGGGAGCAGATCCAAGTAGTGCCAGCTCTTTTAAGATTTAAAGGTTTGCATCCCAGCCTTGCTGGAGATAAACACAGGAGAGCTGGGCACCAGTCACCCTAACAGCCCTTGCTTTTCCATGAGGGCTTCCAGAACAGCGAGGAGTATGAGATACCCTGTCCAGAGAGGAGAGTGTGGGATGGCACCATTTTACCCTGCTACCAATAGGGTGGGATATCAGAGTACAACACAGAGGCCCCTAATAGAGGGAGGAGCCCCTCAAACCCTGCCCCACTGTGCGTGGCAAGTGCATTTTTACTGGGGCAGGACTAACTCTGAGTCTGCTCAGCCAGCAGCCTCTCTCCCAGGAAAGCAGCAAAGGCAGCACCCTGCATGCGCCAAGTCTGCTGATCATACAGTGGCCCCCACAGTAGCCCCTTCGGTTCCGGGAGAAATAGGACCAGGCTGTAATTTTTTTTTCTTCCTTTGGAATCAAGGTTATAGTTTTGTGTGTATTTATTAGTTTGTTTCTTCATTTCCTTTTTTCTTTCTCTTTAAATCAGGCTTTTAAAAAGAAATAAATAAAAAATAAATCAGGCTTTTTTCTTTTATTTTTTTTTCCTTTCTTTTTCTTTGGAATCAGGCTTATAGTTTTGTTTTTGATTGTTTAGTTTTTTTCATTCTCTCTCATTTCTTTTTATTTCTGGAGGCTTTTTCTTCCCTTTCTGTCTTTTTTCTCTTTCTTTCTTTCCTTTTTTCCAAGCCTTTTTTCCCCCAAGCCTTCTTCAACAAACAAATCAAACCACTCCTAGATGAAGGCCCAGGCACTCCTCACCCAAGGCAAGGAGGAATTCTGCAGAGGACAGACCAATGGGAAAGAGCAGCCAAAACACAACAGCAGAGACCACATAACATACGCCAGAAACACTTCCTGAAGTGTAATACCCTGGACAGTGTATGACCTCTTCTTAATATAGCATTACTCTGAGGTGCAGGAAACATAACAAGCTTTCATAACATGCAAAAGATAGAAACTTAGCCAAAATGACAAGATGGAGGAATTCTCCCTAAAAGAAAGGTCAGGAAGATATCACAGCCAGGAACTCCCTGAAAATAGATATAAGCAATATATCTGAACAAGAATTTAGATCAGCAGTCATAAGACTACTAGCTGGATTTGATAAAGCATAGAAGACAGCAGATAAATCCTGGCTACAGAAATAAAAGACCTAAAAACTAGTCAGGCTGAAATTTTAAAAATGTATAACTGAGAAGCAAAACCAACTGGATGTAATCATAATGAGTATAGAAGAATCAGAGGATCAAATACACAATATACAAGATTAAACTATGGAAAATAATGAAGCTGAAGAGAAGAGGGAAAGAAAACTATTAGATCATGAATAGAGACGTAGGGAACTCAGCAAATCCATAAAACAAAATATATCCATATCATAGGAGCCCCAGAAGAGGAACAGGAAAAAGAGCACAAGGGTTATTTGCACAAATTATAACTGAGAACGTTCCTAATCTGAGGAAGGAAATAAGCATTCAAGTCCAAAAGGCACAGAGAACTTCCCTTAAAATCATCAAAAACAGGTCAATACCAAAACATATCACAGTGAAACTTGCAAAATACAAAGGTAAAGAAAGAATTCTGAAAGCAACTAGAGAAAGAAAGTCCTTAACCTACAAGGGTAGATACACAATGCTGGCAGCAGACCTGTCCACAGAGACCTAGCAGGCCAGAAAGAAGTGGCATGATATATTCAATGTGCTAAATGGTGAAAATATGCAGCCAAGGACATTCTATTTGGCAAGGCTGTCACTCAGAAAAGAAGGCAAGATAAAGAGTTTCTAAGACAAGCAAAAACTAAAGGACTTTGTGAACACTAAACCAGCTCTGCAAGAAATACTATAGGGGACCCTTTGAGCAGGAAAAAAGAGACCAAAGCAACAAAGACTAGAAAAGAACAGAGACAATCTACAGGAACAGTGACTTTACATGTAATATAATGGCACTAAATTCATATCTATCAACAATTACTCTGAATGTAAATGGACTAAATGCTCCAATCAAAAAACATAGGTATCAGAATGGATTAAAAAAACAAGACTCAATGATAGACTGCTTACAAGAGACTCATCTTAGACACAGAGACACCTCCAGATTGAAAATGAGGGGGTGGAGAACAATTTATCATGCTAATGGACATCTAAAGAAAGCTGGAGTAACCATCCTTATGTCAGACAAACTAGATTTTAAACAAAAGACTGTAATAAGAGACAAAGAAGGATATTATATCATAAAAAAGGGTCTAGGGGCAGCCCGGGTGGCTCAGTGGTTTAGCGCCACCTTCAGCCCAGGGCCTGATCCTGAAGACCAAGGATCAAGTCCCACATCGGGCTTTCCTGCATGGAGCCTGCTTCTCCCTCTGCCTGTGTCTCTGCCTCTCTTTCTTTCTCTGTATCTCTCATGAATAATAAATAAAATCTTTTTTTAAAAAAAATAAAGGGTCTAACTGAAAAGATCTAAAAAGTGTAAATATTTATGCCCCTGACTTAGAAGCAGCCAAATATATAAATCCATTAAAAACAAACTTAAAGAAACTAACTGATAAAAATACAATAAAAGCAAGGGACTTTAACAACCCACTCATAGCAATGGAGAGATCATCTAAGCAGAAGATCAATAAGGAAACAACAGCTTTAAATGGCTCACTGGACAGATGGACTTAGCAGATATACTTAGAGCATTTCATCCTAAAGCAACAGAATACATATTCTTTTCAAGTTCACATCACCAACATTCTCTAGAATAGATCACATACTGGGTCATAAATCAGGCCTCAGACAGTGCAAAAAGACTGAGATCATACCATGCATATTTTTAGACCACAATGCTATGAAACCTGAAGTCAATCACAAGAAAAAATTTGGAAGGACCACACTCATTCTTTGGTAGGATGTTTTTTAACCTCTAGGTGTTTGTGGTCCTTCCAAATTTACGTGGAAGCAAATGAAAATGAAAATGAAAATACAACAGTCCAAAACCTTTGGGATGCCGCAAAAGTGGTTCTAAGAGGGAAGTATATAGTAATACAGGCCTTCATCAAGAAAAAAGAAAAGTCTCAAATATACAACCTAAACTTACACCTAAAGGAGCTGGAAAAATAACAGCAAATAAAACCTCAATCCAGTAGAACGGAAATAGTAAAGATTAGAGGAAAAATCAATGATATAGAAATTTTAAAAAAATAGAACAGATCAACAAAACTAGGAACTGGTTCTTTGAAAGAATTAATAAGACTGATAAACCCCTAGCCAGACTTATCAAAAAGAAAAGAGAAAGGACCCAGATAAACAAAATTATAGATGAAAGAAGAGCGATCACAACCAAGACTGCAGAAATACAAACAATTATAAGAGAACAGTATGAGCAACTGTATGCCAATAAATTAAGCAATCTGGAAGATATAGATAAATTTCTAGAAACATATACACTTAAACTGAAACAGGAAAAAATAGAAAATCTGAAGAGATCCATAACCAGCAAAGAAATTGAATCATTAATTAAAAATCTCCCAACAAACAAGAGTCCAGGGCCAGATAGCTTCCCAGGGGAATTCTATCAAATATTTAAAGAAGAAGTTATACCTATTCCTCTGAAACTGTTCCAAAAAATAGAAATGGATGGAAAACTTCCAAACTCATTCTATGAGGCCAGCAATACCCTGATCCCAAAATCAGACAAAGACCCCATCAAATACAATGGAATATTACTCAGCCATTAGAAATGCCAAATACCCACCATTTGCTTCAACATGGATGGAACTGGAAGGTATTATGCTGAGTGAAATGAGTCAATTGGAGAAGGACAAACATTATATGTTCTCATTCATTTGGGGAATATAAATAATAGTGAAAGATAATAGAAGGGAAGGGAGAAGAAATGGGTAGGAAATATCAGAAAGGGAGACAGAACTTAAAGACTCCTAACTCTGGGAAATGAACTAGAGGTGGTGGAAGGGGAGGAGGGAGGTCGGTGGGGGGTGAATGGGTGATGGGCAATGAGGGGGGCACATGACGGATGAGCACTGGGTGTTATTCTGTATGTTGGCAAATTGAACACCAATAAAAAATAAATTTATTATTTAAAAAGGTAAAATAAAATAAAATTTCTTTTAAGTATCATGGAAAAAAAAAAAAGACCCCATCAAAAAGGAGAATTACAGATGAATATGCCCAATGAACATGGATGCAAAAATTCTCAGCAACATACTAGCTAATGGCATCCAACAGTACATTAAAAGGATTACTCACCATGATCCAGTGGGATTTATTCCTAGGCTTCAGGGGTGGTTGAACATCCACATATCAATCAGTGTGATACACCACATTAAAGAAGAAATGATAAGAACCACATGATCCTCTTGAAAGTTGCAGAAAAAGCATTTGATAAAATATAGCATCCTTTCTTGATTGAAAAAAAAAACTCTCAAAAAAGTAGGGATAGAAGGAACATACCTCAACATCATAAAGGCCTATACAAAAGACCCACAGCTAATATCATCCTCAATAGGGAAAAACTGACAGCTTTTCCCCCAAGGTCAGGAATATGACAGGGAGGTACACACTTACCACTGTTGTTCAGCATAATGCTAAAAGTCCTAGCCTCACCAATCAGACAAGAAGAAGAAATAAAAGGAATCCAGACCAGCAAGAAAGAAGTCAAACTTATACTCTTCCTAGATGGCATGATATTCTATCATGGTAGAAAACCCAAAAGACTCCACCAAAAAATTGCCAGAATTGATACATGAATTCAGCAAAGTTGCAGGATATAAAATCAATGCACAGAAGTCTGTTGCATTTCTATACACCAATAATAAAGAAGCAGAAAGATAAATCAAGGAATTGATCCCATTTATAATTGCCTCCAAATCCATAAGATCTCTAGGAATAAATCTAACCAAAGAAGGAAAAGATCTATCAAAATCCTAGAGAACACAGGCAGCAACCTCTTTGACCCTGGCCTCTGCAACTTACTAGACGCATCTCCAGAGGCAAGGGAAACAAAAGCAAAAATGAACTATTGGGACTTCATCAAGATAAAAAGCTTCTCCGTGGCAAAGGAAACAGTCCACAAAACTAAAAGGCAACCTACAGAACGGGATAAGATATTTGATGACTTATCAGATAAAGAGCTAGTCCAAAACCTATAAAGAACTTATCAAACTCAACACCCAAAAAAACAAATAATCCAGTCAAGAAATGGGCAAAAGACATGAACAGACATTTCTCCAAAGAAGATATACAAATGGCCAAAAGTCGCATGGAAAAATGCTCCACTTTACTCAGCATCAGGTAAATACAAATCAAAACCACAATGAGATACCAGATTGCTCAAAATGGCTAAAATTAACTCAGAAAATAACAGATGTTGGCATAGATGCAAAGAAAAGGGGAACCTTGCACAGTTTGTAGGAATGCAAGGAAACTGGTACAGTCACTCTGGAAAACAGTGTGGAGGTTCCTCAAAAATTTAAAAATAGAACTACCCTATGACCCAGCAATTGCACTACTACATATTTACCCAAAAGACAGAAAAATAGTGATTCCAAGGGGTACATGCACCCCAATGTTTAGAGGAGTAATGTCCACAATAGCCAAACTATGGACAGAACCCAGATGTCCACTGACAGATGAATGGATAAAGAAGATGAGATATATACATACAACAAATATTACTCAACAATCAAAAGGAATGATATCTTGCCATTTGCAAACACGTGGATGGAACTAGAGTGTATTACACTAAGTAAAAGAAGTCGGTCAAAGAAAGACAAGTATATGATTTCACTCATATGTGAAATTTAAGAAACAAAATAGATGAACATAGGGGAAGGGAAGGAAAAATAAAATAAGACAAAAACAGAGACGGAGATAACCTATAAGAGACTCTGAACTATAGGGAACAAACTGAGGGTTGCCGGAAGGGAGAGAATGGGGTGAATAGAGTAACTAGGTGATTGGCATAAAAGAGGGCATGTGATGTAATGAACACTGTTACATTCCAATGATGAATCACTAAATATTCCCACTGAAGCTAATAATATACTATACGTTAACTAACTTGATTTTAAATAAAATCTAAAAAAAAAAAACAAATTTTACTTGATGTGCACAAGTGATTCACCTACAGATATTTCTTCTCTTCCATCCAATGTATTTGCAATTCCATTAACAGATATTTCTGATGTTACATATATAACAGAATTCACAATAGGCTGGTTTGACTTAAAAATAAGAAACCTGGGATCCCTGGGTGGCGCAGCGGTTTGGCGCCTGCCTTTGGTCCAGGGCGCGATCCTGGAGACCCGGGATCGAATCCCACATCAGGCTCCCGGTGCATGGAGCCTGCTTCTCCCTCTGCCTGTGTCTCTGCCTCTCTCTCTCTCTCTCTGTGACTATCATAAATAAATTAAAAAAAAAAAATAAGAAACCTCTTATAGAGACCTAACTCCAGACAGTTATATCAGAGACAGAGACATACAAAAAGAAGCCCAATCCAGAAGTGTTAATAATGTCACCTATGCAACTTTCTCCTGCTTTGGAATGTGTCTGGAAGCTCATCTACTCCAAAAAAAAATTTCCTATTTTAAACCTATATATGTTACTGAGCTAGTCTTAATCAATTAAAATCATTATTACAACCTCTGTATTAAAATTGAAAGAATAAAGTTTACGATTTTTAATTGCTTACAGGAAAAACTCACCCATTTTGTTTTATAATGTTTGCAGTACAATTCACATGCCTTTCCCCTTGAGTTTAGCTGGAGCCTTATAAGGTTTGGTAGATTTGAGTCAGCTCCAAAGACAGCATATTCTCCATCCACATCCCACATCCATCTTAACTTGTGGAAGGATGAAATGGTCCTCATGTTCATACTGTTAAAAATAGAACCCAAGTTGGCATTCTAACACAATTCTTTCTGTATAATGTTTGTTGTTTTTACCCTTTCCCCTCACTGTATCTCTTTAAGGACATAAACTTCCCGTTTTTCAGGGCACCTTGATGTCTGCCTACATAGCCTCATCCCTCCACCTCCCTAACAGTCAGCATGGTAAACCCTTGCAATCACTGACTTAACAGTCAGTCTTTTCCCATCAGTGTGAGCTCCATAGGGCAGGGCTGTTTCCTCTTCCACTGCTTAATTCCTCAGCACCAGGCAGATAATGGCTGCTCAACAAATTATTAAAAAAAAAATCCAAAAGCTAATCACTTTTTAAAAATCTATCATGCTGTAAGTCAGGATGATGGTTACCTTGGGGGAAGGAAGGAGGGTAGTGACTGGGAGGGGGCAGGAAGGGGACTTCAGGACTGCTATCATGTGCTATCCACTGGGTTACTTGAGCATGTTCACCAGCGGATCATTTATTGGGCTATACACTAGTAATTAGTGCACTTTCTGAATATGCTACACTTCAGCAAAAAAAAAAAAAGTTTAAGTCTATCATTATCTGATGAAGAAGGAAATGACAAGCATTCAGAAACTGCCATTAAAAATAATTAACAGGGGTGCCTGGCTGTCTCAGTTGTAGAGCATGCAACTCTTGGATCTCGGAGTCATGAGTTCAAGCCACACATTGGACACAGAGCCTACTTCAAAAATAATAATTAACAGATAATTGTTTCTGAACATGTAAAGTGAAACTTTAAGAACCAAAATGTTCATTTATGTCAGAAAATGCACTCAACCATGGAAACTAATCAGATGTATATACTGCACCAGCACAATGGGGAAGATTCACTGAGATGATGTACATAGAGTGCTTAAGACAGTGCTAGATACACAGAGCTGTACATTCACTATTACACATTTTAACACATCAGAAGCATTTCCAGATGAAAGCTTCACCTTAGATCACAGCAAATTTCCTTCATTAGAATCCAAGGTCTGTTTAGCCCTTAACTCTTTGAAAATAGTTATGGAGTCCACGTCACCACTTGGCTTGCATCATGCCTGAGGAATTCAGAACTCCTGGGCTAAGAATCATGGAACATCTGCACTGAGAGAGCACAAAGACCCTCTAGTCCAGTGATTCTCCAGTATGCACATCACTGGTGCATTTGTTCAAGTGTTCACCTCAGATTCAGATTCACTTAGTGTGAGAGTACCACCCAGGAATTTGCATTTTTTAACCAACTCTTCAAGTGATTCGGAAGGTGGTCTAAAAGAAACAATGAACCTCTTGTTTTATAGATGAACAAAATAGAGGCCAGGGAAGGAAGGGACCTGCTCATAGTCTTCTTACTGGTTAGTGAGTATTCAAGGACTAGAATGAAGATTTTACCACTCCAAATAATACTATTTCCATGAATCCATGCCACAGTACCTTAGGACCCAGAATGAATCTGTCCTAAGCCTTAGTGGTTTATTCCACTGAGCCCTTTGTCTTCTCAACCACGCCACAGGTTAACTGGAGAAGCACAAAAACCCACCTGTATATTCATTAGGTAGACAGAACCAGGTACTTTAGAAACCTACTTTAAATCATTGCTCCAGGGCAGCCCAAGTGGCTCAGCAGTTTACTGCTGCCTTCAGCCCAGGGTGTGATCCTGGAGACCCAGAATTGAGTCCCATGGCGGGCCCCTGCATGGAGCCTGCTTGTGTCTCTGCCTCTCTCTCTCTCTCCTGTGTATTCTCATGAATAAATAAAATCTTTAAAAAAAAAAAATCATCACTCCAATATTTTTATACTCTGTGTAACACTGAAATAGTTATTTGAATTCTGTGTGCTTTAGTTTCTTCCTTTATAAAGTGACAAAATAATACCTTTGGTTTGCAGGATACTACGAAGAGTTATGAAAAATACTAGCACAGAGCTCGGCAAATAATGAGGTTCCAGTAAATAGTAGCAATCATTAATGCCATCTTAAAACATGGCACTATAACCACATTCTTCAGACTAGAGGAGTATTCTCAAGTGCGGTTCCATACAAACAAAATCATCCAGAAGTCCTTGTTGTTGTTTTTTTTAAATATAGACTTCTGAAACTCACCCCTCACAAGACCCCGTGAATCAGAGTCATGTGGGAGAGACCCAGAAGACTGGAATAATAAGCAAGTACCCCACGGTCCTCCTCTGTATACCAAAGTTTGAGTAGCATTGGACTAGGGGTGTGGACCAAGGGCTTCTTGTAAGTGAAAACACTTGTATCAATGACAGCCAGGTAGTGCTGAACACTCCAACTTAATACTAACAATTTTCTGTTAATAAGAGGTAAATGAGTGCCACCTACTGCCTTATTTTAGAATGCAATGCTCAGACTGGTTCAATTCTTCTCTAGGTAATTGAATTTACTCTGAAAAATGAATCAATCCTCAACAAGATAACCAAGCAATAGAAAGCATTGTTGGAAGGAGACATGAAAACAGTCTTTATTTAACTAGAAGAAAACTTTCTCAGAGGGTTCTTGGAGTTCTAGATTAATGTATCTAATAAACTTCTGTAATTTCAAGTCACTGCTAAAGCAGTAAAGGAAAATATAATAATGTCTTGCCCACCGGCCTATGCCAACAGTGAAAGTAGAAACAGAACTACAGAATGCCCTAAAATACATGTAGCTATGCTCTCCTCCACCACCTCCTCCCCAGTCCCGAGAAGATCAAGTAAAACAAGAACTTATTCTGCATAAGAATAAGTGTTATTCTGTATAACTTATTCTGTATTTCTTATTCTGTAACATTCTACTCAAGTCCAGTATCAAAACTGCCACCTGCTTTTGGAAAGTTAACATTCCCTTCCAAAGGTATTCAAAAAAGCCTTCTGAATTGTAGTGTTACTGTTTAAAGCTGATTTCCCCTTCCAAGTTGCAAATGCACAAATATACCCAGAGGCTCAAAAAAGATGGGCAAAGCCTTATACATATTCATATAAAACAAGCAATTATACTTCATATTGCAATAACTCAATGACAAGTCATAAAAAGCATTTATCTTTAATCTGTTTGTTTTTAAGAAATAAATGGCAAAATATATACACTGTAGAGTCTGAATCCCCCATCACAGAGTGTGAATAATGGTCCGGTTGCGGAGCTCCTGAATATACTCTTTGGCATGGGTGACTGCTGTCTTCCGTGCCTCAGGTGGAGGCGGGGGGCCTTCCACCAACTTCACAAAGTAATGGCAATAAACCTTCTCCATGATCCCAAAGCGTCCTCTGCCATGGTATCGGATGCGTTTCAGGTACTGGCCTCGCCCTGAAGTCGATTCAGCTAGACAGGGAAGACAAAGAGAGTTACAGGAAATGATTACATCCACAAGACTATAGCTCAATCACCTGGGCAATTTTTGTCCTTTCCTTAACTGGATTCTAAGGCCACATGAGTTCATTTGGTGGTGTGAGGAGATTTGTCTCAAAATAGGTATCTCTTGAGTACTTATTAAGGACCTCTATCCTAGGTGTTGGATAAGAGTGAACAAGACTAGCAAGGGCCCTGCCTTCATGCAGCATTCTAGAGAAAGAAAATAAACATGATCATTCCAGTTAGTGACAAGTACAATGAATAAAAACAGTGATGTGATAGAGACTGATGGGGTGTTGGGGGCAACTTCAGACTGGACGGTGTCAAGAGGCATCATTGAGGAAGAGATATTTGATCCAAGACCAGAATGAATCATCTATGCAAATATCTAGGGGCACGGTACTCCAAGGAGAGGTAAAAGCAAGTGCAAAGACCCAATGGTGGGAATGTGCTTGGCTTGTTTTATTTTTTATTTAAATTCAACTTAACATATACTGTTATCACTGGTTTCAGAGGTAGAATTTAGTGATTCATCAGTTGCATATAACACCCAGTGCTCATTACATCACATGCCCTCCTTAATGCCCATCCCCTAGTTACCCCATCTCCTACTAACCTCCCCTCCAATGACCCTCAGCTTGCTCTCTAGAGTTAAGAGTCTCTTATGGACTGTTACCCTCCCTGTTTTCATCTTATTTTTCCTTCTCTTCCCCTATGTTCATCTGTTTTGTTCCTTAAATTACACATGAGTGAAATCATATGGGATTAGTCTTTCTCTGATTTGTTTTGTTTAGCATGATACACTCTAGTTCCATTATGTCATTGCAAATAGTAAGATTTCAATTTTTTGATGGCTGATTAATATGTGTAATGTGTGTATGTGTGTGTGTGTACACCACATCTTCTTTATCCATTTATCTATCAATGGACATCTGGGCTTTTTCTATATTTTGGCTATTGTGGACATTGCTTCTATAAACAATGGGGTACATGTGCCCCTTCGGACCATTACATTCGTAACTTTGGGGTAAACACCTAGTAGTGCAATTCTTAGGTCATAGGGCAGTTCTATTTTCAACTTTTCAACCTCCATACTGCTTTCCAGAGTGGCTGCACCACCTTACATTCCCACGAAGAGTGTAAGAGGGTTCCCCTTTCTCTGCATCCTCACCATCTGTTGTTTCCTGACTTGTTAATTTTAGCCGTTCTGATCAGTGTGCTGGCTTGTTTTAGAAACAGAAAAAAGATCAGCCTGCTGAAGCACAGTAAACAAGGCAAAAAGTGGTACAAACAGGGAAGGAGACCAGTGGTGAAGGCACCGTTACTGAGAGTCCTGAAGGCCGAAGTAAAGAATTTTCATTTCATTCTAACTGTGGTGAGAAGCCCCTGGAACCAAAGATTCCTAAATGCTGGTCCTCTGGCTACATCAGACTAACCCACGGAACATATTTTAAATGCAGATGCCAAGACTCCATCTCTGGAGATTCTAATTTACTATATTTGGGGTGGGTCTTGGAAATTACATTCTGAACCAACACCAATCCCCCTCCCCCAGTAATTCTGTTTTGTGGTCAATTTTAGGAACTCCCACATCACAAGAGCTCCCTCATCTCCCCTCCCTAATTTTTTGCACGTCAATGTCTGACTTTGTAAATTTAAAGAAATTTTTCAAATACTAGTTAAGAAGAAATCTTTTCACCAGTTTTTACCCACAATAAATCAGAGGAGTAACCACTTTCTACTATTTTCTGAATTTTAGTCAGTTACTCCTTGAGTTAATTTAATAAGCCCTTTAAAAAGCCAAAACCTTGGGACACCTGGGTAGCTCAGTGGTTGAGCGCCTCCATTCAGCCCAGCATGTGATCCTGGAGTCCTGGGATTGAGTCCCACATCGGGCTCCCTACACAGAGCCTGCTTCTCTCTCTGCCTATGTCTCTGCCTCTCTCTTTCATGAATGAATAAAATCTTTTTAAAATTTAATTTAATTTAATTTACATAAATAAATAAAAAGCCAAAACCTGTGGGTGGGGGATGGGGTAACTGGTTGATGGGAAATGAGGAGGGCAATTGATGGGATGAGCACTGGGTGTTTGTTATACTATATGTTGGCAAATTGAATTTAAATTTTTAAAAAATGTAAAAAAATAAATACATTTTTTTTTAAAAGCCAAAACCTACAGAAGACATATCAAATTAATCCACTTCAATACTCACCCTTCTTACTGCATTCTTACTGTGACGTAACTTTATAAATATAAGGACTGCATCAAAGTATACCGCGGACAACCCTCTAACTACAGTCCTCTCATGAAATGAGTTTCAGCATAAACATCCTAGCTTGGCCAGAGAGAAAGTGAAGGATGAAAGTGATTAAGAAAACTGCCTAGGGCCTCCGGGAGATAAGGAAAGAACTACTGTCCTTATACCAACTTCATCATTGGGCACTAAAGAAATGTGTTTAAGATTTCCAAAGAGAAAGCCAAATTACACAAATCACTTTAGAATGAAGTACCACTAATTCCTCTAGATCCATCTGTCAGGAGGAAACCTACAAATAAACACAATGACACTAGGAAAAGTGGAGAAATCTTCTAAAAGGCATTTTACAAACACAGTGGCTGCTTCTATCCAAAACTGCAACTCTATTCCACTTGAGCACCCATTTCCAAATACTTTGAGGAAAAGGAACACTACTCCAGTGAAAACAGTATCTGAATTAGGTAACTATGCCGTACTACATAACCTATCCAAGCACAATGATCTGCCTCTCAGGGTCAATGTTAACTACCATTTTCCATCTCCCCCAAACACGTAAGAGCAAATGTCAATATCTGCCAAATGCTAGTCATGATTTCATCCTAAAGCCATAAAATACCATCTGCCTATCTTGTGGCACATAATACCACATTTTTTATGTCAAAACAAAAACATTAATTATTCTGAAACACCAGAATTCTTTAATACACTGTAATGGGAATATGCAACATAGCCACTATGAGGTTTGAATGAAATCAGGACTTAGAGGATTATAGATTCCAAACTGGTTTCTGGTCTCTCCTCCTCAGTCTCTCACACTAATTCTGTATGTTAGGGATTTTAACTGCTTTTGTATAGAATCATCTGTTCTAATTGAAATACGAGTAGGGAGAGATCCAAAACTGTCCCATTCATTCACTCACAAACTATATCTGAGTTCCTGTGAGGTGCCAGGCTCCATCCTGGACTCCAAGGCTGCAGCAGTGACCCAGATATCAAGGAGCTCTTCTGTTTGCCCTATGCCTCACCCTTGGAGACCCCACAGCACAATCTCAAAACCACTGCTTTATAGTTAATAGTCTTAAAACACTGCCTTAATAACATAAATCTCTTACCCCAAAACTTCCTGTGGTTCCTCTTCAATATGAAAACCAAATTCCACAGCCCGTCCTGTTCAGCCCTCTGGATCTAGGCCCAATCCACCCTTTCAGTTTTATCTGCTCAAGGTCAACTCTCTGCTTCCTTCAACTGTTTCACTCACTGGACCACACAATCACTGCTCATTCCAACCTATGTGCCCTAGCTCATGTGGTTACTCCACTCTGAAAACCTTTCTTCCTGGACACTCTTTTGGATACCCAGACACCTATCTTCAAAAGCCAAATTGTTCTAGAAAAATTACATGACTTTTCTAACCAATACTAACATCCTCTTCTCTATTCCTATTTACACATATTACTCTTTTTGGTCCCAAACTATATACTATCTTGTATAAGTGTTCACGTTTAATCTGTAAAAGTCATTTCCTCAACCAATTAGGTCTTTTGTATTGCCCCCAAAGTTTACGTTCAACAAGGAACAGAAATGATTTTGAAATACAACCTCTACTAATTAATATCATTTTCTTCCAATATAGCTACCTCGTAAATTTGCTCAAATTCTAAAATAAGTTTCAAAGTTTTCCAAGTACATACAGTATTAATAATGTATATGGTTTGTTCCCACTCAGAAAAAAACAATTTATGTATATTTCTAAAGGACTACTGCTGTCAAAGAACAAAACTATGTGTGCTAAATGTTTTACATTGCTTTAATAAGATATACCATCCCTAACTACGTGGGCAGTATGCACATGGAAGGTACTCAAATACTTTCTGAATCAAAGAAAAAACATTAAGATATCTCAAAAATGAGAACAGTGTAAAGTATGCCCAAGATGGTGCTCATCTAAAGATGATACCCAACAGGTATGAAGAATATTAAAAATATTGTCAATATTTCCTATTACTGGTATTTAGGGAAATGTGAATCCTGATATTTTAAAATTGGAAACCCTCTTCTCTCTTCATCACTCTTAGCCCAGAAGACTGATTTACAAAGTCAGTCAATCACATTCTCTAAAGTGAATCACTTTAGATGCCATGAATCACTAAGCAGTGACATTTTATTAGTCCATGTCCACTTGTTAAGGTCTATTCACAGTGCCATTAGTCATCATTATAAGTTTGAAAAGGAAATGAATTTTCAAAATCTGTGGTCATGCAACACCAGGTATTAGCTTTAGACTGATGACAGGCATTTGAAGGAATTACCATATAATGAGAACATATGCTACCAAAAAAAGTACTTCCCTTGAAATGCCCATACTTATGTAAGAGACTGAGGAGCCACTGCTGGGCCAAAATTGTAGCCAACATGTGACTAGTCTTTCAAAACTCTAAAAGACATTAATCTACGGAATGAAATGTCTAGTCTAGGTCTTTTCCATGAATACAAGGAGGAAAAGGAGTTTCTCATATTTTATAGGTAAGAATCACTGGGATATTTATTAAACAGCTCCCCAGGCCTCTCCCTTGAGGTTTCAGATCCAGTGGGTCTGTGGTGGGTTCTGGGAATCTGTATTTTTAATAATCTCAAATGATTATCAGGAAACTTTGTTTTTTTTGTTGTTGTTTTTTTTTAAGATTTTATTTATTTATTCATGAGAAACACAGAGAGAGGCAGACACACAGGCAGAGAGAGAAGCAGGCTCCATGCAGGGAGCCTGATGTGGGACTCGATCCCGGGACCCCAGGATCAGGCCCTGGGCAGAAAATAGACGCTCAACCACTGAGCCATCCAGGCACCCCATATCAGGGAACTTTGGCAAATACAGGGATAAATGTCTGACATGTGATGGTAAGATACTTCATCTTCCTGAGGGTATTCATCTTTTTTTTACTCTTCATAAAAGAATTTGGCAGCAAAATATTTAGCAAATGAGCTTTTATAATCATAAGACAAATCCAAACTTATTAGCCCTACTCAAGAAAAGAGATTTTTACACAGAACTGGATGAAAAAAGGGTGCAGGTGCAGTAGAGATTTTTCAGCAGAAATGTGCATAAGGATTGGTTAATTTTATTTTTGCTCAATGGCAACATTGGACTTTGCTCCTTCATTTGGGAAGACAGGATAAAGCTCCTCACCCGTTCTCACTTTACTAAAATTACTGAAAAGGATTTAAAGACAAATTCTATCTCATTTGTATCTGAATTCCATTACAAAGTTTTGTCTGTCAGCTAAGAAAATCCTATTCTTATGAAAATGAATAAAATTAATTAAATTGGATTTGATATTCAGTCTTAAAAAAAGGAAAGGTCACCAAGAGGTTTTAAGCAAATGGTCTTGTTCTTCATCTACTTCATCTCTTCCAATGATTCTGGGCCCTCCCAGCATTATTTATTCATACTTCTCTCAGAAGAAAAAGCTTATGAGTAACTACTATGGCCCTGCATCTTCTGAGATACCATTTTGATTTCTCTCTGCATCTATGCATGTATCAGAATATAATCAGTTATACAAGATTCAGCTTTAAAATAAGATATTTCAATTGAAAATCATAACTCATTTGAATTTCAGGAGTAGGTGTGGCTGCCAGCATCAATTCCAGGTGAGCTGAGGTAGGATTTTAACTTAACCAAAATAAGTATCTCCAGTTAGGACTGAAGTGACATGATAAAGTAGAATTTGGATGATTTGTTTTTACTCTAATTGTTGAAAAATCATAATGCACAACTGATTTCTCCCATAATGATTTGGCCTCTTCTCTATTTGGAAAGCAGCAGTCCCCTGTATCATGAGTTTAAAAGATCTTCAGTTCTTCTCATACATAGGTTTGGCAGATTGAGAAAATTTTGCTTCGACATCAACATCTTTGTTTGATTACAAAACTGCTGAGGTTAGGAGTAATTGCTGCTGAAGTGAAAGGAAAACAGTAACTCCACCTACCGTTCCACTTGACTGTGGTGTTGGGAGGGGGTAAGGGAGGTTTGTAACAAGCGTTGATCTCTTTCTAGAAAAAAAAAATCCTTTACATTTATACGGAGCATCATGCTTCCCAAAGCATTTTCACTTACATTAATTTAATTTGATATAGAACAAGCATAGAAAACCTGAGATAATGCTTCAGAATGTAATAACAAAGGGAAACAAACACATCTGGGTCATCTGCGTCTTGGCTTTTACCACTCAACAGATTTTCCATTCTGGTAATTGGAAGGTTAAATTCGGGACACCTTTATGGATTAGGCACCTGGCTTGGCACATTATAAACAGATTTTTTTTAAAGTCCACATGTGATTCTTCATTTACCTCCTTCATTTTAAAAAAATCAGTTCTGTTCCCTCTTAGTTTTATTGTGATTAAAGGACTACTCCAAGTACCATCATTTTGGTATCCATTATTAAATAATTATTAGCAATAGGTTCCATGATCTCACTTGCATTACAGAACAGGTAACAATAAAGCAGTGAGGTTATTACCATTTATAACAGATTAACATTAGCATGCTGAAGGCAGAAGAATAAGCTATTATCAGCAATTTTCACTGGCAAACCCAGTCTTAAGTAGTTAGATATCAAAGACTATTGTTAGATAATGAACTTGGCATCACTATTGGAAGACATTTTCCAATGCTAAGAATATTAAATATCTTACCTATATATAAATTGGATCTGAATTCCACATTGTGGTCTCTCACTGCCATATCTTGTGCTTCTAAGAGAATCTTAAACAAAGAAAAGACAGGCATTGATATGGCTGACCCTGAGCTAAAACAGAATTAAATATCTCATTTCTTGTTATCACTACGACAGCTAATCACATGCCTCTGTTTTATAGTTAATTTTTAAAAGAGAACATTAAATGATAACAGTACTGAGGGGAAGGGATGCACTGAGCTTTCTTCCCTCAGACAAGAACTGCAAATGCAGGCAACATGGCTCATCCTGCTAACTGTACAATGGGATATATGAGCTGTAAAAGAGGAAACAACAGGGCAGCCTGGGAGGCTCAGCGGTTTAGTGCCGCCTTCAGCCCAGGGCGTGACCCTGGAGACCCGGGATTGAGTCCCACGTCGGGTTCCCTGAATGGAGCCTGCTTCTCCCTCTGCCTGCGTCTCTGCCTCTCTCTTTCCTCTCTGTGTAAAAAAAAAAAAAAAAAAAAGGAAACAACACTAATAGTAACAGTACCCTTGATGATGAACATTATGTCTTTGAGTCAGAGACTCATTAAAAAGTTCAAGAGGCTTAAGAGCTAAATCTTACTGAAAAATTCTTAAACTCTGGATCCAAAATAACCATTAAACATCAAACAAGTAGAGAAAATCATACTTGAAAATTTGAATAATTATTAAATCTATTCTCTGTAGATATTTTGAATTAAGGTAACCTGCTCCAGAACACATTTTTAAAAACAGCACAATTGTCAAAATAACAGAAACCATGGAGAGCCTGGGTGTCTCAGCTGGGTAGGCATAAACTCTCAATTTCAGCTCAGGTATTGATCCCAGAGTCATGAGATCAAGCCCCACATCAGGCTCCGTGCTCAGCAGAGTCTGCTTGGGATTCTCTCTCCCTCTTTCTATCTCTGCCCCTTCCCTTGCTTGCTCATGCACACACTCTCTCTCAAATAAATAAAATCTTTTAAGAAAAAGAAAAAAAAAAACAGATCTTTCATTCATTTAAAGATAAAGAATACAATACAAAGTTGAGTACACAAAAGATACTTAGTAACTGCATTCTGAACTAAATTAAATATAGGCATTACAATGGAACCTCTTCAAGCCTGAACCCATCAATCTCAACTAGTGAACTACTAAACTAAAAATATCTGGCTTTAAGGGAGAATTAACTGAAATGTAGAAAATACTACTGATATCCCCAGATGTCCTCAACCCAGCTTTTTGAAAAGGACATCATGTATCCACATCAAGGAAGATAGGAAGTGTAGGGACATGGTTTAGGGGAGAAATGGATTTCAGGTACTGCACAGGAAAGGGAACCATGGTTGTAAATAAGAGTGAGAGAGGAGCACATGGAGGAATGAACAAGAATGTTTCCCCATAACCACTGGCTTGGAAAACAAGAGGGGCTGAATTTCGTGACTTCTTACAAGCCGTGGGGGGCTTAAAGCCTGGAGTTTTAATGGTCAGCAGGCATGGCATGATAGGGATAGACCCCACGGGGGAACTGCACTACTCTTGGAGAGAAGGCAGGCAAACATCCCAGGGGCAGGCATCATGGAAATAGTGATTGGAAGAGCACCTAGGACCTCCAGTGGGAAGATCATTCGCTCTTCTCCGAGCACTTCCTTGAGAAGCAGTGTTCATAGAGACCTCTGGAAACAAAGGAGATGGCTGGCACCATTTCCTTCCCTACCCCTCAGCATGAACTCAGAGACACCTGAGGGTTTGAAACAGCTCAGCACTAGCACTGGCTGCCTAATTTGCTTCCATCAAGCCCCAATCCGCTGTGCTCTGGTGGGACTGCCCCTCTCAGTCAAGCTTGCCTCAGACCCAGCCTGGCAGGCCCTTCCCCCAGAAGACCAGCACAAACCCCTGCCCATACCATGTCTCCTGACCAGAGAGTTTTGCAGGGCCTTAGTTCCAGCAGAGGTGGTAACAGGTCTCATTTCACAAGCAGACCAGAGCATATCTAATTAGAACTTGCCACATTCAAGCAAGGGATGAAATATGGCCCACAAAAGAAAAGGAGAGGCTCTGCAGGTGACTCAAAGGACAGAACAGCCAGAACGCAACAGCAGAGTACACAAAGCACACAGACACTTCCTGAAGTACTAGGCCCTGGGCACTACATGGTCTCTTCTTTATAAGGTCAATACTTTCAGGAACAGGAGACATAACTGGCTTTTCTAACACAGAAGAAGGCAGAGACTTACATAGAATGCCAAGATGGAGGAATTTATTCCAAATAAAAGACCAAGATAAGGCCATGGATAGAGATCTAAACAAAGCAGATATAAGTAACATGCCTGATGAAGAATTTAAAGCAATGATTATAAGACACTCACTGCACCTCAGAAAAGAATGGAACACATCAGTGACAGCCTTAGCACAGAGATAGAAGAATTAAAAAAAAAAAAATCAGAGATGAAGATACAATAAAAGAGATTGGAAATAGGCCTGATCCAATCAACAGCATGCTGGAAGAAGAAAAGGAACAAATTAGTGACCTAGAAGACAAAATAATGAAAAATAATGAACCTGAACAAAAGAGAGAAAGAGTAATTATGGAACACAAGAATTGAGTTAGGGAACTCAGTGACTCCATCAAACAAAACAACATTCGTGTTATAGGAGTCCAAGAAGAGAGAGAAGAGGGGGAAGAAAATTTATTTCCAGAAACAATAGCAGAAAACTTCCCTAATCTGGGGAAGGAAACAGACATCTAGACCCAGGAAGCACTGAGAACTCCCATCAAAATCAACAAAAGCAGGTCAACACCAACACATATTATATTTAAATTTGGAAAATATAGTGAAAAATAAAAAATTTCAAAAGCAGCAAGACAAAAAAGTCCTTTACTTACAAGGAAAAACCCATAAGGCTAGCTGAGATTTCTCAACAGAAACTTGGCAAGTCAGAAGGGAATGACATGGTATGTTTATTGTGCTGCATAAGAAAAATCTGTAGCCAAGAATACCTATCCAGCAAGGCTATAATTCAAAATAGGAGAGGTAGAGTTTTGCAGACAAACAAAAACTAAAGGAATTCATGACCACTAAACCAGCCCTGCAGGAAATATTAAAGGGAACTCTTTGAGCACAAAGGAGAGATCAGAAGTGACAAAGACAAGAAAGGATCAGAGAAAATCTCCAGAACAACAAAACAAGTAGTAAAATTACAATAAATATATATCTATCAATAATTACTTTAAAAAATAATTACTTTGAACATGAATGGACTAAACACTCCAATCACAGACAGAGGGTGTCAGAATGAACAAAAAAAACAACACCCATCTACATGCTGCCTATATGAGACCCATTTTAGTCCTAAAGATATCTGCAGTTGAAAGTGAGAGGTGGAAAAACATTCATCACACAAATGAATCTCAAAAGAAAGCCATAGTAACAATACTTTTATCAGGCAAACTGGACTTTAAAACAAAGACTGTTAAAAAAAAGACGAGGGTATTATATAATCATTAAGGGGATAAGAAGCTATAACAATAAGAAGCTATAACAATTGTAATTATTTACGCACCCAACATGGGAGTACCCATATATACAAAACAATTAATAACTAACATAAAGGAACTAAAGGATAATATTACAGTAACAATAGGGGACTTTAAATCCCTCTTAACAATAGACAGATCATTTAAACTGAAAATCAACAAGGGAACAATGGCCTTGAATGACACACTAGAACAGATGGATTTAACAGACATATTCAGAACACTACATCTTAAAGTACAGAATATATATTGTTTTCAAATACACATGGAATATTCTCCAGAATAGATCATATATTATGTCACAAAACATATCTCAACAAACACAATAAAACTGAAATCCCACCATGCACCTTTTCTAAAGACTATAACCACAAGAAAAAAATTTGGAAACACCACAAATACAGGGAGGCTAAACAACATGGCTCCTAAACAGTGAATAGGTCAACCAGGAAATCAAAGAAGAAATTTTTAAAAACAGGAAAAGAAATGAAAACACAACAGTCCAAAACCTTTGGGATGCAGCAAAAGCAGTCCTAAGAGGGAAGTACATAGCAATATAGGCCTACCTCAAGGAAGAAAAAACTCAATAAACAATTTAATCTTATACCTAAAGGAGCTAGAAAAAGAACAAACAAAGCCTAGAGCCAACAGAAGGAAGTAAATAAGATTAGAGCAGAAATAAATGATATACAAACTTTAAAAACAATAGAACCGATCAAAGAAACCAGGAGCTGGCTCTCTGAAAAAATTAATAAAATTGATATACCTAAAAAAAAAAAAAAACATACCATGTACCTAGAATTAAGTCAGCATGAGTACCAATTAGCACATTTGTATGTAGTGACTTAGCTACATTCAGAGCTAGAAGGGTCTTTAGAAATCATTTAATCCAATTCCATCCAGTTTACAAATAAGAAAAATGGTACCAGACAGGTTAAGTGTTTTACCCATCATCACAATAGAAACTGTCACAGAAAAGATTAGATTCTAAGTCTCCTGAATCCCAGGTAAGTGCTCTTTCCAACTCGATTAGTTATAAAATCATAAGCTCTCAATTGTGGAATTAACCAAAAAAACAGCAGTCACCAAAAACAAACAAACAAAAAAAAAAACAAATCAATCTTCTAAAAAAATCATATCAAGTCCCAAATCATTAAAACAAAGATTTATCACTTCATAGACAAATAGTAAAAAAAATGAATAAATGTCTGGTGCCAATAAAAGCATCTCCAGAGAAAAAATATACTTAAGACTATAACATTCCTAAGGTATAAGGAGGACATTAATAAAACTGAATGCCTTAAATCTGTACTATATGAACTATGTACTTACAGCAGGGAACTCAGGCTTTAGGCTGAGCTTACTAACACCAGCAAAACAGCTATGCACTCCCTCCCTACAAATCTTAGTTTACCTCTTTAATTATTTGGGCCCCCTTTTTGTCACTGAATTCCAACTGAGCCAAAGCCTGGTCAATGGACATTCCTCGTATCTAGAATTAAAGGGTAACAGATAAGAGAAGATAAATTAGTTTACAAAGTCAATGTTCCCTTTTCAGTGAAAAGCAAAAGCCTTACATAATACAAATAACTTCTAAAAATAGCTAACTAGTTATATGTCAATTACATCTCAATAAAACTGGGGGAGGGGCTCTGACTTAAAAAAATAAAAATAGCTAACGTAGGCAGAGAAGAAAAGTTTGAGAACAGATGCAACCCTTTTTAAGTCAAAATCAAACTTAAATGTTTTAACCATAAAACTGAGAACCGAGATTATAAATGTTTTAGTAATATTGAGAGCAGACATGAGAGAACACAGGGTGGCGAGCATCACACTAGGTATGAAAGACCATCTTTTTTGCAGGATAAGTGTATTATATGTTTATATCTGGGGCTTTGTCTTCTCTCATAGATAAATTTCATTCTCCTGGGGAAAATCTTAAAAAGCAATGGTTTTGAAATTTGAATCAACTTTATTTTTTTGAATCAACTTTTAAGATAAATAAGCTTGTTTCCTACATTCTCTCAGAGTACAGATTACAGAGTACAGTGCTTTTGTTCTTAATATCCATGTATCCAATGTGATTTAGTTCCTCAGAAAAAAGGTAAAAATTAAGCAGAATCACTCATTTCTGAGCAAATCATTCGTGTATTACCTAACAACTGTCTGAAACTGTAATTATATTCCTCACTTTCTGGAAAAATCAGGGTGATTTTTTTCAATTTTTCAAATTGCAGAGGAAAATTCAAATTGTGGGGGAAATTTCAAATACTTCTTTTCCTAAGTATTATATGGTAATGTCATTTTAGCTTACCAATTTTGCCAAATACCACATCTTGTCTTTGCTGTATTTTATTTGCCTTCGACAATGGTAGATTTCCTTACAAATAGGGAAAAGGAAAAACAAGTTAGCAAATTGATCAAAATAATAACATACACTGTTAATAAAGCTTTAACTTTTTATGCCTAATGAAAATGTTGCCACAAGAAATAATGACATTATTAAGAATTTGGAGATTTTTTTCTCTACATACACTAAGTTGTATTTTTCCAGTCTCACTATGTTAAAAAGATCATTAAGACAGTAACAGAAACTACGAATGGCCACATCGTGCCAATATTTGTAACATTTCTATCCAAAGGAATAGTAAAAGATCTAAATGAAAACATTTAGCTGGCTAAAGAAACAAAAGAAAAGGTACAATAAGAAAAAAAAGTTTCCTGTTATTGGAGAGAATAAGAGAATAGGGTGAAATGGACAAAATAACAGATTTCACAGGATATTGTAAGTGTCTGGTCAAGAGCAAGAGCAAAGGTCCTAGACTCAGACTGCCTGGGTCTGAATTCTAGTTCTACTCTCTACAAGCTACAGAACCCAAGCTCTTTTACCTCTCTGCCCAAGCTTCCTCTTTTTTTTAATGAAGATAATAGTACCAGCCTCATAAAAATATAGTAAGAATTAAAGAAAATAATCTATGCAAAGAAAGCATTTTGCAGTGCCTAGAACCTGGTAAGATCTTAGTAAATATCAGTTTTTATTATCTTCTCTTTAGAGTAGTAAATATATCCCATTTAAATGTTTAATCAATCATCCATTACATAATTTACAGTTCACAAAGTACTTTCTAAACCCATTATTTCATTTGACCTAACTCTATGAGTTGGGAGAAAAAACACTTTACAATCCTTTTACAGGGGTGCCTGGATGGCTCAGGTGGTAAAGCATCATACTCTTGGTTTTGGCTCTGATCATGATCTCAGGATCATGGGATTGAGCCCTGAATTGAGCTCCCTTCTCAGTGTGGAGTCTGCTTGAGATTCTCTCTCTCTCCCTGCTCTCCCCTCCGACTCACTCACTCTCTTTCTCTCAAATAAATAAAATTTTTTAAAAGAATAATCCTTTCCCTGGTAAAAACCAGGAAAAAAAAAATCAGACAAATCAAGTGACTTAGCCAAGATTGCAAAGCTTGTGAGAGACAAAGCTGGAAGTCAAAGTGCCATACAGAGAAGTATATGAAGTGCCTAACACAATGTCTGGTAAGTGTATCTTTAAAGTTCCCCTATGACTGTAAAACCCAACTTCTTTCCACTACTACACCATATTGCTCCTTTAAAATAATTAGAAAACATTTGTCAAGGCAAACAATAGCAAGGGAGACTTCAGAACTTGCTAACATTCTGACTTCTGCTGGAAATTTTCAAATGCCTGAGAAACAGCAGAGTTTTCCCAAGGGGCCATCTTTTAATATGTAGCAGATTTCATTTCAGTTCCAATAGAAGCTGACAGACTGAAAACTGTAGCAATAGCCTAATTACATTTTCAGCAATAAAGTGTCCAGGGGAGCACTGGAGAGGAAAGAAGAACTGTCATGACTGATAATATTCATCTGTGAAAATTAATACACTCAATAAAATCTTTTGTGTAAGAAACCCTTCAATTCTTGGTTTCTCATAGTGGGCTATCTCCAAACCTGAATTGTATATGATTATCTTCAAATTTTGTAACAAAGATATTGTACTCCTGGCAAGAGCATGGGGAAAAAAGGAATCAAGTATTTAACAAAAAAGAAAAGTTATTCAATCATTTTCTTTTAAAACAAAAAGCTCAACATTTCCTTTAGGCAGGTGCAATGTCTAAAGGCATTTTCTAAACACAAGCCAGACAAACCTATCATTGCAAATAGATAAAGTGGCAAAGAGAGATCAGAAGGCTCAGTTAAATGTCACTATTAACCAACCTATACAGTAAATTAGATAAAGTTAGGATCTAATGTGCAAGATAGTTATTCAAATGAAATGAAAGCCTAAGTTGCAAAATGTCTAAACCACTAACTTCCAAAGAAACTAATTTATTTTGCATATAACTAAACGATAAAAAAAAATTGTCTGGGATCCCTGGATGGCTCAGTGGTTTAGCACTTGCCTTTGGCCCAGGGCGTGATCCTGGGGTCCCAGGATCGATTCCAGCATCAGGCTCCCTGCCTTGAGCCTGCTTCTCCCTCTGCCTGTGTCCCTGCCACTCTCTCTGTGTCTTTCATGAATAAATAAATAAAATCGTTAAAAAAAAAAAAATTATGACCTAATGGGGCACATGGGTGGCTCTCAAGCATCCAACTCTTGATTTTGACTCAAGTCATTATCTCAGGGTCATTGAAATTGAGTCCTGCATTGGGCTCTGTGCTGGGCATAGAGCCTGCTTGAGATTCTCTCTCTCCTTTTCTCTCTGCCCCTCTCCCCTAATTTTCCTCCCCATCCATGCACACTCTCACTCAAAAAAAAAAAAAAAAAAGAAGTGTTGCCTAATAAAAGTCCAAACTAGAGCTTTCCAGGATGCACACAATGATTTCTAAGTATGACTTATCAGTATGTCAATTAATCCATAAATTAAAAACATCCTCTTATAGAAATGGGTGTTCAAATAGTTTTAATATAGTCTCACTATATTTTTAGTTTATTTAATATAGCTTTCTTCACAGATAGTGCAAAAGTAAACTCAAGCCCAAATTAACAAGGCCTATTATGTAGAAAACCATTTAATTTTTTTCTGGCTCATTTTCTTTACCCTGATGTAGCCACAAGTAAGATAAAGTCTACAGGAGTATACGCTATTTGGAAATTGATGTTAGCTAAATTAGAAAAAGTCTTAAAAATAATAGGAATGGCCTAAATGTGCCTAAATTGGTGACATGCATTTTAATTTATTGCTATAGGATTTATTCACTACTGATCCACTATTATTTAACTTCATATTTCAGGGACGCCTGGGTGGCTCAGCGGTTGAGCACCTGCCCCTGGCTCAGGGCATGATCCATGGTCTCAGGATCGAGTTCCACATAGGGCTCCCTGCATGGAGCCTGCTTCTCTTTCTGCCTACATCTCTGCCTTTCTCTGTGTCTTTCATGAATAAATAAATAAAATCTTAAAAAAAAAAACTTCATATTTCAATGCTGAATATCAGAATGAGAACAGTAAATATTATTTGACTCCCTTTTATTTTTTTTCTAAGATTTTATTTATCCGTTTATTTGAGAGAGAGACAGAGTGCACAAGAGAGAGAGCGAGTATGAGGCTGGGGAGGTAGGAGGGACAGAGGAAGAGAGACTGTTAGGATGACCCTGACACAAGGCTTGATCTCACGTCCCTGAGATCATGACCTGAGCCAAAACCAAGAGTTGGACGCCTAACTGACTGAGCCACCCAGGTGTCCCTATCTGACCTCCTTTTAAATTAGGGATAAAACTAGTTTTTAAAATGTTTGCAGTTAGCAGATTGGCAAGTACAAGGTCACACTGCTGCACATAATGACAGTATAAGAACTATGTGGCTAGGTATGCAAACTACTCCATTATTAAGCTAGGTATTTAATGAAGGACATTAATATTTCACTCATAACAGGTACAAACGCACCACTGTCAATTTACTAAACACTATTTAGAGTCGGAAAATGTTATTTTCTAAAAGTCATAATTTGTTCCCAAGAGGATTACTCAAACAAAATCTGTGATCTACTTGTTAACTACTTGAATTTTGCCATTTGGGATATATCTTTTTTTTTTTTTTTTTTAATTTTTTTTTATTTATTTATGATAGTCACAGAGAGAGAGAGAGAGAGGCACAGAGACATAGGCAGAGGGAGAAGCAGGCTCCATGCACTGGGAGCCTGATGTGGGATTCGATCCCGGGTCTCCAGGATCGCGCCCTGGGCCAAAGGCAGGCGCCAAACCGCTGCGCCACCCAGGGATCCCGCCATTTGGGATATATCTTAAAGTGCATTTAGTTTAATGCCAAAAAGACTAGTACCATGAAATACAAATTTTTTCTTTTAGATTCTGGACCTGACAAATGTCATGATGTCTTTCTCAATTAACATCTAGGTTCGGGGCAGCCCAAGTGGCTCAGCAGTTTAGCGCCGCCTTCAGCCCAGGGCGTGATCCTGGAGACCTGGGATCAAGTCCCACATCGGGCTCCCTGCATGGATCCTGCTTTTCCCTCTGCCTGTGTCTCTGCCTCTCTCTCTCTGTCTCTCATGAATAAATAAAATCTTTAAAAAAAAATCTAAATTCAAAGAGCTCAACAAAGCTCATTAATAATAGGAAATTTTTTATTTATGATATTCATAAAAATATGTCACTCCTCCTAAACATTGTTAATTATAAAATTAGCACAGATTCTGCCACAAATCTAACTTTTAAGTTCTGATGGTAAGATAAAATATGGAAGTTAGAAAGTTATACACTTGAACTATTAGCATCTTTTTCTCTTTTATTCCCCAAAGAAGTGGGAGCTCTCTAAATCAACAAATTAACTCCTCTAAGAAAAAAAAGAAAACATAAAACTGTACTAACTCAGACCAATACTTGGCAACTGAATCCTAATGAAAGGCAAGCTGTCAAATTCCTATAAAAACTAAGCAAATAACATTACTTAGATGATACTGATTATACAGTAGCCTTAAATCCCAAAGGCCTTTAAAAGATGTTTTCTAAACTGAATGACTTATAATTAACACTACTGATTCTATTAATATTTATTAATTAATAATTAATTCTATTTCTAAGCACTTACCACAGTTTATTTTCTTAAGGATTTAAATGTTACCATCTTGTTTATGCCGTCATTACTTGTCTAAGCTTTGTGACAGATACCTATGTATTCCACAGCAAATTCCCATTAAGCTGGAAATTAGTCTTGTATCTCAGGCTAGAACTCTCACAAGCAGTTTGGAGGATAAAAGAATTCCAAGCAGCTAAAGATGAGATAAAATTCAGTATCTCTGAAAGCAATTCAATGATTAAATTCAAACCTTAGTTCAAAGCTTCGTGAATTACAAACACAAAAAAAATCACAACTAAGTGTGTCTATGTTCAAATTTAAAATGTTGGCAAACCACACATATGATTTAAATATGGTTTACAGTTTAAGTCATTCTTGCCAACCCCTCGTGCTTCACTACCAAGAATGCATTAGCAAGCCTCTTAAGAGTCAAAAATCTGTCAGGATACCTCAAGTTATTAGCTTAGTTTTAGAGTTAAAGCTCCCAAAAGAAGGCTAGGTCAAGGCAAACACATAAGTAAAACAGACAATCTTTTAAAACTACCAAGAAGGGTGACAGGCAATGAGGAGGGCACTTGATGGGATGAGCACTGGATGTTATACTGTATGTTGGCAAACTGAACTTAAATTTTAAAAATGTAAAACAAAAAAAAAAAAAAAAAAACCCTATCCACAACAAAAATAAATAAATAAAAATAAAACTACCAAGAAGATAAATGTAGAACAACTTCTGTATCGATCAAATGATCACACAAATTGAGGTATACTTTTTCCCTTCCTTCACATGGAACAGTATATCAATGCTAGTCATGTAAGAGTAAAAGCTCTTTATCAAAATTAGGAGATTCTTTCTTTAAAAAAAAAATATTTGAGAGAGAGCACTCGTGCATGAGTGGGGAGGAGCAGAGGGAGAAAGAATATGAAGCAGACTCTGCACGGAGTGCAGAGTCCAATGCAGGGCTCATTCCCATGACCACGAAATCATGACTTGAGCCAAAACCAAAGTCAGATGCTCAACCAACTGAGCCACCCAGGTGCCCCAAGAGATTATTTCTACCCACAAACTTACTGCTGGTCTCCGAGGTTCTCCAGGCAACTGTGGAGGATAAACAATTTTATTCTTCTTTTCCCATTTTCGAGAAATGTCCAGAGACCCACTCGTGTGGATATATGACTGGGGTAAAACATTGTGAGATGAGAGAAGCCTATAAAACAAAAAACACTTAGAATTTTTTCCAGAGCTTATGTATCTCCTGAACCACATCAGCTCTATTTTGATCAAAATTATTTAAGGATTGCAAGTGTAGAGTCTAGATGTATTCATTAATAGAGAACAATTTTACATAAAATACCACAAAAATCTAGTTCACTGCAAAATAAGAATAAAAAGTTGATAACTAGCATAATCAAATAATAAACAGTAATTAACTCAAGATCTCTTGCCCTGACTGGCCAGAAAATACTAACTCTCTAATAGAAGTCAGCTTAGTCCTAAAATAGACTTAAAGAAGACACAATGGATCCCTGACCTGACCTGTAGAATTCCTCAATTTTGGTAAGTAGGCAAGACAAATCACAATATTTTGTAATCCCTAAGAAATTAATGGATAAAGGTGGCATTATTTGCCTCCTGAGGAAAGAACTCACTACCCACCGTCCATGAAGTAGTCTCTCTACAAAAAACAAACCTGAATTAATTAAGTTTCTAGATTCAATACAGGAAATACAGAGACAGGGGAACATGTTTAGCAATAGGAGATGGATGTGCTCAGCAAAATTCAAGCCGTACAAATTCTACAAGACAAACAGCCTTCAATAAACTACAACAGGAAAAAGAAAGAGCTGAATAAAGAACCTACTGATTAAGACTTAAGAGAAATATCGATTAATTTCAATATGTAGATTATTATAATTTTAAAAGTACAACAGTTATTTAACCATTGGAAATCTGAACATTAACTGGATATTGGTTACTTCTTAATGAGTTATATAGTTAAATATTTACTGATTAAATAGTATGCTATATGGGATTTGTTTCAAAATATGATAGAATAGGGGCCAATGATAAAACAAGACTGGCCATGAGTTATTGTTGAAGTTGGGTTCATGAGGGTTCATCATATTATCTACTTTTTTTATATCTAGGTATATCCAAATAACACACAAACTTGGTGTTTCCCTACTATAGAGAATATAGAGTCTAAACTCCTAGGAAGACACAAAAGGCCTTTTATAATCTAACTTGAAACTGGGCATCTTGGCTCATCTAACCTTATGGCCAGGCCACAGAGACATTCATTGTTCCCTGAACAAACCATCTATTTTCAGATCTTTATACTTTTGATTATATTGTTTCTTCCTTAATCATTGTCTCCTGAATGAAACACTTATCCTGTTTTAAGCTCTAGCTCAAATGTCACCTCAATGCAAGGCATCACTAGATCCCTTCTCCCAGACAACCATTCTCTCCACTATCTTTGTACTCTGTTCTTGCCAGCCATGGAGCAGTGAGTTGGGACTATGGTACTGTAAGGTGGCTATAGAATGAGTTCCTGTAGTAAGTGTATAGATTTGAGCCTTCTGAGGGCAAGCATAACATCCTCTGTATTCCAGCACTAAGGACAATATCTGGCACATGGATACAGAGTAAATATTTAACCTAGACTTAAATATTCAAAGTTGTTGTAAATTGGCAGATGTTCACACAATTTATGCAACTGGATAATACATTTAGCAAGGCCTTTGTTTTTAATTTTAAAACCATTTAGACTAAAGGATTTTATTTTTTTTTCATGTTTAACAATCTTTAATTCAAATGTGAAAGTTCAGTACAAGCCATTTGTAGGGCTTGGGACTTGTTCTTTTAAAAACAAGAATGGAGGAATGCGACAGAATGATTTTTCCACTTTTCTTCAGAAACTTTCAAGGAAAGGATAGATCATAGGGCCATAAAGATCCATTTAGTCATACCCACTTTCTCCCCTATCAATAGTCTTTCACCCATTCCATAATCTTAATACACATTCCTGAAGAAAGATTTACAGGGATCCCTGGGTGGCGCAGCGGTTTGGCGCCTGCCTTTGGCCCAGGGCGCGATCCTGGAGACCCGGGATCGAATCCCACGTCGGGCTCCCGGTGCATGGAGCCTGCTTCTCCCTCGGCCTGTGTCTCTGCCTCTCTCTCTCTCTCTCTCTCTGTGACTATCATAAATAAATAAAAATTGAAAAAAAATATTTAAAAAAAAAAAAGATTTACAGTTCAGCTTGCTTACATAACCATTTAAAAATACTTAGCACCAGCTTGCTTCCTATAATGCCAAACAAATCAAATCATGAAACTACTTCAATATGCATTTCTTCTTTTTAAAACAAGGGGGTACTTATTTTTAGAAAGCAATACTTAGCCTATAGATACATTTCCCAGAAATGGCATGTGCCATTCAAAGGCCTAGACACGCTCATGCTTTCAAGTGGAATACCTAGCCTAATGTGCATAGAAGCATGAATGGCAAAGTTGAAGATCCATATTATAACTATTTTTTCTATGTATTTGAAGCACAGTAAAAAAAAAAATTGGTACACTTTGGAAATTCAGTGGCACAAGGTACACTGTCATAACTTGACACAGACATTATACAGTTAAAAAAAAAAAAGGAAATAAAAAGGGAAAAAATTCCCCTGTTTGAAACCCTGTATTACATAATTTTACCTGCCCAAACAGACCATTTACAAATATTAGGTCAATAAACTGCTAACATCCATAAAAAGGTAGCTTTCTTACTAAAATGCAAGAATTTAAAAGATTGGTATCTAAACAAGAAAAGACAAAAACAAACTGGAATGAAAACCTAGATATCACATCTAAAACCGGGGCTTTTTTTTTTTTTTTTTTTTTAATTTTTATTTATTTATGATAGTCACAGAGAGAGAGAGAGAAAGGCAGAGACACAGGCAGAGGGAGAAGCAGGCTCCATGCACCGGGAGCCTGACGTGGGATTCGATCCCGGGTCTCTAGGATCGCGCCCTGGGCCAAAGGCAGGCGCTAAACCACTGCGCCACCCAGGGATCCCCTAAAATCGGGGCTTTTTGTTTGGGCCTTCATACTCTTCTCTCCCTCTACCATATCCTGCTGGAGTTCCAGGCCCCATTCCTCTAGGACCCTGTCCACCCACAGGTCCCGCACCTCCCTGCCCAAAGCGCTCAGTACGCATGTCGCTTCCCATCATGGAACCACTCATGGTTGCTGGCGGGACTCCAGGATTAGCTTCATAACCTATGCCACTGCCACCACCTAGAGGTGGAAATTTCTGGCCTCCTGAACCATAGGGATCTCCCATGTTCATTGCTCCTCCACCACCCATTCTCATGTCTCTTTCTCTTGGATCCACGTAGCCCATCCGGCTATAACTTTCCTCTCTTTGGCGTCTCATTTGTTCTTTCATCTCACGCTGCCGAATCATCTCTTCTTCCCTTCTACGCCGTTCTTCTTCTTGCCTTAGTTGCATTTCTTTACATTTCTGCATTTCTTGATTATGAAATTCTTCCATGCGTCTTAATTCTTCCTGGCATCTCATCAGATCTTGACGCAAAAGATTTGCCTGATGCTCATGATAGGCATCTTCCATTTCATTTTCCAATTTGTCTTTCGCATCTTTCATGTTTTTTTCAACTTGTTCCCTTTGCTGTTTTTCCATTTCATCCAGGGACTTCCATCGCTGAGAATATTCATACTCAAATGTGCCATGCTGGGCAACACGAGGAGGCGTTTCTCTCTCCTTTTGATACATTGGATTCTTCTGTGCAAGTTTTTCAGAAAGGCCATCTTCATCATCTAATTGTTCAAGTGGTTCCACAATGACTGGACGAGGCGTTGTTGTCAGTAAGAAAACACCTTCGCCGCATCTTTCAAATGCTTTTCTTGCCACTGGTTTAGAAGCAAATTCAACAATGCCTTTCCCTGTAGATCTCCCACGATCATCCACAATTACAACAGCCCTCTCAATAGGCCCAAAGTGGCTAAAGGCTTCTTCCAACACTTCGTTGGAAACATAAGGTGAAAGATTTCGCGCCGACAGGGTAGCAGCATGTGTGGCAAAGCGAACCCGAAGCTGCCTACCCCTCATGGGTGTATCATCGAGTTCAGGTTTGGCAATTTCAGCCAGTGCCCTAGATTCAAGTTTAATAAACCCAAATCCTTTGCCTTTGTTGATAAAAACTTCTCCTGGTTCTCCGAATTTAGCAGAGTCTTTTGAATTCATCCTCCATGATGTCCGCAGGTAGAGTCCCCAGAAACAACCAGCAGCGCCGCGTGTAGGTTTTCTCTCCGGGCCTCCTCAGGAGAGACAAGTTGGCTTTGAACCCCTCCGAGTCGGACATCATCTCCTCGCTGCGGCCGCCGGGCGGGGCCCCCGGTGCTGCTGCTGCTGGAAGGGCGGGCGGTGCTGCGGCCCTCCGCGCGGCTCCCTCCCCCCCCACCCCCCGCCCCGGCGGCTTGGGGTGGCCGCGGGGGGTACTCAGGCCCGCCCGGCATTTTGCCGCCTTTCGGGCCTCCGGGGCCTGGGCCCTGTTTAGGCCCCGGGCGCGGGCCCCCTGCGGGCCCCCTGCGGGCGGAGGCGGCGGCCCCCGGCCTGGGGCGGGGTGGTGGGGACCCCGCTGCTCGGCGGCGCGGGCGGGGGCGCCCCAGGCGGCGCCGAGGTGACCGGTGACCGCGGGCGGCGGGGGCGGGGTGGGGCCCGGGCCCGCAGGGGCCCCCGAGGTCGGAGGAGTCGCGGGCGGTGCCGAGCCGGAGGCGGGGGGCGCTGCCCACTCCCGGAGGCAGGCCGGGCCGGGCCCGGCCCCTGAGGACCCACAGGCTTGGACGAGTCCTGCGGCGGCGGCGGCGGCGGCGGCTGATGGCGGCGGCTGCTGCCGTTGCTGTTTGGTGCGGAGGTGGTGACGGGATCGGGGGTTTGGGGCCGCCCTGGCCCGGGCCGGGCCCCATGGGTCCCCGGTTCTGATTGAGGCCCATGCCGGGCGGCGGGGAGCGGAAGTCGTGGAGGCCACCGCGGCCGCCGCCGCGGCTCCGGAACCGTCCCGAGACATGTCTGTGATCAAGGGGCGGTCGAGGCAGAAGCGGAGAAGACGCTCGGGGAACGCGGAGGCCACCTTGCTTCGCACAAGATGGCGGAGGACACAGGCCTAGACTAAAGGATTTTAAAAATCTCTTTTCCTACTGGCTCATTTCTCTTAGGCTACCTCAAGTTCACCACTTTATATCCCGATATTAAGATCAGTACCACCAAAATACTTGACAAAATCTTTGCCATCCACGCTTAGGTTCCACTATTTTAACTGAAAAGCACAAGACTAGGATACATGATGCTGGAGGGCAGACTTTCCATTAAAAAAAAATGTAAGCTAAGTGATAAGGGCAGAGATTATGGAGTCAAGTAACCCAGAGTCTAATCTTAATTCTAATACAATGTAAATGGCCTTGGGGACATCACATAACTTTCCAGAGTTCAGTTTTCTCATTGGTAAATGGAGTAATAACCATAATTACCTCATAGGCTTTTTGAAGAGCTCAAATAAGATACTTTAAGTAAAATATTTAACCTGACACTTAAAAAGGCTCAATAAAATTGATGTTATTACTTTTAGAATAATACCCACTTCATTCTGTTAATGGTGGATAAATAATTAATGTACTGCCCTGTATGATGTCTAGCACATGATAAACACTGATGGCTAGTATTAATTTTAAATCAGGCCCTCTGAACAGTTCATCTCTCCTATTCTCCAAAAAACTGAACACTGTGAACTATAAACTTTATATTACACAATTTCAAACCTTCTTCTCATATTTGCAATTATGATCATTTGCCTCTCTCCTGCTATAATTCATAGGCACTCTAAGTTCATCAACTCTTTGGGCCTCCATTTTTTGATGAAAACAGGAATTGGAGTACATTATCTTTAGGGGCTTTCTGAACTTTAATTATATCCTGAATCTCATTGTTGACATAGGATTACAGAAACACAAACCCCTTGGCTTCTATTTAATTCTTCAATGAAACCACTGTTAATAGAGTTGCAGCCCCCAGGAGTCCAATTCCAGCAGCACAGGGCCCCGGATCCCAGGGCGCCCAAGAGGACAAAGCTGGTGATCCCACGTTCCCCCGGAACAGACAGAAGCAAGGACTCTCCTGCTGCTGGGTGCCCCCCCAAGCCGTGCAGAACAGCACACCTGCGTCGGCCCTGGGAGCATCTAGGCCAGTGTGGACTGGGAGACTGCATTAGTTACTCGCAGGGAACTGACTCCAGGGCTGGAAATCCGGCCGCCACCATTGTTTTTCCTTCTTGCTTCATCTTGTGTCTGGGAGACACGGGGCCACCAGGGAGCAGAGGCCTCACGGAGTAAACAACTCCCACTGAGCCTGGCACCCGGCAGGGGACGCTGCATCTCCCCCAGGTACACACACCTGAGAATCAGCATAGCACCCCTCCCCCAGAAGACCAGCTGGAAGAACAGGGAAGAGTGTTCTTGGCCAAGCAGTGCTGGAAAGCTCCAGGACCAAGGGAAAATCAAGGGAATATAATATATAGAACGAGAGGGTTTCCCCTCTTTAAAATTTTTTTTTCCTTTTTCCATTATACTTGCTTTTATATCAGACTAAAAACTTAGTTTTTTCTCTTTTCCCACCTTAACTACAATATTTTACCAGCTCTTCATTTTTAAGTTTCTTTCTTTTTGACTTCCATATTTCTACAATTACATGTCTTAGACATACTTTTCATTTCTGGATTCCCTTCAACATATTCAATTTAATTTTGGGAGATATATGATATGGGTTTTGTTTTCTCTGCCTCGTTTTATTCTAAAATGGTGGAAGTTAATACCTTCTGAAACATGACCAACATACACCCATAACCAAGTGGAATACCATGCCGGTTCATTCTGTGAGATTATATTCTCCCTTTGTTCCCATTCTGCCCCCCTCTTTTATCTTGTTTATATTTTGGTGGTCAATGTTGGGGCTATCAAAAGTATTGCTGGTTTATATAAATTTGGGATTGACCATCTTCTAACACACAGAACTTAATATACTCAGAACAAAGAGAATCACCCTTTAGGACACCTCAGGTAAACTACATTCTCCCTCCACTACCACTTCACCACCACCATCTCCAAGTCCCATCTTTTTCTTTTTTCTTTTTCTTCTTTTCATTTTTTTTCTTCTTTTTTTTTTTTTTTCCTCCTTCTTAGGGATTTTCGGTCTTTTATTTTTTTACTACTTTCTTTTAAATTTTTTTTTCACTTTAGTGGTCCTTTTGTTTCATTTCATTCTGATCTTCTTTTTCATTTTCTGGTCTCTGACCTCGTCAGAATCATCTAGGATGGAATTTACTTAAGTCGTGGTTGTTATTCTTGACTCACCCCGCTCATACAGCCACTCTGCACTGAACAAAATAATCAGAAACAGCACTCTCTGCCACAGAGTTACAGAATATGGATTCCAATTCGATGTCAGAAAGCCAATTCAGAAGCACAATTATAAAGCTACTGGTGGCTGTGGAAAAAAGCATAAAGGACTCTAGGGACTTCATGACTACAGAATTGAGATCTAATCAGGCCAAAATTAAAAATAAACTGTAAATTTGTTTTATTTTATTTATCCATGAGAGACACACAGAGAGAGAGAGGCAGAGACACAGGCAGAGGGAAAGCAGGCTCCATGCAGGGAGCCCGAAGTGGGACTCAATCCTGAAACGCCCTGTGCCGAAGGCAGCCGCTTAACCGCTAAGCCAGCCATGCATTCCAATTAAAAATAAATTAAATGAGATGCAATCCAAACTGGATGTCCTAATGGCTAGAGTTAATGAGATGGAAGAAAGAGTGAGTGATATAGAAGACAAGTTGATGGTAAGGAAGGAAGCTGATGAAAAAAGAGAAAAACAAGAGACCATGAGGAAAGGCTAAGGGAAATAAATGATAGTCTGAGGTCTAAAATTGGTCTATAATTCTCCTTTTTGGTGGGGTGTTTGTCTGGTTTTGGAATCAGGGTGATGCGGGCCTCACCCTGCTCAAAAGAGAAAAACAATTAAGAGACCATGAGGAAAGGCTAAGGGAAATAAATGATAGTCTGAGAAGGAAGAATCTACATATAATTGGGGTTCCAGAAGAGGCCAAGATGGAGAGAAGGCCAGAAAGTATATTTAAACAAATCACAGCAAAGAACTTCCCTAATTTGGAGAGGAAAACAGGCAATCAGATCAAGACATAGAGAGGGGATGCCTGGGTGGCGCAGTGCTTTAGCGCCTGCCTTTGGCCCAGGGCGCAATCCTAGAGACCCGGGATCGAATCCCACGTCGGGCTTCCGGTGCATGGAGCCTGCTTCTCCCTCTGTCTATGTCTCTGCCTCTCTCTCTCTCTCTCTCTGTGACTATCATAAATAAATAAAAATTAAAAAAAAAAGACATAGAGAGGACCCCTTTACTGCAAAATCAATAAAAACTGTTCAACACCTCACATTTAATAGTGAAACTTGCAAATTCCAAAGATAAAGAGAAAATCCTAAAGGCAGCTCGAGACAAGAGATTCTAAAGTTATATGGGGAGAAATATCAGATTAACAGCAGATATCTCCACAAAGACCTGGCAGACCAGAAAGGGCTGGCAGGATATATTCAGGGTACTAAATGAGAAGAACATGCAGCCAAGAATATTTTATCCAGCAAGGCTGTCATTCAGAATAGGAGAGATAAAAAGCTTCCAGGATAGGCAGAAACTGAAAGAATATGTGACCACCAAACCAACTCTGCAGGAAATATTAAGGAGGACCCTGTAAAACAAAGAGGAAGCCCAAAGAAATAATCCACAAACAGGAATTGAATCGGTATTACGATGACACTAAATTTGTATCTTTCAATAGTTACTCTGAACATGAATGGGCTAAATGATCCCATCAAAAGACGCAGGATTTCGGACTGGATAAAAAACCAAGACCCATCTATTTGCTGTCTACAAGAGATTCATTTTAGATCAAAGGACACCTCCAGCCTGAAAATCAAAGGTTGGAGAACCATTTACCATTGAAATGGTCCTCAAAAGAAAGCTGAGGTAGCAATCCTCATATCAGATAAATTAAAGTTTATACCAAAGACTATAGTATAAAATGAAGAGAACACTGTATCATACTTAAAGGATCTATCCAACAAGAACCTAAGAATCATGAATATTTATGCCCCTAATGTGGGAGCTGCCAAGTATATCAATCAATTAATAACCAAAGTAAAGAGATACTTAGATAATTATACACTAATAGTAGAAGACTTCAACACAGCACTTTCTGCAAATGAACAGATATTCTAAGCACAACATCTCAAAAGAAACAAGAGCTTTAAATGATATACTGGACCAGATGGATTTCGCAGATACATACAGAACTTTCCAAAAGCAACTGAATACGCATTCTTCTCAAGTGTACATGGAATTTTTTCCAGATTAGACCACGTACTGGGTCACGAATCAGGTCTCAACCAATACCAAAAGACTGGGATTGTTCCCTGCATATTTTCAGACCACAATGCTTTGAAACTAGAACTCAATCACAAGAAGAAATATGGAAGAAACTCAAACACATGGAGGTTAAAGAGCATCCTACTAAAAGATGAATGGGTCAACCAGTAAATTAGAGAGGAAGTAAAAAAGATTCATGGAAACTAATGAAAATGAAGATACAAGCATTCAAAATGTCTGGGATACAGCAAAAGCGGTCCTTTTTTTTTTTTCTTTTTTTTTAAGATTTATTCTCTTATTTATTCATGACAGATATAGAGAGAGAAAGAGAGAGGCAGAGACACAGGAGGAAGGAGAAGCAGGCTCCATGCCGGGAACCCGACGCGGGACTCGATCCCGGGACTCCAAGATCACACCCTGGGCCAAAGGCAGGTGCCAAACCACTGAGCCACCCAGGGATCCCCAGCAAAAGCAGGAAAATACATCACAATACAAGCCCCCCTCAAAAAATTGAAAAAACTCAAATACACAGGCTAACCCTGCACCTAAAGGAACTGGAGAAAGAACAGCAAGTAAAACCTACACCCAACAGAAGAGAGATAATAAACAATCTAGCAGAACTCAGTGAAATAGAGACCAAAAGACTGTAGAACAGATCAACAAAACCAGGAGTTGGGTTCCTTGAAAGAATTAATAAGATAGACAAACCATTAGCCAGCCTTATTAAAAAGAAAAAAGATCCAAATTAATAAAATCATGAATGAAAGAGGAGAGATCACAACCAATACCAAGGAAATACAAACGATCTTAAAAACATATTATGAGCAGCAATATGCCAACACAGAAGAAATCTAGGCAATCTAGAAGAAATGGATGCATTTCTGGAAAACCACAAACTACCAAAACTGGAACAAGAAGAAATACAAAACCTGAAGAGGCCAATAACCAGCAAGGAAATTGAAGCAGTCATCAAAAACTTCCCAAGACACAAAAGTCCACGGCCAGATGGCTTCCCAGGGGAATTCTATCAAATGTTTAAAGAAGAAACAATACCTATTCTACTAAAGCTGTTCCAGAGGAGAGAATTCCATTTGGATGGAATACTTCCAAACTGTTTAATGAGGCCCGCATCACCCTGATTCCAAAACCAGACAAACACCCCACCAAAAAGGAGAATTATAGACCAATATCCCTGATGAACACAGATGCAAAAATTATCAACAAGATACTAGCCAAAAGGATCCAACAATACATAAAGAAGATCATTCACCATGACCAAGTGGGATTTATCCCCAGGATGCAAGGTTGGTTCAACACTCAAAAAACAATCAACGTGATAGATCACATCAACAAAAGAAAAAACAAGAACCATATGATCCTCTCAATAGATGCAGAGAAACCATTTGACAAAATACAGCATCCATTCCTGATCAAAACTCTTCAGAGTGTAGGGATAGAGGGAACATTCCTCAGCATCATAAAAGCCATCTATGAAAAGCCCACAGCAAATATTCTCAATGGGGAAAACCTGAGAGCCTTTCCCCTAAGATCAGGAACAAGACAGGGATGTCCACTCTCACCACTGCAATTCAACATAGTACTAGAAGTCCTAGCCTCAGCAATCAGACAACAAAAAGAAATAGAAACCACTCAAATTGGCAAAGAAGTCAAACCCTCCCTCTTCAAAGATACATGACACTGTACCTAGAAAACCCAAAAGACTCCACCCTAAGATTGCTAGAACTCATACAGCAATTCAACAATATGGAAGGAAGGATACAAACTCAATGCCCAGAAATCAGAGGCATTTCTATACACTAACAATGAGGCTGAAGAAAGAGAAATTAAGGAGTCAATCCCATTTATAATTGCACCCAAAAGTATAAGATACCTAGGAATAAACCTAACCAAAGAGGTAAAGGATCTATACCCTAAAAACTACAGAACACTTCAGGAAGAAATTGAGGAAGACACAAAGAAATGGAAAAATATTCCATGCTCATAGAAGAATTAACATTGTGAAAATGCCTATGCTACCCAGGGCAATTTACACATTCAATGCAATCCTTATCAGAGTACCATGGACTTTCTTCAGAGAGTTAGAACAAATTATTTTAAGATTTGTGTAGAATCAGAAAAGACCCCAAATAGCCAGGGGAATTTTAAAAAAGAAAACCATATCTGGGGGCATCACAATGCCAGATTTCAGGTTGTACTACAAAGCTGTGGTCATCAAGACAGTCTGGTACTGGTACAAAAACAGACACATAGATCAATGGAACAGAATAGAGAATCCAGAAGTGGACCCTCAACTTCATGGTCAACTAATATTCGATAAAGGAGGAAAGACTATCCATTGGAAGAAAGACAGTCTCTTCAATAAATGGTGCTGGGAAAATTGGACATCCACATGCAGGAGAATGAAACTAGACCACTCTCTTGCACCATACACAAAGATAAACTCAAAATGGATGAAAGATCTAAATGGGAGACAAGAGTCCATCAAAATCCTAGAGGAGAACACAGGCAACACCCTTTTTAAACTCGGCCACAGTAAATTCTTGCAAGATACATCCAAGAAGGCAAAAGAAACAAAAGCAAAAATGAACTATTTGGACTTCATCAAGAGAAGAAGCTTTTGCACAGCAAAGGATACAGTCAACAAAACTAAAAAACAACCTACAGAATGGGAGAAGATATTTGCAAATGACGTATCAGATAAAGGGCTAGTTTCCAAGATCTATAAAGAACTTATTAAACTCAACACCAAAGAAACAAACAATCCAATCATAAAATGGGCAAAAGACATGAAGAGAAATCTCACAAAGGAAGACATAGACATGGCCAACACGCACATGAGAAAATGCTCTGCATCACTTGCCATCAGGGAAATACAAATCAAAACCACAATGAGATACCACCTCACACCAGTGAGAATGGGGAAAATTAACAAGGCAGGAAACAACAAATGTTAGAGAGGATGTGGAGAAAAGGGAACCCTCTTACCCTGTTGGTGGGAATGTGATCTGGTGCAGCCACTCTGGAAAACTGTGTGGAGGTTCCTCAAAGAGTTAAAAATAGACCTGCCCTACGACCCAGCAATTGCACTGTTGGGGATTTACCCCAAAGACACAGATGCAATGAAACGCCGGGACACCTGCACCCTGATGTTTATAGTAGCAATGTCCACAATAGCCAAACTGTGGAAGGAGCCTCTATGTCCATCGAAAAATGAATGGATAAAGATGTGGTTTATGTATACAATGGAATATTACTCAGCCATTAGAAATGACAAATACCCACCATTTGCTTCAACGTGGATGGAACTGGAGGGTATTACACAGAGTGAAAACAGTCAATCAGAGAAGGACAAACATTATATGTTCTCATTCATTTGGGGAATATAAATAATAGTGAAAGGGAATATAAGGGAAGGGAGAAGAAATGTGTGGGAAATATCAGAAAGGGAGACAGAACATGAAGACTCCTAACTCTGGGAAACGAACTAGGGGTGGTGGAAGGGGAGGAGGGCGGGGGGTGGGGGTGAATGGGTGACGGACACTGCGGGGGCACTTGACGGGATGAGCACTGGGTGTTATTCTGTATGTTGGCAAATTGAACACCAATAAAAAATACATTTATTATTAAAAAAAAAAAAGAGAGAGAAAGAAAACCAGAGTCGGGGGCATCACAATGCCGGATTTCAAGCTGTACTACAAAGCTGTGATCATCAAGACAGTGTGGTACTGGCACAAAAACAGACACATAGATCAATGGAACAGAAAAGAGAACCCAGAAATGGGCCCTCAACTCTATGGTCAGCTAATATTTGACAAAGCAGGAAAGACTATCCACTGGCAAAAGGACAGTCTCTTCAATAAATGGTGCTGGGAAAATTGAACGGCCACGTGCAGAAGAATGAAACTAGACCATTCTCTTACACCATACACAAAGATAAACTCAAAATGGATGAAAGATCTAAATGTGAGACAAGGATCTATCAAAATCCTAGAGAACACAGGTAACACCCTTTTTGAACTTGGCCACAGCAACTTCTTGCAAGATACATCTATGAAGGCAAGGGAAACAAAAGCAAAAATGAACTATTGGGACTTCATCAAGGTAAAAAGCTTCTGCACAGCAAAGAAACAGTCAACAAAACTAAAAGACAACCTACAGAATGGGAGAAGATACTTGCAAATGACCTATTGGATAAAGGGCTAGTATCTATAAAGAACTTACTAAACTCAACATCCAAGAAACAAACAATCCAATCATGAAACGGGCAAAAGACATGAACAGAAATTTCAGAGGAAGACATAGACACGGCCAATAAGCACATGAGAAAATGCTCCACATCACTTGCCATCAGGGAAATACAAATCAAAACCACAATGAGAAAAAAGAAAAAAAAAAAAAAAAAACACAATGAGATACCACCCCTCACCAGTGAGAATGGTGAAACTTAACAAAACAGGAAACAACAAATGTTGGAGAGGATGTGGAGAAAGGGGAACCCTCTTGCACTCTTGGTGAGAATGTGAACTGGTGCAGCCCACTCTGGAAAACTGTGTGGAGGTTCCTCAAAGAGTTAAAAATAGACCTGCCCTACGACCCAGCAATGACACTGCTGGGGATTTACCCCAAAGATACAGATGCAGTGAAACGCCAGGACATCTGTACCCCAATGTTTATAGCAACGATGTCCACAATAGCCAAACTGTGGAAGGAGCCTCGGTGTCCACTGAAAGATGAATGGATAAAGAAGATGTGGTATATGTATACAAAGTAATATTACTCAGCCATTAGAAAGGGCGAATATTCACCATTTGTTTCAAAGTGGATAGAACTGGAGGGTATTATGCTGAGTGAAGTAAGTCAATCGGAGAAAGACAGTCATTATATGGTTTCAGTCATACAGGGAATATAAGAAATAATGAAAGAGATTATAGGGGAAAGGAGGGAAAATGAGAAAAATTAGAGAGGGTGACAAAATATGAGAGACTCCTAACTCTGGGAAACGAACAAGGGGTAGTGGAAGGCAGGCGGGCGGGGGGATGGGGTGACTGGATGACAAGCACTGAGGGCAGCACTTGATGAGATGAGCACTGGGTAGTATACTATATGTTGGCAAATCAAACTTCAATTTAAAAAAAAGAAAGAAAGATTGAAACCACTGTTTTATCAACCAGTCTGAAAATGCTTCAGGGTGAGGCCCATGATATCTAGCACAGTGTCTTATACTCAAGGCAATACACATTTGATAAATTAAATATGGTGCTTAATAAATTAAACACATTTTGAATTGATAATGACAAAGATGTCTGAATACCTACAATACTTTCAGGGCTCAAATGGCTCATAAGATGAATTATGAAGCACATACTAAACAACTATAATAAAATTATTATATTTAATAAAATTAAATTAAAATATTCCAAACAGAGCACTTAATTCAAAAGTATATTAAATCAAAAGTTCTTATTCACCCTCTCCTGGTCAGCTGTTGGAACAACAGAGATAAAGCAGAAAATGAAGCAATCATAAGGTAAACTGAAAATCTTTCATTCAAAACTTAACTATGTAATTTGAAACTTACAACTTTTAAGACCTTTTTATGTAAGAAACACTGTGAACACTCACCAGAGAAAATGAACTCAAGAAAAGGAAATTTGTGAAATTAACAAATGAGAACCTGAATTATTGCTAGAATCCATTTCCGTCTGTAAATTTTTTTCCAACAAATATTAAATTTTAAGTCTGTCTAGCACTTTAGATCATTGCTAGCATTCTAAAGAATTAGAACTAGTTAAAACCTTTAAAAAAAAAACTAAAAGGCATCAAAGGATCAACTTTCCTTACTAATATTTACTATATCCTCCTTTATTGGGAAGTTCAAATCCCTTTAGCTTCACTAGATCTCTGTAAAGTGGATGAACTAAGGTAGGCCTGAACCAAATCTCCAAAGTGTCTGTACACACAGCAGATACACAGGTACCCCATTATGGTGAGACTGACAGAGTTCAAATAGAGAGTGGGTGGTATACTGAAACTAGCATATGAATTTTCTTACTCCTGTTACTCTTATGTCTTCCATCTACCAACATTTAAGGATTCAGTTTAAGTATTACCTTTCAAATTCTTCCCATAGCCATTAGATACATTAAAGAGTAGCAGATACAAAGCAAATTTTAGGATTAAGAATTCAGATTAAACAGTATTTCAAAGTTTCTAAAGTCACAATTTGAGAAATAATACTTCCCATTTATTATTCAAAGTTCATTTTGAACTTTAGTACAAGATATACCCAAATCCCAAGTGAAGATAATACCGGCATCTGGCTTACCATGAGAATATCATGCTACTATACACATCAAGGTAAAAAATTCTTTGTTCCCAATTTACTTTTGCTAACATTAAGTTAATCCCACACTTGAGACTGAATAAAAGAACATCCTTGCCTCAATAAGAATCTAAAAGGGCTGAAGTGATGTGCATATTGTCATAACTCAATATAATTCCATTTTGTGAAAGTCAAGGACAATCAAACAAGGAAACAAGAGTTTAGCAAACAAATAAAAAAAAATTTTCAGCAACTTTCGACCCTAATAAACTCAGAAGTTCCTCAATCTCTGCAATATTGACATGTTAAGCCAGATCATTCTTTGTTGTGAGGATTATCCTGTATCTTATAGGATGTTTAGCAGAATTCCTCACCTCTAGCCACTAAATGGCAGCAGCACCCCCTGCCTGAGTTGTGACAACCAAAAATGTCCCCAGAAATTGGCAAATGTCTCAGGGGATTTGAGGTAGGGAGTGGGGGCAAAACTGGCCCCAGCTGAAAGTCACTATTAGCTAAAGTGATGGGGCAGGGGCGGAGGGGAGAGGTTTTTGCAGACTAAAGAACATGACTTCCCGGTTCCAAAAGGTTCCTGTTACCATGTCATAAACATGTGGATAGTTAGCAAGCCAGATTTTTAGGGAGCCTGTGTGGCTCAGTCAATTAAGTGTCTGACTCTTGATTTTGGCTCAGATCTTGATGTCAGTGTCCTGGGATAGAACCTGGCCTCACAGTCCCTGCTCAGTGGGGATCTGCTTGGGATTCACTCTCCCTCTCCCTCTTCCACTCCTCTCTAAAATAAATCTATCTTTTAAAATTATAATAATAAAGCCCAAAATAGAGATTCATAAAATTATATAACTTCAAAACTAAAAAGAGCCTTAGGGATTATCCAACAAAATCGAACTCTCCTGTATTACATAGATGAAAAGACCAAAACTAAACTGCTGAAGTTGCTTGCTCAGAGCTTCTAAGTACAAGTCAGTGCAGGACAATTTAGGTCAACAATCATTAAAAAATATTCTTTGTGCAAAACTCCATCCTGGAACTATAAAGAGAAACAAGAAGTATCCCTACCTATCCAGAGTATACAAGCTAGTAAAGAGCACAGAGACATAACATGAAGCCACTATGAAGACAAGCATGCTAAAAGGAAGGAGGGATTAATTTCCTTCCTTCTCAGTGAGATCTGAGAAATCTCCTAAAGAAGAAACATCTGAACAGGGTTTTAAATAATTAGAACTCCTATATAGACAGGAAGTGAAGGCACAGGATGAACGCCAAGAAGCAAATAAATAGACAGCATATTCAGAAAAAGTAAGTAAGTCATCCCATACTAGGGTGGGATGATAAAAGATAAAGAAAATCTTGAAAAGCAAATTGCAGACAAATCCTAAGGAGCAGTGCCTCCCATTTTCTTCTTTAGCCCACCTGTTCATTCCCCTGACCCAGGAACTGGAAACAGCTAAATATAATGGGAACTCAGTAATAGCTTATAATGATAAAAAAAAAAAAAAAAAAAAAAAACAGTAATAGCAGCTAGAATTTAGGGTGGGATTGTTATATGCTATGCACTATGCTAAACACTTCATATACATTACCTCATTTAATCCTCATAAAAAATCCAAGGCATAGGTACCAATATTACTCTCCTCGCATATTTAAGTACAAAAACTTAGGAAAGATAAGTAATCTTTCCAAAATCAAACGGTTTAAAAAGTGGATTCACACCCAACTTATCGGTTTCTGAAAGCCTATGAACTAAGCCAAAATAAGTTCCAACAAATGCGCCAGATTATCAATCTCCAAATATCAACAGCTGTACTGCAGAAGAGGGGAAGACAGACAAGAAGAAGGTGACAGAGAAAGGCTCCTTGCCATTCCTGACTTAACTGCATTTCCCTAACGAAAAAACTTTTGTTCTGAGGTCTAAGAATACTTTGGAGAATATAGTATAAAGCTTTAAAATTTCCTATGACTAGGGCAGCCTTAGGCAAGTCATTTTACTTTGAGGAGCTTCAATTTCCTTGTCTGAAAAATGGGTGTAGCAATACCTACACTATGAAAGATGTTATGAGAATGAGATCAAGCATATAAGGCGTTTAACACGACGCTAGATACATTGTAAAGCGCGGTTGTCTCCGATACAGCCCCTGCTCATGGTAAGCAGGAACGAGAGGGAACCAGAAAAGTCGGACGCTCCCAACACCGTTGGGAAAAGCGTTAACCATGCTCAGAGACTGTCCAGAAAAGAGATTCACAATGTCCCTTGAATAACCGGTTATCCTGATTCCGTCGGAGCCATGCAGCACGGCGGCGGAAAGATGGAGTGACCAAGTAGACTGGCTGTCCCGTTCGTTTCCACAGCCACAGAACCTAAGGGCCGAGGGTGGCACACAGGCGCCCAGGAATTAACTGACAACCCGGTAAGGAGTCCTTGAGTCCTCTGCAACTCCGGGGTGAAAAGACTTACCCTAAGGCCAGCTTCCTCCGCAGGTTCGGCATCCATGATGCACCTGAAACATCAACACAAGCAGTCAGTTCCGATTTCCACCTCCATTCCCTCCTACGGCGCCTAAACCGCTCAGAAATCCCTACCCAGGCGCTCCAGCGTTGCCGCCGCCATCTTCCTCCCTCCCTCTACGGAAGCCTCCGAGTTCACGCACTGCCGGGACCACGCGCATGCGCAGTTCTCAGGTTGCCTGCCCCCGCGCGAGACCCGGCAGTACTCCCGCCCCGGGTGCCGTCCTGGGGACCGCGAACGCGCCGCCCGCGCCTGAGGTGTGAGCCGGACAACTTTGCCTGGGAGTGAGTGACTTTAACACAGGCCGAAGACTGAGAGTGTACGGACATTCATGGAGATCCAGAAAAATTGAGAAACCTCCCCTCACACGTGGCCAGAAAGAGTAGGACAAGAGACGGTGAACAAGCCACCTAACGTGGGTGGACCTGTTTCCTCAGCAAAACAGAAAAGCGGCACAGGCTTGTTGTGAAGATCACTAGAGATCGTGTGGAAAGCTCTTTCAAAGAACAAACAGCTCAAATATAGAGTATGATGTCCTAATCCCTATGCTAATCTCCAGGTTGATCTACAAGAGATAAATCAATACTCATATGCCGGGCAGGCGTTTCACTAAATCTGTGAATTCCTCACAGCAATCCGACCAGGCATGGGTTATCACCTTCCTGCAAGTGAGAAAGCAGATTGGGACAGGTTAAGGTATCTCCAACAACAACCGGCAAAACCACTGATTCAGCCTCGGCCTGGATGCCTCCCAAACTGGTGCCCCTACCCACATTCAAAAACATGCGTGGCCTCTCCCCGTTAGGAGAGATCTCCGGCGTCGTTCGTCCCCGTTCAGGGCTGCCACATACCCCAGGAGAGCCGGGGCGCGGAGCCCGCAGCTCCACACACATCGCCCTTCACGGAGCCGGCACCCCATCAAGTCACGCGATTCTGCTCCTCTTTGAGTCCGAAGACTCTAGGGCCAGAATTTCCTCGCGGTTGCAGAAACTAACTCTTCCGGTCTTTTTTGATTTGATTCGAACGTTTATCTTTTGGTTAACTGGCTTGTTGCAGGTCTCTCTGCAGAATCTCCGGAGCTAGCGAAGTACCCTGGCACAGAGCGTTCACAACTACTTGATGGAATAGTGGCTGAACTATTCAAAAATTAAAACGGCTGGTCGAGGTGACTCCACTAGTCAGTCTAACGCTTTAATTAGTACTTTGCTGTGGGAGGTGAGAAAGCCTGACCCCCAGGCTGGGCTCGGCAGCACCGGGACTCCTGGCCCCGGGCGGCGGCGGCGGCAGGCAGAGCCCCGCGCGCGCGGCCGCCCCTCCCAGCCCGGCGGCGGCGGCGGCGGCGGCGGCGGCGGGAGCGGCGCTCGCGGTGCGGCCTGGGCCTCGGCGCGCGCCGTAGCGGCGGGCCCGGCGAGGCGGGGCTCCGAGCCAGCCCCGCCCCCTTCCCGGCTGCGGCGTGGGGCTGCGAACGGTCTGCTCCTGGGGTTCCTTCGTTCGTCCCTGCTGGGCCGTGATCATGGGACAGGAGCCGCGCACGCTGCCGCCCTCTCCTAACTGGTACTGCGCCCGCTGCAGCGATGCGGTGCCCGGGGGCCTCTTCGGCTTCGCAGCGCGGACCTCCGTCTTCCTTGTGCGCGTGGGCCCAAGCGCTGGCGCGATCCCTGGGACGCCCCCATTTCGAGGTAACTCCCCGCTTTGAGCCCCCGCCCTCCTGCCCTTGTTGGGTTCGTCGTAGGCGCCGAGGGAGAGTTTCTAGGCACCCTTCCCTGCAGGTGGGGAAACTGAGGCCCAGGTTGGCAGAAGGATACCGGGCTGAGTTGCGTCCGCGTCTCCAGGATTGAGTTACCATACCACGCTGTGGCTGCGCGGCCCCGCCTCCTGGCGCTCTCGCGTAGAACCGCTCGCTCCCTCGAGTTACCCCTTTATGGAGCCAGGCGTTGATAACCTCTGTGGCCTCCCTCCCCGACGCAGCGCACACTGTCCCCTGGGAGCCTCCCTGCGTTCCGGGGCTGTCTACAGCTCCAGGCCCTGAACAACGTCCTGGAAATAGATGATACCTGTTTCTTGAAGATGAATGAGTTGAGCCAGATGCTTTCAGGCTCCAAGCTAGGTTTAGATTTTGCCTTGGGACATGGCAAGCCAGTTATTTATTCTTTCCCAAATGACCTCTGGGCCACGTTTAAATAAGAATCACTTTTACGTTCTTCATTTGAGCCGCTCCTCAGCCTGTGAACTGTGAACATCAAGGGATATCAGCAGCATTTTACGGCTGAAAAGAGTGAGGCTCAAGGAGATAAAATGACTGGGCTGAAGTCCCGTGGCAGAGCCAGAACCAGCACTTGGGATTTCTGATTGTGAGTGCCTGGATATTTTTGTTATGCCATGGGATAAGTGAAGTCCCACTCGTCTAACATCAGTATGATCCTCCCAGGAATCTTAGGTAGCACTCTAACCTGAAGTCCGGTTTTGCTTGAAGTCGTAGGGGAGTTGGTGGGACACACCGAAAGGGTCTCTGGCTTCACATTTTCTCATCATCCGGGTCAATACAACCTCTGCGCCACCAGCTCTGATGATGGAACTGTGAAAATCTGGGATGCGGAAACAAAAACAGTTGTGACAGAACATGCACTCCATCAGGTACTGTGGCTTACCGGTTTCTCAGACCATTATTATATATTTGCTGAGGGTTCTTTTGTTTCAAGTACGCTAACTCATCTGTGCAAGTTAACTTTTATAATAATGTCCATTATTTGGATGAGAAGCTCTGTATTCTATATATAAATTGTAAGATGCCTCAAAACTTTTTTGGAAGGAGATACATATAAACCAGAGGTCAGCAAACTACTGTGCTGCCTGTTTTTGCAAATTGGTTTTATTGGAACACACCCTCAGTCATTCATTTAAGTATTGGCTGCTTGCATACTACAACAGCAGAGTAGTTGTACCAGAGACAGTATGGCACACAAAGTCTAAAATGTCTACTATCTGGTTTTTTAACATGGAAAAGACTCCTGACATAAACTGTAAATGAATGAAATTTGTTTCTAAACCAGATGATTACTTACTAAGCCTACCTTTTGAGAGAATGTAGAAAAGAAAAAGACTCAATCTTAGTAAGAACTTTCAATTAAGCTAAAGGAAGAAATGTTTTTAAATAGTTCTTTAATCCTTAGGAGCTTAAATTCTTCTACCATTTGGTTAATGTAGTCTTGGTATACAAGTGGTACTAACGGTATTTATTAAGTACGTATCAATGTGCCTAGTATTATACAAGTTAAAAATGAAGTAAAAATTCAGCACTGACAAATGAAAAGCAATGTATTTTTGTTTTGTTTTAAAGCATACAATATCAGCACTGCATTGGTCTCCTCAAGTAAAGGATTTAATAGTATCTGGAGATGAAAAAGGAGTAGTTTTCTGTTACTGGCTTAACCGAAATGACAGCCAGCACCTCTTTATAGAACCCAGGACAATTTTCTGTCTTACTTGCTCACCTCATCATGAAGATTTAGTAGCCATTGGGTAAGTACTGTGTCATCTGTACTGGTAATTTGTTTTTGTTAATGAGCATATTTTGCATTTGCTTTATCTTCTCTTCCTTATTCCTCAGAGGAAGCCATGTATAGGTATTAACCATTCCCTGAGCCCATGGTATCATTTATTCCTGTGACTTCCAGGTCCTTACTGTCCTTCTCACTCTCTCTGTTTTTATTTCTTTAATTTCTACAATAGTGTACTTTCCTCATTCTTCACATCTGATTTCTTCAGCTAGCCTCCAAATGTAGGAAATACCCTCTTTCTCCCCTTTCCTCTCTCAATATTTGCTCTTGGAGATAACATTTACTCTCAGAATGTCAGAGGACTTAACTCTGTCCCTGTTCGCAGCTCTCCCTCTGGATTGGGACAGTAGTCTGGCATTGGGCGCTGCCTCCGCCTCGATCACCAGGATTATTTCACATAAACTGCCTGAATGGGCACCACCCTTTTCCTCACCGCTCCATCTACTACTCTCCCAAAGATGTCTTATCACTCTAGTTTGGATATTTGACATAAGCACTAGAATGCTAGAGGAGAAGTCTGGTTGGAGTGAATTCAAGAGACTGGGGTACAGTAGTCAAGATACACATGGAGACTTTTGTTTTTTGTACAAATGTGCATAGACATGAAGCCAGAGGAGGTACATGGTAGTAAAGGGAATATTAAATGGAAGATAATAGGGCATATTTTTATGCTGATGGAAGAGGAAAAGCTGGTTGCATGGAGAAATGGTAATAAATACAGGAGTGATATGAGAAGTCAAGAGGGATTGTATCCAGATCACAAGTAGAAAGGACAAGTGAGAATATGGAAATAGTTGCAGGTGGGTTTGTAGATCTGGCTGGAAGAGGAAGGTGTTTGTTGTCGGGTTTTTTTTTTAAGATGTTTTTGGGTTTTTTTAAAGATTATATTTATTATTCGTGGGAGACACAGAAAGAGAGGCAGAGATACAGGCAGAGAGAGGAGAAGCAGGCTCCATGCAAGGAGCCTGATGTGGGACTCCATCTTGGGAATCTGGGATCAGGCCCTGAGCCACCCAGTTGTCCCGAGGAAGGTATTTCATTCTGATGTCTTCTGATTTTCTCTGTGAGTCATAAGTCAGAAAGGTAGAGTCAAATTCAAAGTGGGGCTGGGAGCACGCAGGAAGATGTAAAAATAGTCATCTCAGAGAATAAAAAAATGAGCTTACTGAGAGAAATTGTAGGTCCAGTGGTCCGTATTGAGGCCAAGCTCTGAATCAAAATCATGAATTCAAAGTAAACTATTCAAACTGAGAAAGGGTATGGTTGGATTTGACAAGATTTGAAGTTTTGTGGAGTAAATACTTCTGAAAGAGACAGGACAAAGCTGCTAAGGGTGTTTTTAAAGGAGTGATAACGAAGCATGAGGGGAAGGATAGGAAAACAGGTATGTGTGCGTAATAGTGAAAATGGGAGGAGTCTGTGGATCGGTGGTCTGCTGGGTGAAGTGAGCAGCGTTACAGTGGGAGCGCTAGAGGAAGAGCAGAATGGGTGGTAGGCAGGGATCAAAGAAGGTAGGATCAAACTGACCTTGAAAGATGAGCAAGAATCCACAAGAAAAGAAGAAATCTTTCAGGTAGAGGGAACTGCACAGAGGATTGAATCAGAATGATTTGTTTTTAGAGGCTCTTCCAAATGGCAATCATTTCCTGAAAGGCTGATTAAAAATGAAGAACAGCTTGGTCACTTGACTGTTAGGTTGCAAAACTTGTTGGGTTTTCGAAGTCCATGTCTGCAAAGATTGATGTATGATTTCATTTTTTTTTTTTTAAGTAAGGCTGTTATGGGAAAATGTTTTTAATAAAAGTTTCTCCTTTTATTAAAGGAGTGTAATGGTGTTTTTCCCTATAGGACTATCTAGTGTGTAGGAAATGTAAGGAGGTACACCCAACTTTGGAGTGCAGTTTGTACTTCTAGCAAAGCAAAGATGTATACATCTTACATCCTGGCAGTTCCACTACTATGCATTAAATCTGAAATTGTCTTAAGTGTGCATAAGATTATTAATGGCATTTTTGTTTTGTTTTGTTTTGTTTGTAATAGTAATAAACGGAAGCCCTCTAAATGGAAAAATGAGTAAATTTGTGTTATAGTCACACAGTGGAGTGCCATCCAATAGTGTAAGTGACTGACTAGGAACCAGAGTTACATGCATCCACATCAATGACTCGCTAACAATAAGTGGGAAAAAAACAAGTTACAGAAAAACAGACTGCATGATACCATTTATATGAAGTTTTAAAATACACAGAATCATTTTCAATTGTCTTTAGGAACATAGACAAAGAAAGGCTAGGAATGATGGAACAGAAATTCACGAATAGCAGTTTACCTCTGGGGAAGAGAGAGAGAGAAGTTTGATTGGGGTGGGTTGTATAAAGGACTTTAACCATCTTGATAATTGGGTTTGTTTTTTTTTTTTCCTTTAAGCTGGTTGATAGATACTTCTTTTTTTTTTTTTTTTGATACTTCTTTATGTGTATGAAATACTTCATCTATTTTTTTTTTAAAAAAGCTATTAGAATTTCTCGGTGTCCTCTGAATTTTAAAAAAATGATAGGCTTGGAATATCCAGGTCTAGAAGCTGCAGTACTCAGTTTTTTGTTGAGTTCACAGTTAGAAAAATTACAAGGATTTTACAAGGATTACTTGTAAAAAGTGGGAGAGGTGTAAGTGTGTTAGGACAAATTCTGTCTCTAGTCAGAAGGATTGCTGGAGCCCAAAAATTACTGTTCTTCTATAAGTTTCCCCTTCAAACACAAGTATGCTTCACCCTATGAACTTTATGCCAGGCAACATAATACATTATTACTTAGTGCCAAGACTTTGATTGGAACAGCAGTGGTGGTGAGAAAAGGACAAAACAAGATTATTTCTTGCTTTCTTCCTTCTCCTTCATCCCTAGTACACTTAACTTTTAGATGTGCACGATGATAATTCCTAATCCAAAATGTTTACTGTTCAGTCTTCATTTTTCAATATTCCTAACTCTTGTTCTTTAGCTACAAGGATGGCATAGTGGTTATAATTGACATCAGTAAGAAAGGAGAAGTTATTCACAGGCTTCGAGGCCATGATGATGAGATCCACTCCATAGCCTGGTGTCCCCTGCCTGGTGAAGACTGTTTATCCATTAATCAAGAAGAAAATTCAGGTAGAGATGATTTAAGAGGGTTGAGTACTTCTCAGACCTAAAGAACAATGTGGATAAAACTAAATCATTTGAATTACATTTAAAACATTAAGTTTTACAGATCATATCTATAAACATAATGGCTAAATTTCAGGAACCTTGCAGACTAGTTTTTCTTTGACAAGTTCATGTTTAAAATAAGTTAAAAACAAAATGACTTTCTCTACCCTAGAAGAACCTGAAATCCCCAATGGTAAAGTTATAGCACAAACTCCAGTAACAAACGGCTGCTACTTAGCCACTGGAAGCAAAGATCAGACCATTCGAATCTGGAGCTGCTCTAGAGGCCGAGGTAAGATTTGATATGTGATGTTTCTTTTGTGATGTAACCTATAGTGATTGGTAGAAGTAGAAACTTTTTTTAATTGTGTCTTCTTATCCTAAGATTATGGTATCTGCCAGAAGGCAGTTCTTTACTTTTCTATCCAGAAAGTTGCTCCCCCCAGTCTGACTTTGGTTTTGGAGATGAGAGTTTCTGGTGCCTTCATAAAAGGGGCACTGTCATGGAAGGCAAGATGTTTGTTATAAGGATAGGAATATTAGAACTTAGGAAAGTGTGGATCAGAGGATTAGAAAAGACCTAGAGGTTTTAATGCACAAATGCTAGATAAATAATATATATACAATGTAGAAGTACATGTTTAAATGTTATATCTCAGTTTATCCAAACTATAAGGATCCTCAGTCATTCAGCTTTCCCAAGCCTCTCTCTGTGAATAGAACTTTTACGTTCAATTTATAAATTGAGAGGCACTCCAGGCAGAGTGGGCGTGGATTTTACTTTATAGTAAAAATCTAGCCTTTTTCTTTGTAGCAGTCTTCTTTCTCCACTTTATTTAAAACCATGAAAGTTTGGTCATCTTTATCTAAATGCATTAGTGCATATAAAGCAAATCATAGTTATAGCTTAGTCAATGGTAACTAACAGTATAACTCTGGAAAACAAATTTTTTAAAAGAATTGTAGACTGCTTTTGGACATACCATGGCCAATCCTCCCAAGTGGGAACAACATTAGGCCAAGAATCCCTCCAGAAGGGTAACCTCTAAGCTTATGGATGTCTAGTACAATGATTTTCAATTCTAGTCATGCAACAAAATCACCTGGAGAGTTTTTGGAAAATGTGGGTACCTGGACCCCACCTTAAATCTACTGACTCAGTATCTCTAGGAGTTGGGCCCTGGCATATATTTATTTTTAGAGGCTCCCCCAATCCCTCATTGTAGTCATTCTGGTACATAATAGGAATTAAGAACCATTGGTGAGTAGCATGTCAGAGGTGGAGGGACTTGTCTGCCACAATATGTTGACTGCCAAATTTGTCCCTTTTGTTGGATTTCTTGCCAACTAGAAGAAGGAATCCCACTCTCTATCCTTCCAGCTTTGGAGAATCTGAAGTTGTGTTACCACCTGGGTTCACAGTTCAGTTGAAACCTCATTTTCTCAGACAGTATGCTTAATATGCTTAGGTTGCCAGAACAGCCTATTCTTTAGTTAGAGTGGTATTAAAACTATGTATTAATAACATTTCCATGAGCAAATGAGTTCTGAATTCTAAGTAACCAAACTAACAAACTTAAACCGCAAACTGTGTTATGAACTGCTAGGGACTTCACATGTGTAGTTTCACTGTCTTGAGTACCCATTGACCTTCTTTTAATCTGCAGGGGTGATGATTTTGAAATTGCCCTTTCTGAAGAGAAGAGGAGGGGGTATAGACCCAACTATTAAAGAACGCCTTTGGTTGACACTCCATTGGCCCAAGGATCAACCAACACAGCTGGTATCCAGCTGTTTTGGGTAGGTCTTTTTTTGGTCATGCTCTCTCTGACATGTTTTGTTTTGCACTCTAGCTTGAGGAATTCCGAGGCTTCTCTTTCCAGACACAGAAGATGGAAAAAGCAGCATTTCAGGCTTATATTATGCTGGGCCGTTTGTAATAGAAAAATCGTGGGATGTGTTCTTAAGCTGTCTAATAACAGTGCTGAGAAAAGATCAAATAAGTATAGCCTGGTGGTTAAGAGCATGGACTCTGAAGTCAAGCAGAACTGAATTTCAGAATCAGTCTCTTACTTCTATGTGTTCATGAGCATGACCCTTTACGTTGAGCTTCCGTTAGTTCATATGTCAAGAGAGATTTTATAGAATTTTCTCTTAGGATGATTATAGCCATTCACCGAACAAAGTTTATTGTGTAGAAGCCACTAGGCTTCTAGTTGCTTGAGATAATTAGTGAATTTAGCAGACAAGGGCCCTGCCCTTTTTTTTTTTTTTTTTTTTTCAAGGGCCCTGCTTTTAAATGAATTGATACAGTTAAAGCATATAAAAATCCTCCCCCCCCAACAAAAAAATGTTGATCATGGCCCTACTCCCCCACACTATCCCAATAAAAGACAGTAGGTCTTCAAGATTTGGGGCTATGCAAATTATGGTGGCATTTTACAGTTAAAGCGGTTAGGAAACTGTTCCAAAGGTAGTGCAGTATATTCATGTCATTCAAAAAGAACATAAGAACATAGAGAAGCACTCTTCCTACCTGTCTTCTCAAGCAACTAGGTTCCCTTCCCCACAGGCAGTGACTCCTTGTTTTTGTGTGTGTTCTTTCTGAACTATTTTGTGCATATTTCAGAATATGCAGTTTTCTCTCCTTAAAAGAACAATTAGCAAATCATTTTGCAGCTGAGGGCCCATACTCTGTGTCCCCAAATCACTTGTTTTCAGATTGCTTCTGAAAGAGAACTAGTACTTGTTTTCCTTCACAGAGGTGAGCTGTTGCTGTGGGATCTCACTCAGTCTTGGAGACGGAAATTTACCCTCTTTAGTGCTTCATCAGAAGGGCAGAATCATTCAAGAATTGTGTTTAACTTATGCCCTTTACAAACTGAGGATGACAAACAGCTGCTGCTTTCCACGTCGATGGATAGAGATGTAAGAACTGCTTATTTTGCAGTCAGCATTGTAGATTGATGATTTATGACTTAAATGGAATTAGAGGGCTTTTCAAACCATCCACCAGTTTCCATGCCTCACCTTATTCCCTTGTGCCCAGACCAATCTCAGAGTTACAATTACTCATCAGCAGCAAGTACACCAACAGCAGAGAGTTAGGGGAAAGATGAGGAACTACCTTTTTGTTAAAGAGAGATAAATGATAAAGAATTGTAAGGGTACCTGGGTGGCTCAGTCAGTTAAACATCTGCCTTAAGAAAAAAAAATAATAGGGGAGATCCCTGGGTGGCTCAGCGGTTTAGCCCCTGCCTTCGGTCCAGGGCATGATCCTGGAGTCCCAGGATCAAGTCCCACATCGGGCTTCTGCATGGAGCCTGCTTCTCTCTGCCTATCTCTCTCTCTCTCTCTCTCCCTGCCCACTCTCTGTGTCTCTCACAAATAAATAAAATATTAAAAATAATAATAATAATAATAATAATAATAAATAAATAAACATCTACCTTCAGCTCAGGTCATGATCCCAGGTCCTGGGATCCAGCCTTGCATCGGCCTCCTTGCTCAGCAAAATGCCTACTTCTCCCTCTGCCTGCTGCTCCCCTTGCTTGTGCTCCTCTTTGACAAATAAATAAAATTAAATTTAAGAAAAAAGAATTATAGATGTGTCCAGGGAAGGATGTGTGAGATCATCATGCTTTGGCTTTAAAATAGCCTTGTCTATAGTTTAGGTAGAGAAACATCTGCTCTTGGTGAAGTCTCCAGGGGAGTATTGGCTTTAAGAGTCTGTGGCTATTGTTTTGCAGTTAAACTAAGGTTTACTTGATAGACTGTTTTCTCCAAAGCCCCTCTGTTAAACAAGTGAAGATTAAATATGTAGCACTCCTCTTTCCCTGGTATAAGATATTTCGCTTTTTGAGATAGCTCCTTTCATTTTCTAGTGTCCTGAGGCCATCTTCATTCTTAGGACTTGCCAAATGAAGAGATCACCAGTGCTGTAATACAGTAGAGTGGAAATGCCCCTGGACTCTAGGAAATGGGAAGCCCTGGTCTGGTTTATTCCTTGTGTGACCCTGAATTCACTTGACATCTCTGAGAATAAATGTATTTTCAGTTCCCTTTGAGCTCTACAATTTATTAATTTTTTTTCTAAAAGACACTTCTTCCAATACCTACTGGAATAATTAAATTATATTATTCTTATTCATTAAGTTCATCCTATTTGAGATGTTCATTCTTTTTCCAGTTTCTCTTTTTTTTTAATATTTAGACCCTCACCCTTGATCTTTTCAGGTAAAATGTTGGAATATGGCCACCCTCGAGTGCTGCTGGACCCTCCCTTCCCTAGGTGGGTTTGCCTACAGCCTGGCTTTCTCTCCTGTGGACATGGGCTGTTTGGCCATAGGTGTTGGGGATGGCATGATCCGCATATGGAATACACTCTCCATCAAGAACAACTATGATGTGAAAAATTTTTGGCAGGGTGTCAAGTCCAAGGTTACAGCGGTAAGGATGATTTCTTTGAGCTTGCTCTGAACTTTTTTTCAAATAATTCTTATAGTAAGAAATTAGGAATGACCTGGATGTGCATTCATATAAGTTATAAGATAAACATATATTGAAGGGTATCAGACTATTAAAAATTATAATATGGCTTTTTCTTTGATGTGGAAAGATGTTCACAATTGATGAAAAATGAAAATTACAAAACATGGGACTGCAGATTAGACAACAATAGGTTTATATTTTCTTTTCTCTATTTAGTCTAAAAGCAATAAATGCTGTGGTTAAAAGGAATACCATACAGGATTGTCAAATCACTATGTGATATACCTGAAAATAATACAACACTGTATGTCAACTATATTTCGATAAGAAAAATAATAATAATAATAACAGGGACACCCGGCTGACACAGTCAGTTAAGTGTCCCACTCTTGGTTTCAGCTCAAGTTGTGATCTTAGAGTTGTGAGATCGACCATGCCCACATGGAGCTCCATCCACTCTCAGCAGTCTGTTTGAGATTCCTCTCCCTCTTCCCTCCTTATGCTCATGTGCACGTGTGCTCTGTTTCTCTCTCTCTCAAATAAATAAATCTTAAAAATTAAAAAAATAATAATAAAAAGAGAAAAAAAGAAAACCAAACTGTATGGAAGTATAGAAAGCAAAAAGTTTTCCTACCCTCCACTCTATTCTCCCACTTCCATAATCCAGAGAACCACTAATGACAATTTGTAATGTATCTTTCCAAGTTTTATTAATAGAATTCTACTTTCTAAACTGTTATGGAATCTTTTATCCCCACTCAACAGTGTCTCAATGCACATTATTTAAATGTTTGAACCTATTTTTGTTTTTTTCAACTGTATATATTTAACTTTAGTCACAAAAATATCGGCAAAGATAGAAAATTGGCAGTGGGGTTTTTTGGATGGTGAACATACCAGTGACTTTTACTTTAATACTTTGTTTCTTTTAAATAATGAGAATTTATTACTTTTAAAATTAGAAGATACCAAGAGCAAGAAAGTTTCATTTGAATGCTTGACAGATAACCTCACTTCCCTTAACAGTATGCCCCTTGTCTTCTCTGTTTTGTAGCTCTGCTGGCACCCAACCAAGGAAGGCTGCTTAGCTTTTGGAACTGATGACGGGAAAGTGGGATTGTATGACACCTACTCCAACAAGTAAGAAGCAAGATTGTTTAGCCCACTGACCAAAATGTCTGTGATGGAATTAATTTTGATTTGTAAACCAATGTTTTTCCTAGCTATTTTTTTTCAAATTCCTTTCAATTAGGGTTCAACACATGGCATCTTATCATGTTTTTTTAGTCTCTCTTATTCTAGAACAGTACCCCCATTTCTTTCTATAACATTGCCTTTTCAGTTTGAAGAATCCAGGTAAGTTTTTTGGTGAGAATATTCTACATTTTGGACTTACCTAGTTATTTCTTTCTGGTGATTTCTAACTCATTTCAGTATTCCCTATATTCTCAACAAGCTGGAAGTTATATCTAGAGCTTCATTGTCCATTCCAGTAGTTTTTAGCCACAGGTGACTACTGGGATGTGCTGTAAGTGTAAATACACTCCAAAGTTCAGAGTCTGCGCCCCCCCAAAAAAATGTAAAATATCTCAAAAATTATTTTATTTTGGTATTTTAAAAGATAATACTTTTGTATACTGAGTTTAATAAAATATACTATTAAAATTGAATTTTACTTATTTCTTTTGCTTCTTTTAATGTGGCTACAAGAAAGCTTTAAGTTGCATGTGTGGCTCATATATATGGCTCACATTATGAATCTATTGAACACAGCTATCCCAGATGCTTGATTGGATCCCAGACTGTGCTGTTCAGTTTGGTGGCCACATATAGGTATTTATTGTTAAAATAAAGTTAGAAGTTTAGTTCCTTGTTTCTCATCAGCACAAGGCCCAGAATTTAGAATAGCACTATTATAGACCAAAGATTGGAGAGCCGTGGCTCATGACTTAACGGTTCCACCTTTTGAAATTATTGGGAAAAAAATCAGACTATTTCATGACATGAAAATTAAAGTTCAGATTTCAACATTGATAGATAAAGCTTTATTAGGAACCCAGTCACACTCATTTATTTACACCTTATCAGAGGCTGTTTTCATACTACCAGAACACAGTGAGAGGAGTTGTGACAGAGAACACATGGCTCAGAAGCCTGAAATATTTACTGTCTGGCCCTTTATAGAATGGTTACCTACCCCTATTCTAAATCATTCATTTTTAAGTAAGAACTATTTGCTACACTGCAGAGTTAACCTTTTTTTTTTTTTTTTTTTTTAAGATTTTATTTATTCATGAGAGACACAGAGAGAGGCAGAGACCTAGGCAGACGGCAAAGCAGGCCCCATGCAGGAAGCCCAATGCAGGACTTGGGCCTCCATCCCTGGATTCCAGGATCATGGGATCACACCCTGGGCCAAAGGCAGGCACCCAACCCCTGAACCACCCAGGCATCCCAGAGTTAACGCTTTTTTTTTTTTTTTTAAGATTTTATTTATTTATTCATGAGAGACACACAGAGAGAGAGAGAGGCACAGACACAGGCAGAGGGAGGAGCAGGCTCCACGCAGGGAGCCCAACATGGGACTTGATCCCGGGTCTCCAGGATCACGCCCTGGGCTGAAGGCAGCGCTAAACCGCTGAGCCACTGGGGCTGCCCACAGTTAATCTTTTTATATGCAATTTTTTATACATATGTAAAACCTACACGCAGTTAGTTACCTACATATTTTGTTCTGCAGTTAGTTACCTACATATTTTGTTTTGCACTTAGTTAACTCCACTTTTAATTCTCAAAACATAATGCACTATTCCAAAGAATCACTGAAGAAAATAAAACCGTATTGCAGTTTAAATAGCTCTATGTCGTCACAAAATTGTTGACTAATTCTATTACATTACTATCTTCTGGATATTCTAAGCTGACTATCCAAACTAACACTAAGAATGGTATGTAGGAGGAGGAAGAGTGCTGCTGTAGATACTGTTAGGCAGTATTCAGCTAGAACTATTTATATTTCTTTTAGTCCAAAGAAACTGGAGTTTATTGCCCAGGATGATAATGATGCCTGTGCCAGAAACATGAAAGTAAGTAAGTCAGCAGCTAGTTTAGTCGTAGGTTCTAGACTCCAGGAATTCTCAAATCCTACAAAGAACATGGTTTACAGTGAAGGTAACAGCCATCCTGCCTTTATTGACACCTCACATGTCACTAACCACCAAATTACCCTCAAGAGCAAGTTTTCTTCACAGTCAAAAATTTTAAAATCAAACTTCTCTAAAATCTGGTCTTAGTTTAAGAATGTGATGTTAATGACCGAGTAAGCCTAAAATGACTCTTTGTCTTTTGGTTTTTGGTTTTTGTTTTTTTTTTTGGTTTTTGTTTTTTTTTACTTTTTGTCTTTTGAAAGTGAGGTGGATCCATCTGTATGATGATAATAGATGCTTAGCAGTAACCTTAGTTCTGGGCTGAACGGTTTACGTTTTCTATCCTGTTCTATTTTTCTCTAGTTATTATAGCATTTACACTGCTTGTAACTACAGTGACATTAGAATATATGACATTTATGTGAAGTGGGCAACTGGCAGGGGGAGAGAGGTAAAATCCCACACTGGCCAGATTGGTGGTAGTTGGGGGTCAGGGCGGGGGCGGGGATAGCAGATAACATTTTTTCCTGGATAAAGTACATTTGGGACTTAATCATTTTGCTGGCAGATATCATTACATGGTATGTTATTTAAATGTTGGCTTCTCCACAGTCAGCTATTTAGAGGATACCGTTAAATTGCTTTTCTCTAATATTAGCAACTAATAGGTAGGAACCTTTTAGAAAAAGATGGATCTGATTTCCACTGTGCCTTCTGTTTAAATCTTTGTTTAATACCCCTTTCCCCCAGACCTCCACAGATTTCTAGCACATATCATAAGAAGACTGTGTACACTTTAGCCTGGGGGCCGCCACTACCCCCCATTGCACTCGGTAAGTACCTGAGCCATTCTCTAGCAAACATGAGAGCATTCTCTTTCTTTCAGTTTAATTGTAAGATATTTAAGCTGGAAAGTCATACATACTCTAGTATAATGACTGCTTCTGCAGACTGCTATGTCCCCCCAAAGATCATGAGGGCAGTCATAGCAAATGATAAGTTAGAAACCATTCACCTATAATAAGAATCCCCAAACTCTAAAGCATCATTTGGTTTCTTTGAGCTGAATTTTTTCACTGTGCATCTGAGAGGCAGATGAGAGAGGCAGAGACACAGGCAGAGGGAGAAGCAGGCTCCACACAGGGAGCCCGATGCAGAACTCAATCTCAGGACTCCAGGATCACGCCCTGGGCCGAAGGCAGGTGCTAAACTGCTGAGCCACCTAGGGATCCCCAAGAAGATGTTTTTTGATCCCAGCTTTGGCACCCATACTGTTTGGATGGCAGGAGAATGTTTAAAGCAAATACTCTGCCTTATAAATATTACTGTAAAGTTAGTGTATCTTTTTACTTCTCCCAACAGCTGTGTTCATATGCAAAGAACAGTGACTTTATTCCAATGTACTAATGAAATATTTTTAAAACAACTCATGGTATGCTATAGTTGTACTATGGCAACAAATAGTTAAGCTGGTGAAATGCAAAACTGATAAGCTTTCTTTTCTTATCTCATATAGGAGAAGGAGACAGACCTTCCCTCACTTTATATAGCTGTGGAGGGGAAGGGATTGTCTTACAGCATAACCCCTGGAAGCTTGGTGGAGAAGCCTATGATATCAACAAACTCATCAGGGACGCCAACTCAATCAAAGTGAGTCCTTGTGGTCTAAAGTCATCTTGATTTCCCATCTTATATGATAAATGCCATTATTAGAGATATCCATTATGCTCATCAGATTTCTTAGATGTTCCTAAAAGCCTCAGTGAATTTGTGATTTATTACAGATAACTAGAAGTCTTTATCCCTGAATAAAGCAAGGAACTTAAACACACACACACACACACACACACAGTTTTGTCTCAGTTGCCATGCTGATTTATGATAAACTTTCAGATCTTGGATATAAAGCATCCCTTTCAGGCCAGCCACTTTCTCCAGAGTGAAACCTTGGTAAAAATTACTATAATGTGGTAGCCAAGGTTGGTTGCAAAGTATTTTGCTGAAGACAAAATAACCATCTTATTTTTAATTTTTTAGTGAAATAACTACAGATTTGCACAAAAATAATGCATATAGTTCCCTTATATTCTTGACCTAGATACCCACATTTAATCACTTTTGTCTTACCATTTTATCAGTCTATGCCAGAACTGTCTTTTGAAGTGAAACCATAAATGTTGAGAGTTCTTTTTTTTTATAATTTATTTTTTTTTAATTTTTTTTTTTTTTTATTTATGATAGTCACACAGAGAGAGAGAGAGAGGCGGAGACATAGGCAGAGGGAGAAGCAGGCTCCATGCACCAGGAGCCCGATGTGGGATTCGATCCCGGGTCTCCAGGATCGTGCCCTGAGCCAAAGGCAGGCGCTAAACCGCTCGCCACCCAGGGATCCCATGTTGAGAGTTCTTATTCTTTCAAATGGACATTTTTATTGCTCATTATTTTTGAATGACTAGCATAAAAATAATAATCATTAATGGAATTATTTTTTTAAAGGTTTTTTTTTTAATTTATTTATTCATAGAGACACAGCTAGAGAGGCAGAGACACAGGCAGAGGGAGAAGCAGGCACCATGCAGGGAGCCCGATGTGGGACTCGATCCCGGGTCTCCAGGATCACGCCCTTGGCTGCAGGCAGCGCTAAACTGCTGTGCCACCGGGGCTGCCCTGGAATTATTTTTATTAACTATATTCTTTCATTAAATGTTATCTCCACATTAACATTCAGCAGTGAATGAAAAAGAATTCCTATTCCTAAAGAGCTTTCAGTTTTGTGGTAGTTGAATATATGGATTAGAACTTCATACAAGGAGGAGCACCTGGCTGGCTAAGGCAGTAAGGCATGTGACTCTTGATCTTGGAGTTGTGGTCTCAAGCCCCGCTCCTGTGGCTCAGCGGTTTAGCACCGCCTTCAGCCCAGGGCATGATCCTGGAGTCCCAAGATCAAGTCCCACATCAGGCTCCCTGCATGGAGCCTGCTTCTCCCTTTGCCTGTGTCTCTGCCTCTGTGTGTGTGTGTGTGTGTGTGTGTCTCTCATGAATAAATAAAATCTTAAAAAAAAATATTCCCTATGGCATAAAAAAATTAAAAATCAAAATTTTAAAAATTTAAAAAGCAACAACAAAAAACTTCATACAAGGTGTTTGGGCTGGAATTAGAAATTTAGAATTCCTAGGGTGCCTGGGTGGCTCAGTCGGTTAAGGACTGCACTCTTGATTTTGGCTCAGGTCATGATCTCAGGATCCTGCACCAGGCTCTGCTGGGTGTGGAGCCTGCTTAAGATTCTCTCTCCCTCTCCCTCTGCTCCCCACACTACCCACTTGAGTGCTCACTCAAATTACTTTCTTCTCTCTCTCTCAAGAAATTTAGAATTCCTTCAGGTGAATGGTAGCTGTAGAAGCTGTGGGAATATATGAGGTGATCTAAAGACACAATTAAGAAGACAAGAGGGTCCAGGCAGCCTTGGGGAAACACCAGCAGTTGGGAGAAAGAAAAAAAATAGGAAGAAAACTGGGAAAGCATGTATATAGCTTTTGTTAAGGAGACATGACCCCCATATTATCAAGCCAGTGGACATGTTACATACTCTGATGTGGGATAAAAATCATTTTAATGAAGTTCATTTCACAGAGTTAGATATTATAAACATTTAGTTTACTGGTCTCTTTTTTGTCCCAATTAAGGAAATTACAGTCAGAATGCTTGCTTTTAGTAACTCTTGTAGTAATTCTATGTAATTAGAACATTTTAAGCTCTAGGGATTTTTTTTTCTCATGCTGTCATCATTGATTTGTAAGATATGCAGAGAGAATAGTGCTTTTAGTCAATTGGTTTGTTTTGCTTTCTAGTACAAATTGCCTGTACACACAGAGATCAGCTGGAAAGCAGATGGAAAAATCATGGCTCTTGGCAATGAAGATGGGTATGTGTTTGTTTCTTTAAAAAAAAAAAAAAGACTTTGTAATTGCACATACATTTGATTAAAAGCTGATTCATGCCATCTATAATGTTAGTTGGGATGATATTCTGATCTGCCCTTGATATTCTCTGCAGAGACCCAGGAGCTCTCTGCATCTTCAAGAATGTAAAATAAGCTGGATATTTTAAGTCCAAAGGAATGTTCGCCTATTCAGTGTTTAGGCTGTTTTATGTTTCACAAAATGTTCATCTATTGCACTGTACTATCTAAATCTTCCTTCATTTTTTTAAAATAAGCCTGGGCACCAGTGCTTTTTAGACCTCACTGTGTTCTTTCTGATGTTGATCATAGCAACATAATCCTAATTTAGTCATTGGTTCATTATTTCTTTTAGCTTTTCCATAGCACCATTTATCACAAGAGCCTGATAAACACAACTTTCCAGAGATTATGTGGGATTTTTTTTTTTAAAGCTGAATATATTTGTTGAAAGAACAGCCTTTTGTATCTGGCTCTCTGTAAGAATAACCTTTACAGTGATAGATAGGATTATCCTATTCCATTTCACCTTTATTTCAGTAATGGGATAAGGAAGATACGTGTTTGCATATTAGATTGTAATTTGATCATCCATCTTTCTTGTCGCATGTGTTTGTTATTCCAGATCAATAGAAATATTTCAGGTTCCCAACCTGAAACTGATATGTACCATCCAGCAGCATCACAAACTTGTGAATACCATTAGCTGGCATCATGAGCATGGCAGTCAGCCGGAGCTGAGCTATCTGATGGCCTCTGGGTCCAACAACGCGGTCATTTATGTGCATAACCTAAAAAGTGTGATAGGTAACTTTGGTTTCTTACATACTAGGGTGATAACTGTTCAGCTGCTTTGCATTCCAAGTTTTATACCTTTATTTACTTTTTGATATTGTTATTCTTGTTTTTTCTGCTTTCAAAAGTAATATATTTTTCTTATTTAAAATAAGATGGGCACGTGGGTGGCTCAGTCGGTTACATATCCGACTCTTGGTTTCAGCTCAGGTCATGATCTCAAGGTCATGAGATGGAGCCCCATGTAAGTGGTTGTTAAAAGAGCGCTTTTTAAAAATATGGAAGCAGTGAGATTTATTTTTTTCTGATATGAAGAAATTATATTATAATCTGTCACAATGCTGTTTCCAGAGTATTGCAAGTATGTGCTATCAGCCATACTGAAAATAGTTGACAGTTTTATTTTCTCTAGAATTTCCCATAGTTTTTTGAGAATCCTTATCTATAAGAACAAAAAAAAAAATTTATTCTAGGAGTGGCTCCCTCAAGTTGAAAGCAATGTGGAAAAACAAAGTGTAGACAGGTTTTTTCTAGCAATAAATAGCAGACAGTGTGTAACTTATGAGCATGATATGTTAGAAGGCTTATCCTGGTCTTATTGGGATTCCGAATTAAGCATCCAGTTTGATAGAAGGCATTAACAATTCTTCAGAGCAGTGCAGATCTGTGTTACTTTAATACTAACATCTCAGTTTGGTTTTTATTTCATATCTACCAAATAACAGAAAAAGATTTTTAAAAAATGGCCAGAATCAATATTACTTTATTTCAGACTTAGAGGAAAGATGCAAGAGTAATACAGAGAACTCTCATACAATCTTTCACATATTCAACAACTGTTAACCTTTTGTCATATTCATTTGGTTGTAGGTGTGTGGGTGCGTGTGCATACATATTTTTTTCCAAACCGTTTGTGTTGCATACATCATGCCCACCCAAACCCTTAATATTCGTGTATTTTGTAAGAATGAGGATATTACCTTACAGTCAATCTACAATTCCATTATGAACTTCAGTTAATTTAATAATATAAATACAGTGGTTTAATCGATCATTCATATTCATTTTGTCAGTTGATCCAGTAATGTCCTTTATATCTGGAATAGTCTCAAAGCCTTTTTTATTTTTTTTAATCTTTGAAGGCTACTGCTCTATTATTTTGTAGATGTCCCCTCAGTCTGGGTTGATGTGGTATTTTCTCCTGATTAAATTCAGAATTATATGTCTTCAGCTACCATAAAACTGATGACACAGCCTTCTTGATATCACATGCAAAAGATACTATTTTCATTTTGGTGGCTTTTAGAAAGACAGAATGACAACTAAAACTTATTGCAGTAAACCTATCTGCATACCTCACTGCATATGTGCCCATAGTCTTAACCAATAAATAATATTGCCTGCTGAAAGTCATCTAGAAAGCATATGGCAAAATCTTGACTGTCCATGTCAAGATGTAACTCTGCTGTGTCTTTTTGTTGTTGCTATTAGTAAAAATGACATCTTCTCTTTGTCTCTTAGAGAGCAATCCTGAATCTCCAGTGACCATTACAGAGCCCTACCGGACCCTGTCAGGGCACACAGCCAAGATTACCAGTGTGGCTTGGAGCCCGCATCATGATGGAAGGCTGGTATCTGCTTCCTATGATGGTACAGCTCAGGTACTATTGTGTGCTTAATTCTGTAGGTTCTTCACTATGTACTCTAACTTGAACTCTTCCCTCCTTTCCCCAGTTGTGTACATTCTTTCCCTCACTGTTATCTTCTACAGAAAGGAATATTCTGAGCTCTAGAAGGCATTTTAGTTCATTCCACATATCTGGGCCCTTGGCAGGCTAAGATTGGGTTTTTGGGTTTTGTTTTTGTTTTCTTGTTTCTGTTTTACTTAGATGAAAGGGAAAGTATTGATAGAAACTAGCTAAATTCTAATTTTTTTAACATTTCATTCTTACTGTCATATGATGGACTAAACTGATGTGAGAACTACTAGCTCCTATTTTAAATACAGAAACGGTGGCTATAAACATGAACAGTTTTTAATAATAAATTAGTAAGTCAAAAATCTTCAAGTTAGAAAGAATAAAGAGGAGATGCCAAGCCAGAGCTGTGAGGTAGGACTTTCAGATACCAGAACCAGAACAGACATTAAGAACTGGAGAGCTAACTTCTGATGGATGTCCATCTCAATGTAGAGTTGTAACTAAGCTAGGAGCCAGGAAGGGCTGCCCTCTGAAATGGAGACAGGAGTATTTCAAGAAAGTAAGGAAATTGATCATTTCCCAGAGATGGGGACAAAAGAATCACCTGTGAGAAATAAGAACCATACACATGCAGATATAGGCTGTAAATTAAAATTCTCTTCGTGATGTCAAACCCCCAGCCCAAAAAACATAGAATAACTGGTTCATTACAGTGAAATACTTAGAGCACCATTAGAAGCTCACTCAGAATCATCCCCATAAGAATGTCTCTACATCCCAGAGTACATAAGCCTCTTGTAGGAAGTAACATTTCTAAAATTTAAACTTGTGGGATCCCTGGGTGGCGTAGCGGTTTGGCGCCTGCCTTTGGCCCAGGGCGCGATCCTGGAGACCCGGGATCGAATCCCACATCAGGCTCCCGGTGCATGGAGCCTGCTTCTCCCTCTGCCTGTGTCTCTGCCTCTCTCTCTCTCTCTCTGTGACTATCATAAATAAATAAAAAATAAAAATAAAAAAAAATAAACTTGTAAGAGGAAATAATAAGTCATAAGGGGAAATAAAAGTACACAGTTTCTTTTTAAGTCTTTTTTAACTTCTCTCCCCCCAAAGCAATAGAATAACCAGAAATTATCTGTGCTATCCTGTGCCTTGTGGTTTTAGGTGTGGGATACTCTCCGAGAAGAGCCTCTGTGCAATTTCCGAGGACATCGAGGTCGACTGCTTTGTGTGGCATGGTCCCCACTGGATCCAGACTGCATCTACTCAGGGGCAGATGACTTCTGTGTGTACAAATGGCTCACTTCCATGCAAGAACATTCCCGGCCTCCTCAAGGTCAGTCAGAACCAGGAGCCTATAAATGCTAGCCTAATTCCCTTTCTCCGTTTCTCAGAGTAACTGAATTGATCAAGGTCAAGAAAAGGGGACATTCATGTAGAGTGGCAGTGATATACTGGCATGGGTTGCCTTCCTAATCAATGAAGACAACCATGAGAGGCCTGAGGACAACATTCAAATAGTAACAAGTATACCTAGCACTCAGATCTTGGTTTCTAAATATCATTTTCTGTTAAAAGAGACCAACCAGAGCTTCTTGGAGAAATGGCTAATTCCAGGTTGGTATAGGAAAAATACAGAACGGGCCTGGAACATCATCTGGTGCCACAAAGGAAGGAAGTGCTCAAGAACTGAGATCTGTCAAGAGAACAAAGAAGCTAGCTCACAGGGACTCCCACTAACCAAATCTGGCACAGCCTGAACATGAAAATAATGAACAGGAGAATTCCAATGTAGAATGAATGATGCAATCAGAAGATTACCATTCAGCAATCATCACATTAACAGTTTGTGGTCAAGAAACATCAATGGATAATAAAACTAGTGGATGCAAATACTTAGTAATTACAAAGAAAAAAATGATTTTTCAAGGAGAAACTCACAAGACAAGTAAACAACCAAATAATGGGACAGATAGAAATGTTGTGCTACTTTGAATGTTGTATTGACCACATCACTCCTATGTATGCCAGCCCAAAATGCAGAACCTAAATTTAATCATGACAGACATCAGGTCATGGGGGAAATCAACAAAATAATTGTCCTGTGATCTTTAAAAGTTTCAAGTCATGAAAGTTAAAAGAACAAAACAAGCCTGTTCCAGGCTGAAGGAAACTAGAGAGACATAACAAGTACATCATGTAATCCTAGATTGTTTCCTTTTGCTATAAAAGATATTCTTGGTACAACTGGCAGAACTTGAGTAAAGTATGTAGACAGTACTAATGTATTGATGTTAACTTCCTGATTTTAATGGCTGTGCTGTAGTAATGTAGGAGAATGTCCTGTGTATAGAATATATAAGTATTCAGTGATAATTGTGTGTCATATTCATGTTTTAATGTAATCCTAAAAAGGGTTTGGTTAACATGTTGAAAATACAACTCTAAAAATTCATTGGGAAGGAAAGGGAAATGGTGATAATGCTATCAAAAAGAAGAGTGATGAAGTTTTGGAGATAATCTCCTAGAGTGCTTTTTTTAATTTTTTTTTTTAAATTTTTATTTATTTATGATAGTCACAGAGAGAGAGAGAGAGAGGCAGAGACATAGGCAGAGGGAGAAGCAGGCTCCATGCACCGGGAGCCTGACGTGGGATTCGATCCCGGGTCTCCAGGATCGCTCCCTGGGCCAAAGGCAGGCGCTAAACTGCTGCGCCACCCAGGGATCCCTCCTAGAGTGCTTTTAACTAAAAGTATATATTTTAGTCTATGGCCATGCCACCCTGAATGCACCTGATCTCATCTGATCTGGAAAGCTAATAAGCAGCATTGTGCCTGGTTAGTACTTGGATGGGAGAATATACATTTTAATCTGTCCTCCTCTTAACTGTGTTTCCTCTAGGTAAGAAAAGCATTGAATTAGAGAAAAAAAGGCTCTCTCAACCTAAGCCAAAGCCCAAAAAGAAGAAAAAGCCCACCTCAAGAGCTCCTATAAAGCAGGAAGTATGTGATGGGAATGAAGATGAGAGCATCAGGGAGAGCTCGGGACCTGTTGAGAATGGCGTGTCGGACCAGGAGGGCGAGGAGGAAGCCCGGGAGCCAGAGTTTCCTGGTGGTGTTGCCTCAGTGGGTATGTGACCAAATCCTGTGTTTCCCAGATGCTAGGACTTTGTAGGCATAACCTGTAAACTAAGCCAGGTCCTAACTCAGTTTGAAACTTCTCTGCCTCTGACCTACTTATGGTCCCATCTGTTTAACTTAGGTGGTACCTTTGGTGCCCTTAAATATTGCTAGTTTCTTAAAAGGTTGTTTTAAGCCTCTAAACTCCATTGAAGTGTGAAAGGGGATCTGACGGAAGACTGGGCTGGAAATAGTGAAGGTGTTCAGAGAACACTTTTTACGAACTTGGGCAGGACAAGACTACAGGGCAAAGTGAAACCAGGGAAGTAGATCCATAGAAACTTAACCAGGAAAGTTTTCACAGTGTGACATCTAGCCAGTTACTGAAAAAAACCACTGTCCCATACAAATGTCTGGCCTAGAAGCTACCATTGCTCTGGGAACTTGTGAGTTCTCACCCTCACAACTGGGTTTGTACCTAGTGTGTTTGTGCTGTTGTTGTTTCTGGAATAAAAATGTATGAATTTGGTTCTTCTAGTCTGGTAAGCTATAGTGGCCATTCTCCGATTTCTCAGAATACGGTTTTTCAGGGTTTTGTCACTGCTTTCTAATGAGGTAGGCTGTTTTTACTTTGAAGAGAAAAAAGTGTTACTGGATAAAATTGTAGTACTTTAATCTTTTTTTACCTTTAAATGTTTATCTTTAAGCTGTGGTGCCTATTACCTGTTAAAATGATTAAAGAGCAAAAAATATAAATAGATATTAGGAATGACCCATGTTTAGTCCTAAAATGGAATATTTTGATGTGACAGAATTAAAATGGCCAAAATATATGGTACAGACACATCCAGGCCCTGTCCACCTCAAGAGGTGGCTGTTGGAGCCATAGTTTAGGAAAATAAAGAGCTAAAAGTTTAATGGATTTTTTTTAAGCTCATGGTTGTGTATGCTCGGGATCGTGAGTCCACATCACGAACTCTTAATATTCTGTATTACAGTTAAACATGGAATTAGTAGTCTGTCATCTAAATATGTAAGAAGTCTTTGGTCATCTGAGCAGTTTCAGAACTCCTGGGCCTATGATATGACACTATGAGGACTAGAAACTTCAGTGCCTCCATAGACCAATTAGTCAAAGGTCTAAGTAATAAACTTACAGATTCCTGGAATACAGACAGTTTGTGAGGTGGGAAAAGAGAGACTACCTATATTTCCTCTCCAGAGTATTTTATCTCATATTATGGAATACATAAGATCACACTATTAACCCTGATGGAGTTCTTAATTACTTAAAAAAGAACTAGATTCTGCATTGTTCTTCTCCAAACTTTTTTCTTCACCCCCCATGATACAGCTTCTAGAGAACCAGTTACCTGCACTCCAGTTTCATCAGGCTTTGACAAGTCAAAAGTCACCATTAATAACAAAGTCACTTTACTGAAGAAAGAACCACCTAAAGAGAAGCCAGGTTAGTGTCTAATGAGTAAAATATATTGTGAAAGCATCCTCAAATATTACGTGCCACCAAAAACTCTGAAGTGTTTGGTTTTTTATTGTTGGTTTTTTTGGGGGGGCTTTTCTTTGTTTTCTAGGTTTTAAGTGTTTGTGTTTTGATTGTTTCGGTTTGGGGTCATGTTTTTAAACAGTTTTAATATACAATTTTAAACATTTTTAAATATTTTAATGATGAAGGATCATTTTTGCAGCTGTCACTAATTGTTCAAAGTGTTCACAGCAACATTTTGTGTGGTAAACACTGCTGCCAGCTCATTTAACTTAAAGCTCTAAGAACAGGAACTTTTCTTCTGCCCAGCAGTATCTCTCCAGTAGGTTACAGTCACACAATGGCCATCCATTTTTATGATTCTGACCAGATCTTCTTCAGAAAGTCTGTATTTTTATTACATTTCAGAATCCTTAACCAAGAAGCGAAAAGCTCGTTCCATGCTTCCATTGACTACCAGCCTGGACCACAGATCTAAAGAGGAGCTCCATCAGGACTGTTTGGTATTAGCAACTGCAAAACACTCCAAAGGTACAAAAATAGGCTTCCTTGGTCCATACATAGTCTTCTGGGAACTAGCACCTAAGAGGTGCTTGTATATTTGAACGAGCAAACAAATGTGTAAAATTGTTTGTATTTCTACATTATCTTCCAGCCTTCCCTTCCATCAGACCCCATTGCCAAGCTCCCCTTTCTGATCCACTGTTAGCACTCCCCAATGACTTCGAGATGCAGTGCTCTGATTTACTGTTATAAATTGAGCTGTTACCAACCATCTATGTGCCAGAATTGGTATGATGGCTTAATGAATCTTACCATGAATCAACTCCTTCAACTCTCTTTTCCCTAGAAAAAAGTATCTTCATGTAGAAAAAAAGTATTCGCTTATTGGAAGTATACCCCTAATATGGCAAAATTTTGGTAGAAGTTTTTATTATAGAAGGTTTTTTTATTTTACTTTTGCAAGGCCCTCAATTGAATGCCTATTATTTTGATATTTGAGCAACTATATATTTTTTATTTTTGAATTTGACATGTTGAAACCAGGTACGTATGATAAAATGATATTCAAAGAGTCCAAAAGAATATAAATCTTTTTTACATTCTCACCCTAATACCTATATTTCCTCTCAGTGCCACACTATTGCCAATTTCTTGTCCTCCAGAAATATTTTATGCTTTTGTATACATAGCCCTTTTGGGGGGACATTTTGATGACTTCCTATAACTTATACACCTAGTTGGATAGTTATACATTTTATTAACCTTACTGGAAAATCACTCATTTGACTTTTTAAAGATTTTATTTATTTGACAGAGCATGCATGTGCACACAAGCAGGGGGAGCAGGAGAGGGAGATGCAGGGCTCGATCCCAGGACCCTGGGGTTATGACCTGAGCCAAAGGCAGATGCTTAACCAACTGAGCCACCCAGGCAACCTCATTTGACTTTTTAAAAAGCAGATGAATATTGAACCCTTTTGTAGAGGATTCTAGTGAACATCAAGGACATTTCTTGTTAGTTTCGTTTTGTCTTTTTAGTTTTTACTGCATTTAAAATACATGTTGAATCTGGGGTTGACTTTTTTTTTTTTTTTTTTTTTTATTTATGATAGTCACAGAACGAGAGAGAGGCAGAGACATAGGCAGAGGGAGAAGCAGGCTCCATGCACCGGGAGCCCGACGTGGGATTCGATCCCGGGTCTCCAGGATCGTGCCCTGGGCCAAAGGCAGGCGCCAAACCGCTGCGCCACCCAGGGATCCCTGGGGTTGACTTTTTATATTCCCTTTTTTCCCCCTCCAAAATCTTTGAGCAAACTGCAAACTAAATTGTCTCATTGGGGCAGCCCCAGTGGCGCAGCGGTTTAGCACCGCCTGAAGCCCAGGGTGTGATCCTGGAGATCCGGGATCGAGTCCCACGTCGGGCTTCCTGCATGGAGCCTGCTTCTCCCTCTGCCTGTGTCTCTGCCTCTCTCTCTGCCTGTGTCTCTGCCTCTCTCTCGCTCTCTCTGAATAAATAAATAAATCTTAAATAAATAAATAAATAGTCTCATTGGATTTTGCCAAGGCTGAGCTAAACAAACTCACATATTTTGCTACCCTTATAACCAGCAGGGGTCTCTGTTAGGGTAAACAAGGACATAAGACTCTTCTTTTCACTGTCTGAAATGGGTGTTCTGGACGTATTTTTGGAAGATTAGAGAACAGTAACTTCACTTTGTCTTTTTTAATTAGCAGAACTAAATGAGGATATGTCTGCTGATCTTGACGAAAGATTTCACCTGGGGCTTTTTACAGACCGGGCGGCCCTGTACAGAATGATTGAGGTTGAAGGTGAGGCAAGTCCAGTCAACATAACCCAGTCTATCTTTATGCTTCCCTGACACTTTGTACTTAACTCTTTTATGGCTGCCATCCTGTGGCATCAATAATGATTCACTTTGCATGCTGGTTAACTGGGTTTTGAGCTCCCCAAACCGTACATTCGCATACACCCCTTGCATCTGTCATAGGACCCTGAACATACAGTATTCACTCTGAGTGTAAGAGTGCATGGGTGACTAAGGGACTGAGTGGGCTTCGCACCACATTATGAACACTGGGAGATGACTCTCCCATCACCCGGCAACAACATATTCTGGGAGTTTGTTCCTCTTTCCTCCAGCCTTTCTTTCTCTAGAAGTCCGTGCAAAGGTCTCTGAACATCTTCCCAACATTCTATCTCCTCCAAACAGGAAAGGGTCACTTGGAAAATGGCCACCCTGAGTTATTTCACCAGCTCATGCTTTGGAAAGGAGATCTCAAAGGTGTTCTTCAGACTGCAGCAGAAAGAGGAGAGCTGACAGACACTCTTGTAGCTATGGCACCAGTTGGTATGTTCTTTTCAACAGAAGTGCTATCACCTTGAGGATGAGTCTACTACAGATGGACACTCTCAGGGCCCTGGGTGGCTCAGTTGATTAAGCATCTACCTTTGGCTCAGGTCATGATCCTGGGGGCCTGGGATGGAGCCCTGCGTGGGGTTGTCTGCTTTTCCCTCTCCCTCCGCCCCTTCTGCCCCCTCTTCCTCCCACCCCACCCCCACCCCCCGCTGGCTCATGGTCTCTCTCATGCACTTTCAAATAAATAAATAAAATATAAAAAATAAATAAAAAAAGATGGACTCTTGCAGGACAGTTTGGCCATGTCTAATTACTTTAACTCAGCAATTCTAAGTGTTGGGACTAAACGGTACTCAACAAAATGACAGGTATACATGGACTGTCATTACAGCAGCATTTGTAATAGCAAAGGATCACAAGAAGCTCTCTGTCCATCAATAAGAGACTGGTTAAATCTCGTACCTCTATACAGTAGAAGCTCCCATAAAAGAATGAGGCAGCTCTGTGCATTCTAATATGGAATGGAGCTCCAAAGTATAGTAAGTGAAAAGAATCAAGGTGTAGGTGTGCAACAGTGTTTACTACTCTTTCATTTTATTTAAATGTGTCTTTGTAGACTATTTCAAAAAGGTTTCAAAAGAAACTAGTAATAATGGTTTTTTCCAGGGAAAGGAATTTGGATGTTTTGGGTAGAGGGATGCCAGGATAACAAGGAAAGCTTTTATGCTATGCCCAGTTTTTTAACTGTACTTAAGAATACTATATATAGAGAGAAGTATACACAGATCATTGTCCTGACTGACAGTGAATTTCACAATACACCCTTATAACCCACACCCATATATCAGAAGTATAACACTACCAACACTACCAGCTTCCCATGCTGCTTTTCCGTAAGTCTTCACAACACCCCAACAAGGGTAATCACTGTCCTGACTTCTATACTGTTTGTACATTTTTAATTTTAGACTATTTTGTATGTGTTGTGTAATCAAAGAAAAAACTAAAGTTTTAAAATGTGGGTATAAGGAGAGTAGATGAAGCAAATGATCTGTAATGGCAACTGAATTAGTATCTAAATGTTGTACTTAATATACTGACTAAAACCAAAGCATTTTCAACCTGAATGTATTTGCTTATTTTGTTTTTTCTTAAACTTGCTTCTTATTTAACCACCGCCTTTTTTTTTTTAAAGCTGGCTACCAAGTGTGGCTGTGGGCTGTGGAAGCTTTTGCCAAACAGCTGTGTTTTCAAGATCAGTATGTCAAGGCTGCCTCTCATCTACTTTCTATCCACAAAGTATATGAAGCTGTAGAGCTGCTCAAGTCAAACCATTTTTACAGGTTTGTATGACCTTACAATTGAACCAACAGTTGGACATAATATGAAATTAATCTGCTAAACAGCTCTGCTTACTGATAACCAGCATAAACCTTTGTTGTAATTAAATATCTCAAACATACAGAAATATATGGACACCAGCCTAACAAACATCAATGTACCCACTACTTGTGCTTAACAAATGTTAATTTTTATCAGTGTTTACCATTGATCTTTTTCAGAACTTCTTTATCCAAAGTAACACAAATAGGGAAAACAGTATATATAAGACAAAAGAGACAGGATCTTGCCAGCCATGCCAGAAGCTCCCTGTACCCCTAGTTTTGTTTTTTTTTTTTAAGTGTAACATTCCAGATTTGGTTGAATTGCTTTTCTCCATTTCTATCCTCATCCCTTCTCTAGAAGTAACCACTCTCCTGAGATGGGTATGAATCTTTCCTAGCCAAGTTAATACACTTTCACTTAATACATTGCTAAGTAATGACAGACAAAAGGAACAAAATATTTCTTGTAAAACAGCATACAATTGGGTCTTGTTTTTTTATCCAGTCTGATGGTTTCTGTCTTTTAATTGTAGTGCTTAGGCCATTTACAATTAAGAAGATTGGTGTGAATGAAATTTACCATCTTGCTATTTGTCCTGTTATTTGTTCATTTTCTTTTTCTGCATTCTTTTTAATCAGTTGAATATTTTATTACCAAAACTGGCTTATTAGCTATACTCCTGTTCATTTATTTTACAGTTGCTTTAGGGCTTGTGAGGATTAGCATTTTTAACTTATCACAGTTTATTTTTAAATAATATTGTATTACTTCTTTTTCTTTTTCTTTTTTTTTTTTTAATTTATTCATGAGAGACACAGAGAGGGAGAGAGGCAGAGACACAGGCAGAGGGAGAAGCAGGCTCCATGCAAGGAGTCTGATGTAGGACTCGATCTCTGGGCTGAAGGTGGCGCTAAACCGCTGAGCCACCCAGGCTGCCCTATTCTTATATAGAACGTTTTTTTTTCCCTCCCTGTGTGTCCTTTCTGCTACTGTCATATATTTGACATGTTATAGCCCCACATTACATTATTAGAATTTTTGCTTTAACCTGTCATCTTTTTAAATATTTTTGTTATTAATTAATTTTTAAATGTTTTTTTAATATTTGCCCACATATGTATTTCCAGCATTTTTCATTCTCTTATATAGGTCCAAAGTTCTAATTGCTATCAACTCTTCCTTCACCTGAACAGGATCTTCACTTTTTTGTACTGTGATTCTTCTGGTGACCAATTCTATCACCTTCTATTTGTCTAATAAAAGCCTTTAATTTTGCCTTCATTTTAAAGGATCTTTCTCTGGCAGTTTTTGTCTTTTGGGGCATCAAAGATGACATTGTTTCCTCTTTTTTTTTTTTTTTTTTTTTTATTTATTTATTTATGATAGTCATAGAGAGAGAGAGAGGCAGAGACATAGGCAGAGGGAGAAGCAGGCTCCATGCACCGGGAGCCCAAAGTGGGATTCGATCCCGGGTCTCCAGGATCGCGCCCTGGGCCAAAGGCAGGCGCCAAACCGCTGCGCCACCCAGGGATCCCACATTGTTTCCTCTTACGTTGTTTTTGACTTGACTGTTGCATTTAATCTCATCTTTGGTCTATGGTCTATAGGAACTATGTCATTTTTCTCTGTTTTTAGTATTTACTCCATCACTGATTTTCAGCCATTTGATGTGATAGCTTTGGGGAGACCTTCTTGATTCTATTTTGGTCTGTCTTCCTTTAGAGAGTGTTAAGCTCTGTTTTAGTGTATATTAAAGTTGCTATGTATCAGCTTGATCAGCCTTGAGGAGTTGCCTACACATGTATGGCCTTTGTGTTTAGCCAAAGATTCCATGAGATTCCCCAGAGTTCTATAGACCCTTCTCTGGATAGATTATTCCTTCCTATCATCCTGGCCCTCAAATTCCAATTGCTCTGTCTCTTCTCCACTCAGTAACAGTGCTGAGGCTTTGCTGGGGGTTCCCTGTAGGAAGATGACTACAGGAGGGCCCTTAACAGGGCTCACGTCATTAGTTCTCTTCTTTTCAGGATGACAGTCCTGAGCTGCCTGGTGTCCAATGTCTTTAAAAAATAAATGTTTTACCTAGTTTTGTGACAGGTGGTTCCTGTTACTCCATCATGGCTAGAAACTGATGTCTCAAAATCTTCTTAAACATTGCTCTACACAGATCAACTTGATCTAAAATACTTTTATTCCAGCTACTACTTTATGTTGGCTACAACTCAGAAGTTGTATGTCACTTGAAAAATATTAGTTCACTGAATTACACAGATACCCCCAAGTGTTAACACATTTCATTACAAAATATTCAAAAAAAGATCACATTCTTTAATATCACTGTCAATCTTTTCAGAAGAATCTTTAACTTTTGGGAAGCTGTCAGACACAAAGTTGCAGGCACAGATTTTTAAAATTCTGGTTTTCATTTGAAAGCTCAAATTTTATCATTGGCAACAGTACTGCTGGTTGTTTTCTGTGAAGTGACAGGACTTGGGGATCCCTGGGAATCCACAGACCACACGTTAAAACCTGACGACCTAGATGAAGAAATGAGCTCAGTGTGTGGTTTTAACTTCCTACGTAATGCAGGAAGATGATCTCTTATAGGAAATTGGAACAGTATAAACAATACAAGAGGGACAATTTGTCCTATCATCTAGCCTTTTCAAATTGGCTGATTATCTGTTCTTGCCTCTAGGGAAGCTATTGCAGTTGCCAAGGCCCGACTGCGCCCAGAGGACCCAATCCTGAAGGACCTGTACCTCACCTGGGGAGCCATCCTGGAAAAAGATGGGCATTATGCTGTAGCCGCCAAATGGTAAGCCTGAGGGAACAGGTAGGTATCTGAATATAGAAAAGCAGGATAAGAGTTGTAAGTGTAGAGGGGGAGGTAAAGTGACTAGAAAATGAAAAGGCATATGTGTATTAAACCAACTTCCTAAGATTCATTAGTACCTACTTCCTTGGTATTTATATGAATCACCATAACTATTCAAGAAACCTCTAGCAGATTCAGGAGGTCCCCCTTTTTCTAGTGATGTCTTTAACATCACTATAATGAAAAGGAAACAGGAAGGGAATGAAAACTCTGTTTGGGTTCAGTTCAGCAAATGTTGAGATTCCTTTCTGTCCTTACCCTGTATGATGCGGTCACTCATTCTCTGTGCTACAGTGGAAGAGGAAATAGGAGATCTGTTTATGAGACTTTGGGGTTTTCTTTTGTATTACAGCTATTTAGGGGCTGCTTCTGCTTATGATGCAGCCAAAGTTTTGGCCAAGAAGGGAGATGCAGCATCACTTAAGACGGCTGCAGAGTTGGCTTCAATTGTAGGAGAGGATGAGTTGTCCTCTTCCCTAGCTCTCCGGTGTGCCCAGGAACTGCTTTTGGCCAGGAACTGGGTGGGAGCCCAGGAAGCCCTGAAGCTACATGGAAGTCTAAAGGTCAGTCTGTTGTTTTATCTCCTGGTATTTAAGAGGGAAGGGCCCCAAGTCCTTTTCTAGTTGAATTCCAAATGAATAACCCAGTTGAACAAGGTGTATTCAGCAGGTATCCTTAGAAGTGTCCAGCAAGCCTTGGCCACACTATCCTGTGGAAGTACTGTGGCTTGCCATTGCCATATTCAGAGTAAGAGCTAATGTGGTCATTCACACAATAATTCTCCTTCCTTATTAGTTTGTGTACAACATATATGAATAACAGCTCAGCCCCCGGGGCTAACAATTTCATGTTTCTTTATTGGTGTCATCAGGTCTTCTTTGAAGAGGGAGGGGAAGAGGGATTAGCCTCTGACAGAAATCATGGTCCTCTGCCACTGCACCCCTCTTTAGCTTTAAGCCATAAAAAAGTATGGGAAAATCAATATTTAGTTAAATGTTTATTTATCCCTTTCTTTTTTTTTCTTTTTTTTTTTAAAGATTTTTTTTATTTATTTATTCATTCATAGAGATGCAGAGAGAGAGAGAGTAGCAGAGACACAGGCAGAGGGAGAAGCAGGCTCCATGCAGAGAGCCTGATGTGGGACTCGATCCAGGGTCTCCAGGATCACGCCCTGGGCTGCAGGCGGCGCTAAACCGCTGCGCCACCGGGGCTGCCCTATTTATCCCTTTCTGATTAAAAATGAGTGATGTACCACTGCCTTATTTGACACACCAAGACTGAGATTACTTTAAAAGCATGAACACTCAGTTTCCAAAACACATAAACATTTGGTCCATTTTAGACAACTCTGCTAGTCACATACTAACTTCTAACATGAATTTTGTGAATCCTTTTTCCCTAATAGGGTAACTAGGCCTAAAAACATTCCTAGCTAAATATTCATAGCCCAAGAAAAATTGTAGCTTTCTGGGAACTACAAAATAAAAACAGAGATAAAAGTAGTACACCCTCAAAGATAGTGTCATTTGGTGTATTATTTATAAAGTGACCAAACCTAGAGAGAGTTTTTTTTTTTTAATTTTTTATTTATTTATTTATTTATTTATGATAGTCACACAGAGAGAGAGAGAGAAGAGAGAGAGGCAGAGACACAGGCAGAGGGAGAAGCAGGCTCCGTGCACGGAGCCCAATGTGGGACTTGATCCTGGGACTCCAGGATCACGCCTTGGGCCAAAGGCAGGCACCAAACCGCTGAGCCACCCAGGGATCCCCTACTTTTGTATCCTTTAATCTAAAATTTGGGCAGAGGAAGGAACTGGATAAGCCCACCCATCTTTTCTCAAAGTGGGCCACAAGTCTTGTAGTCCTGTAGTGGACAGGACTACAGTTGAGGTTCCTTGTTATGAAACTGCTTGGGTTCCAGGCTACCTCCAGGATCTCTGCAAAAGCATCTGGAAAAATGTCTGTTAGATCATGTCTTTTCCCACCTCACTCATGACTCACACTGGCCAGAGGCAGCCCACTAAGGGGTTTGGTTGCTGTAGATGGATTAGGGAACACACTCAGAAACTGAAGAGAGCTCTCAATAATCAGGGACTTCCGCCGCATAACGGTTTCTATGCTTTGTTGTTGGTTCCAGGGGCAGAGACTGGTGTTTTGCCTTCTTGAGCTACTGTCCAAGCACCTGGAGGAAAGACAGCTTTCAGAGGCCAAAAGCTCTTCCTACAATGCTTGGGCTGCAGGCATCGAAGGCCCCTTTGTGGAGAGGGTGACTGCTGTATGGAAGAGCGCCTTCAGCCTGGATACTCCAGAGCAGTATCAGGCAGCACTACAGCAGCTGCAAAGTATCAAGTATCCATCCGCTACAAATAACACTCCCTCCAAACAGGTACCCTGTCTGCTCTCTGTAGTCAGACTTCCTTAATCTATGTCTGGTATGATAAGGAAACAAGCTGAATGCCAGTTTGCATTTCAGCAAAGACAAAGGCAGGCCCAGGCAACCTGGAAAGATCCCTTCAGACTAATTAAAGCCCTTTGGCTTTGAAGTTAGTCTTAGATCAGTCTTCTCTTAAAAGAAGAAAAGCCTAAAAATACAGAAAAGCAAAGAGAAAAATAGAAAATAGAAAAACCAGAAAAAAATAGAAAAACCAGAAATAATAAATGTTCGCATTTTGTCATTTTTGTTTCATATAATTTTTTGGTTTTGTTTTGTATATTCTTCTAGATTTTAGTAAAAGAAATACAATAAGGTTGAAGTCCCTGGTACCCCTTTCCCTTGGTTCCATTCCCCTTTCCTAGCTCATCAAAGGCAGCCCCTAAGTTAGGTTATATATATTATTTTGGACCTTGCTTATTTCAAGGACCTTGCTTATGACCAGTGTGTAAAATCTGTCCATATTGATGCACAGAGAAAAAGTTGATTCATTGTAACAGCTACTACACCCATCCTATATATATATATCAATTTATCTACTTTTGAAAATGAGGGCACATAATTTTTGAGGAACAAGACTTCCTTAAATGATATACAGCACTTTCGGAAACAATTTGGCAGTTTCTTATAAAGTTAAACATAGATACACCCACTGACCCAGCAGTACCACTGCCTGGATATTTCATTTAAAAAATGAAATCAGATGTCCACACAGACTTGCACACAAATGTTCATTGCAGCTTAGTTCACAACAACCAAAAATGAGGAACAACCCAAATGTCCATCAGCCGGTGAATGGATATGCAAACTATGTTTTAGCTATACAGTGGAATGCTATGCAACATTAAAAAGGAACTAGTGATGTCCAGATAATATCAGTGAATCCTAAAAGCATTATGATAAATAAAAGAGTGAAGACACAAAAGACTGTATACTCTGTGGTTCTATTTATATAAATTCTAGAAAAGACCAAATTTATAGTTACAAAAACCAGGCCAATGGTTGTCAGCAGGTGGAGAGAGGGGAGGGCATGCAAAGGAGCACATGGAGATATTTTACAATTATGAAAATGTTCCATGTCTTGATTTTGGTGGTGATCATAGCATATATACCTATACAGATATATGTCTTTATCAAAACTCATCAAATTATTCACTTAAAATTGATAAATTTTCTTAATTATACTGCAGGTTGGTTGGTTGAATTACAGCTTTTAGTTCTAAAACTCCCTTTTTGGGTTTTCTTTTTTTTTTTTAAGATTTTATTTATTTATTCATGAGAGACACAGAGAGAGAGAGAGAGGCAGAGACACAGGCAGAGGGAGAAGCAGGCTCCATGCAGGGAGCCCAATGTGGGACTCGATTCCAGGTCTCCAGGATCACACCCTGGGCTGAAGGTGGCGCTAAACCACTGACCCACCCCAGCTGCCCTCCCTTTTTGTTTTAATTAAATACAAATGTCAAGGCTTTTTTTTTTTTTTTTTTTTTTTTTTTTTTTTCTCATGAACAGACTTTAACACCAGACAAGGCATGTTACTGTGCAGCTAAATAGGAAAGTTTCTCAGATAAGGGAAACGAAATGGGTGGTGGAAACAGAAGGACCTTTCTTGAACGTATACTGTCTCTACTTCCTAGTACAGTCAGTAGGAATTAGGAATATTTCTGTATCATCCCAGTGCTTGCTGTGGGAGAATGTTTAACTGAAACTGTGGCTTCCCCCTCTAGCTTCTGCTTCACATTTGCCATGACCTGACCTTGGCAGTGCTGAGCCAGCAAGTGGCCTCCTGGGACGCGGCTGTGGAAGCCCTACTTCGGGCTGTGATCCGGAGCTATGACTCAGGAAACTTCACCATCATGCAGGAAGTGCACTCAGCCTTTCTTCCTGAGGGTAAATGCCCCCCAGCTCTGTTGGAGCATGCTGACTAATGGATGATGTAACCACCACCAATGGTGTAGTACCAGGAGTATATATAATATCGAAAGATAGAGACTGGCCAGTTGTGTCATTTAGCACCAAGTTTGAATCCTCTTACCCAGGCTCCTAAGAGGTAGCCAGAATGGCTGAGCTGTTTTCCTTTACCTAGCCCTACCAACTTTATCTACCTTACTGCCTTCTATAAATTTTCTTATAGTTTGAGAAAAATAGCAGTGTGCTCACAAGTTAGTTAAGAATGGAGAAGCACATGGGGCCCCTGGCTGGCTCAGTTAGAAGAGCATGCAACTCTGATCTCAGGATTGTGCGTTCAAGCCCCATGTTGGGTGTAGAGAAACATTTAAAATAAATAAGTGAACTTTAAGAAAAAAAAAAAAAGGAATAGAGAAGCACAGCAAAAAGACATTCTTTGAGCTGCATAGTCACTAAACTAAATCACTGATTTTTCAGAGATATGGTGGGATCTTACCTGAGAGTTTTCATAGGAAGATGGAATATTTTTTTCTGTAATGCTTTGATTGACACATAGACTACAGCAACAAGAATGCTATCCTAGGTCAGGAAATGTTTTGTTCTGGTTGGCTTTTGGTGAAGGGCATGTTGTCCCATGGATTATTGCTATCCTTGAGATCCACTCCTTGGGAGATAGGAAATACAAGGGGAGGAGCTAGGTTTCTAATAGATAAAGAACACACAACCCTAAATCCTTGTCTTCTTCTTCTAGGCTGTGGCCACCTAAGAGACAAACTGGGTGAACATCAGTCCCCCACCATACCAGCTTTCAAAAGTTTGGAGGCCTTTTTTATTTATGGACATCTGTATGAATTCTGGTGGTCTTTATCCAGGCCTAGCCCTAAATCTAGTGTCTGGGTAAGAGCTGCTCAGAGAAGGACAACCTCTATTGAGCAAAGTGAGCAGATAAACAGTGCCAGCCCTGAAGAAACTGACCCTAAAGTGTCTGAACCAGAGCCAAGCAGGCCTCCAGAATTAGATGTGAGACTCACAGAAGCAAGCAAGCAAATCCTGATCACTTGTAAAGAGCTCTTTTCAGAAAAGCACGCCAGTCTCCAAAACTCACAGAGAACCGTTGCTGAAGTCCAAGAGACCTTGGCAGAAATGATCCGCCAACACCAGAAGAGTCAAGTCTGTAAATCTACAACAAATGGTCCTGATGAGAATGAATCTGAACAAGTAGCAGAACAGTCCCTTTCTAGTCCTCAGAGGGAGTGGTAAGTAATGAGTCTGTTTAAGGTGGAATTGGAAATACCCTGCTGAGTTCTCACATCATCATCAGATAAAAATCAGCACATGATAAGCTTGATCAGATCACCTGCCACCACCATACTGTTGTATGCACAGGCTTTGGAGTCCAACATGGGGTTCTAATCCTGGCTTTGCTGAGTGACCTCAGGCAAGATTCTTAATGTTTATGAGCTTTTGTTACCTTATCTATAATTGGGAGGATCTACCCCTACCTCACTTGTTTGGGGAATTAAATGAAATCACAAATAATGTTAATAACAATAGAACAGTAAAATACTACTTTTGAGCAATAAGTAGATCCCCCCCAAAAAAAATTAATCCTGTAAAATGAGGAGTTGCATTATTGCATCATTAATGAATACCAGTTTTTCAATTATTCTGTGCTCTTCCAGAAAATACACAAAAACGGTAGTGTACAAAACTGCATGCTGAGTTGAGAAAATCCCAAGTGATCAGAATGCTATAGCTAATCACTTCTGTTGACCACAGGGTCCAGGTGGATGATAGGAGCCAATCACCAATCACTGTAAAGTTAATTTGCACTATTACAGGGCCCTCTGCTTTGGGCACTTGTAGTGATTAACAATTACTGCTTGGCTATTATGCTGAGTGCTTTTTACCTAGATTGTCTCCCAGCATAGGGCCTAAAACATAGTTACTAGTACCGCCAATAAACTGATAATTAGGGCAGCCCGGGTGGCACAGTGGTTTAGCGCCGCCTGCAGCCCAGGGCGTGATCCTGGGGACCTGGGATTGAGTCCCATGTCAGGCTCTTTGCATGGTACCTGCTTCTCTCTCTGCCTCTCCCTCTCCCTCTCTCTCTCTCTCTCTGTGTCTCTATGAATAAATAAAGTCTTTTAAAAAAAATTAAAGAAAAAATAAACTGATAATTATTAGTAACTGAAAAAAAATTAAGTTTTGAAGCCTTTATATATTTATTGCTATAAAAATACTCCCATTGCAATCCTTTTTTTTTTTTTAAGATTTATTTTATTTATTCATGAGAGACACACAGACAGAGAGAGAGGCAGAGACACAGGCAGAGGGAGAAGCAGGCTCCATACAGGGAGCCCGACATGGGACTCGATCCGGGTCTCCAGGATCATGCCCTGTGAAGGTGGCGCTAAACCGCTTAGCCACCAGGGCTGCCCTCCCATTGCAATCTTGAATGAGTTTTGAGTCACTTCTCCAGTAAGCCGCCACACTCTAGGCAGCTTTAGGTCTTGTTCTAGTAACAAGAAAAACAGTAAAAATTCTCTAACCCAGCAGCTCTTAACTTTTGGATCACAGGATTCCTTTGAAAAGCTTTAGACACAAAAAAATGTGCATCCTAACCTATGGTTAGGAGCCACAGCTGTGCTAACTATTCCCCAAAGAAATCCAGGCTTTTTGCACTTGGCTGCAGAATTAAATCCCCTAAAGATCCTAAAGTCCTGTGATCCAAAGGTTAAGAGCTTCTGGGTTAGAGAACTTTTTTTTTTTTTTTTTCATTAGAGCTATGTGTCTAAGAAGTGGGGATTTGGAAAATAGTGAGGAATGGTATTTCATTTTGAAAACTTTTTACCACATCACATTAAATCCCCTCCTCTTGACCTTGGTATTAAAGATGAGAGGTAAGACCCAGATGACAAAAGAATTTTATTTATAGGATAACAGTTAAAAGTTATGTGAGGCAAGGCATATGACTTATGCTTTTTTTTTTATTATTACTAGTAAAGAAGAAAAAAATCAGCCACTTTCTCTGCCTGAATTAACCAAAAGGCTTACAGAGGCAAATGAGAGAATAGCTAAATTTCCTGAGAGTATTAAGGTAAGATTTATAGCAGTTCATTTGGTAAAACATGGTTTTTTATATTATCAATTTACTAAACCAAATTCTTTAAGGTTATCTGATTCTCTGTACTGTTTCTGAAATCTCTACACATCTGGATATGCTTAAAAATTTAGGATCCCGTGGTCTTTGGTTAACTAAAATGGGAGAACTGGATTATTGACAACACAATTTTATACCTCATTCTTCAGAGAAATGAAACAAATTTTGGAATTGGGAGGTAAAATAAAATTAAAATTGGTACTTGACAGGATGAGCACTGAGTGTTCTACTGTATGTTGGCAAATCGAACTTCAATAAAAAAAAAGTTGGTACCATGTATTTGATAGTTACAGATGGATGAGTGTATTTGAATGTGGCACTGCTAGTAAAAGGAGAATCATGTTTTGAATTGAGTGGGGCTCTAGAAAAAGATTCTTTCATTTGAAGAGGATATCCCAGTATCCATCTGTTCTGAGTATTCCCTATCCTTAGAGTAACTGATGAAAAGCCCTGAAGGAGAAATTGCTAAGTTGTGCTGAGAAGTATCACTAAATGAGACTTGAAGGTGCTGGTGCCTCTCTCTATGCAGGTCTATGTGGCTCATTTGCAAATGCTTCCTTATTCATCCCTGTGTCATCTTTCAGACCTGGCCCTTCCCAGATGTGCTGGAGTGCTGTCTTATCCTGCTTCACATTGGGTCCCAGTGTCCTGGCAGCGTGACCCAGGACATGCAGCAACAGGCCCAAGAGCTCCTTCAGAAATATGGCAACACTAAAGTTTACAAAAGATACTGCCAGACCTTCTGCACATGAATTTTCAAGGAACTTTAAGAAAACTGTGCCAAATTCAGAACATATGACACCTTTCACCTCTGCAGTTACACCATGCCAGACATTCACTTTGATCCCTGGGTGTTTTTGCAGTGATCCAAATAACACAAATGGGGGTCAAGTTTGAATTGACTCTACCCTTAGACATAGTGAAATTGGACTTTGGACTCAGTTGTGGTTTCCTACTGGAGGAAGGATCATGAAAAGCCAGCAGTAGGTATTCAGAACACCTGCAGTGTGATTGTTGGTCATCTCTAAAGCCTTATGCAGGTTTCACCCAAAGAGGAGAAACTTTTTAATTACCCAAAGTATTATGTTCTCAAACACAAACTACCTTTAAAAATACTTAGCCTAATGGTAAACATGTCATTCTTGTTGGAGACAGAATTGCTCCATTTTATGACTTGGTATTATTTTTCTTATATTTGTTAATTTGGGTTCTCCCCCTTCTATTCTTTCAAAGACTTCACTTAGAATGTGAAATAGGCCTTTACCCATCATGTTGACTCTACCATCCATCTGAACTTTAGGTCAAAAACTTGGTTTTATTGTTTCATGTAATTGCTTATTTGAACAAATCATTTACTAAAGTGTTAGAAGAACAAATAACTGAAATTCAGATGTGTCTTATCCCTTCAGTTTTGTAAAATGTAATGGTGATTGAACAGCTCAGAAAGAAATTACTGTTTCAGTGGTTCTTAATCTTTTTTGGATCACAGGACCCTTTGAGAATTAAAACCACAGATGTTCTTTGAAGAAAAATGGGTAATTTTGCATATATAACTTTTGGATCATTTGACTCCAACTTCAGCATAATGGGATCCTACATACTATTTAATTATAAAACCTGTTCGTTCCCCCTCTCCTCCCATTATTGAGCATTCTCTTGAGGTCTTTTCTTTTCTCTGGTTAAATAGTTGAACAGTGTCAGGAACAGATGTTTCTGTAATATCCCAGTTGCTGGAATGTAAAAATCAGAAATAGTCTGGGGTAGGGTTCGGAGGGAGCACTCTTTACCAATAATGTAACTATTTTCTTTTGGAATTCATTGTGAAAGCTTTTCTGCTTGAGTGTCCAGTTTACTTTTCAGTTATTTTCTAAGTTGAGATGGTTGTGGACAACAAGAATAAAATTCACTAGCAGGAACTCTAGGAAGGAGAAAGTTTTAAGAGACCGTTATGTAAAGATCTGACTGACCAGGAGTTTTGTTTGTTTAATTAGACCTAGCTTTAAGATTTAAAAATGCTAAACCCAAAAAAGGAAATACTGTAGAATTTAGATCCTCCTAATTCTTTAGTTACTTGAGCTTGAGGAAGAAGATGCAGGTTACCAGAGATGGAGAATCTTGGTTGCAAAAAATTATACATAGACATGACTATGTGGAGGACTAGATACCAGTTCTACAGTCCTTGCTGAAATGAACACACACTTCACTTGCAGAGACAAAAAAATATTTATTCCCTATCATTTAATTAAAGAACAGTATTATTAAACTAGACATTCTAAACTCCTTTGTGATTTACCAGAACCATCATCTGTGCTTAGAGGAATCCTGCAGTCCTCGATTACTGCTTTGGTAAGAACAAGCGTTACTACTTGACAGCGACAGCTAATCAATAAAACTACCCAGAAGGTAACAGGTGACACAATTCCACTTCAAACAACCTCTTCTCTTTCCCATACTAGATAATTTCTATCTCCCTAATTATCAGAACCACAGAGAGCCAAAGCACTGAGGAGTTGACTCATGCTTAGTAGTTCTCACTAAGCAACTGAAGAAGTAGTGTTGGTCCTTTACCCAATCCAAACCACCATCTTGTTATCCAGATGACTGCTCTCACCTCCCACTGTCTCTATCTGCTCTTATTACTGATTCTCCATTCTTCATTTACCAATGCAAGTCTAAATTACAAACCAAATCTTGTCAATTTCCTGTTAAAAATTATTTCAGTACTGTCCCATTGTTAGTGGAAAAAAGATCATCTTGCAGGGCTCAGGAGGCCCTGCCTGATCCTACCTTTTACCCTTGGCCTCCTGTTTTTAGACTCTCATCCTTTCTTCTAGATTCCACCCACACTGGTCTCTTCGGCTGTCGGAACTACCAAGTTTTCAGTGGTTTTGCCCATGTTGTTCTTTTGCCTGGTCCATCTGTACCCATCTCTTAGATCTCAGCTGAAATGTCCCTTCTTGAAAGACTGTCCCTGGAAAAAAAAAAAAAAAAGAAAGACTGTCCCTGAACCTCCACCTAAAGGACATCAGTATCATACTTTACAGCTCACAAACTGTATTTTTGTGAATTATGTATTCTTGTAACACAGATTGTAAATTCCAATGAGGGTAGAGATGATGTCTTCCATGTGCTATTTCATTGCTAGCACCTATTTACAGTGTCTAGTATCCAGTAGGTGCACAATGGAAACTTATGGGCTGAATAAATTAGGAAATTGAAAGAACATTCATTAGCAGCTTAGTCTTAAAAGACTCTGAGTTCATTCATACCAGCACTAGCTGATAATTAGGCTTGTAGTTGGTAGTTAACCCTACGGGTTAGCAGAACACAAATTTAAGAACATTGGAAGTTTATGTGGAGGGGCTTGAATTCACCCATAATTAGCATTCTCTGGTTACTCTCTATGGGACCATCCCTTTCTGAGCATAACCACTGAACAAAACCACCCTACATGCACTCATATATACACATTCAAGGCAAAGTTCTTGCCAACTCTACTAGGCTTGTGCCCTTTCTTTAGCAACACTTTAATAAACTTTTTGTCTCCCATGCAATGATCAGACCCTCCCCTGCTCCCAACACTTGAGTTCCTCAACCCTTCATCTCAGCATTTCTCCTGGACACAGAAGTCCGTCCTCAACTGTGGCAAAGATAAATTCTCTATTTGAATCTAAATTTAGGACATCTGGGGGTGACTGGGTGGCTCAGTTGGTTAAGTGTGTGCCTTCAGCCAGGTCATGATCCCAGGGTCCTGGATGAACAGAGCCCTCTCCTGCCTACCTCGGTGCTTGTACTCTGTGAAATAAATAAAATCTTAAATAGATAAATTTAGAACATCTGTGCAGGCCCCACAGTCACTGGTATGTTAAAGAACTTGGTTGAGAACCACTGACCTTGACCTATGCTGCTTTTACCACAAATCAGTGATAAATAACCTCTCTTCCTATATGTGAACATCCCAGTGAAAAGCCTAGATCTGCTCCTATACCAGACTTAAAACTCCTTGTTTTGTGCCAACAGGAAGGGTGAAATGGTCTGGAGCCAATACCACAATACCAGATCAATTTGTCTTAAAAGTTCACTAATTAAAAAGCTAATCCACCAAATGTAATGGAGTGGTCCCAGGACAGAATTGCTTTTCTTAAGATTTTATTTATTCATGAGAGACACAGAGAGGCAGAGACATAGGCAGAGGCAGGCTCCATGCAGGAAGCCGAATGTGGGACTCGATCCCGGAACCCCAGGATCACACCCTGAGCCAAAGGCAGACACTCAACCTCTGAGCCACCCAGGCATCCCCCCAGGACAGAATTAAAACTAGTTTTCCTAGTAAGGCTGGATAATCAGGGTTATGAAGAGACAATTCCATTTACACAGTTGGTCATTAAAAACTTCCTACAAAGTGAGACATTTTATATGCAAGCCAACTTGTGGGAAATAGAGACAAGAGTCTGGGACCGGACAAGATGTTTTTAGTCACTGACCACAATGACCATCTTCTACAGCCAGCAACTAACAGCTATGAAAGACCAAGCCTTCATGCCAGTGGTTAAAAAGAAATCTTTATTTTACAAAATTAAAAACATAAATAATATTTACAAGCATCTTAAATACCAGCTTATAATACTTGACATTTTTGAATCATTTGAAATTGAGTTTTCCATAAGCTTTTAAAATGTAAGAGTAATCATTCACTTCAGTGAGTTACCAGTTTTCATTTCCACCATTTCAAAGGAGTTTTTGGTTTTTCTAAATTGTCCATATTGTAGTCATTCAAAAAACAATACAATGTACTTTTTAAATGACTAGTTTAAAAAAAAAATCAGTCCTGAGCTTCCTACCCCAGTTGTGGGATATTACTCCAAGAGAACTAACCAATTTCCTTACTGCCCTGTTTACATGTACCACTATTAACTTTTTAAAGACTCACATTCCTGGTACTCATATAATCAAGTCTCCCTAACTTCTCCTCAGGTTTGCTGAAAGGAAAAGCAGGGAGAACAAAGAGATGTGGGAAAACACAGATGACCATCTGAAATCACATTACTGAAAATATAAGACTTATGGTCCAAAATTCTGATCTTATTTTCATCCAGGAACAAATCCAGGATATTTTATTATATTAAAACTTAAAATGATTTCAAATGATAGACATTTACCAAATTTCAGTGGCACAATGGAACACAGACTTAAAGAAGCGTAAAGTGGTTAACTTAATATCCATTCTGGAGTTCCTCACGAATAAAGGGTAGACAGATTCAGGCGAATTTTATCTTTAATAAAAGTTTTCATTATCTGGTCTTCAAAATTTCAGCAGAGTAATTCATTTCCACATGATAGCACATAATGAAAAAGTAACAAAGTGTGAGAAAAACAAATGTTCTAGAAAAGAGTCAAAAAAAAAAAAAAAACACAGAAAAGAAGGAAAAGACATCTATAACTCACTTCACAAAAACACCATTTTGTTCCACTTTCCCTGGAAGCCCTCAGCTCAGCTGAGAATCACATCAAAAAGTCTTCCTCCTCAGAGATTAGTAACTGATTCAAAAGAAGATGACAACAGGTAAGAGTTATGTTTTTTTTACTAGTTTGTTTCTGACTTGTCCTGGATATTTAAAAAAGTGTCAAATGAGCCATGGATGCTGGTGGCAGGAAGCAACTGGAGAGAGGCTTGGGGATGAGGAATAGGGAAGACTTTGTTTACAAATTCAGAGTAAACTCCCCTCTTCTGGATCTAAAATAAAGACATCTTTTGTCTTCAATACAACAAAAGTCTTTCTGTCAACGGAGATGGTAGGTACAGTCTGCTCAAAAGAAGCATTTTCTCCTGGGGAGGAAGGTAAGTACACAGACAGCATATAAGCACCACTCTGGGATCAGGCCCGCCCGGCAGAGCCTCGCCGCCATCACTGCTGCATGTTGTTGATGATAGCCAGGATGCTCATCTTCTCCTGGGCAGAGTCCACATCCTCATTCTGCTTCTGGGCCACTCCTGTGCCTAGGCCATAGAGCCGCCCACAGTACTTGGCATCATCAATACTGTCCTCAAAAAACAACTGCAGGATAGGACAGAGAACCCATGGTGAGAATTATGCCAAGAGTCATGCCAAGGCTCAACACTAGTCCATCAGCACCTCCCAGCTGTCTTCAAGCCCTGAAAATCTACCCAACTAGAAAGTTAACTTCATAAAGGCTCCAAATCTCTCCTATACATAAGCTCTCCTTTCTGAACAGACTTCTACTCTCCATGAGTTCTTTTACTGCCAGGATCTGGGTGGTGCTGCAGCTGTTTATAACAGCCACCTCCACCTCCTCTCTTCTCTTTAACAAGCAGTGCAGTGGTTAAGAGCCTGGGTCTCATTGTGTGACCTTCACTGCTCTTCCAGCCATAGTTCCCTATCTATAATACGGATGCTATAATAGTAGGCTGTTACAAGTGAGATACTGGATATTACACACTTCAGCAGGGTATCACAACCCTGGCCCTACTGGGTAGGATAATTCCTTGTTGGGGGGCATGTAGGGGAGCTGTCCAGTGTACTATGTAGTACTGTAGAATGTTTAACGGTGTCCCTGGCCAGTAGTGGGCCTCCCCTCTGCTGCTCCAGATTGTGACAACCAAAAAACGTCTCCAGACATCGCCAAAGGAACCTCGGGGAAGCATGATGCCACCAGCTTTGTTCTTTCTCAAGACTGTTTTCGCTATTTGATGTCTTTTGTGGTTCCACACAAATTTTAAGATTATTTGTTCTATTTCTGAAAAATGCCACTGAAGTTTTGACAGAGATTGCAATGAATCTGCAGACTGCTTTGAACAGCATGAGCGTTTTAAGAATATGAATTCTTGGGCAGCCCTGGTGGCTCAGCGGGTTAGCGCCGCCTTCAGCCCAGGATGTGATCCTGGAGACCCGGGATCAAGGCCCACATCAGGTTCCCTGCATGGAGCCTGCTTCTCCCTCTGCCTGTGTCTCTGCCTCTCTCTCTGTGTCTTCCATGAATAAATAAATAAAATCTTTAAAAAAAAAAAAAAAAAAAAAAAAGAATATGAATTCTTCTAATCCATGAGCACCATATATCTTTCCATTTATTTGTGCTTTCTTCAAATTCTTTCATCAATACCTTATAGTTTTCAGGATATAGGTCTTTTACCTCCTTGGTTAAATTTATTCCTAGGCAGTTTATTTTTTTTGATGCAGTTGTAAATGGGATTGTTTCTTAATTTCTTTCTGATAGTTCATTATTAATATACAAAAACACAAGGTATTTATATATTGATTTTGTATCCTGAAATTTTACTGAATTCATTTCTTAGTTCTAAGAGCTTTTTGGTGGGCTTTTTAGAGCTTTCTATGTATATTATCATGTCATCTGAAAATAGTGACAGTTTTACTTCCTCCATTCCAATTTGGATCCCTTGTATTCCTTTTTCTTGCCTAATTACTCTGGCTAGGACCTCCAACACTATGTTGAATAAAAGTGGCAAGAGTGGGCATGCTTGTGTTGTTGCTGATCTTACAGGAAAACTTTTCAGCTTATCACCGTTGAGTATGTTAGCTGCCAGACATTTGACAATTCACAGATCTTAAGCATAAAATAAGTGAGTGTTCAAACAAATGTGTTCATATTAGAGAAACCAGAAGGAAAGCAAGAATGAGAACTGCTAAGAACACCAAGTACATGTCTAGACTTGTGTGTGCTGAGGAGCCTTCATTTCAGGATGTGTCTTTGCCTCTCAAACTACATTTAAAGTACTGAACATCAAAACAAACAAAACAACTGCTTTCAAAGTGATCACCAATTTCCATCAGAACTATAAATTTTCAACATATCTCAGCCCACATAGATAACCCACCTCCCTCCTTACCTCTTTCATTCTGAAGAATGCCATTCCTGTCAGCAGCGAGTCTGAGCCTGCCTGGTGCTGCCTTCCAATTCTCTGCAAATCCAATTGATCAGCAACTTCCTGAAGACCACCCTGCAGATATAAAGAAAACAAAGATAATATTTCAGACCCACCACTCCTCTACTAGAGTAAACTAAGTCCACTTTTTAGTTTAATTCTTTCAGTGAAGACACGTGGGAACCAGTCATTTACTAAGGTCTTATCCTAGCAATATCCCCTTATTAGCCCTCCAAACAATATACGGATATATATCACTTTTCACTCTTTTCTTTTATATACCATTAATTGTGTCAGACCTCTGCCCTATTTTAAAGTCTGTTTTAAAACAAAACTGAGGAAATAGTAAACTACTAATGCAATTCTAGACAGAAAATTTCATGTCAACAATCTATGAGGGTGCTAAATTCTCAAACGATCTGGGTTAAGAACCCCTCTAAGAAAAAAAAAAAAAAAAAAGAACCCCTCTGAGAGGCTGGTACACTACAGACCCCATCCCTAACAAACTGTATACATGCCTCACGTTGCCAACTGTTTCACTCATTTTGTGGGCCCTAAAAATGAAGAACGCCTCCCTCAGGATAAGAAAGGCAGAAGGCCCAGATTAAAGCCATTCACCACACAAATCCCTGTGCCAATCAGTTCTATATACATCTTCTCCAGCACAATGTTGGCACCTAGCAGGCATTGAAGAATGCCTAAGTAGCAACAAATAAAAAATAATTTTATTTCCAAAAATAGTGATAAAGCAAAATACAAGTTGATCTTTTTGTTGTTGTTATCAATATTAAGAAAAATATTGTGTACCTTAAGATTTTTGCAACTCTTCATCAGGTATTTCACATCATAAATGGATGGGAAAAAAAGGTTCAGAATATGAAAGAATTCATGTTCTTCTTCTGGCAAACGAGAATCCGTAAGTAACTTTACCATGTAGCCAAAATCATAGCCACTACAGGAGAGAATGAGGCAACATGGTAAAAAAAAAAGCAGCAGTTACCAGGCCCCAGAGAGTTCAACTGCTTCACTTCTCAAAACTTAATGATGCCACACCATGTGAGTAACTTTGTCTTCCAAACTAGTTTATCCTACTGTAATCTGAAGTTTCCCTTAAACAAAACCAGACTAATAAGAGAGACAAATAAGAGAACCCAAGGGGTTACAAATGTGGGTTTTATTCATCATAAACTTCAGGCCAGACATTTAAAGGACAAGAAAAAGATGATCAAGTGCTTTGATCCCCCACCCCATCCTCCATCTTTCCACTTGGAATGTACCCACTGATAACCAAATGACAGAGCCTACCACTGTGTGAAACAAACAAGAATGAGCTCCAAAGTATTTTTTGAAAAACAAACATGGGCAAGTTACCATTTGAACTTCATAACTGTTTCATAATTGACCAAAAGAAGAGAGCCAAAAGGACTGCAGAAATAACAGAAGAATGTAATTCCCTGCTCCCAAAGCAAGAGAAATACACATTTTCTGGGACTAACCTATGAAATGAAAGCCATTTGACGTTGTCACAGAGAACCACCCCTGATGTCATAAGCAGCTCTGCAAAGTGCAATGTGTCAATTCCTTCCTCTTCATGCTTCTGAAATTGCAGTCCTGAGTTAGCAAGGAGATCTATGGAATCCTGGGAGTACATGTCCTCTCTAAAAAAGAAGGTATTCACTTCTTAGCTGATGGATAATCTAAGAGTAGTGGGTAGCAATATTAACATCACCTTATTAATGAACAAGTATTATTGAAATGAAGGGACCAATTCATTTTTTCCAGTATTCAGCAAGCATTCAAAATAAATAATCTTATCTCTGTGGCAGATGGAAAAGTGAGACTTGCCCTCACAAAATAAGTTTCTTAATCATAAAAGATGAACATTTCCTCCACTGCTTACAAAAAAACAGAATCAACCAATACAAAAATATGTAAAATAGTGACTCCTGGGTGGCTCAGTGGTTCGGACCAGGGCGTGATCCTGGATCAAGTCCCACATCAGGCTTCCTGCATGGAGCCTGCTTCTCCCTCTGCCTATGTCTGCACCCTCCCCCCTCTCTGTCTCTCATGAGTAAATAAATATAGAAAATCTTTAAAAAATATATGTAAAATACTAGAAAATTTTTTTAAATGTTCTTAGTAATATAGTTACATCATAGAAATAACTGTTAACTCAGTTTATAGATCCTTGAAGACTGTTTTCTCTACCTATACATACACACCTTCATCCCTACATCTACACAGCACAGCACAGCCCATCTTTCCAGACCAATGCTCATAGATAGACAACATCCTTTGCAACTCTGGCATAATATTCTACTGCAAAGATACATCCATCAATTTAAACAGAAGAATATTTATAATACTATATATCACAAAAGGAGAGAAATAAATTATGTAACTCCTTTTCCACTAGATTTCACTGTTTTTTTTTCCCCTTCATTTGTTTTTCACATAAACTTAGGAAAGATAAGTAGGAAAAAAAGAAAACAAACACAATCTTAAGTGTTTTCTTACTAAATTAAAACCAGTGTTGAATCACATTGTTTTGTTTCACCTAAAACAAGCACTATCTTAAGCACATACATAACTCTACAATAAAAACAATCTTTATTTTCTTTTGTGTATTAATTACCATCAAGGTATAAATAACAGGTTTTGGCAATGGAGTAAAAAAAAAAAAATGCTGTTAAAGGAAAGATCCAGATCATCTCCCCAAATTATTTCTGAACCTCAAAGAAATTTCCAATGTACATGAACAATCAAATTGTGGCCCAATAAGAAATACACTAAAACTACCTCATACAAAATTCAAAATGACAGTCTACCCTAAATTTTCCCCTTAAAAAATTACATCATTCTGGGATGCCTGGGAGGCTGTCAGGTAAGCCTCCAACTCTTCATTTTGGCTCAGGTCATGATGTGAGTGAGCCCCACATCAGGCTCTGCACTGGACAAATAGACTGCTTAAGATTCCCTCTTTCCCTCTCCCTCTGCCCCTCCCTAACCCTCCCCTGTGTGCACATGTATGTGTGCATGCATGCTCTCTCTCTTAAATAAAAAAACAATTACATCATCCTCAAAAAAATTAAAAACAGAACTACCAAATGATCCAGCAATCTCACTTCTGGATATATATCCAGAAGAATTAAAAGCATGGTTGTGAAGATGTTTGCACATCCATGTTAGTAGCAATACTACTCCCAACAGTCAAGAGATGGAAACAACTTACATGTCCATCAATGGATGAAGAGATAAACAAAATGTGCTCTAAATATACAATGAAATATTTATTATTCAGTCCTAAAAAGGAAGGGAATCCTGCAACATGCTACAACATGGATGAACTTTAAGGATATCATGCTAAGTGAAATACGCCAGCCACAAAGCAACAAATACTGTATGATTCCATTTATAAGAGGTATCTAAAACAGTCAAATTCACAGAAATAGAAAGTAGTATTATGGTGGTTCACTAAGATCTGGGGAAGAAGCAAAAGAAGAGTTGTTTAATGGGTACAGAGTGTCAGATTTGCAAGATGAGAAAGTTCTGGAGGTCTGCTTTACAACAATGCAAACATTTTTCTTTTAAGACTTTATTTATTTATTCATGAAAGATGGGGGGGGGGGGTTGGAGGGGAGGCAGAGAGAACAGGTTTCCCGTGAATCAGGGAGCCCGACGTGGCACTCAATCCCAGGACCCCAGGATCACAACCCCAGCCAAAGGCTCAGTTTTAAATACTGAGCCACCTCAGCACTCTATATTTAACACAACTGAACTGCATGGGGATCCCTGGGTGGCTCAGCGGTTTAGCGCCTGCCTTGGGCCCAGGGTGTGATCCTGGAGACCCGGGATTCAGTCCCACATCGGGCTCCCTGCACGAAGCCTGCTTCTCCATCTGCCTGTGTCTCTACCTCTCCCTGTGTCTCTCTCATGAATAAATAAATGAAATCTTAAAAAAAAAAAAAAAAAAAAAACGCACAACTGAACTGCAGACTTAAAAATGGTTGAGATGGTAAATTTTACATGTTTTCTACACCATTTTAAACATCAAAATTCGCCCACTATCAAATAGGCTTCAGTTTCAACTACTTTTAATTAACATCTACTCCTTATTTCCTTATTTCTTCTATGATGAAATACTGTTTTTTAGATAAGGAAACTGAATTACAGAAGGTAAAATTACCTACTCCAAATCACCTAGATGAAAAAGGGCAGAACTGCAATTCATCTCCTAAGTGGACAAAAACTTTACTTTTTCATTTTAAACAGCCTTTCTAAACTATAATTCACACACTAAACATTTACTCATTTAAAGTATACACTTCAGGAGCACCTTGGGGGCTGTCAGTTAAGTGACCAACTCTTGATTTCCACTTGGTTCATGATCTCAGGGTCATGAGATGCATCTGGCTGTCTACCTTCCGCATGGAATCTGCGTCTCTCCCTTCCCTCTTCCTCTGCCCCTCCACCTTCCACCCCCCCCACCACCACACACACACTCTCTCAAATAATTTTTTGAATTCTTAAAAATATACAATTCAATCACTTTTAGTATTTTCAGAGTTGTGCAACCACCACCACAGCCAATTACAAACCATTTTATCACTTCAAAAAGAAAACCTATATCCATAATGCAATCACTCCCCACTATACCCCATAATCTCAACAGCGCCCTGAACAACAACTAAGCTATTCTGACTCTATAAACTTGCCTATTTTGAACATTTCATATAAACAGAATCCTACAGTACATGGTCTTCTGTGTCTGGCTTCTTTCCCTTAGCATGTTTTCAAAGCACATCAATGTACAACATATATTAGTGCTCCTTTCCTTTTTACTGTCCAATAACATTCCAATAATATTGCATGGATATACCATATTTATTTTATCCAATCACCAGTTCACAGACATTTGGATTGTTTCCCCTTTGGGGCCTTTACAAATAATGCTGTTACAAACATTCACATACAAGTTTTTATATGGATATTATGTTTTCATTTCTCTAGGGCATATGCCTAGAAGTGGAATTGCTGGGTCATATGGTAACTCTACGTTTAACCTTTTGAGAAACTGCCTGTTTTCCAAAGAGGCTATACCATTTTACTTTTCCAATAGCAATGTATGAGGGTTCTAATTTCTCCACCCTTGCCAACATTTGTTCTTGTATCTTTTTTATTATAGCCACCTAGTTGGTATAAAGTAGCATCTCACTGTAGTTTTGATTTGCATTTCCCTCATGACTAATAATGGTGACCATCTTTCCCTAAGTTTATTAGCCATATCTGTATCTTCTTCGGAGAAATGTCTTCAGCTCTGATGCCCATTTTCAACTGGGTTTTTTTTTTTTTTTACTATTGACCTGTAAGAGTTCTTTAAGAGGGACTTTACTATCTGAGATCCTTATTTCATTCTCTATTTTATTACTGTGTCCAACCCTTACCTGGTTTTCAAAACTTTATATTAATAAAATCAGTTAGAAATCAGTCTGCACAAAGGTAGCAGATCTAAGAATAATACTGAGAAATGTCTCAGATACTTACGTAAGGTTAAATTTGAAGTTGAACTGCCAAGTATTGATTCCAGAAGGATATTCTCCCTTTTCGTTTGTGAATGTAAGGCCCAGCTGGATAATTTTTAAAAGGTCAACATTGCACCGTAAAAGCTGATACTGGTAATCTATGGAACTACGAAATTCACCAATTGGTCGTACCACAACACCTGGAAATTCTGTGTCCTAGAAAAGGAAAAGGTCTCTCATCATAAGGTTTCACAAAACAGAGGATGCTGAAATGATCATTCATTAATAAAAATTTTCTTAATTTATGTAAGTTACATGACAAGACCCAAGCTTAGGCGCAAAAATCTTTATTAAAATACTGATCTCAGGGCACCTGGGTGGTTCAGTCGGTTAAGTGTCTGCCTTCAGCTCAGGTCATGATCCCAGGGTCCCAGGATCACCTAGCCCCACATCAGGCTCCCCACTCAACAAAGAGTTTGCCTCTCCTCCTCCCTCTACCTGCCATTCTGCCTACTTGTGCACTTTCTCTCTGATAAATAAAATCTTCTAAAAACAAATACTGATCTCATTGATGTCTATACAAGGAGTACTACAATAATGAAGTTTTGCATAGCAACTTGGAGATCACAGGCAGGATCTAAGAGTAAGAGTAGCTAACTACAGATCAATTAAGAATGCTCTAGGGCGGGATCCCTGGGTAGCGCAGCGGTTTGGTGCCTGCCTTTGGCCCAGGGCGCGATCCTGGAGACCCGGGATCGAATCCCACATCGGGCTCCCGGTGCATGGAGCCTGCTTCTCCCTCTGCCTGTGTCTCTGCGCCTCTCTCTCTCTCTGTGACTATCATAAATAAATAAAAATTTAAAAAAAAAAAAAAAAAAGAATGCTCTAGGGCAGCCCAGGTGGCTCAGTGGTTTGGCCCCTGCCTTCGGCCCAGGGTGTGATCCTAGAGACCCAGGATTGAGTCCCACATCAGGCTCCCTGCGTGGAGCCTGCTTTTCCCTCTGCCTGTGTCTCTGCCTCTCTCTCTCTCTCTGTCTCTCTCATGAATAAATAAAGAAAATCTTTTAAAAAAAAAAAAAAAAAGAATGCTCTAGGTGCACCTACAGTGAATTTAAAAAGTCTTGGTTGAGAACAATGCATAATTAAAATACAAATAGAGTGAAATTAAACAGCCATTCAGAAAAAAACAATAGTTACATTTACCTTGGGTAAAAAGCCTGGAACAAGATCACAGACAGTTTTAAATACAAAGCTAAAGACTTAATGCTTATGAATAATGGAGACTAGAGCAAACTAGATGGTGTATGCCTCCTCTAGAAGAGGCTCTTAATACCATGACACATATCTGCCTCTCTGGCCACTCAATGTCAGGCAGGAATGTGGATCCTTTAATGCCAGATCTTCCCTTTTTTTTTCCAGAGATGCCAGAAATCTGGATCTTTAAAAGAGATCTCTTGGGACACCCGGGTGGCTCAGCGGTTGAGCACCTGCCTTCGGACCAGGCCCAGGGCATGATCCTGGAGTCCCAGGATCCAGTCCCACATCCCACATCGGGCTCCCTGCGGGGAGCCTGCTTCTCCTTCTGCCTATGTCTCTACCTCTCTCTCTCTCTCTATCTGTATCTCTCATGAATAAATAAAATCTTTTTTAAAAATTTAAAAATTAAAAAAATAAACCTCTTAATTTCTACACGCTGATAAATAATTTTTAAAAACCATTTATAAACACTGTCAAATTCACCATATCTGTGGAATAGATGTGCCTGATGGGCTGATATAACTCCTGCCTTAAACACTATTAAACACAAAATAACATTACAAAAAAATCTAAGACACTAGAGGTTACATCCTTCTCAGACACACTGGCTACCTTGATGTTTCATAAAAGCATTACAACCTTCCACCAAGTTGAATTTACCATGGCTTTAGTGTTATCCTTTCTTTCAAAATCTCACATTGAACATTCCCTAAGTCCATAGCAGAAGGTTGAGTCAAACAGAGTTGAGCTCTTTACCATGGCAATATAACTGTAACTGAGCACAATTTCTCGGATCTTCCTCATCTCTTCTTCTAGATTGCTGGCCCAGACTTCACAGATAACTTGGCTATTCTCCACAAGTGCTGCAGGCATCTTGAAGAAACTTCAGCCTCTTTCAGCTGACTCTGTTAGAGGGCAAGTCAATGCTTGATCTGATCTAGATTCAGAAACATATTTTGAAATCACATAAATGTACACACTTGCATAATGTCAACAAAACAAAGATATCAAAAAAATTACTTTATCAGTTTAAGCTAAAACATTAAGACTATTACACTTACATTCATTCTCCATTTTATACAGTGGGGAAACCTGCCTTTGTCAAGACAGAGATACACACACACACACACACACACACACACACACACACACAATTCGTTAACCCTAAGAAACTAAAATTTTACTTCAGAAATCTGAAGAAACTGGGGTTCCTGGCTGGCTCAGTTGGTACACATATGACTCCTGATCTCAGGGTTATAAGTTTGAGATCCATGTTGGGTGTAGAGAGTACTTAAAAACAAAATCTTTAATGGAGTGCCTGGGTGGCTCAATCAATTAAAAGTCTGCCTTCAGCTCAGGTCAGGATCCCAGGGTCCTAGGAACAACCCACAATTGCTCCCTGCTCAGCAGGGGTCTCCTTTTCCCTCTGCGCTCCTCCTATTTGTGTTCTCTCTCCCTCTCAAATAAATAATATCTTTAAAGAAAAAAAAAAAAAGAAAGAAACCTTTGCCCAAGCTGCCCATTAGCACAAAAGTGAAAGTACTACCCTAAACCAGTATTTGAGCCCTTTTCAGACTACCTAAAGACTAAAATATGTCCCAGTAACCACAAATATTCCCTTATCTGTGACTTTCACATCACCTTCCCCAGACTAAATCATGGAAACATTTTTAAAGGAATCACTTTAGCCAGTTTAAATGTACCTGGATCTCTGAAAGCCTGAAAGAATGCAGATCTGAACTTTCACACATTAAGTTTTAACAACTATAGAGTGAATACAGTCATGGGACTCCTCCCTCTGCCCCTATAAAAGGGGAAATTCTTTTTCTCTATAGTCCAAAAGTCATATATAACTAGAAGCAACTAACTAACTTAATATAGTGCCTCGTTAGATTTGTACAAATACATCATGAAGTGATGCTAATTTGGACCTTTAACCACCACAATGAAAATAAGAATTGGGATTATTAATGTCTACTTTTAAACACATAATAATACAAAGAAACTAAGCAATTCAACAATAGGAATAGAGAAAATGGCAAGTATAAATAATTCAACCAGACAGCATGAGATATAGTACATATTCTGGGAAGAATTGTGGAGGGGAACAGTATTCTTCAAGATAAAACTCATCATGATTCAGCTGCAGAGTAATGTTTTTATTATAATAATGAGATGCTTAGTTATAAAAAGACCAAAAGGAGCTTATCATAATAGCCTTTATTTAAAAAGGGGACCCTACCACATGGATCAACACAGTATAAGAGTGGCTCTATTATATAGATATATATTTAGAGGAAAATTCCTAGAAACAGTAAAATGAATCTTCGCTTCCTACTTTCAAGATAGGCAGATACAAAAATAAGAATCTAGATCAAAACAAAATTGTCGCTCTCAAATGTCATTTCTCTGAGAAACTTCTCAGAAACTGATTTGTTGGTTTGTCGGCAAACCTGAAAGATTCCATTTATTCAAGGTACCCTACACTTCAACAGACATTTCTCTGAAATTATAATAGACTGACTATAATTACTCTAAAATTTAGGTAGACTGTGGTAACTTCCTAACAAATTATGGGTGGACAGTTCTTCAAGGCAGAAACCATTTCTTCTTGTTTCAGTCTTGTACATGACGAGCATGAATTCAATGAACAAATAAAGAACATCCAAAAGGAGAAGTTCAAAATGAGTGTGGAGTGAATTCCACAATACGACCATAATTAAGCAAATGTTAGGACTCTGATTAGATTCTAAACTGTGTTTAAGGTTTTCCCCTGAAAAAACAGCACAAAGCCATTTCTATGTCCATTAATGTTAAATCAGTACCACTTCACTTCCTCATTTTCCTAACTTAAACAATACACTTCCTTTTTGGTGTCATTTCAAACACAACCATAAACTACTTTAGGGGAAGTGGTTATGACTGTGAAGACATTTCCATAAAAGCAGCAGCAAAAGGGACCCAAGCAAAAAACATGCCTTTGGTCTGCATGCAGAAAAGAACAGGTTTATAAAGAAGACAAATTAGGTATTTACACTAAACCCTAGAACCAGGCTCCCCAGCTAAGCTTTTAAGGTTGTGTCAAAAGAACTCAGGAAACAATCTGAAGAGGCTCCCTCCGGTCAAAGAAAAGGTAACATAAACACCATTATGAATATTCACTACAATGTCTTCAAATTTCCTAAGACAGTTCACAATGAACTCATTGATTTAAACCTAAGAAAATAAACTTTCTTGGTTACCAATGGAGAATCCTAGTTAATTTATTTTTTAAAATATGTATCTTGTCTTTCCTATATAAAATGTACTAAAGAGTTGAGGGAAAGTTACTTTTAATAGAAGTTACAAAGCTAACAAATCTGGAATGATAGAGTATTACTGTTTTGTAGCTCCTAAAGAATTCATAGATCTGGGAAATAATCATAATGGCATCTATATGGAATATCCAGAAAAGGTAAATTTATAAAGGCAGAAAGCAGACTATAACAGTGGGATGGGCATGGGAATTAATTATAAATAGCAAGAGGTATCTTATTGAGGTGATGGAAAGGTTACCAAACTCAACTACCTGATGACTACACAACTCTGTGAATTTACTAAAAACTGCTGAACTCTACATTAAAATGGCTTTTACATTAAAATACTTATTACATTAAAATAAGTTTTTGGGCACCTGGGTGGCTCAGTGGTTGAGCATCTGCCTTTGCCTCAGGTCGTGATCCCAGGATCCTGGGATGGAGTCCAGAATCTGGCTCCCTACAGGGAGCCTGCTTCTCCCTCTGCCTAAGTCCCTGCCTCTCTCTGTGTGTCTCTCATGAATAAATAAAATCTTTTTTAAAATAAATAAATAAAATAAATTATTTTTAAAATGGATGTTTTATAGTACCTAAACTATACTTCAATAAAGTTGTTGGGATCCCTGAGTGGCGCAGCGGTTTGGCGCCTGCCTTTGGCCCAGGGCGTGATCCTGGAGACTCGGGATCGAATCCCACATCGGGCTCCCGGTGCTTGGAGCCTGCTTCTCCCTCTGCCTGTGTCTCTGCCTCTCTCTCTCTCTCCGTGTGACTATCATGAATAAATAAATTTTAAAAAAAGAAAAAAAAATGTAAAAAAAATAAATAAAATAAAATAAAGTTGTTAAAGTATCACAATGGCTGTAATAACCACAAAAAGAGACAATCAGGTATTATGTGCCTCCTGACAGAATACATTACCACTATGAATAATTACTTTTGCCAAAAAAAAAAAAAAAATTAACTTGAGGGACAAGTGGATGGCTCAGTCAGCTAAGCGTCCCACTCTTGCTTTCCGTTTAGGTCATGATCTCAGGATCCTGGGATCCAACCCAGCAGCAGGATCCATGCTCAGTGGGAGTCGGCTTGGGAGTCTCAGCCTCTCCCTCTGTCCACTCTCCCGCCCCTTCACACTGTGTGTGCCTGCTTGCTCTCTCTAAAATAAATGTATTAAAAAAAAAATCTAACTTGAATCTGGCCAAACCTCTAGACCAATTTACAGGAAATAAAGAGGACAGAGGAACATGTTAAATGACACCACAGAAAAACAATCCGCAAAATCCACAAACTACTGTGGGAAACTACAGAACAACCCAGCTTCTTCAATAAATTGCAATAAATAAAAGTAAAAGACTCTCAAGAGACATATCAACCAATCAAAATTTATAGACCTTAATTAGATCTTTAAACAAACGGTTAGAAAAAATTTTTTTAAACTAGACAAAGCCTAAACATGGCTGGTTTGGGGTTTTTTTTTGTTTTGGTTTGGTTGTTTTGTTTTGTTTTGTTTTTGCTTTTTTTAGGCGTTATATTGTCATGTTTTTTTAAAAAAGAGTCCTTATCTTTTAATTTGAAATAGATATAGGTAACATGATAAAAAAATGTGGGGTTCTGCTTCAAAGTTAACAGTGGAGAAACCTCTTAACAACTTTGTACAGGTATCCGCTACATTTTACAGATAACAACACTGAAATTCAGAGACGTTAATTTTATTTTTTTTAAAGATTTTATTTATTCATAAAAGACACAGAGAGAGAAACAGAGACGTAGGCAGTGGGAGAATCAATCCCAGCACCCTGGGATCACAACCTGATACAAAGGCAGACACACTCAACCACTAAGCCACTCAGGTGCCCCAGACATTAGTTGTAAAAGACACTATCATGAATTCGATTTCAAAAAAAAAAATTTTTAAAGCTAAGCCACTTTCAAAAAGCTAGCCATTGTTACACATATCTGATAAATGCAGAACACAAGTGCAGACCACTTGCAAAAATATATAAGATGTCCTCACACCAAACCCTTATCTAGGAACGCTGGGGAAATAGCTTCCAAATCCCAAAATGTAGTGCCACTCAAAAATCCAAACAGAACTGCATCATGCACAGTTAGCCTAGCATAAATTACCGAATATGCTACTCAAAGAGAAGGGAAATAACAATAAATGATGCCAGCAGTGTTGCCTGTAGCTTTCCACTCAGTGAGCACATGCTCCAGATGGGAATCACACACACACTGTTCTGTTTGGTTGGTCTTCCTCCTTTTAAGCCTCTCATTGCCAGCAGGGCACAGGACACCTCACAGTGTGGATGGACTCTATCCCATTCAAATATGTTTATTTGTGCAACACAGGCCCCACAGGTAAGCTAATTACTTTGTCTGGGTTGCAATCAGACAGACAGCAACAAGTTTTGAAAGCTGAAGGAAAAACTGTGCTAGATTTACTGAGACACAGAATGGCCATCTACAGCTTTGCACCTTCCTAAGAAATTTTTAGGGATAACTATGATCACATGCAAAGTTTCCCTCACAGGCTGACTTTAAAACTTGACTCCCACTTGAGCTACTACCCTCTATGGGAATCTGACTACCACCTAAGCTACTCCACTCTCTATGAAAGCAAAATACCAGCACGGATACCTGCTGTGTCCCAGTACTGGATTGTCCCAGAAGGAAAGGTCACACACAGGAATTACTGAGGTCCTTGCCTTGTGCTCATCTGCAGTAAAGTCTGCACAGATCATTCTTGCTGACCTACAGTGTAAACTTCTCCAAAACAAAGCTCCTATTTACCCAGGAAAGCTCTAAAGAGCAACGGCGAATAAAGCCACCCGAAGACTTTCCCTGCCACCAATCCAGAGGGTTAGGTCTTGCTGAGGAAAAGAACGTTTGGTGTTACCGGTTTTGTTTTGTTTAAGCCCAAGTGTGCAAGGAGACAATAAACACCACTTCCCCGTTCTAGAGAACTGAACAAAGGCTTTGCCCGCGCAGGGATAAGATGGAAAAGGAAGTGGGAGCAAGTTAGAAGAAATGGCAGCTGCCTGGAAGAGGGTCCTCTCTCCTCCACACGGCCGCGGGGGCCCTCACCGTCCTCCATCACCCCTGCCCCCAAAACCGTGTCCGAGCACAACTACCCCGGACTGGACCGCAGTTCAACCAGTTCTTAAAACCAGCCATGCGGTCCAGGCCTCCAGAGCAAGAGCTATGGTTCATACCCAGAACGGCAAAGAAAAGTTGTGGAGCCAAGAAGTGGGAGGCCCGCAAGGCTCCAAGCTCAGGTCCTCTTCCTTACACGGGCTCCCATCAGCATTCTCTCCCCGTCTGGATCCCTCTCCATCCCCAAACAACACTCATCCCGCCCCTTCCCTGGTACCCACCTCCCCCCCACCCCCCGCCCCCCGCCCCAAAGCAAAGGGATTAAAATTACAGGCTTTCAGGCCAGAAAGACCTACGTTCGAACTCGGGCCACCAGCTAGCTGTGTGGCTTTGCATAAGGCACTAAACCTCTCTGGTGCCTCAGTTTTCCTATCTTGTAAAATGGGCTTAATAATATACGCCTCGAAGGACTGTAGCAGAGGTTAACAGAATGAAGCAAAGGAGGTGCTCTGTAACGTCCTGGCACATATCACTAGAATATTATCACTGCGTGGCAGTGGCTGGGACTGTTACCATTATCCGATGGGCCTCGTTCCCTTTTCACACCCCCTGCCCCTCACTCACGCCCCCAGCCCTCTTCCTCCCCCAGGTCCTCGATGGCCTCCCTCACCTCACGCTCCTCTCTGGTAAGCGCGAGCCCGCTTACCCTGAGCAGCTGGGCCCGCGAAGCGCGGGCTGGCGGGCTGGCGGGCAGAGTCCCCCGGGAGCGGCGGCGGCGGCGGCGGCGGCCCCTGACCCGGCGCTCTCCTCCTGCCCCGGATCTGCTCCGGGAACCGAGCGGGCCAATGAGAGGGGCTCCTTCGGGCCCAGAGCGGCCTTACGCACGGCCCACCTAAAACGCCAGGCCGGACCACTCTACCCACTGGATCCTCCCGACTCGCCTGCTCCCTTAGCGTCACTGCAGACGCGCGCGGGCGCGCGCCTGGTCGTGCCTGCCCCTCCCCTTCTGCGCGCCCCGGCGCCTCCGTGCGTGTCCGCCCAGCCCGGGGGCAATGCGCAGGCGCGAGACGAAGAGGGCGCCCCGAAGACAGCGGGGCGGGGTGGCCTCGCGGGACGCATGCGGAACACGACCGAGCCGGGCCTGAAACGTCGGTAGCGCCGGCTCAGTTCGATTAGCGAGCACCACAGCGTCTCGGCTCTCCTTCCGCGCGCCCGGGGAGGGGCGTGGCCTAGGACGGGCGCCCGCCCGGGGGGCGTGGCCTCCGGATCAAATCTCCAAATGGCAACGCCGCCTCCGCTCTGCTTTGATAGACGCTTAAAATCGTTGGCCCGAGCGAGCTTTGAGGGGAGGCTGGCGGGGGCCGATGCTGCCCCCTGGACCCCTCACAGCCCCATCTCTCGGCTTCCCTCCCGGGCGGCACCCAGACCGAGGCCAGGTGACGTCGGGCCCGGCCCGCCTCGCCCCTCCCAGCCCCGAGTCGGCGAGCCGCGTCGCTATAGCAACCGGCCAGCCGGGCCCGCTCGGGTCACACTAAGGCTGGGCTCCGCGAGGGGGAGCGGCCGGCGTCCCCCGCCCTCCGAGGAGCCCCGCGACGGCGGACGCGAGGCCGGCTCCGCAGTTCTCCCGGCGGGAGCTGCTCGAGCCTCCACCTGCCTCCTGATCTTCTGGATGCTGCTCGGGGAGGGCCGCCTGCAAACGCCTGTCGTCGCGGCCTCCGGCCTCGGGGGAGACAAAGCGCTGGCTCCGGCGCCCCCCCCCCCCCCCGTCACCGCGAGCCGCCCTCGCCTCTCCCGCAGCAACTCCACCCTGTCTGCCCCTGAGGCGGGTGCGGACGGCCCACAGCTGGGCTCTAGCCACAGAAGGCAGCAGATTTACTCCCAAGTCACTGGGCCTTCTTGCGTTTCACCGTTTCCTCCTAAGAGGATTCTTCAAAATCCTGCTTCCATTTCCGAGGCTCCAGGCCGATCAGCCGTCAGCGGCAGTTTCAAACTGGATTCCCAGAAGTCCTTCTCCCGGGGAGGTGAACTCCCACCCCTAGTCCCCAGGGGAGAGCATCAAATGCACTTTCTGAACCCCGCCCTTCTCCCCCCGCCCCCCCATGAGTGTCTATCTCCGTTTCTGTCCCATAGGGATGTAACTGTCTCATAAGGCTGCTGCTGTATTAATAAATGGAAAAACCACCCCGCAGTGAGGGAGAAAAAAAACAGATCTATTCAATAAACAACTGTTTCTGGCCTGTCTCTGTTGTTATCTCTGAGCTCTTCATTGTTTGTCAGCTCCCGTGCAGGCTTAACAATCAGTCCGTTGAGCAGTACTGGCAAGGAGAAAGCAGGCACGACATTCCCACACCCCACCATCTCGTGGGTTTCTAGTGTCCTTTGGCCCGTTTGTAATTACAGTCAGGAGAGGACAGACCAATGAGGAGCTAGTCACATGAGGAGCAGCCTCCACAATCCTTTCTTGGACTTTTGTTTTTTCCTGCAGCGCTGGGCTTGGTGAGCCCTGAAACAATCAAACAGGAAACACACCGACTCCATCTCCCCAACCCCCAGCCCTCACCCAGAACTCAGTGTTCATTTCTCAGGTTATTGAAGAGAAATGAAAAACATGCAGATGGCTTGTCCTTCGGGAGGCATCGGAGTGTTTGTTGGAAATAATGGAGTTTATGCTGTACTTTTTTGTAATTTTGCTATTGCAAAATTAGAACAATGATGTTAAATCACTAATTCTCAATGAGGAGAACCCAAACCAATGAGAGGGTAGTTGGATAAAAATATATTCAGTAATATAATTTACCATTTGAAGGGAAAAAAAACCCTATTTTTGGACTACAAACTATAGAAAGTAAGGCTTGAACAAATCTCAGCTAGAAGAGTACAGGTTGAATAGATTGAAACACTGGCTGTAAAATGGGTCTCCTTAAGAAGCAGACAGAGTGAAATCCTTGGCCAGCCAAGCCTTTGTTGTTCTTAAGTCTAAATACTAAATCTAATGGGATGCATTTCTTAAAGTATGTAGGAAGATAACATTTTAAATATATACAGGGATATATATATATATATATATAAAATATATATATTTGAACAATGCAGGGGTTAGGGGCCTCCACTCCCTGCACAGTTGAAAATTCATGTATAACTTTTTATTCCACAAAAAATTAATAGTCCACTGTTAACCAGGAGCTTTGATGATAAGATAAACAACCAACTAACACATAATCTTATATATTATATGTATTATATACTGTATTCTTACAATAAAGTAAGCTAGAAAAAAATGTTAAGAAAATCATAAGGAAAATACATTTGTAGTACTGTACCATATGAAAAAAAAAATCACATATAAGTGGACCCACACAATTCAAACTCATGTTGTTTCAAGGTCAACTGTTTTTGGGTTGAAATATTTTGAAAATGGAAAAGAAGGTAAATGTCTCCAGGTTAGTTCCACTATAAACACCTTCTAAACTCAAGTCTCAAAAACCTTTATACCTGTTATAGAGTGCTGATATACCTAGATGCCTGTCAGTTGATTCCATTGTTAAAAGCCACCAACACACACCAAGCTTAGCCAAGTTCTGACGCTTTGTATAATGTCTTTTAGGAGATTATACATTTACCTTTAAATTCAAATGAAGAATACCCCCAGCTGGCTTTTCTCCTTGGTACAGATGGGGTTAACTCCCTGCTTTTGAAGTGTGTTGTCCTTACTTTGTTTACATAATAGAAAACCCTCCTGACTCTTGGAAATTATCAAGATCATCAGACTTCCCCTAAATATAAAGCAAATGTCATATTTCATGACTAAGCATTTTATATTGCTTTGATATTTCGATTTCAACCTAAAAAAAAAAAAAACTGTTCTTTGATGAGATTAGACATCAGAGATCAGAGTTGTCTCTTTTATCTAGAAATAGATATCAAATCTATTTTATTCATACTTCATTTGATTTTCCTGGATTTTCCTTCTCCCTCAAAGTCTACTAAAGTAACAAAACTGTAAAATCTACCAATAATAATCATAGACCTTTAAGTTTTCGAATCTGTGGAGGTCCATAAAGATGTTCTAACTAATCCATTTCCCTAATTTAACAGAAAATAATTAAATAAGGTCACTCACTTCCCAGAGATAGGACCAGGACTTGAGCCTTTTGATTCCCAGTCCAGTATGAGATTAGGTGTTCATCCAGGGGGCTATCTTTGTGGTCTATTTGCTGTGTGCAGTGTCCTTTGTTGATGTTGGAAGCTGCCCTCGCAGAGCTTAACATTTGGTGGCAGAGACTGACAGTAAAACAAGTAAACAAGCATTCAAGTAGGAAATAAAAGGATGATGAGAACTGGTGATAGCCATCATGAAAGAAACTAATGAGGTAAAGTGACAGAGAATAATTGGATTGAGGGAAAATAAGGGAAATGAGTAAGAGGTCAAAGAATGCCTCTTTGAGAAGGTAGCATGTAGGTCCAGGACAAGAAGGACCTAATCAGAGAAAGAGAAACAGAGGCAGGCTTTAAAAGTTGGGAACAATAAATTTCAGGCAGAGGATAAGAAATGAGTTTTGCATGTTAGAAGCAGTAAAAGGAGGCCAGGGCAGCCACCAAGAGGGGGACCAGAGGCAGTGAGGCCCAAGAGGAGGCTGGAAAGGAGAGCAGAGGTCAGGTGAAACAAGGCCTGGGAGACTTTAAAATTGAACTTTATTCAAAGTGCACCTGGAAACCCGGAGGATTTTTAACTCACAGGAACAACCCGATTGGATTTAGTTTTTTTTTTTTTTTTTTAAGATTTTATTTATTTATTCATGAGAGACACAGAGAGAAAGGCAGAGACACAGGCAGAGGGAGAAGCAGGGTCCATGCAGGGAGCCCGACATGGGACTCGATCCCGGGTCTCCAGGATCACGCCCTGGGCTGAAGGTGGTGCGTTTTAAACCACTGAGCCACCAGGGCTGCCCTGGATTTAGGTTTTAAAGATCACTTTGAGGGGCACCTGGGTGGCTCAGTGGGTTAAGTGTCTGACTCTAGATTTCAGCTCAAGTCAAGATCTCAGGGTTCTGGGATTGAGCCCCTGATTGGACTCCCCACTGAGTGGAGAGTCTGCTTCTCTCCCTCCTCTTCCTCTGTCCCTCCCCAATCCCACTAGCACTCTTTCACTCTCTCAAATAAATAAATAAATCTTTAAATATAATATATATATATAATATATATATATAAAGATCACCTTTTTAAAAAAAGATTTTGTTCATTTATTTGACAGGGACTACAAGCAGGGGGAGCGGCAAGCAGAGGAAGAGGAAGAAGCAGACTCCCCGTGGAACAGGGAACCCAATCCCAGGACCCTAGGACCATGACCTGAGCCCAAGGCAGCCTCTCATCCGACTGAGCCATCCAGGTGCCCCTATAAAGATCACTTTTGACTTCTGTGGATGGAGAGTGGAGTGGAGTCAGAGACATTTTAATTTTTTTATTTGAATTACACTAAATTTGGTAAGAAAAGAAAGCTTCTTCCAGGCATGGTGAATGTATCACCTGTGGAATTAGTTAACAATTTAGATAATTTTGCTAGGTGATTCTGAGAATTATTTGCTACCACATCCTTTTGATTATTGATTATTGTTACTGTGAAACTCTTCAAGGCTGCTAACTGAATATTCAGTTCTTTATAAAGAAGGAGGTTGATCTCTGCCTATACAGAGCTAGGCAAACAGAAATGCAGACCAATGAAAGACAGCAGTTAAGCACATTAATGCAGATAAGAGTAGAACTTATCCTTTGGGACCCTCCAGTCAGTTCTAAAGTTCTTTTCTCTCAGTCTCTCTCCCTTTCCCTGTGCATTCATGCGACAAAGCCAGTATCCCTGGTGTTATAGCCAGATCTCAAAAATCTCAGTGATCTTTTTTTATATGACCAGAATTGAGAATCTTCTTTTGAACTTCTGTAACATTCTGTAATGTTCTAGGAGAAATGGCACACAAAAGCTTTTGAATATCTCTGAAGTTTCTAACTAGATGTGCTTATTTGAGGGATGGGATAGAGGATGTATTCCAGAAAAATTGGTAAACGCACTCCTAAGTTTCAACTCCACATCATCAGACATTAGAACTGGGAGGGGCCTCAGAGATCCACTAAGCCAATTCATTCATTTTACAGGTACGGAAACAGACTCAGAGAAGCCAAGGTCATAAAGTTCGTGGATGGCAGTCCTCAGTTTGAACCTTCTTCCAGGATGTTTGGACCTCTCTTCAAGAGCACTTCCTTTAAAGGAGAACAGCCAGGAGGGGGATGTCTTTTTCTTTTTTAAAATTTTTTTAAAATTTGTTTATTCATTAGAGACACAGAAAGACAGAGACATAGGCAGAGGGAGAAGCAGGTTCCCCACGGGAAGCCTGATGCGTGACTTGATCCCAGGATCACGGGATCATGCCCTGAGCCGAAGACAGATGCTCCACCACTGAGCCACGCAGGTGCCTCCAGGAGGGAGATGTCTTACATGACCTTGAGATAACAAGAAAGCCGAGCAATTCCTCAAAGACAGGATGGAAAGAAAACCCAGGAGGACCAGAAAGAGATTCTCATTTATGCAGGCTGTGCTGAGGACCTGCTATGTGCCAGAGTTACACCATGGAAATGCATAAAGCTCCTACTTGAAATGATTACAGAAAAAGATTGCATGCTATTCTGGGGAAGCACTGACCACATAAGCTAAAAATGTTCAGAAAAAAAAGAACCAGAAGTAGAATAGTGGGCAGGATCAGGAAGGAATATCTGGGTGGGAAAGTCTATGAGCAATGACATAGAGGTAGGGATAACAGAAAATTAAAAAAAATGTTTTTGCACATAGTAAGTGATCGACACATGTTTATATGTGAGAGTGATACTCAGAGCATTAGAAAATAGGAAGTAGTGGGGAATAATATTATATGAGAGGAACTAGATTAAGATGGACATTGGATCAAGGAGCAAGATTTGATCAGTGCACAAGACAGACTTGGTCTGCTGGGGAATATGTATATTATATAAATATCTGGAATATTGAAAAAAAAAAGTACTGGTACTTCCAAAAGGAGAGAGGAGGGAAAACATGAACAAGGTTTACAAAATGTAATTATTTTGTGAGCAAGCATGTTTCCTGGCACAATGCATAATTCCTTGCATTGTGCCAGGAATTAGGCAGGTAAGGATAACTAATACATGGTCCTTTTTTTGCCAAATAATGACACATATAGGTAATGGGACAGTGTGCAGCCATTAAGAAGAATGTGTTATCTCTTAAAGGAACTATACAGAACAATTTCCCTGTTTACCTGCTAAGTGAAAAAAACCAAGGAGCAGAATAAGCATATATAGTGTGCTATTTCTAAGAAAGAGGGGGGAGACATGCTTGTTTGTATTTATATAGACAAGCTCTGGATGGACATATAAAACACTGGTCACAGGGGTGTCACTTGGGAAAATTAGCTGACTGGGGAAGAGGGAAAAAAGGCTTTTACCATGCATTTTTAAATTTTTTTGTATTTTATGTCAGTTGCACATATTAACTTCAAAAATAATTTTTAGGGCTGCCTGGGTGGCTCAGTCAGTTAAGCGTCTGTCTGCCTTTGACTCAGGTGCTGATTCCAGGGTCCTGGGATCAAGCCTCATGTCAGGCTTCCTGCACAATGGGGAGTGTGCTTCTCCCTCTGCCCCACTCAGTGTTCTCTCTCTCTGTCAAACAAATAAAATTTTAAAAAACTAATAGTAATTTTTAGAAATTTACAAATAAAGCTCAGTTCTATTTCAAAGATGCTCACCATTTCATGTTATGGATCCTGTATCCTGTTACCTGCTTCGATCAACAGGTACACTTGACCTCCATCTAGATTCTTGTATCTAGACTCAGTAATAAGTTTTTGGTTGTTTTTATTAATGAGAGACAGAGAGAGAGAGAGAGAGAGAGAGTGCAGCAGAGACACACGTCAGAGGGAGAAGCAGGCTCCATGCAGGGCGCCTGACGTGGGACTTGATCCCAGGTCCCCAGGATCAGGCCCTGGGCTGAAAGCCTGCTAAACCGCTGAGCCACCGGGCTGCCCTAGACTCAGTAATAGTTGATGCAACTTTCCTCGGTTGCCTGTCCTCAGTAGCAACAGAAGCAATTTTAAAAATGAGAAAATGAGATCCTCTGGTCCCTGCAACCTTTTTACCCGCTTGGATGGCCCACCTTCCACCTTACACAGTATCTGATATCCACATCTTTTATTTATTTATTTTAAATTAATATCTTTGCCCAAGGTGGGGCTTGAACTCATCACCCTGATATCAAGAGTCGCAGGCTCCATTCACTGAGGCAGACGGGGGCTCCGCTTTTAATTAATTAATTTATTTTTGAAAGCCACATCTTTGAATGCACCTGCCTCATACAGGAGAGCAACAGTTTAAGCTGGGGAAGACGAAGGAAGTTTTCATTTTTTATTTTTATTTATTTTTTAAATATTTTATTTATTTATTCATGAGAGACACAGAGAGATGCAGAGAGAGAGGCAGAGACACAGGCAGAGGGAGAAGCAGGCTCCATGCCGGGAGCCTGATGTAGGTAGGACTCGATCCCGGGTCTCCAGGATCACACCTTGGGCTGCAGGCGGTGCTAAACCGCTGTGCCACCCGGGCTGCCCCTCATTTTTTATTTTCAAGATTTATTGATTTATTTGAGAGGGGGGAGAGAGAGAGCACAAGAATGGGGCTGGGGGCTGGGGAAAGAGGGAATCCAGAAATGCACAAGCCGCCTCCCCACTGAGCCCTGAGCCTCCAGGACCCTAAGATCACGACCTGACCGGACCCCTTGTGGATGGAGCCACCCAGGCGCCCCTGAAGGAAGGAAGTTTTTAAAAAGGGGAGGAAAAAGCCCGGAATGTGGCCAAACGCCTTCCTCTGGGCCTCGAGGAGCCGCCCCTCTCCAGTGCACGCAAACACAAACTTTCCTCCCGTCACGTGCCTGCCGGGGCCAGTGACTGCTCCGTAACCGGAGGAGCCGGGCCCAGCCTCCCCTCCCCGCGCGCTGGTCGGGGCGGCCGCCGGGAGGAGAGGAGCCTGGGCCGCGGCGGGGACCTCGCAGCAGCGGGGACGCGGGGCGCTGCGCAGGTGAGTGGGCGCTGCGGGCGGGAGCTGGGGGCCGCGGGCGCCCGAGCCCCCCCAGCGACCGCCAGGCCGTGCTTCTCCCCTCTGCTCCCCGCCTCCTCCCCCGCTCGCACGACCCGGCAGGGGCGCCCCGAACCACGTCCTGCGCCGGCTCCTCGGGGCCTCTGGTCCGCGCCGCCCGCGAAGGCTGCGGACTCTGCCTTGGGGGCCACCCCCTCCTCTGTAGTCTTGTTTTTCTAGCAATTGACAGTAAGTCCTGTCCGATGGACGGGGTTTGGCTTCACGACGCTGTGAATACGCGAGACGCTCTCAAGTCAGAGTTCTGAAAGAGGAAAATCCGGTGGGAAGTCTGTCTGTCGGGAAGCAACTTCCAGAATCGCCTTGGGAGGCACCCAGCCCGTTTTAACTGTCTTAAAACTGTAGAGTCCCGAGATCAACGTGTGAGCCGGAGATGAACAACCGTGTCAAAGCTGTCCCGTTGCAAAATACTAAGATTTACCATTGTTTTCAGGATTACTAGCAGTTTGGTAGTTCCTAGAAAGGACCTTCAAAAAGCTTGCTGGGTGAGGGGATGCAGGCACTGGGTAGATGGGGATGAGGGATAAAGGTGGTGGTTTTCAGATGCACCTACAGGCCCTTTGGGGCTTTAGGCAAGCAAGACAGGATACAGACTGTGGTTTGCTTCAGCTTCGTGTGCAATTCCAACTACGTTTTTCAGATTGAGATAATCAAGATTCTGAAATCAATTTGGTAAAACAAATGCTCTAAATGCTTAGAACAGAGAGGCCTTAGTACCAGGGAAAGGTGCTGATACATTCAAAGCAAGTGTTGGACACCTCCTAAGGGCAAAAAACAAAGATTTTTCTTCAATTCCTCTTCCTTCACTTATTCAGCAGCTACTTCCTGAATATCTGCTACATGGCAGGCTCGTGCCTGGTCCTGTGGATCTCACAGTAAACCAACAGGCAGCCTCAGTTTCACAGGCAGACAACCAAGCAGGACAGTCACTTCTCAAAGGGTACCCGTACCTGCAGCAAAAGCAGTGAAGCGAACATTGCTAGAACAATCCAGGGTCTTTGGGGCATGGAGTTTCACCTTTCCTTCAGGCATTTCATCCTCTTGAATGAGTACCTTTTCGTCTATAAAAGTCTTACTTGTATGCATACCGTGGTCACAGCAGCTCCTCAGAATCTTCCTCACCAGAGGCTTTAAGCTGTGTAACTACATTTCAGGTCAGTGTCCTCAGCTCCAAAGGCAGACTGCTCAATTTTTTCCAAGAAGACGAACAGCCTGAGAGCAGAGGCTGAAGTAATGGGAGTTCCAGTCCTCCTGTCAGTAGCCCTCTCCCAGCGTTGTTCCCCACTAATGAAAGAGAATTTGTGCTCTTTCAAACACACCTGCAGCACCCAGCGAAGTCTCGGGAAGCCTGGATTTTTCCAGAAACTGAAGAGTTTGAAATAAGTCACTTCTGTTATTTGAGGCCTATATTCTTTGCTTATGAAATAGAAGAGGTAGGCTAGATGATCAGTGAGGTCTTTTTTTTTGCCTTTTTTTCTCCTCCAAAAGTAAATAAATAATTCTACTAATTTCATAAGATGTTTACAAAGAAACAGTAGACAGTCATATATAAAGATGATGTCACTTATACCTATAAAAGGGACACTCCTCAACCATGCAGAATATTCAGGGACCTAGAATCTGAAAGAAAATCTGAAAGAGGGATCCCTGGGTGGCGCAGCGGTTTGGCGCCTGCCTTTGGCCCAGGGCGCGATCCTGGAGACCCGGGATCGAATCCCACATCGGGCTCCCGGTGCATGGAGCCTGCTTCTCCCTCTGCCTGTGTCTCTGCCTCTCTCTCTCTCTCTGTGACTATCATGAATAAATAAATAAAATCTTTAAAAAAAAAAAAAAAAGAAAGAAAATCTGAAAGACTCAGGCTGCAGACAAAACTTAAAATTAAACTGTCTCTACTCCTCCCACCTTCACCCTATTCCTCTGTTCCATATTCAGATTCTCAAGGTCATGAACATCAGCTGTAAGCCTTACCGTATCATGTATCATTTTCGTAGACTGGGGATTGTTCAGTAACAAGCTTACATAGTCAGAATCACCTGCTCTCAAAAGAACCATACTTAAAAAGTATCTAATTTGGATAATCTCACAATAGGTATCAAATTCCCTTTAAAGGGGAATCAATTCATTGTAACAAAATATTAGACTATTTACCTCTAGTGCCTTTCTTTCTCTTCCCTAGATGCATTCCCATCATAAATGCAATTTCATATTCTCCTCCTTCATACTTTCTCATTTGGAAAATCAAAGCTATATAGGATTACTTTATTAAATAGGGCAAGAAGCATGTCCTATTCATCTTTGTATCCCTTGTAGCTACCACTGTATCTGGCATACAATAAGTGTTTCTTGAAAAAATGACTCATATTTTAGAGAAAACATGTTCTGTTTTCCCTTCAGTATTAAAACACCTGCACACTTGTGTGCACGCACACACACACTATCTAATCCATTATTCACGGCTAATAGAGGCTGAGCTCATTCTTGTGTGTTCCTTCACAATCCTAATGCCCACCCTGCATTCATCAACACCAGCACATTCTATACTTTTTGCAGACTCAGTTAGTATACCAAGCACTGAAATCAAGTTCTGCCACTAAATAGCTGGGTAATTTGAAGCTGAATATTGAACATTTCTTTCTTTAAAAAAAAATATTTTATTTATCCATGAAATACAGAGAGAGAGAAAGAGGCAGAGACACAGGCAGAGGGAGAAGCAGGCTCCACACAGGGAGCCCGATGTGGGACTTGATCCCAGGACTCCAGGATCATGCCCTGGGCCGAAGGCAGGCACTAAACTGCTGAGCCACCCAGGGATCCCCTGAACATTGAACATTTCTATGCCTCCATGTCTTCTGATGGAAAACAGTAGCATCTGAATTGAAGGGCTCTGAGATAATATCTAGTCATTAGATAGGACACTGCCAAAGGTAGAGGAAAAGGTCAGAGGAGAAAACACAATAAAAATGTAATGATTATAGCACCTTAACATATTAAATATTAATTGCTATTGTTTTTGTTTGCCAAAATTTCTAATGCAAGCACTCCCATTAGCAATCAATGTAGTTCACCTTCAACCTCTGTGGTTGAAGACACATCTGCCTGCCATGTTTGGGGTCTCTCCTAGAACCTTTTGATGGACTCTGTCCACTTAAAACTGAAAACATGTCTGCCAGTGGGTAGAGAGGCACAAAAAACAAGCTGCTGTGGCATAAAATATTCAGCAGTCTATAGGGTTGCGCAGCTTAGAGGAGTCAGCCACCTAGGTAAATATTCTTAGAGAGTATGTGGGTGTATTACCTTAGCCAAAGAACAAATATTAGGAAATGCTTCATTGCCTCCAGTGACATCAGGTTTGAACAGACAAATGCCATGGCTCCTGTAGCCAAAGGGGCCTTCGTACCACCAGAAAGTAAACAGTCACCTTTCCTTTGGCCAGGTTTACCTGGAGCCGAGGGTTCTCAGGTCCAACTTAGATATCAGTCCCTAATCATTCAAGCCAGCATCTTAGTCTCTCTTATTTCTTGCTTTAAATTTTAATATCTGGTTCTGTTTATTGATACTCTATAGCCAGTCTCCATCTCAAAAGAGTTTGAAGCAGCTTCCAATCAAGGAGATATACAACTGCAAATAAGTAAAAACTGATCAGAAACCATCCGGCACTCAGTAAATACCTTCCATTCTGTTTTAAGTTGTAATCCAAAGAGAAAAGAACCAGATATTTTACCACCATTGCTTTTCTTTGGGAACATGGAAAGTTGTTAACATAAATAAATAAATAAATAAATAAATAAATAAAAAATAAAAGAAGAGACAGGGCACTAGTTCTTAATCAGAGTTACCTTTAATAATCTAATGAAAGCTATGGATCTTTCTATCCTGAAGAATGAACATGGAAAAATTGGCCTACAGTTTCAGGGGAAACAAAGACTTCTCAAAGGAGTTGAAATTAATCTGATTTAGAGAAGTAGAAAGCTAGTTATAGAGAGAGCTAATTACAAATCTTTAATATTTCCTGTGAATGGGCATTGAATTTATTTTTAAAATTTTGAACAGTTCTGTAATTTTCTGAATAGGTAAAATTTACTCATGGTACAAAATTCAAAAGGCAGAAAAAGGCACTATAGTAAAAAGATAGCTTTCCTTCTACTTTGTCCCGCAGTGGCCCAGTTCACCTCACCAGAAGCTGCCACTGTAACCAGTTTCTTAGATATTCTTCCTGCAATAGTCTGATATTCTATATATTATCCTATGCATACATAAACAGCATGCACACACACACACATATGTTCCACACATTGTTTTGTTCACGCAATACTTCTGGAGAGTACACACAAAGTTGCCTTATTCCTTTACTGGCTGAAAAATGTTTCACTACTGGATGTACCGTAATTTATTTAACCAGTCGCTATTGATGGATATTTAATTTGTTTCTAATCCTTAGAGATTAAAAAGTGTCACACTGAACATCTTTATATATATATCATTTTTTATATAGGGCTGTATAATAGAAAAAAATCCTCCAAAGTGTAATTATTGAGCATTAAGCTTAGCTTTGAGAAAAAAGGCAGGGGGGAGAGACCATAATGGATTGCCTAAATTTTTTTGCATTTTACAAAAAAAGCATACCACTTCTTCCAAAGAGGAAAACTGTACACTAATCTTTATAAGAATTTCGCACCTGTACCCTAATACAAAATACATTGCTTCTTTTGGAGAATTAAATAATGGAGTAGGGAATATCTTCAGTGGCAGCTTTTGATAGTCATGTAGTAGATTCATACATCTATATTGATTTTTTTAAGTTTTTATTTAAATTCCAATTAGTTAACATACCCATAATATTAGGGTCAGATGTACTATGTACTGATTCAGCACTTCTGTAGACCGGTGCTCATCACAACAGGTGCCCTCCTTCATCCCTATCACCTGTTTCACCCATCTCCCCACCCCCACCTTCCCTTGGATAACCATCAGTTTGTTCTTTACAGCTAAGGGTGTATTTCTTGGTTTGCCACCTCTCTATTTTCCCCTTCACTTGTTTGTTTTGTTTCTTAAATTCCACATATGAGTGAAATCATATGGTAGTTGTCTTTCTCTGACTTTTTTCACTTAGCATTATACTCTCTAGCTCCATCCATGTCATTGCAAATGGCAATATTTCATTCCTTTCTTTGGCTGAATATTCTATTGTGTACATGTGTATATATACACACATATATGTGTGTATACATGTATGTGTATAAGTACATATGTGTGTCATGTATCTATATATATGTGGTAATGTGGTATATATATTCCATGTATATATAAATTTATACACACATGAACACACACCCACCCATCTTCTTTATCCATTCATCAATCGAAAGATACTTGGACTGCTTCCATAATTTGGCTATTATGTATAATGCTGCTATAAACATCAGGGTGCATATATCCCCTTGAATTAGTGCTTTGTATTCTTTGGGAAAATACCTAGTAGTGCATTTGCTGGATCATAGGATAATTCTATTTTTAACTTTTTAAGGAACCTCCTCCATGCTGTTTACCAGAGTGGCTGCACCAGTTTGTGTTCCCGTTGACAGTGCACGAAGGGTCCCCTTTCACCACATTCCTGCCTATACCTTCGTGCAAGGAACCCTGGAGATACAAGGATAAATGAGAAACTCTCAGTTTAAGATTTTATCTGTCTGATAGAGCACGCTCACGCAGTGGGGAGAGGTAGAGGGAGAGGGAGGAGCAGACTCCTCACTGAGCAAGGAGCCTGATGTGGGATTGGATCCCAGGATCCTAATATCATGACCTGAACTGAAGGCATTACTACCTGTGCTTTCTTCAAGGACTTTTATGGTTTCAGGTCTTTTGCATATTTTTATTTATTTTTATTTTTTAAAGATTTTATTTATCCATGAGAGACACACAGAGAGGGGCAGACGCATAGGCAGAGGGAGAAGCAGGCTCCCCACAGGAGCCTGATGCAGGACTCGATCCCAGGACCCTAGGATCACAACCTGAGCCAAAGGTAGAGCTCAACTACTGAGCCATCCACATGCCCTTTCTGCCTATTTTTAATTGGATTATTTATTTGGGGAGCATTAAGTTTTAGAAGTTCTTTTTAAAAATATTTTTTTAATTTATTTATGAGAGACCCAGAGAGAGAGAAGAAAGGCAGAGACACAGGCAGAGGGAGAAGCAGGCATCATACAGAGAGCCTGACGTGGGACTCAACCCTGGGTCCCCAGGACCATGCCGCAGGCCAAAGGCGGCGCTAAACCGCTGAGCCACCCTGGCTGCCCATAAGTTCTTTATACACTTTGGATACTAACCCTTTATCAGATATGTCATTTGCAAATATCATCTCCAATTCCGTAAGTTTTAGTTTTGTTGATTGTTTCCTTCACTGTGCAGAAGCTTTTCATATTGATGTAGTCTCAATAGTATTTTTTTGCTTTTGTTTCCCTGGTCTCAGGAGACATCTAGAAAAAAGTTGCTACAGCCAATCTCTGAGAAATTACTACCTGTGCTTTCTTCAAGGACTTTTATGGTTTCAGGTCTCAAACTTAGGTCTTTAATCCATTTTGAGTTTATTTTTGTGTATAGTGTAAGACAGTGGTCCAGTTTCATTCTTTTGCACGTAGCTGTCCAGTTTTCCCAACACTGTTTGTTGATGAGACAGTCTTTCTCCCATTGTCTATTCTTTCTTGCTTTGTTGAAGATTAACTGACCATATAATTGTGGGTTCATTTCCAAGTCTTCTATTCTGTTCCATTGATCTATATGTCTTAATTATGTGACATCTATCTTGATTTTTTTTTAAGTATGATCTAACTAAAATCCATCATTCCTTGATGGATTTATGGATGGAATGATGGATTTATGTATCTAAACTGAGAGTTTCTAGGTGCCATTGCTGGCTCAGTTGGTTAAGTAATTTGCCTTCAGCTCAGGTCATGATATTAGGATCCTGTGATCCAATCCCACATCAGGCTCCTTGCTCAGTGAGGAGTCTGCTCCTCCCTCTCCCTCTACCTCTCCCCACTGCATGAGCGTGCTCTATCAGACAGATAAAATCTTAAACTGAGAGTTTCTTATTTATCCTTGTATCTCCAGGGTTCCTTGCATGAAGTAAGTTCTTCATAAATGTTCCTAGAAGGAACAGATAAGCTTCTAAAGATCAGAGATCATATGGCATTAACTTCATGAGCTCTTGGTAAAGACAATGGTGATGCTAAGTGGGGAAAAAGCTAGGATGAAACTCTGCCTTCTAAGTAAAGTTCCCATGGTATGGCAATCCTGGAAGCTTAACAAATAAACCCCAAATCCTTCTGTTTCCTTCTCCAAAAGGGATGGTTATCTCAACAGGGTCAACGGAGCCTTTCACACATTCCATCAAGTATTGAGGAGGGAAGTCTGAGGTGATAGAAAGGTTCCACCTGTCTGCCAATGGTTCGTAGACACTGAGATCCCCAAGTTTTTCTCAGGTGAAGGTGCTTCCTTTGACACTTGGTTCCTTATTATTAAGACACTTGACAGGCTTAGCCCCAAAGGTACTAACACCACTACCTTCCTGATGATGAAAGATCTGTGCTTTTCAGAATCCAGGCAACAAACTGCCAGACTGAAGATGACCCTGGCTTGTCCAAGAATCCTATCACTGTGTGAAAGGTGGCTTCTCAGAATGGGCCCTTATCCACACTGAGGATGTGGAGCAAAATTGGAATTGGGTCAACAGGAATTGCTTAAGACAATGCAGGTGGAGAAAATTGTTACTTAAGGGAGAGTTTTTGGAAATCCTTTTTTAAAAAAATCTTTTATTCATTTGATAGAGAGCACAAGCCAGGGGGAGGGGCAGAGGGAGAGGGAGAAGCAGACTCCCCACTGAGCAGGGAGCCTGATGCAGGGCTTGATCACAGGACCCTGGGATCACGACCTGAGCCAAAGACAGACACTTAACTGACTGAGCCACCCAGGTGCTCCTGGAAATCCCTTTAAACCCAGATTATTAAGTAACACATTTTGTCCTAGATGTGGTGCGGGGATGTTTACCACAGGTTGGGATTGAGACTTGCTGTTGTGAAATACCTGCTCAGCTTGCCTTCTGGAAGGCTTGGGTGGTGGGGAATATGACTACGGAGCACCCACTAGCAGTCAAGCAAGCAAAGAAATCCTGGCTGCCATCCCAGGTCAGAACCAGAGTGAAAGCCATTGGCATGGCTTTGCTCCAATCCATTGCTTCTCTTCCATTGCTTTTCATGAGAACTCACAGTTATGGGCCTGTTAAAAGGTTCCCCTTCTGCTGGCTAGAACAGAGGGAACTGAAAGAAGGAGCAGGGATGGCAAGGAAGCTGGCCTGGAGTGGGGAGGTTGGGGGTGGTGGTACTCTAGAGTGGCTGAAATCTGTTCTCCTGCCTGGGGATGGGGGTTGCACTACCACCACCCTAAACCCTCTGATGCCTTTCCTGAAATCATATGTTGTCTCCCTGACTGGGTATCAAATGTCTCAGCATTCCTCCCTGACAGCTTTTCCTCTGAGCTGACTGCATCCCTTCTGCATCATGTCATCCCTGTGGAGATGGTAAGCAGCTTGCATATCACCTCCTTCTGCTGTCCTAACTCCTCAAACCCTGGAAGGCAACTTCAAGGGCACGGCTGCCTCTTCCTTTCTCCAGCCTAAGAATCTATAAGAAATGTGGGTCAAAGAGAAGCAGTATTTCCTAAGGTCATAGCTGGTAAACATGCATTAGAATAATACAACCAAGTACGATCAAACACAAAAGAATAAAATATCCTTAGAGATATTGAAAGCCAGGCCCTGATCCTGGCTATGCCATCTACAAATCCTGGGAAGTCAGGTCGCTTGCCCTCCTTTATCTAAGTCCCTTCCTCCTCGTCACAGGACAGGATCAGATGATCTGTAATGCTCCTCTTCAGCCAGCTTCTGACACTCTTCAATAGGGACAATAGTCAGTGTTGGTGAGGGTATAAGATTAGAACTCTCATACATTGCTATTGAAAGTGTAAAGTGGTGCAACCACTTCACATTCCCAGAAAGGGCCAATGTTGTTACGGTAGGACCCAGCACTTCCACTCCTAGCACACATCCAGGAGCAATAAAAATATGTCCGTGCCAAAGCTTGTGGATGAGTGTTTACTACAGTGTTATCATGATAGCCACAGAGTGGCAACAGCCCAAATACCCATCAACAGATGAATGGATAAACAAAATATGATATATATCCATGTAACAGAATGTTACTTGGCAATAAAACAAATGTTACTTGGCTACAACATGGATGAACCTTGAAAACATGCTCAGTGAAAGAAGCCACTCACAAAGGGCCACATGAATCTGAAATGTCCAGAATAGGCAAATCCATAGAGAAAGGAAGTGGATGACTGGTTGCCTAGGTCTGGAGTGGGGGTAGATGGAGGCAGGGATTGGAAATTGATGAGTAAAGAGTGCAGGGTTTCCCTTTGGGGTAATGAAAATGTCCTAACATCAATTGAGGTGATGGATGCACTACTGTATGAACATACTAAAAGCTGAATGAATGTACACTCTCAATGGGTAAATTGTATGGTATGTGATTTATGTATCAATAAAGACATTTTTAAAAGAACAAGAACAAATGCAATTTTAAAGTCCCTTCAGCCTTACCAGGAGAGCATGTGATCAAACTTTTGGATCGTTGCCATGCTGATGTGTGAGAAATAATCTCTCATTGTAGTTTTCATGCACATTTCTCTTATCATAGGGGAGGTTCAGCATCTATCTGCTCAGCTCAAAGTCCATTTATATTGATTTCTTTTTATCATATACTAAATTCATATACATATGAGGTATGATACATATAAGACCATATGTATCTATGTGCCGAATGTTTATTGCAGCATTATCATGATAGCCACAGAGAGGCAACAGCCCAAATGTCCATCAACAGATGAATGGATAAATGAAGTATGTATATGATAAGTATATTATATATATACATCTGTTTCTGGACTTTCTAATCTGTTAGAGATGTCTGCCTATTCATGTGCTACCACCACACTTGTAATTATTAAAGCTTTACAATAAAACAAGCAGTGAGGTACTCAACAAAGTCAAGCTGGCTGCCAGCTCAGGGCGCATGCCATCCCCAACCACCCAACTACCAAATCCAGCCACTGTCCCAGGCTGCCACTTTCCCAGAGAAGCCACAGCATTGTTTCAAATATGGAGAAACACTTTAAATTTGTCACAAAAACGCTTAATAGGAATGCCAAGAAGCTACTGGAAGAGGCCAATATTAAAAAGGGCATTCAGAAGGGCACCCAGGAGTTGCAAGAACACATACCAAAGACCCAAACTATCAGAAAAACCAAGCAACTTAGAGGAAAAAAAAAGAAAGAAAGAAAGAAAGAAAGAGAGAGAGAGAGAGAGAGAGAAAGAAAGAAAGAAAGAAAGAAAGAAAGAAAGAAAGAAAGAAAAAGAAAGAAAGAAAGAAAGAAAGAAAGAAAGAAAGAAAGAAAGAAAGAAAGAAAGAAAGAAAGGCCAAGCAATTAATTTCTCATGAATAAGGGCTAAGGTTGATGCTGTGGCAACCTGAGACCAAACTGCAGTGACAAAGAGCAAAGGTGAGTCTGTGGCAGGTGTAGTCAGGTCTATGGGTGACAAACTGAGGAGTTGAATGTGGACAAATGATTTCTGCTTTGAAGGATAAATATTGTAGATATTTTAAGAGAGATCACTCACATTCATATAACTTCTATTAACAGTATTGTGTTATAATTGTTCTATTTTATTATTGTTGTTATTAATCTCTTATTGTGCCTAACTTATAAAGTAAACTTTACTACAGGTATATATATATATATATATAGGAAAAAACAAAGTATAGAAAGGGTTCGGTGCTACCCACCATTTCAGGCATCCCCTGGGGGTCTTGGGATGTACCCCCACAATTAGGAGGGGACTACTCCATCAAGAAATAGTGAGGGGAAAAAAAAAGAAATAGTGAGGATTTTGCCTTTCCCTTCCCAATTCTTTACCTTTGCTTATTTTCCCTTGTTAAATTGTGTTGAGGAATGCCCCCCTGGGTGTTAAAGTAGTGGTGATGGTGAACATAGTTCTCTTAAGACTTTAATAGGCCTGTGCTCTCTTAAATCCTAGCGCCAAGGATGCCTGGGTGGCACAGTGGTTGAGCATCTGCCTTGGGCTCAAGTTATGATCCTGGGGTCCTAGGATTTCTTTCTTTTTTTCTTTTTTTTAAGATTTTATTTATGAGACACACACACACACACACAGAGAGAGAGAGAGAGAGAGAGAGAGAGAGAGAGAGGCAGAGACACAGGCAGAGGGAGAAGCAGGCTCCATGCAGGGAGCCCGATGTGGGACTCGATCCCAGGACTCCGAGATCAGGCCCTGGGCTGCAGGCGGCGCTAAACCGCTGAGCCACTCGGGCTGCCCTTTTAATTTCTTTCTTTTTTTCTTTTCTTTTCTTTTCTTTTCTTTTCTTTTCTTTTCTTTTCTTTTCTTTTCTTTTCTTTTCTTTTCTTTTCTTTTCTTTTTCTTTTCTTTTCTTTCTTTTCTTTCTTTCTTTCTTTCTTTCTTTCTCTCTCTCTTTCTTGCTTCTTTCTTTTCTTTCTTTCTTTTTCTTTCTTTTCTTTCTTTCCTTTCTTCTTTCTTTCTTTCTTTCTTTCTTTCTTTCTTTCTTTCTTTCTTTCTTTCTTTCTTTTCTTTCTTTCTTTCAGATTTTATTTATGAGAGACAGAGAGAGAGAGAGAGAGGCAGAGACATAGGCCGAGGGAGAAGCACCAGAGTCCTAGGATTAAGTCCCACATCAGGCTCCTCTAAGGGAGCCTGCTTCTCCCTCTGCCTATATCTCTGCCTCTCTCTGTGTGTGTCTCACATGAAAAAATAAAATCTTAAAAAAAAAAAAAAAATCCTAGCACCAGCTCTAAGCTTGGCTCCTCTTCGCCCCCACCCTGAGCCTTTCCTGCCATTCTTTCTGCACTTTCTGGACTTCATCCTATACTACTAGGCTTGGTTCCAACTGGACTATGAGCAACTTGAAGGCAGTGGCCATGGATTTCCCTGTGTGCCCTGCCGTATCCACCCAAGGCCACAGGGCCTGGCACAGAGTAGGTCCCAATGGATTGTGCTTGGTTGATGAATTAAGGTGGGTTGAATTTCATCATGCTGGTGATATCTCCCCCAGTGGGTAGACTTAGGGAAGTGCTGTCCTGCAGCAATCCAGATTTCTAGCTTCTATTTTCTGCCAAGAGGGGATGGGAGTCGGGAATGGATGAGAAGACATTTCCCAGAGCCAATCTGTGCCCTTATACAGCTCAGATGACTGCCGGTTTCATCTCACTCTGCTACCATTACCTTTACCAACCCACAGCCCATAGCTTACCTAGCTTGGGTTGACAATGAAGTCCCTTTGGACCACCTCAGGAAAGTCTAAAATGCAGTTTCCTAGGCTCTACCCGAAGAGACTCTGGAGTATAGCCTGGAAACCTGGGTTTTGGCCAACCCCCAAGTGACTCTGATGTAGGGATTCTCTGGGGAAACATTAGCCCAACAAACCAGCCCCTCTGCTTGTTGCATCCACTCACTACACATATGCTAAGCCCCCACTGTGTGAAGGCCCAAGGAAAGACACACCAGAGAGCCTGTCCTCATGGCACTTACATGATCCCAGCAGAGATCACACAAGTGGGAAACCCTGTTGTTATTCTCATTTTATGGCTGAGGAAACTGAGGCTCAGAAAGGAGATTTTGACCAAGATCCTAAAACTAGTAAATGATAGACACAATTATGATATAACCTTGAGAAAGTTGTCACATTTCAAGACTCGCTGTCTCAATGATTCCTGCATATAAACACACCCATCATTTGAATCGTGTTGAACAGTTTACAAAATGTTGCCATTTCAGTTAACATTACAAATGCAGCTCCTATGTGTGGTAACCTAACTTCACAGAGGTTACACAAGCTGGCCATGCAAGTCAAGGGCCGAACTCTGATTTCAGTCCTGGTTCCTTGGGACTGTAGGCCATCGGCAGTTAGGGTACAGAGGAAAGATTTCTTCTGAATGAGACAGGGTTGTGGTGAGGCAGGGAGTGAAGCTATTCAAAAGAAGCATTTGTCACAGTTCATCTAGTAGAAAGCCAGTTCATGCAGATGGAGTCCCCCATTGCCAACTCTCTGATTCGTGTTTACCTATGCCCCCATGAATTCGATCTCCTGAGCTGGAGCCCAGACAGAGGTTATCTAACTCCCCAGATGATTTTAAAGAGTAGCCAGCATTAAAAATCACAGTGAGCCATTCACCTTGACTTTCTTCATGTTCTACTTCCTTGGCTGCCTGTGAACATGACATCATGACTCACTGGTGCTTTCTTATTCCAGATGAAGGGAGAAGCTGGAAGTATGCAACATAATGAGAAGCCGAAGCAGGTAAGTGCCAGCACCGCACCTACCAAGCTAGTGAGAATGCTGGCTGTCTTCCCATTGTCCCTTGGCCCCAAATGCTCTATCCCTCTGGCCTGTGAAACCAACCCTTTCAACTGCTCTGGAGACAGAAGCAGCCTACCAGGGGCTGGAAATGGGATTGGGCACCAGCTCTTGAGCCCAGCTAACTTCTGCACTGTTCTCTTGCACTTCATAGAGACCTGTGGCCTGTTTATAATCCTCTCACTCCGGCTGCCAGAGAGAGAGAAAACACCACAATCCGCGAAAAAAATAGCTGATTCTATACGCGAAATTGAGGTTTTTGATTTAGCTTGATCTGCTTATACACAAATGAAAAATTCCTAGCAAGTCCTGAAAAGCTCATGAAAAGAGTCTTCTGAATACTAAAAAAGGAATAATTGCAAAACCCAAGGGAAATGTCTGGCAAGCTTGAGGGTGACCTTTCAATGGCCTGTTTAAAAGAACAAGTTCCTCTGATTGGTCCTGCCCATTCAGCCCTCAAGGAGAGAGCTGAAAGTTCATTTCCAGAGCTCAGGACCCTGAGGAGCACTCGCACTTCAAAAACTTGTCACTGACCGTGGAAAATGACTTAGTTCTTTTTGGTCTTTTCGATCAGAAGTGGGATGGAGTAAGCTAAAAATAAACAATTCAGGGCAGATTCAGGTTGCTCTGAATGGGTCAGTAAAACAGTCTGCCCCTTGAGAGCTCCAAAGTCTGGATTATAATACAACATCCTATTAGATCAGCTTCCCTTCACCCAAACCCCCATGTACACGGTCCAATTCACAGCCGATGAACAGCAGGCACACACCTAGAGGGACCAGCACATCCAGTTCTCTCCTGTGGAAGAATGTGAGCAAACTCCATCTGGGCTTAGAAATAGAAGATGTAGGGGGATCCCTGGGTGGCTCAGTGGTTTAGCCCCTGCCTTTGGCGCAGGGTGTGATCCTGGAGTCCCTGGATCGAGTCCCACATCGGGCTTCCTGCATGGAGCCTGCTTCTCCCTCGGCCTGTGTCTCTGCCTCTCTCTCTCTCTGTGTCTCTCATGAATTAATAAATAAAATATTTAAAAATAAAAAAGAAATAGAAGATGTATATTTCTATTTAAAAAAAAAAGAAATATAAGATGCAAGGGACATCTGTCATTTCTGTCCATTGTACAATGCAAGTTGGTGACAACTGGTAGCCAGTATTCTCCTTCTCCTAATTGTACCTTGTTTGATCAGTGAGCCTGCTATGATCTCTACTTTAGACTTTTGGAAGAGACTAGGTAAGGGACCTCTCGGTGATTGCCAGAGGTCTGTTCTTTGCCTTTCATTATCCTGTCCAGCTGGCAGCCCAGGCTCATCTCACTAGAAGCAGAGGAATTATTAAAAGTCAGAACACGTATTCATTCATTGTTTTCTTTGCCAGCAAGTGGGTGATGGGGATGGGGAAAGAGTTCTGGCCCATGAACAGATTCTGCAGATCTTTCTGCGATGGCTGACTCAGCCTTGCCTGCCCACTGGAATTAGTAGGAGAGCTTTAAAAAACACAGAGGCTCAGGTCTCACCCTAGAGACTCTTATGTAATCAGGTCGGGGAGGACCTTGGGCATTGGGATGTTTTAAAAGCTCCCAGGTGATTCCAGTGCATAGATAATGGACGTCTCTGTTCCCACGGGAGGGCTGGTGCTGAAGCCCCACTGCTGTGGAAGGCTCACCTGTCCTTCTGGGGGTGACAGAACTGACTGCTAGTTTTTTTGGAATCAGGTTTGTTCTCTTCCCTCCCCCAACCTGAATTCTTATTTTCATAAACACACCCATATACAGCCCGGGAACTCTTGATAAGAAAGAACCTCCCATAGAGGCTGGGAAAAGGTCAGCAGAGGTGTGATGCTGATGTGGTTGAGATCCTGATCCCACACTATCTGTGCCAGGACTCAGTACGAGCTGCCTGTGACATCAGAAGGCTTCCTTGGGGCCTGATACCTTCTTGTCCTCCTCCAGGAGGGACACATCTGGGGCTCCATGAGGAGGACAGCTTTCATCCTGGGCTCTGGCCTTCTCTTGCTGGTGGCCTTCTGGAACTCAGTCACCTGGTGAGTCTGCACCACCAGCTTTGATTCAGGACGTGGGGCCAAGTGTGCTGGTCTGGAGGCAGAGCATGAGGTAAGGAGCTGTCCACCCACCAGTCTGCGCCCAGAAACCTGAATGATTTTTCTTCCAAGGCATCTTCAGAGATTTTGGGGTGCTTCTGGCTACTTTTGGCAAGCCCAGTGGGAGAAGCTGCTGTCTACATTCGAAGGGATGGAGTGGATGCTCTACTTTATAGGTGAGGTTCCCAGACCACTAGCATTTAGGGTTTGGGGACATGATTATAGGCTCTTTTTCTATTGTTTTCTTCTCTACTTTTGAGAATTCTCAGCTCCTCATCCCAAAGAATGAAGACTTCAAGCTTAAGACAGTGGTAATCCCAAAGAGTGCTCATCATAGGCAATCTGAAATGGATGCTTAAAGATGTCTAAAAAGAGAACTGGAGACTCCCCTCTCCCCAAAAATAGAAAAAGAAAAAAAGAAATAGCATGTGTGAAAATGAATGCATGTTTAGAGTCAGAATCCTGCTTCTGGATGCCAGGCCCACGAGCACAGAGAGCTGCTCTATCTCCTGTGAGACTGTGTCTTCATACCTGGTGTAATCTAGCTCTCTGCGCTTGACAGCAAGTGGTCACTTAATAAATATTTACAGATAGTGTGAATGACTCACAAAAAGCCAAAGAAAATGTGGAAGAAAACAAGCATTTCAACACAGATATTTATAACAGCATTATCTACAGTTAGTGAACATCCTCAATCACAGGTTCGTTATTAATGTTACTCTGTGCCGAATTTTTATGGAGGATATAGAGATATTTAAGATGAAATATTTACCTCATTTAAAAAACTATGTCACAGGGGTACCTGGGTGGCTTAGTCGTTTAAGCGTCCAACTCTTGATTTTGGCTCAGGTCATGATCTCAGGGTCCTGGGATGGAGCACTGCTTTAGACTCAGGTGGCCAGTGGGGAGTCTGGTTGGGATGCTCTGCCTTTCCTCCCTCTGCTCCTCCCCCTACCACGCCTCCTCCTCACCTTTCCCCAACCCATACGTGCACTCTCTCTCAAAATAAATAAATAAATCTTAAAAAATAAAAATAAAAACTATGTCACAGTCTAGAAGGGGAGATTAAAAAAAAATTGCCAGTGCCAGTTGTCACAAAGCAAAAGTACAAATAAAATGTTCCTGACAAATGTTTTCAGCTGGAAGAACTCTGAAAGCAGGCTAAACGTTAAATATGGCAGGTTCAGTGCAAGTTGTCATTGAAATCATTGAAAAGAACAATGCAGATTGCCAACATATATGCGGGAAGTGGTGGGGAAACATTTGATATGTTTCTGTTACAATTATGGGAAAACGACTTTCCCCCAATGATAAGCAAATATGAAGAAGCAAAATATTTGCGATTTTAGATTTTATTTTTTTAAAGATTTTATTTATTTATTCATGAGAGACAGAGAGAGGGAAAGAGGCAGAGACACAGGCAGAGGGAGAAGCAGGCTCCCTGCAGGGAGCCCGACATGGGACTCGATCCTGGGACTCCAGGATCACGCCCTGGGCTGAAGGCGGCGCTAAACCGCTGAGCCACCCAGGGATCCCAATATTTGCAATTTTAAGTGTTACAGCGGGGAAAAAAGTTCCAGATCTTCTCTTGTTGGGGCTTTTTTCTGTATTCCTCAAGGAGCCTTTGGATCTACAAGTAGGCAGCCACCTTGGTGGATGGGCCACTAGGCAATCACCAACCTAACATTTTTATTTTTCCAAATAAGAAAGCGTGCAATTTCTGAGAATAAAAGTAAATGCATGTTCATTGTTAAAAAATAAAAATCAGACAATTCAAGTAAGCATAAAGAAAGTGAAAATTGGGTAACCCGGGTGGCTCAGAGTCCCATATCGGGCTCCCTGCATGGGGTCTGCTTCTCCCTCTGCCTGTGTCTCTGCCTCTCTCTCTCTCTCTCTCTGTGTCTCTCATGAATAAACAGAATCTTAAAAAAAAAAAAAAGTGAAAACCACCCACTCTCATATATCTAAGAAATAACCATAGTGAATATATTAGTATAAATCTCTTCTATATTGGATATACGGTTGAACTTCTAAGACACCAACTATTTTTTTAACTATTCTTTTTTCATTGAACAGATTGTGGACATCTTTCTATTGTCAGTATAAACTGACTATGTTAAGCTGCCCTGTCTAGTCCATTGAATAGAGATACTCTAATCTATTTACTCCATTTCCTATTAATGGACATTCAGGCTCCATCAGTGTTCTATTGTGATTTTTAAAAAAATAGGTAATAAATGTATATGTGTATAGACATGTGTGTCCTTTTTCCTTTTTTTTTTTTTTTTCCTAGCACCCTCTTTTTTTTCCCTTGGATACTGCCAAATTGCTAAGATATGTGTTTGTCATATTTCCCCACAGTGCTGGCCAAGTATTTTTCAGGTCCCAACTGGCACAAGCTCTGGGGTTTCTGGTGGGAGCCAGAAGGATACACAGAATTAAGTCAAATGCCTTTGCCCTTTGAGATATTTAGAAGGAGGAGGCAAAACATGGACAAAGTTAATAGTGCAAGAGTTAGGTAACATTGTATTATCATTTGAATAACTGCCAATCAGGGTGGACAAAGTGCTTGTTTGTCCACAGTCAGAGATCAGAGATACTTGGGAGGACTTTACAGGAAAGTGGGATGCGGAGCAAAGAAAGCCTTATCTAAATTTTAAGTCTCAATCAGCATTTTCTAAAGTATCCTGCAGAACATCAGTGCTGTGGGATGTGAATGGGTGGGGTGACCATACAATTCATTATCCAAAGAGACTTTTGTGAGAGTAAATGAGCTGTTGTTAATAATTATGCCAGACTGCCTGATGTAAACTGAAACTGTCCAGGGCAAACAAGGATGCGTGGCCATCAGATCGGTTTTCTGAGAAAACAGAGTTTCTGGGTTAAAAAAAAAAAAAAAAAAGACCAGGAAAGGCCATTTATCTTATTTTTTAAAGATTTTATTTATTTATTCATGAGAGACGCACAGAGAGAGAAAAGCAGAGACACAGGCAGAGGGAGAAGCAGGCTCCATGCAGGGAGCCCAAAAAGTGGGGCTCGATCCCGGGACTCCAGGATCACACCCTGGGCTCAAGGCGGCGCTAAACCGCTGAGCCACCGGGGCTGCCCAAAGGGTGAATTTAACAAAGCTAAATAGGTTTCTCTGCTGCAGGAATTATTAGAGCTGTTAGCACACTAGTCTGGATCATGGCTCTCCAATAGAGCAGTGTCTGAACATTGTTTAACCAAGAAGCGCCTTGAAAGAGGAGTTTTCCACTTTGGGAGCTGCTCACTAGATGCCTGAAGTCCCGCTGCTCAGTTAGTAGGGCCATAGGGATTAGGTTCCTGACTCCTAGTCCAGTGCTCATTGGGGACTGTATCCTACCAAGCACTTCCTCTGCTTGTCCCTTCCTTGGGAATTCATAAAATGTTTAATGGGCACAGACTCCCAGATATCAACCTAAATTTATTTGTAGTTTATTTATCCACTATTGTATTATGTAGATTATATATTTATTATAAATATAAATTTTATTTATGTTTAACTTTTTTCTGGGGCGGGGGGTCCTCAACCACGTAGAAGGTTGTGGCCTCCATTTTACAACTAAGAAGATAGAGGGGCACCTGGTGGCTCAGTTGGTTAAGCATCTGCCTTCTGCTCAGGTCATGATTCCAGGGTCCTGAGATCCAGCCTGGGGATGGGCTCCCTGCTCAGTGGGGAGCCTGCTTCTCCCTCTCCCCGTTGCTCATGCTTTCTCTTTTGCTATCTCTTTCTCTCAGATAAATAAATACAATCTTTAAAAAAGAAAAGAAAAGAGACCCTCCTTAAGTGACCTGCCTAAGTTCCCCCAGTTAGCTGGGTCACCCCAGGACAAAAGATAGGCCCTCTGGCCCAGAGCACCAAGACTCCCTGGCAAGGGACTATCTACAATTCTATGTGACAGCCTTAGCAGCCTTAGTCACATTCAAGCTTGTGTTCAGTTAATACATGTGCTGCAAGAACCTGAAGTCCCCTGATTGTTTCCTTCTGCTTCCCCATCTTAGGTGCCATCCAAGTACCTGGTCTGCTCTTCTGGAGCTTCAATGGGTTTCTACTGGTGGTTGATACAACTGGAAAACCTAACTTCATCTCTCGCTACCGAATTCAGGTTGGCAAGAATGAACCAGTAAGTGTTGCTGTGGTTTCTCCTGAGCAAAGCAGAGAAAGCAAGAGCCGAAGCCACACTCAAAATGCTCACTGCAGGCCTAGGAGAAAGCATGGCCACTGTGAGCCAAGTTATTGTGTACAAGGCTCCCCCAACTGGGAAGATTAGAGAGAAGAAATAATCTGCCCCAGATCTCAGATGAATGTTGCTGATTCCCCACCCTGGCTCTGTGCCTCCCTGCACCACCCCACAGCACTGCAGTCAGCATTTTGGGAACCAAGCTGATGGGCTCAGCCTGCTACTGGGCTGAGTTTGGAGATGTCAGGCAGCTCCCCACTCAGCCACTGGGGTAGGGATAGCAATGGCTGGATGCCAAAAGCGTGGATGACGGGGTCGTGAGGGACATGGCTGCTGACATAATGGGGTCTGAATGTGTAGGCTGTGGCTGGTTTTTAAACAGGTCCTCCTTCCCAACATTCAGTTCAACTGCTGGTGCATAGCTTATCCACAAGAAACAAGGCCTGGACTCTGCTTACAAGGCCCAGTAAGGGAGAGAAGGCCAGTACACACATTTTCAACTTAACACAGCGCTGGAAGTGAGCCCCACTGTGCCCTGAGCCCAGCCACCAGCTCAGTGCTCTGACAACCTCCAAGAGCCTTTCCTTACACAACAAGAAGTTCATTCTTAAACTCAGAATCTTTCCCCAGCTCCACCCAAACCACATCTTGGCTCCTTTCCCAGAGAAGACAATCATCTTTTAATTATCTGCCAAGGTGCCTAGGTGGCTCATCTCAGCATTCAGAGCACTCTGCCCCAGCCCAGCCCTCCAGAAAGCAGAATGCCCTTGACCAAGGCTCTTGGAATAGCCTTCTTCTTTCTTCCTTTCTTCTTTCTTTCTTCTTCTACTTCTTCTTTTTTAAAGGTTTCATTCACACTCATTCATGACAGACACACAGAGAGGCAGACACATAGAGGGAAAAGCAGGCTCCCTATGGGAAGCCTGATGTGGGACTCGATCCCAGGACTCTGGGATCATGCCCCAAGCTGAGGGCAGACATTCAACCACTGAGCCACCCAGGCATCCCAGGATATCCTCTTCTTGAACCAGAGCTGCCAGCCAGGCTCACGGCCCCGCACACTTGAGAGATTAACTGCCAGCCAGCTGGGGGGCTTCCTCCAGGTCCAGCTTGGCAGGCATGGACTGGAGCCTAAGTGTCTAAGCCAGCCTTGGTTGTTAAGAGCCCTTTATCTGTCAGACCACGGCATTCTCCTTACCAGGCTCTAATGCCTTGGTCTTCAAGGTCAAGTACTGTAATAACCCTCATGGTTCAGGTGAGGAATCGGGCTCAGGTGTGACATGGGTAGATGATTCACACTCAAGCTCTTTGACCCCAGGGCTCATCCTCTCAACCACCATCCTGGTGGTTGAGACATCAGCTCTCAAGAGTATCACCTACCATGACAACACTCCTTGTAATGGTCTACAGTGGTTGGAGAGCCACACAGGGAAGGTCTGGTTGCATTTTGCAGAAGCTGAGCTCAGAAAGGCGCAATGACTAGACTAGCTCAAGGTCAGAGTGTTGCTGGGAAGCAGAGCCAGGGCCCCATCCTCCAAATTCTGTCCTCTGAATTCTAGGTCCGGTGCCTGCTCTGTTTGCTGTCACACTCTCCTGGTTAGCAGGTCTGTACCCTCTCCTCCCTTCTCACACCCCCCGCAGGGGCAGGCAGGAGAGAAATCCCAGACTTCCTCCACATCAGCCTACCAGCAGTACCTGCGACTAGGCTCTTTGAGAAAGTTGTCTGTAGTTTCCAGTTCCTCTCTGTCCACTCTGTTCTCTCAACATTTTGTAATTACGAAAAATTTTGTAAGCGTAGATACAGAAGTTGAGAAACGTAGTATAGTGATCGCTCACACACCACCTAGATTCACCGGTTTTAAACATTTTACAGGATTTGCATTATCTATATGTAAAAATAGAAATATGTATGCATCTCTCATTTTTAGCTTAACCATTTGAAAGTAAGTTCCAGACATTACAAACCTCACCCTAAGTCTCTCAGCCAATAGCTCCTAAATTACCACAAAGCCATCATCTCACCTCTCCTGTGCGCCTCCTCTGGCCAGGCCTTCACCCCCACTGCTCCTCCTCTGCTGCCCTGGGCAAGGGTCCCGGGATGTGGCCTCAGGCTCATCTCCCTTACTCCTGGCCTGTGTGCCTCCACAGCTGCTTGTTTACACATTCTTGCTACCTGTTCTACCTGGCCTCTCCGCTTTTCCTCTCATCTCAGTGGCCACTCTTTCATGGTCTTCCTTCTGGTCTCTCCTCCTCTTCCCTGCCTCTTCATCCTAAGTGTCCTGGGGTTCAGGCCTTGCTCCTCAGTTCTGTCTTCACTCCCTCACTTATCTCCTCCAGGGTCATAACGTTAAATACAGTCCATGACGTTAAATACAATATGCCCACAGCTCACAAATTTCTGTCTCTAGCCCAGCACTCTCTTCTGAATTCCAGGCTCAGATTGCCAGGTGCCTCTTTGACATCTCCAATCCAACATGTCCCCAAGAGAATTTCTGATCATCCCTTCAAAGACTGCCACCCACAACCTCCCCAGTCTGAGTTCACGGCAGGGCCACTCTTCTAGATGACCAGCCCTTGGGCTGAAGACTCTCTGCCCAAGGATCTTTGCCCTCACCTTCCTCATCTCTTTGTTCAAATCTCACCATCTCCACAAAGCTTACCCTGATTATCCTATTTAAAATTATTGGTGCCAGGAACATAAACTCAGTGAGGGAAAGAATCTTTCTTTGGCTCATTGCTCAATTCCCAGCACATAGGACACCACCTGCAACGTAGAGGGTGCTCAAAATATCAGGTGAGTAGGGCAGCCCTGGTGACCCAGCGGTTTAGTGCCACCTTCAGCCTGGGATGTGATCCTGGAGACCCGGGATCGAGTGCCGCGTCAGGCTCCCTGCACAGAGCCTGCTTCTCCCTCTGTCTCTCTCTCTGTCTCTCTCTCTCTGTCTGCCATGAATAAAATAAAAAAAAAAAAATCAGGTGAGTAAATGTAAATGTAAACATATGTGACACCCCCCCCTTGGTCAGGGTTTCTAGAAGAGTGGTATGGCTTCATCTACAGGTGCTCTCAAACCAGGCTGGCCAGACCTGGCTTCACCATGGGGCTGGAACTGAAAGCTTGGAGATTGGATTCAAGTCCGTTAGTTCATGCAGCGCCTGCAAAAGCTGAAGGAAGAGCAAGGCCTGGAGTCTGAGGACCACTCTGAACTCAGCCTTACCTTGCAGCTAGAACCCCTCCAGTTCCCGGAGGCAACTCAGGGAGAAATCACTTCTGACCAATCCCAAACCAGTTCATCAGGGCCCAGGAAGTGACCCATGGTCAAGGGGCTATCCTGGGGAGCCCCAGTGCTCTGAGGGAGGGAAGGGTCAGATATTAATTCTTGGGCAAATGCTGGCTATAATATTGAGGCTCAGTGGGGTATGCGATTTGGGGCCAGCTATCCAAAGAAAACCTGGAGAGAATGCTCGGGCAGGTCCCCATCCTGACAGCCCCACCATGAGAACTAGGAAGACCAGGTCACAGGAAGTTTAGTCAAGAGGCTGCACAGGAAGCTCTCTGGCTCACCTCTCTTCACTCGGCCTAGTCCAGTGAGGCTGGGCCACATGAGGAGGCAGACCTTGATCTCTGCACCTGATCATGGGCAAGCCTCTGCGGATGAGGAGGGGCTCAAAGACTGAAAAAAGGGTATCAACCTAAGAGTTGACAGCCTTCTCTAAGCACCCTGGAGGCACCCTGAGATACCTGTCAGGAATACGTCTGGGCCTGGCCAGAGACATGGGGAGAACAGTGGTAACAGCAGCAGGAAGGAGAAGGCAGGCTCAGGCTGGTGGAACGCTGCTGAGAAGGGAGTTTCCAAAAGCAGTATTGCCACATGGTCACACCTCAGGGCTTGGGCAGTAGTCAGGAGCTGCTGGCTATGGCCAAACGTCAGACCTAGCATCCACTCCAGACTGAGGGCCTCCTGTGAGTGGGTCACAGTGAAGCCATGTCTAGAAGGGAAAGACCTTCTCACTCTCTTGTTCATCTCCCTCCTTTCTTGCCTTGGCAGGTGGACGCTGAGAAACTACGCCGGTCTATCCGCACAGTTCTCTTCAACCAGTACATGATCTCTCTGCCCATGGTGGTTCTCCTCTATCCCGTCCTCAAGCTGTGGGGAAACCCCTGCCGCCGAGAGCTACCCACCTTCCACTGGTTCCTCCTGGAGCTGACCGTCTTCACTCTGATCGAGGAAGTCCTGTTCTACTACTCACACCGGTGAGTGGGTCCCTGCCCAAGCATAGCTGGCTCCTTGCTCTCCTAGGGCTCACTTTTAAGGGAGGAAACTGAGACCTCAGACTTGTAGGTGTAAGACCAATATCACTTGGCCTCAAAAGCATCCTCTTAGTTAACATTGACACAACTATTTGTTCCACAACCAAAAACTTGAAGCAACTGAAAAATTTCCAGAGCCTTCTGCATTCTTGTGTGCAGAGGGGCAGTTTCCCATTGGTTTCCTTATTGAATCCTTTGTGGACACCATCCCCACAGCTAGTACAACTGAGGTAGAAAGAAGCAAAGTAACCCACCCCCAATTTGTGCAGCATAAGAGGTGGGGTTAGAACTCGAAGGCAGGTCTGATCTCCAGTCGAGTGTGTTTGCAACTTTGCTCCATGGGTGGAACTCATAGCTCCTACTTTGGGTTTCTCATGGCCTGGTGGGAAAGGGAAAAGGGAGATTGGCAGATTATTACCTATTAACTATTTCCCCAGGCTCCTTCACCACCCAACATTCTACAAGAAAATCCACAAGAAACACCACGAGTGGACAGCTCCCATTGGCGTGATCTCTTTCTACGCCCACCCTATCGAGCATGTGGTCAGTAGAGCTCTGCTTTCTCCAGAGCCAATGGGCAAAGGGCCCCAACCACCTTCCCTAAGGCCTCCCACAGAGAAGTAGCCGACAGTGGCCCCTTCTCTCTTCTTACCACTCAGCAACTACCATTTATTGTTGACCTAGTCTGTGCAAGATGCCCAATATAAGTTGTTGCAAACAGTAACTTGTCCCAAAGTTATAAAGCTGAATGCCTCCAGCAAATCAAGGGTCTGCAACTCTTTCAGCTTCTCCAGAGCTGAGTCAAGGGTGTCTTCCTGATACTACCCTGGGGCAAAGTGGACACCCAGCCGGTCTCTTGGGGCCCACCTTCAAACAGCCCTCCTTTTGCAGGTCTCCAACACGCTGCCAGTGATGGTGGGTCCCATACTAATGGGCTCCCACTTGTCCTCTATCACCATGTGGTTCTCCTTGGCCCTCATCATCACCACCATTTCCCACTGTGGCTACCACCTACCTTTCCTGCCTTCACCTGAATTCCATGACTACCACCATCTCAAGTAAGGCCTCCTTCCCCACTGTGAGTCCTGGGGCAGTAGACTTCACCTTCACTCCTGGAACTTCCAGGAATAGACATGACCCTGGGGGTCTCAGTTTCAATGTGCTGGTGCTAGTGGAGGGAGAGGCCTGGATGTTGGGAAAATGATGTTAGACCCAGATCACCTTGCTCTTTTCTTTCTTTCTTTTTTTTTTTTTTTCTTTTTCCTTGCTCTTTTCTTTAACACCAGGTCTTCCTCCAGCTGTGGGTTTTTAACCTTTACTTAGGTCATGGGCCCTCTAAGTGTCAAATGTAAGCTGTGGACACTGTCAGAAAATGCATATCCACATAAAAATACCGCACGCAATTCAAGGGGAGTTGTGCATTCTCTGAAAACCTCCAGGCTTTTCTAAGTGTGGTCTAAGAACCTCCAGCACCATAAGCACCTGAGATTCCTTGATAAAATGCAGATTCTTGGGTCCCACTCCACATATGCTGAATCAAAGTATGGGGGGCAGCAGGACTTGAAAATCTGCATTTTAATACATGTTCTGGGGGATTCTGATGGAAGTAATCCCTAAACCTACCTGAGAAAGCCAAGCTCTGCCACAGGTTGACTTGTGTGCATAAGATTCACATAGCTTTCCAAAGGAAGGTCCTAGGTTTTCAGTACGGAGTGCCCCTAGGAGTTGTGTTCAACTCCCTGGGACCTTCTGGTGTAGGTAGTCAGCATGGTTGGGGATGGGTCTGGGGTAGGAGGGCTTAGAAATGAGGCTGGTGCAAATGAAAAGGAGATCAGCACACCAACCTCCCGTACTTTTCTCTCTCCTCTAGGTTCAACCAGTGCTATGGGGTGCTGGGAGTGCTAGACCACCTCCATGGGACTGACACATTGTTTAAGCAGACTAAGGCCTACGAGAGACACATCCTCCTGCTGGGCCTCACCCCACTGTCTGAGAGCATCCCGGATCCCCCAAAGAAAATGGAGTGAGAGAAGGCCCAATGGCCACCCTGGCTGTCCCCCTCAGTGGACTAAGGTGGCCCAAGATATCCTTAATGCCCCGAATTTGCTCTTTAGCCATGCACTTTCTAATGACAGCATCACTGAGGCAGGGGGTTAGCTCAGCTTCCTAGAAAAGCAGGGCCAAGGATGGGGCCAGGGCTCCCCTGCTGTTCCTCAGAAGGACCAAGGGTGGGCTTAAAGAAAGGGAAAAAGCAGCTCCCCAGATGGAAGCTAGTGAGAAGGAAGAAACCACCTTTAAAAGCGCTCCTGGAGAGTCCCCCTGGTCCTTTGCTGTGGAAGGGGAGAGAGGACTCCAGATGAACTTTTTATGGCCTAGCAAGACACAGAGAATGTGAAGGTGGCAGTGAGACTGGAAGCTACTGCCAATTCCAGGGAGAGCTCTTCCTGGTGCTAAGGGGTGAGGGAGCCAGAAGGTATTGCTTTGCCCCTTCCTGTCCCACAAAACTTTTCTCATACCCTACTCTGGCCAGAGCCAAGACATTCTCTTTGCCAACACACACACACACACACACACACACACACACACACACACACACACTTGCGAGTCAGCTAACAAAGACCTCATTTCAACTCTGCCCACTGCAAACCCCATCCCTCTATGAAAAGAAAAATGCTAATCACAGCGAGTTCCTCCATGGATTAAAACTGAGATATCAAAGAGGTGCAGACCAAACCTCAACACCTACCTTCAGTCACACATGGAAACCCAGAAACCACAGGTCAAGCCCTGTTGACCTGCTAAGCTGGAGGCCCTTTTATCCAGAGGGAAGGTTCCGATTTCCTGACCTTTGGGGACACCCAACTGAGGAGGCTAGAACCTTCTTCCTCCAATGAGAAGGCAAGAAAAACATGGCTGACCAAAAGGCAAAACCCTCACTTTTCCCCAAATGATTAGCCAGTTGTCTCAACACCATTTATTTCAAATGAAACTTTGTCAGGAACCTTATTCTCTAAAAACCCAAAGAGCTTCTTGGGTTGCGGCAGTTCCCAGCCTGGCCTTCCCTCAGCAGCTAGACATTGTCAGGAACCCTGCAGCTCCTGGAAAAAATTTGAGGACCACTCTTTGGTTTGAAAAGCCACCAAATACCAGCTACTTTCACTTACATCAAGAAAACCATCCAGTTTTATAAAATACCTTAACATTGGATAGGGCCAAGTCTCCAAGCAGATCTAAGACTCCTTCCTTCCTATTGGCCCTTCGACCCCAGACCTGCTGATAGACCAGCTGGGTACTTACCAGTGTCCTCCTTGGCTTTCCAAACCCCACCTACCATCCTCTGGCCTTCATGGACCTACCTGGCCCTATCCCCAGGACACCCATACCATGAGCTTGAAGTACAGCTTTTGGTGCACCAACGCTTTAGGTTTTCACAGCTGCTGGCCCGTACTCACAACCTGCTCTTAGGAATAAACACTTCGAAAACAGCCCATCTTCAGTTTACTTGTAAGGATAGGGAATGAGTAGTGTGCACAAAGAGGAAGAGCAGATGCCTTCCTTCCCCTGTGAGGTCTTTAGACTTGGAAGTACTGTAGAGGACCAAGCGGCTGTCAGTCTCTCATCCCTTTGGCAGTCTGACGGGGGGTCTCAGCCCTAATCTCTTCATCAAACAGAGTGGACCTGAGGTGGGTGAACAAGTCAGGCTTAAGAAAAGGCTGAGGTCTCCAAATTCCCAGAAGACCAAGGGATAGGATATATTGCAAATAAACGGATCTCTTTAATTCCAGTAGGTTCTTGTGTTTTCTCTCCACGACGTGACCAGTTCCAATGTTCCTGATCATGTGGCATCTGGGAGCCACAGTAGTGCAATTAAGCCATCAGTGGCCTAACGAGCATTCCTACCAGGTTGCAGAGGTGGGGTCTATCTTCCCGGCCCCAAATCTTTCAGCACAAGCCCTGGCTACAACCTCCTAAACTCTTTCAGCCTAGAGACTATTGGTGGTCCTGTCAATAGTCCTGCCCACCTGAGGTATGGTGGGATTCTCTTGGAAAAACATTTCTGATGGGATGCTCAAGTGCCAGGCATGAGAGACAGTGGTCAGATTAATGAGCAAGCAAGCCATGCCTCACTTCTAGTTTTCTAATTCTACATCCAGGCCAGACTGGCATTCAGAATGTTACTACTGCCAGCACCTGGCCTCACCCGGGTCAGGGAAAGCCACCAACAGCCCATGGGCGGGCCAGTCATGGGTGGGGTGGGGTGTATTCATCTTTCCATCCTTTCCTAGCTTCAATCTTCAGGGCTTGCTAGCTGACCTGGATTCCTCTAAGGCCACAGAGTGGTGAACTGTTACTCCTTTGTACCCTAGCAGCAAGAAATCTGTCTGCTGAGGGGCTGTGCTGGCCTTCCTGTTGGAATCAGAGCAACCTTCCTGGCTAACTCCTTACAAGATGCCAGGTCACAGCCAGAGGATAGAAATCCTGGGAGCCAGGCAAGTAGGCAAAAACCCTGGAATTGTTGGACCAGCAGCTCTCCATTCTGTAGCACTGACTAGAGCTGCCATGTCTCATTTAAGACACAAGGTGGATGTGAATTCAAGCCTGGAAGAAACTCTTAAAACCACTGAGTTCACCTGGATGCATTCATTAGTAGCCTTGAGTCCATTCCCTAGGCAGATTCCTCAAAAGCCCAAAGGCAGAGAGAGCCCTCCAAAGCTTCCATGTACATATTTTGAGTGCAGGGTTCCCCTGAATCTGAGGGAACCCTAACCAGGCTCCATCCCTCAAGAGCTGTACCCCAGATGGGAGACCAGCCAGTATTTTGCCTTTTCAAGTTTTTATTTTTATACATTTTTTTGTATTAAAAAGAAAAGCATAATTACCACAAATTACAAAGGACTAAAGCAGGACTAGAATAATGAATGAATCACTTCAGCCTGGAAAGCAGATACTCTCAATAATATTAATGTTATAATACAAGCTCATTCAAGTATTTTACATTTTTTTTGTCCTTTTAAATGTGATATCCTAGCACATGGTAAAGATAATGTACTATGAGCATAAGGTGGAACCTTCTCCGCAAAGCCAGATGACAAGTTTTCCTCTCCAGTGAGAAATGGGCTATAAGTTCTGATCTTCTCTGCCTCTGCCATCAACATGGCTGAAGGAGAGGGTGGGGGCTGGGGCAAATCCAGGGACCCTTCCACACAGGACATACATACTTCAGGGTCCCACTCAGGAGGGCACCAGATGATCCAGACCACTGTACCCAGGCTTTTTTGGCAAAACAAAAAAACAAAAAAAAACCCCCAAGACCGAACCCACCCCCACCTGCCCCAGCTAGTCATCTTCCTTGCTCCTCCTCCCCACTTCCTGGGCCATCTGAGCAGCTTACTTTTGTAAAATCAATCAGGGAAGGGGGGTGGGGTGGGTAAAGAGCTACAGTGGAACAAAACAAAAATGTAACAACTTTGACATGAGGGCTCCGCACCTGGATCTGAGCCCTGGGGGGTCCAGGCTGGGGCAGGGCCAGGCAGCCACTCTCTACTGGTAGTGCATTTGCTCCCAGGTTCAGAAGAGGGCAAAAGAAACCTGCCCCTTGGCAGGGCCGAGGTACACAGACCTTGTGATGTTCGATGCCCAAAGGTCGTACTGGCATGGACCAATCATGGAAGGGTACAGGATGAGCAGAAAGGTTTGGGCAGGCTGCTGCTTTGTGTCTCAGATCTTGGACCCCCACGGGAGTGTGGGGGGTAGGAAGCGGCAAGCCTTGATGGCTCTGGCCGCTCCTGGCATGCCTGTCACAGATAAGTCGGTCCTAAATTCAAGTGTCTTCAGAAAGTGAAGATGTAAACTACTCTTTGCAACATTAACTCCTAACATGTTACAAAAAAAAAAAAAAAAAAAAAAAAAAGGAAAGAAAGAAAGAAAAAAAAGCCCCCTCCCCTCATTCTCAGCCTGTGTTGAGATGAAATCCTCACCTCCCCACCCCAAAGGGGCTTCCTCTCTCTGGGGTGTCTGTGGGAGGATCAGGGAGGGGATGGCAGCCCCCTGGCCTGGGAGTAAACTCTAGGTAAGAAAAGCCTTTCTGCACACTCCCAAGGCTTCCTTGTGCCCCCAAACCCAGCAGAGGACAAACACTGAGGTTCTATGGTGCTGGATACAGTACAGGGCTAAGCGACCCAAAGGATAGAAAGGGGTAAAGGGAAGGAAGAGGGGGTGCAGGAGTCCAGCGTCTGGTACAACATGGGCAGGCACCAGACAGCAGGGAAAGGCCTTAGATCCCATTTTAGAGCACAGACCAGACACTCATCCTTGGCTTTTGGGACAACCAGGTAACAGGAACTGAGGTGGGCTTCCCGGGTACTAACCACAGGGAGGGCAGAGATGGGGAAGGGCAGAGGCCGAAAGCAATGAGGTGCCCATGACAGAAGGCAAGCCCTTGCCAGCCTGGGATACCATCTCCTACTCCCAATCCTTGGGCCCAACAGAGAGGGCCGGGGGAGTGTCGGCAATGGAGCAACACTACCATCAACTTCTGTGTGCTGTCCCGGTCCCCACTGGGGGTGAACATGTCCCCACGCCCATACCCACCACACAGCTCAATCTGTGGGGGGCAGTCCTTTGTCACCCCTTCCTAGCTCCGGATGCCAGGAGACTCCAGCCACTCCATTATCATTCAGAGCCCAACCCAAGCAGTCAGTTGCTGGAGAAGAGAAGACAGGTATACTCTATGTCCACATATACCTTTCTGCCTCAGGGCTTCTCCAACTGGCAGGATTCCCCCAGCCCCCAAATCCTCCTCATCCCTTGTTCCCAGGCAGGGTCAATTGGAGGGCAGGCAGAGGTGGCTTGCAGAGGGGGGAATGCAAGATGGGGAGACCCCACCAGACCCAAGGGAGGAGAATGGCATCCTTCTCCACCTTTTATGAGACAAAGCCTCCTTGAGGTCTCAGATCTTTCAGGGCAACACATTTCCAAGCCTCAGCTGCCAGGTGTTCACCTTTCCCCTTTGAGGTGGGGGAGATGGTCAGGCTGAGGCCAAGTGTGTCCCAGATCCAGGCCAATGCTCTTCTTCAACAGTTTGAAGCAAACTTGGCCTTGGGGTTCCAAGGGTAGGATGAAGGGTGTCACGGCAGGACAGGGCCTGTCATGAAGCAACAGCAAGCAGAGCGAGGACACGACAGTGGCAGCAGTGTACAGACACAGGACGTCAGCTTCAAACGATGCAACAGCAGGGATATTTCGGGCACGGCTCTGACCTGAGCCGCCCTCAACTCTCTTGCCTACAGGCAGGAGGCACTGTACATGCAACTCAGTCCAGAGAAAGATTCTAGCCAATCCAGCCCAGGCACATCCAGAGAAGGTGTGAGCTCTTCGAGTTGACTCCACCGAGGAAAACAGGCATTTGGGTATTTCAGATTCCCGCTCCACAATAAGGCAACTTTTAAAAAAATATTATTTCCAAGAACAAAACAAAACAAAAAAACGAAATCCAAGGATAGGGGAAAGACATCACTTTCTATGGATTAGGTGGGGGTTTTCTGATTTATTTTTTTGGTCTTTTATGGTCGATTTTGTCTTTTTTTTTTTTTTTTTTTTTTCCATTTTTCCAAGGATGGAAAGGTCAGAGAAAAATAAAATAAATCATCTTTCAATAGTCTTTTCTGGTATGAGCAGCGTCTCTCTGGGCTGGGGAGTAAAGGGCATGGGGAGAGGGGGGTGGGAAGAGGATGAAACCTTCCCCCACCCCCACTTCTAGATCCTTTGGTTTCCTTCTCCCAGAAGGTGGCAGAAGGGCATGGTGGGGACAGCAGGGGGAGAACATGGTGATGGCAAGCCCCAGATGATCAAAGGGCTGGTGCTCGTGGGGCCAAGGACGCTGCCAGAGCCTTCCATGGGACAGTGCTGGGCAATGGGGCCCACAGGGCCTTCTTGTGGGCTGCATAGTTGGCTTGAGGGAGAGCAGGAGGAGGCTGTGGGTGGGAACCAGGGTTGCGGCCTACCAGCCGCGGGCAGGGCTGCAGAGTGATTTTGGTAATCCAGACGAACTATCAATAATTTAAAACTTGATATATATATATATATATATATATAAAAAAAATCTCCCCCCTTACCCCCCCCCTTAGAAGAAGCTAGGATGTGAAGAAGAGTCATGGAGAGAGGAGGGGGAAGGAGGTGTGTGGAGGCTCCTGCCCAGGAGTACCTCTGATAGCCCAAATGGTGTACACGTTGCTACTCAGCACAAAGGCCCATCTTAATGACTCCAGGCCTATCCCTTCTCTGTCCCCTCTCCTGGGACTGGGCACCCCTATGGACTCTCGCCCACCCCCCCCAACCCCCCCTCCAAAACCCCAGGGCTAAGGGGCTTTTCACTTTCCCAAAGTCTGTGTGTCCGAGTGCTGGCTTGTCCATTTGGCATCTTCCCGGACAGGCTGGCCAGTGGGTGGTGTGGGGGGTTGGCTGATCATGGTGGTGGGTCTGCTGGAAGACTGAGAGGGGCACCGCTTCCTGCCCTCACCGCCGCCACCTCCTGCCGCCACTGGGTGTCGCTTGTGGTTGCCCTCCTCACCCATGGGGGGCTGTAACAGAGGAGGGAGTCACAGGTGATAAGGGACCTCTAACCAAATCCCCTCCCTTGCCAGGGCTCTCTAGAGACTTAGCTTCTTACTGCCAAATGTAGATAATAGGTATAACCTTAAAAACTAATTACCAGTTTTATGAAGCACATCCCCATGCCAACATGCCAAGCCCCATGCTATTTTTTTGCACATTCACTCATGGGGTCTACACCACCCTTTGATGAAGACATGATCATCCCAAAAGTAGAGCACAGAAAAATAAATTGCCCCGAGTCCCATAGCTTATAACTGGTGGCAAAAAGTAGACTAGACCCATCTACCTCAGAACCCCAGGCCATCACCCACCTAAGTTTCTGCTCCCCTTCTGAGAAGGGATGGCTGTTTAGGTGATGATGTATGAAATGTAGCATGCAATATGCTGAGATGTCTCAGCTCAAAAGACGCAGATGCTACTGGGGAGCACACAGGTCTTATTACTACAAAGCTTCTCTGCACATGTGCCCCTCTCCAACCCCCAAACAAGGAGGTGCTTAAGGACGGAAGACAACAGATTCATCTTTATAATAGGAGGGCTAAGTGGCACTGCCATGACCTCACTGGGTAGCCACAGGCTTCCAATTACCCACTGGTCCAGGGACAGCAACAAAAACCCTGCCTCCTTTACCACATTACAAAGGTTAAAGGAGGTCAATATAAAGTGTCTAGCACCGTGCCTGGCACACAGTAATCCCTCAATCAATGGTAATTTTCCAACGTGCATAAGGACTATTACTTTTATTTACTTATATTTGTCTTTTTTTGCTAAAAGGTTTCACATGAATAAGATGATTGGCACAGCTCTACTACATTATAAACTCTCCGAAAGAAAATCTCACTCATCTATAACGTCTCTGAAGCACGAAGCACGCACAACAGAGACATCCATCACTCTCCTACTTCCCTGGATATGCCCAGCAGCAAGAACCCTGACCCGCCACTGGGTGTCACCATTGAGTTACCGCTCCAAGAAGACCAGGAGAAGTGGTGGTAGCAGTGTGTTAAACATAATTTATAAACCTCTAGGGTTGGAACTGCTTCTTCCAGAAAAAGCAAGGACATTTACTTGGGTACTCATCCTAGTCAACCAGTAATGGCTGACTAGGGTACAGTAACAAGGAAAGGTATGAGCTAAAAGGGAGAGAGCATTATGATGTTCAGCTAGAAGACCATGGGAAGGAGGGAGGTGCAACCATAAGACCTCCTCCAATTAGCTGTCCGTGTCCACTTCTCACCCTCTACTTTACAGCTGAAGAAACTAAGGATCCAATGGGGAAAAACAGCCCCTAAGCTAGTGGCACAGCTGGGACCAGAACCCGGCTATCCTGATCTCTGGTCCAGTTTTCTTTCCAGGACAAGGATGAGAAAGATGAGAGACTTTCACTCACATCCACTCGGAAGTCTTCGAGACGTCGGAATTTGCCGAGGTATTCTTGAAGTTTGGGGTCAATGTCCAAATTTTTGGCTTTGGAATATTTCAAGAAGGCCCAGAACTTCTCCAGCCCATAAAGTTGGCCTGCAGAAAGGAGGAGACAGAGGGAGAGAGTCAGAGAAGCTGGGCAGGTGAGGAGAGGAGAATAAAGAGGCTTAGGGGATCAGGACAAGTGATGTGACTGATACACAGGCAGACCCAATCAACTGGGGAGGGAGAAGGGAAAGAAGGCCTGGATGACCAAGCTTTGCAAGAGCTCCAACTCCATCATCTCACCAGCTTCATAGTCCTTCACTGTTTCCTCCTGAAAATCCTTGAAGATGTCCAGCCGGAACTTCTTTTCCAGGCCATAACTGTAGTATCGAAAAAGGCACTCCAAACCATATCTGTAGAACACAGGCCAGTGAAATTGGGATACAGTTTCTTTTTTCTCAAAACAGGGAAATGAATCTGCATCACAAATGGACTAGGAAACCGTTTAAGCACATGGATTATCGAGAAAATGGTAAATAATCTTTAAGGAGGCTAACATTTAATGCTCTTCTCAGTGGGTCCAAGCAGTTTATGGTTTTTCAGGGGTCAGCAAACTCCAACCAAATGAACAAAAGTCCCCTGCTCATGCTCACTTGTTCATGAAATGTCACCGGCTGCTTTGTGCTATAAGAGCAGAGCTGAGTAGTTGTGACAGAGACCACCCCTCCATCCTGCAGAGCCTAAAATTATTTCTCATCTGTCCCTTTACAGAAAAAGTTTACCAATCCTTGGGATGAACTTGCTACAAAGTCATGTGACTTTATCTGGCTTCAGAAACTTTACTTCTGGGGCTCCTGGGTGGCTCAGTCAGTTAAGTGCCAGCCTTTTAGCTAAGGTCGTGATCTTCGGAGTCCTGGGACCGAATCTGGTGTTGGGCTGGGATGGGAGTCTGCTTCTCCCTTTCCCTCGCCTGCACCCACCTCCCGCTTGTGCTTATTCTCTCTCTCTCTCTCTCTCTCTCTCTCACTCTAACAGAATCTTAAAAAATTTCTTTTACTTCTAGGAACATATGCCAGGGAAATGATGAAAAATACACTTTTATATTTAACAGATGTACAAAACTGCTCATAACGTTGTCAAACAAAATTTAAATGTCTTAAAGAGATGCAGTTAAAGAATAATCATGATAAATATGTACAACAGAATATAAGCTATTAAAAATTAGAATGTACGGGCATCCAGGTGGCATAGTCGGCTGAACATCTGACTTTTGGCTTTGGCTCAGGTAGTGATCTTAGGGTTGTGAGATCGAGTTCCATATTGGGCTCCATGATCAGCAAAGAGTCTGCTTGGGAGTCTCTCTCTCCCTCTGCGCCTTCCCACCACGCATGCATGCACTCTCTCCCTCTCAAATAAATAAATAAATCTTTCAAAAAAATTATAATGTAAATATACACTGAGGAATACTGAGAGATGCTTACCATAGATTACCAAGTAGAAATGACACGTTTCAAAGTGTTATGTGAGAATGAGCCCATTTTATAAACAAATGTGTAATTTTCAAATATACACATGCATGCAAAGTCTGGAAGGACATATACTTAAAATATATTAATACTGGTTCACTCTGGGAGTTGGGATTTTCCAATGATCTTATCTAATCTGTATTTTCCAAACTTTCAGGAAAGGATATAAAGATTTCTTACAGGCAAAAAGTTAAATATTTTAACACAGAAAAACATTCGTGCTTATAAATGATAAGGCACAAAAAGGCATTCATGTGATGATCTAAATGCATTAAATACGGCAGGACATTAACACTGGTTATCTCGGGATTGAAGGGTGCTTCCCCCCTCCCCCCCAGCTTCTTTAAACATTTCTGTACTTTTCAAATTGTTTATAGAGAGAACTTTTCTCCTGGGGGGGGCGGGGGGGGGCGGCAGCGGGGAGAAAGGTATCTTCTTCTTCTTTTTTTTAAATCTTTTTTAAAAAATTTATTCATGAGAGACACACACAGAGAGAGGCAGAGACAGGCAGATGGAGAAGCAGGCCCCATGCAGGGAGCCTGACGTGGGACTCAATCCCGGGTCTCTAGGATCACGCCTTGGGCCAAAGGCGGCGCTAAACTGCTGAGCCACCCGGGCTGCCCAAGAAAGGTATCTTCTAAAGGCGTTTGTTTTTTAATAGCAAAATAATGAAAACAACCAATATATCTATTAACAGGACACTTACTATGATACATGCCATATGGTATAAGACTGAACAAGAAAGTTATTTACATATGAACATGGAATGATCTCTAAAATACACTATTAAAAAAGGTACAGGGATGCCTGGGTGTCTCAGTGGCTGAGCGTCTGCCTTCGGCTCAGGGCATGATCCCAGGATTCGGGATCAAGTCAACTTCTGCATCGGGCTCCCTGCAGGAAGCCTGCTTCTCCCTCTGCCTAGGTCTCTGCCTCTCTCTCTGTGTCTCTCATGAATAAATAAATAAAATCTTTAAAAAAATTTTTTTTAATTAAAAAGGTACAAAACATATATAATAGAGGGTATCCTCTGTGCAAACAACAGGGGACGGGTAGGAGACTAAAGGCATATCCTTGCTTACACAAAGCAAAGTGTTTTTAGGAAAGCCTTCAGGTTTCTGATCACGCCAGCTGTCTGTGGGGAAAGGAATTGGAGGTAGGGGGACAAGGATGAGAAGGATGAGAAGATGAGAAGGACTTCTCACTATATAGCCTTTGGCTTCTTTGCATTTTGAACCACATGAACATTATTATTCATCCAAAAATCATATTTTTATAAAGTATATTTGGGATATACACAAGAGATTTTTGGCTACAGTTCTGAAGGCAGAACCACTGGGAGCCCTCATCCCTTGTAAGCATCAGCCAGACCCCAATCCCCCCATCCTGCAACCCCACATCCTGCTTACCTGTAGCCTTCTTTGGCATCCTCCAGAGCCAGTTGTTTAAACTCCTCATACATCTTTTTGTTGAAATGATCTCGGAGGAAGAAGGACCAGAAGCGGAAGAGAGTGTTCATCTCCTGAGACTGGCCAATGCCCAAGCGTTTCCGCTCTGATGGGTTAGGAAGGAAGAAAGATGTGTCAGGGTCACACTGTCTGTGATTCAGGGGACAAATGCTCCTGGGCTCAAGGACTTTGAGTCTTTCAACTATGCCCACCCACCAAATCCCCTTGCTCATTCCCTGTCCTTTTGGTCTTTGAAGAGACAGTTCTCAAGCACTATCCTGTGTCAGGCCTTGCTGATGGGCACTGGACTTGACCTCACCAAAATCAGGTGGCATCCGTCTCTAAACCAGGTCATCCCAGTCTAGCTCTTCATCTCAAATGGTACTACTTGCAAGTGTAGTTAGAACAAGGAAAAGTATGAACAAATAACTTGACAATCCCAACAACTTATATTCATTATTCGCTACCAATCATTATTTCAGGAATCCTACAATATTAACAATTACAAAATGGAACATTAAAAATACGTAACACTGGGACGCCTGGGAAGCTCAGCAGTTGAGCATCTGTATTTGGCTCAGGGCATGATCTTGGGGTTCCAGGATTGAGTCCCACATCAGGCTGACTCTATGGAGCTGGCTTGTCCCTCTGCCTATGTTTCTGCTTCTCTCTCTGTGTCTCTCATTAATACATAAAACCTTAAAAAAATACATAACACCAAAGCAAACAATGAAAGGATAAATTTAATTATCATTAAAAAAACCCCTCAAAACCTGTGCTTCAGAGGACACTATCAACAAAGTGAAAAAACAACCCACAGAATTGGAAAAAGTATTTGCAAGTCATAAATCTGATAAGGGACTTGTACCTAGAATATATAAAGAATTCTTATAATTTAATAAAGACAATCTAGTTAAAAACTAGGCAAAGGATCTGAATGGACATTTCTCCAAAGACATGTGGCCAATAGGCACATGAAAAAAACGTTCAACATGAATAGTTATTGGGGAAATGCAAACCAAAACTACCAGGTGCTGTCATTTATCACTTCGCAACTATTAGGATGACTATCATCAGAAAGACAGATAATAATAAATGTTGGGAAGACCTGGAGCAATCAGAAGCCTCAGTCTCTGTCAGAACAAATGGTGCCCCTGCTTTAGAAAACAGTCTCACATCCTCCAAAGATTAAACAGAGTTAGCATATGACCCTTTGCAAGTCCACTTTTCTATACAAACTAAATGAAAACCTATGTCCACACAAAAACTTGCACAGGAACATTCCTGGCAGCATTACTCATGACAGACAAAAAGTGGAAGCCCAAAGGTCCATCATCTGTATTCAAGAGACAGACATGACATGACATATCCCTATGCTGGAATGCTACCTGGCCATGAAAAGGAATGAAGTTGTGGCACCATGCTACAGCAGAGATGAAGTGTAAGAACAAACAGTATATGCTAAGGGAAGAAGCCAGTTGCAAAGGGCGCTGACTGCGTGACTGATTTACAGGAAAAGTCCAGAACAGGTAAATCCATACAAACTGGTGGTTGTGCAGGCCTGGGAGAAGCCACAGGTGCAGAGATGGGAAATGACCAGTAAGGGGCACTGGGTTTCTCCCTGTGGTAATGAACATGTTCTAGTATCGATTCTGGGGATAGATGCACAACTCCTGAATGTACTGAAAGCTACTGTACCACACACTTTGAATGGGTCAACTGTAAGGTATGTGAATTCTATCCTAGTAAACCAGTCATCACACACAAACAGGGGAGTAAGGCAGATGAGCGAGGCATTTAACAGCCATGTGCTGCTAACTGAAAAGGACTGGAGAGCGATGAACAGTAACAACTACAAGGGAGCACTGAGACTGCTTCCGAGCATCTTTACAGCCAACCGGACAGAAACCTACAGTGAAAAGACATCTCATTTTGTGATAAAAAAGAGATATATGAGATTATCTAGAGAGTTCTTTCCTTACACCATCTTCTAAGAGCAGGGGCCAGCAAACTTTTTTCTATAAAAGACCAGAGTAGGGATCCCTGGGTGGCGCAGCGGTTTGGCGCCTGCCTTTGGCCCAGGGCGCGATCCTGGAGACCTGGGATCGAATCCCACATCGGGCTCCCGGTGCATGGAGCCTGCTTCTCCCTCTGCCTGTGTATCTGTGCCTCTCTCTCATTCTGTGACTATCATAAATAAATAAAAATTTAAAAAAAAATAATAAAGTTTATAAAAAAAAAAAAAAAAGACCAGAGTATTTTAGGTTTCATAAGCTACATATGGTCTCAGTCATAAGTTTTTCTTTTTTCCCTTCATAACCCCTTAGAAATGTAAAACTCTTCCTTGCTCAAGGGCTGTACAAAAATAGGAAGCTGGCTGGATTTGGTCCAGAGGCCATGGTTAAGCCACCCCTGTTTCTAGAGAAATCTATGCTGCCCCATGCATACTCTTTTATGATCAACAGTGGACCACAGTGGACAATAGCTGACTTGGCAGTCATGCTAGAAATAGGTAAACTTTTCTATTTTTTATTATCAATAGAAGATCAAAGAACAAAAATATTCTGATTATTAGATTCTTTCAGCCTTCTGTATTCAAAAACTACTTGCCTGAGTCTAACTCCTATTCTTTTTGCCCTAAGGTCAGAGAAAGCAGAACCACTTGCTCCACCAGCCCTTACAGTCTGGACCTCAGAGGTGAGGCCCCTCTGCTTCTTACCGTTAAGGCAGCGCCTACGATACTTGTGGTAGACGTGTTGTGTGAAGCCATTTTCCTTAAGCAGCTCATGGGAAGGATGCTGAAACTTGGGCAGAGACTGAGGGGTACAGCCATAGCTGCCAACTGCAGGTGTCCCTTCTGAGGGGCTGGAGCTAAAGGCCAGGAGAGAGAGAGTGTCATCAGGTTCTCTGGAGCAGCTGCCCATCAGGTGAGGAGGGGTCCCTCAGGTCCCTTCCTATCAGCCAAGATCTAGCCTCTCCTAGGGCAACAAAGAGACCTAAATACCATGGTAGGCCCTTAACATACAGCCTTCAGGCCAAATCACTCTTTGCATCAATCTTTGGTGGGTTTTTACAAAGCAGTCACTGAGGCTCACAGAGCCTGGGAGACTTATCCTGGTCATGGACCCTTTAACATCCCAGATTAGCACAGTGTCCAAACCTGAGCTTTTAAGCATTTAATCATCCCGAGTTCACATTTAACTTTCTCTGATTAGCTATTATGGGGTAGCCCATCTATGTTTTTCTTTAAAACCACGCCTATTCTCAGTCTGTGCCACTTTTCCTTGGGGAAAACCTTCCAAGGCCCTGAATTACATTCTCTAGACTGCTCCAAATTTTCCGATTTAGGTTAAGAGTCCCTTTCTTCAATTTTCTTTAATTTACAGACGAAAGAGATTCCTTCTTCTTGGTCCCATCAACTGCCTGGCTTTCCCGCCCACCCTGCCATCATCTCTCCACTGTGCTGGCACCTGATGGAAGCAGTCCGGGGCCTGTGCTCTCGGGAATCCATCACCCAGCCCACATGACTCTCCAGGGGTGGGTTTGAGCTGTGTCTTGTCTTCCTTTTCCGAGGCATCTGCAAAGGTCAGTCCAGAATTTGTTATTAATTGTACTCATGGAACTCAGAGGAGCACCAAGCATTTGTTGAACTAAGATCCCCTCATGTATGCGTTACTTCACAATTTAAAAAGCATTTTCATATCTAGTCTCTCACATATGAAGTCCACGGCTGTGAGCCAGAAACTGGTATGCCTATCTCACAGGTGAGGACATCGTGGCTTGGGAGCCTAAGGACCCACCCCTGGTTGATCCTCCTTGGGCCTTATCATGGAGACACGGGGCCACCACTGCCATACCCAGTCCCTTTTTCAGATGTGGCCACTCCATCCCAGGTGGGCCCACCAGCCTAAGAACAAAGAGCAGTTCTGGGATTTGGCAGTTCCTTGGCTTAGGCTAGGGAGGACAGCAAAGCACTGGAATGCATTTAAGTGAGCCCAAGACTCTCAGCCACTCAGCAGGAGCACCTCACCTTGGCATCTAGCGTCCGTCCTTCTTTCACTACTGGATAAAACCGTGATGTCTGACTTGAATCTTTGAGCTGCGGTGTCCGGGGAGTACGGGGGGTCCTGGCATTGCGGTAGTTTGGTGACTCTGGGACAGTGGTTGGTAGAGAACGGGCAATGGTAGAAGGCTCAGGAGCACCAAACAATTTGTTGGCCAGGGCATCAGTGGGGACTGCAGAGGGAGAGCAGGTCAGTGAGCAGTGGTAGGCCTGTGACTGACTATACCTGGGAGGCCCCTGTCTGAGGGTTGTACTCTCCCACCCACCCAGGATCCCACACCCACCCAGGGTCCCAGATACCACCTGTCTCTCACCTTGCTGGAAGCGGGGTGGCCCAGGAGGGACCTCCTGGTTGGGATCCACGGGGGGCTCTGGGGTTAGTGTGTCAAACTGCTCCCGGCTGATCATGTTGACCTTCTTGAAGTTCTCGACTTCTTGCTGCAGAGGAAACAAGATGGGCGGAGAGATGATGTTAGTAAGAAGACTGCCCCAGCCTGTTTAGGAATCAAGAAGTGCAGGAAGTTGCAGGGGGCAGCTCCCACATCCACATACATGGAAATCTGGTCCCCAGGCTCTCAGCTACCTCATCACCATTCCCCAACCCCAGTTACCTGGGCAGCTTCCTGCAGACCCGATTCTCCTCCTGACACTGTCTTCACCTCCACCGAACACCCTGCTGCTCACTACTTACACAGGCTCACCTCACAAAGCTACTCTGTAAAAACTGTAAGTTTTGACTGTTTCCAGGCAGCAGTGATTTTTTAGTTTATATATATATATATATAAATATATATATATATATATATATATATATATATGCATAAAGATTTTCTTTATTTGAGAGAGAAAGTGAGAGAAAGAGCTCAAGCAAGACAAAGAGGTAGAGGTAGAGGGAGAAGCCGACTCCTCATTGAGCAGGGAGCCCAACATGGGACTCAATTCTAGGCCCCCAGGATCATGACCGGAGCTGAAGGCAGCCGCTTAACCAATTATGCCACACAGGCACCCAAAAGCTATTATTTTATTTTTTTAAAGATTTTATTTATTCATGAGAGACATAGAGAAAGGCAGAGACACAGGCAGAGGTAGAAGGAGGCTCCCCAAAGGGAGCCCAATGTGGGACTCAATCCCAGGACCCTGAGATCACGACCCGAGTCAAAGGCAGACACTCATCCTCTGAGCTACCCAGGTGCCCCAGAAGCTTTATTGTATTTATTTATTTTAAAAATATTTTTATTTATTCATGAGAATACACAGAAAGGAGAGAGAGAGAGGCAGAGACACAGGCAAAGGGAGAAGCAGGCGCCTTGCAGGGAGCTCGACGCGGGACTCGATCCCGGGTCCCCAGGATCACGCCCCGGGCCGAAGGTCGTGCCAAACCGCTGAGCCACCTGAGCTGCCCAAAAGCTATTATTTTAAAGGTAAGCTTTTAAGTGTGTCTGGCTGATTGTTAGGACATTAAACATGGGCATTCAGGGGGCACAGTGCTCACCTCTCCCCCTACATCTCTTCTCACTTAATGCCCCAGCATGGTGTCCATTACTACTCCCTTTTCAAACACAAGGATACTAAGGCTCTGTGCCCAAATTAGCCTTCCTCTTTTCCACGTGTTGCAAACACCCCAGGCTCCACCCCCAAGGCTATGTCCCAGCCTCACCTTGATCTGGGAATACTCAGGTTCGAACTTCTCTGTCCACAGGTCCTGCTCGTAGTAGAAGAGCCCATCGTTAATGACCTTGGCCAGCTCTGCACTCATCTTGGCACGTGAGGTGTGGTTGCCTGTGCGGTCCCCCCCAGGGTGCCGGCGCATGTAAGGTGGCGTCTGGGTGACAATGAGGATCTTGTTCACATCCCGGTCATCAATCTCATAGTCAGAGTCCTCGTCAGACCAGGCGGTGAAGGTGTTCTTCCGCCCATCCATCTGCTCCATCTCCTCATCAAACAGGAAATCTAGTTCCTCTTGCTCATCCTGCTCCTTTGACATCGGCTGCTGAGAGGGCAGCTGCTGAGGCAGAGAAGTCGGGTGGAGGAACCTGGGCTCCTCTGACTTCTAAAATGGAGAAGATCAAGGGGCGTCGCGGGATCACCAGGGTGTCCTTGGGTCAGTGTCTGTAGCTGTTGGCTGAGAGAGAGGACCCAGCCATGCCAGAATGCTACAGCTGCCAACCTTGGACCTGGTCCCCCATGACTCTACGTATCCTCTCTCCCAGCTCACATCACAGTCATTCAAAATGAGATGACAAGCCCCCAGAGTCACCTGTCCTTCTCATTTACCTAGCCCAGGAGTGGGCACATAGCACAAGTTCAATAGGTTGATCCATCTATTCTATCTATTCAAAATCTCCTAAGAGAACTGAAGTTTCATCAAGCAGGGGCCACAGCTGCCTTGCTTTCCATCATATTCCTAGTAGCCAGACTGGGACCTAGCAACAGCAGATGTTCGACTGATGAGTGAGCAAGCACCGACTGATACCAGGCCTTAAAGAAGACACAGTTCTTTAACTTAAGGCAGCTCACAGTTTGGTGGGGAAAAACAAGCAGCCAGCCAAATGTAATGTGGTATCAATAAAGATGATAAATTGAATTTGTGGAGTACACAGAAAGAGGCACTTAACCAACTAGAAGTGGGAGTAGAGACAGTCAGGGAAGAGGCTTCCTGGGAGACGTAATTACTGAAGGATGAGCATAAAAGTAAGCCAGATGAAGGCAGGGATAAAGAGCGTATGAGGCAGGAATAACAGCATGTTCCAGAGGCAAGAGAAAATGGGATACTTCTGGCAAAAAAGCAAATATTTCAGTGTTGCTCAGCTGAATTTATCTGAGACTGGGGCAAAAGCATTTGTCCACCTCACATTTATATCCAAAAAGTCAATTCTCTGCTGTGCAAAAAGCTTCCCACGTAACCTCCAAACCTACTCCCCCTGCCACCCTACTCAAAGATTTTGTTTACTTATTTGAGAGAGCAAGAGCACATGAGGTGGGCAGGGGGGAATCAGAGGGAGAGTTGACTTTCCACCAAACAGGGAACCCAATGCAGGGCTCGATCCCAGGACCCTGATGAGATCATGACCTGAGCCGAAGGCAGACACTTAACCAACTAAGCCACCCAGATGCCCCAAAACCTACTCTCTTTTAAGGTTCAAGATAGGCCAGGTGGAAGCAGGCCTCTAATTCTGGAATGGGTACTAAGCCTGCCTGCCTTTCCAAAGCCTCACACTCTATAGGCCTGAACCTCATAAGGTCCCTCTCTCCACTGTTTTCCTCATAACTCTGGCCTGATCCTGGACACTCTGTGCAGGACCACACCCAGAAGAGACAGGGAAGTCAGAGTATGAGGGTATGAACAAGAGGGAGGCAGTCATAGCAGCACAATGGAAAAGGAGACAGAATTTCAGAGACCCAAAGTCCAAGGTCTAGGAGACCTCCTCACAAGCCCCAGACCAAAGAGATCTCCAAAGGGGAGGTGAGGAATGGGGTAGATGGAGCACATAACTGCTCCTGGAAAGGGGGCACTAGTTTTAGTTTGAAATGGAAACACTTCTCAATGTGTACTACTGGCATATTGCTTTACAATTTCTAGGGCAGTCTAAGCCCTTCTCTCCTTCATCTGAAGATGGAAACACTGAAAACTTGAGATATTAACCAAGCTGCCCAAGGTCAATACCCATCAGTGACAGAAGACCTGTATTCTTCTCTCTAGACTAACTCTACATCCAGGCCATGTGTCTGCTCCCTTTCCCTTTCCTCTTCAGAGGGCGTGAATGGCTTATCTAGGGGACAATGAAAACACACTCAGGCACTACAACAGCCCCACTGATTTCAATGGGGCAAGACAAAGAGCCAAACACCAAGAAAGCTGGGACACTACTGCCAGAAGCCGGAGGATTTCCTCCCACGAAGAATGCCACTCAGGAACTCCCACAACCGGGGCCTGTCCTGAGACATGATCCTCACTGAAAAAGGACAAGGACCCACCAGCTTTCCCACGGTCACTGCTGACCTCGACTCGAGCCATAAGCCGGAGCCAGCCGGCCTTCCGGCTTAGCTCCTCCAAGTCCCACAGCCCACCCACCTTGGGCCGCGCTGGGGACGGCCGCGGCCTCTTCTTTACTTCAATCCAGTTCTCAGAATCCAGGTCAGGCAGGCTGGCAGACAGGCCCTTGGGCAGCGTCTTTAGGTTGCTGACCTCTTCTGTTTTGGTTGGCACCGGGGTGACTGCACGGGGAGAACCAGGTGCTGACTCTGAAGGGTGGAAAGGTGAGGTCCTCAACCTTCCAGCTGTCCTCTCGATGACAACCCTAAGGACTGTTGGCTGGAGGACAACAGGAAGGCACCTCGAGGCCCAGAGTACCTACCTGTCTCCTTCTGGTAATGCTGGCGGGGCACAAACTCGGGGCAGTTGAGGAGCTGGGAGAAATCAGTCTGGGAATAATCAACTATGGGGGGACCAGGAAGAGGCCATTTCTCCGGCTCCTCCCTCCTGCGGACTTTCTCATCAACGATCTCCACCACCTTGCTGTCCTTTAGGGCCTGCAGGGGAGAAGGAAGGAGTCTATGCAAAGAAAAGACTTGGAAAGAATGAGGTCTCAGAAGCTGGCAGACGAATGGCTGGCCCCCATGAACTCAGGAAGGAGTCTAGTGCTGGCAGGAGTATAAGAAAACTGGCACCATCTTCCACAACTAGCAGACAGACGAGATGTTCAAACTTGTAGGAGGGCACCACCGTGAAAAACATAACCTGCCCTTTGACTTTGCCATTCATTCTATATCCATTCATCCGCCCCCAGAGAAACAGGGCCACAGATAGATTACATTATGTGTAAGATGTGGATAAAAAGCCATTCATAAAAAAAAAAAAAAAAAAAAAAAAAGCCATTCATAGCAACAGTCTGTAATATGGAAAAAACTGGAAACTACCTAATTTGCCACAATATAGATCATTTAAAATAAGTAACGGCCTCTCTATTCAGTGGTATACTACTCACATTAAAAAACAGCTTCACATGTGCTGAGGTGGAAAGAGCCATAAAAAAAACAAAAAAACAAAACAGGTGTAGGTCAATGTGCCTAAGATACCACTGGTGTTTGAATTTTTAAATAAAAACTTACAAACACATACACATTTTTCTAGGATTCACAGGTAAATTGCTATGGGTGCTTACTTATCTCTAGGAAAAAGGGTGAAGAGTGGAGAAGAGAGGAGACTTGTCTTTAAAAATCCTTTTAGTGGAAATGGGAAACATTTCAACAGTGCAACAGGCATTCTGCTCTACTGCCGTCAGAAGTGCAAAGGCACAGCCCCCTGAAGAAAGGGAACCCAGCAATTTGCCCTGTAGTGCAGCCTTCTCACTTCTATAAATCTACATCAATGATACGCTGGCAAAAATATGAAAAGATATATATGCAAGTCTAAGTAGGAATGAAGAGCATCTTTCTCTTATGTACTACTATGCAGTCAGCACCCAAATGTATTAACTGAAAACAAAAGAACAGGTAAAGAAATACATGCTCTATATGTTGCCATCTAAGAGAGGAAAAGGATACAAATACAGGAAGAGGCATTTGCTTATTTTTTTAAACAAAGGATTTGAAACAAATTGCCTATAAGGGAATAAAAGGAAAAAGGAGAATTTTAAGAGAGAATTTTAAGTCGGTCTTCTAGGAATATACCATGTTGATTTTACAGTCATGCAAATGTCTTACCTAAGTGCAAAACAATTAGAAATTGGAGGGGAAAAAGCAATCCCTAAAACTTGAGAGCAAAATGAAACTAACGAAACTAATACACATCAAATTAAAAACATAACCATACAAAGATCATTCCAGTACTTGAAAACAGTCATTTGAGTGTTTAAGTAGAAAAAAACCCTGTTTTTAGTAGTAGTAGAGGTATTATTATAAGAATAAGGTATACAAACTATTGAATAAAACAAAATGAGTAATTATGTTGAGGTCATCATCAGCATTAGGATTTGGGGTACAAAAGTATTACAAATAAAAGGTCATTGGTGTTATAAAGTCCTTGTAGTCCTGAACTTTAATAGAAAATTTCAGTATGATCTCCTGACGTACTTAAAAAAAAAGAAGCAGGGCAGCCTGGGTGGCTCAGCGGTTTAGCGCTGCCTTTGGCCTGGGGTGTGATCCTGGAGACCCGGGATTAAGCCCCACGTCGGGCTCCCTGCATGGAGCCTGCTTCTCCCTCTGCCTGTGTCTCTGCCTCTTCCTATCTCTCTCTCTCTCTCTCTGATGAGTAAGTAAAATCTTTAAAATAAAAAAAAGCAGCTCTAGAAACAATGATCAATCAAAGCAGCAATGAACATCCCTATAACTCCAACTGTGTGGTATATAAATATCATTTCCCCAAAAGAGGATCTAAAGCTCCTTGAAAAAAAGCCTATTCCAGATCTGAGGCAGGAAATGTACCAGATCAACCAGGATTCCTCTAACTCCAGATGGGACAACTAGATTCAGTTTATGAACTGCAATGGGCTGAAACTACAGGATGTCTGAATCCACAGGTTTGTGATGATACTAAAAGACACTAAAGCAAAACAACCCCACACCTGAACCCACAACCCGTAAAGTTATCAGGAATCAACTCATAATTCTGACAATCGGTTAACAAAGGGAAAGATCAAGTATTTATCTGCTCTTTCTGTACAAACCATACGTCTTGGTAACTGAATAGCTGATGAGGCAAAGTTCCTCCTTAAAGAGGCATTCCAGCTAACAAATGAAGACAGATCGATAGAATTAGAATTTCACCATTTCACAATCCCTAATGAAATAACAGGCAGGGGTCATCAACAGCAGCTTGCATCAGGAGAGAGAACAAATGAAATGCTCTGTGCCACCTGAGAGAACATATCATTATCTATAAAGGATTCTTGACAAAGAGGGGAGGGAAACTCCCCAAACCTGAATCTGATCAGGCTCCTGGAGGAATACAGAAGAACATGTTAGAGGACATCACTTGTGGCCCATGAGAAATTTGACAAGCTACATAACCCAGTTTATTCCAATTAATAAATTGCAGAGTAAAAGAGAAGGGAAGAGGAGACTTAGTAAGGCAACACATGGGTCTTCTTTGAATCCTGATTCTCATAAAATACAAAAATGTTTTTTGACAAATGGGGAGAGTTTGCAACTGTTTAGACATATTAAAGAATTATTAACATTTTTACATGGGATTATGATATAGTGATTACATTTTTTATCAGGTATTTATCTTTTAGAGATAAGTACTAAAACATGGATGAAATGTCAGGTTACCTGAGATTTTCTGCAAAGTAATTTGGAAGAGGAAACAGATGGGGGATAGATGGAGTGAGACGGGCCATGAGTTGGTAATTGCTGAGGCTGGGCGATGGGTTCATCATACCATTCTGTCTACTTCTGTAAATGTCTGCAATTTTCCACAGTAAGAGGGAGAAAGAGGAGAGAAGGGAGGCAGAGAGGCTGGCCAAGCCTTGAAGCTTTAGCAGAAGTCATCAGATGAGGACTCTTCCAGGGTTTTCTGCCGGGGCCCACACTCCAACTCCATAAGTAAGGACCTTTCCTTCCCCTGCACCCCAGCCCCAGGGAGGGAGACCTACCGCAAAGATGAGTGAAATGTCAGTGGTAAGGGCCTGCACTCGGTGGAAGGAAGCAATAAGGGTGATGGGAAGGAAACCGTCAGCATCCATTTTCCGTCGCAGGAAGAAGTCTCGCTCTAAATTGTCCACGCTGAAGTAGTATTCGCTGGGTGGAGAGGAGAAGACAGAAGATTGCTGCGTCACTTAGGAGTCTGCCTTTTTCGTCCTACACCCCCCCACCCCCGGCCACCTCACATAGCCTCTTACCGACCCTGACCCTATCGTACGGACAGTATCAAGGGCTGGAAAGAGATGTTACCCTGTCATGGCTCCCTCGCCTCAGGTTAGACCCACTCCCCCGGCCCTTCAGCCTCTCTGTAGGCCTGGCAAACCCCTCATCCACCATTAAAACCCAGTTCCATTGTCACCGGTCACCTTCTCTTCTCCTAAAACACTATCACACTCTACCGAAATGATCCACTTCCTTGTACGGCTCCCCAACTAGACTGAGGGACAATCTATAGGACTGGTTTGGAGCTAGGGTTCCACATCAGGCGGAAATGGATTCAAATCTGTGCCTTGTTGTTTACTAGCTCTGAGACTCTGGGTAAGTTCCTGGGTCTGTGTGCTCATCCCTGAAATGGAGTTAACACCCAGCTCATAGGAATGAGATAAGTGTAGGACCAAGCAAGAGAGAATGCCTGTAAAGCGCTTAACACTGGGCCTCACTAACAGGGAGTACTCCACAGGTGTTTGCTAGCATTCTGACCATGTTGCCATTAACACAGACAAGTGCAGAAGGGGGTGGACTCTGGACATTCCTCCTTCCTTTTTATCACTGGTAATTTCTAAATTTCTTAAAGCAAATACGATATTACTTTTGCAATATTATCTTTATGAAAATTTAACTTTTAAAGGGTAAGTGCTGGTTATCTTTCTCAGCTCCAGCCAAAGGCAACCAAAGATTGCTGGTGCAGGATATGCTGCTACCATAGCACCAGAAGGACCTGCCAATCCCTACTCTACCCAGCATGACAGGTCCCGACCCTATGCATCGCTCCAGGAAGGAGGCTTCTGTCCACTCACATCTGTCGCTTGATGTAGTCTTTGAGCAGTTCCTGGTCCACACTGTAAAGCTCAGTGCTGCTGACATTGTCAAAGTAGTAGGTGATGTTGTTCATGTACTTGGGGGTACGAGGCCCCTCTGCACCATCAAACTTTCGGTAGCCAAACTGGTAGTCAAAATGGGCTATGGGGGAAATGGGTGCCATAAGGGAGAGAAGATCCCTGCCCACCGCCCCCGCCACACTCCCTCGGACATCCCGGAGCCCAAAGGGGCCTCACGTACTTCGAGTGCCACCCCGGCCGCGTCCCCGGCCGCGACCGCGCCCCCGTCCACGGCCACGGAAGGAAGCCCGCGCCCCACCAGCCCCATCACTCTTCACACTCGATGTCTCATCCTGGTCGTGCCAGGCAGGCTCCGGTTTGGTCTCTGGTTGCCAGGCTGGGGTGGGGGGGGCCATGGGCACGGGCACGTAGGTGGCAGGCTCAGACCCTATGGGGAGAGGGGCACTGGGTCACGCTTGAGGGTGACCCCCATGCCCAGGCCCTCCACAGTGGGTGGTACATACCTTTGATCTCCCCTCGGTTGGCAGGTGTGTGTCGTGGCTCTGGAGGGCGAGCAGGGCGTGAGACCAGTTTTTCTCTGGGCACTTCAGGTTTCATGTCTATTTGCAACGGAACCCACTTGTGTTTGTTCCCTGGACAACAGCATGGGCACATGAAGAAGGTTTAAGAGAGGTCCCTCCTAGCCATGTTCACCCCTAACCATTCTTCAGTCTGGAGCAATAGGTCTGACTCAAAATCTGATGACCTTGGGCAAATTCCTTCTCCCACACCGGACCTTATTTTTATCTCTAAAATAAGGAAGCCATGGACCTCAATGTGACAGACCCTCCTGGCTGACTCCTAATACTGATTTCTCCTTGGTCAGAGAACCCCTTTCTGGAGCCAGACATGTGGCTGCCCAGAATCAAGACTGTACTTCCAGGCTCCCTTTCGACAGGTGCCAAAATTCTATGAGAGCCATCACATGAAAGTAGTCAATTCCAGGTTGAGTCCTTAAAAGGGAGCTACTCTCTCTCCTTTTCCATTCCTGCTAGCTGGAATGAGAAGGAAGAGTGAGCTACCTTGGATGAAAAGAGCCAACACACCACAGCAAGATGAAAGGAAAATGAAAAGAAATGGCTATCATTCTAGGGCTGGCCTATTTATACCCAGCTGTCAGATGAGAGAAATACCTTCTATCTTGTTTAAAACACTGTTATTTTGAATCTCTGTCAAAGCAGCCAATCTGTACCCTAAACACCCTTAGCCAAGGCAACAGGAGCTCTTGTCTTTAAACAAATCTTACATGGTACAGCGATACACCAAGACACACTGATTATCCACAGGCAGGGACCTCATCTGTCCTGTGCTACAGCTTGACTACTGAGAACAGAGCCTACTGGGTGTTTGTTAAGTAAGAGAAAGAACTGACAGATGGAAGGCAGAAGAAGGGAAGACTGCTGGCCTAGTGGCCTACACCAGTCAGCCTCCCAAGGACTTCTCAGAGCTCCTGAAACTAGCAACCCCAAGTTCTGACACTTCCCAGTTCTGCCTCCCATGGACTCCTAACCCCTGCTGCAAGTCACTCACCTTTCTTCTTCTGGCCCCCTCGCTGGCAGTCCTCATCCCCATTCTTCTCCTCCCCAGATTCATCCGATTTGGTTTTCGGGCTCTCTTTACTATCGCTCCCCTCTCCTTTCTCCTGTTCCTTCATGTCCTTTTTGGGTGGCAGCTTACGGGCAGGCTGGGACTTGTGGGACTGTGGCTGCAGCGGAAAGCAGAATAGTAGGGAGGTGACGTGAATCTGAGATCCTCCTGGAATGGGACAGAAGCACCCCCTCCACCACCACTAAGAAAACAGGGCAGAGGAGCTGGAGCATTCAACAGCAAGTTGGACTAGATGTATATTCTCAGGTCCTGTTTGCACAGCTGAGATGCTTCCACTGGGAAGTGTGGTGAAACAGGTAACAGGTCACCTTGTCTCTCCATATTCCTCGAGTGTAACTAAGGGACTGAAACAGCCCCCAGGACTCACGGGCTAGGCCTGCAGGGACCGTATGTTTACTCCTACAAGACCCCACCAACCTGGTAGTCTGGGGGATGGAAGAGATGCTAGCCCTCAGTTTGTCCATAGCAACCATGTCTGTGAACTGAAGGCCAGTAGCCACTGCTAGTGAGGAATCTAGGCCAACAGCACAGAACAAGAGCACTAGAAGGAAAAGATTGATCTGCTGGGATTAAATAGTGCTACATGAGCTTCCCTAAGACATATCGTCTGGAGGTGGGTACATGGCCTAAGGGCCACTCTCCTGCTTCACTCACTGGGAACCCAAGTATAGTTGATGGAGAACACCAGCTCTGGAATGATATAACACAGTTGACTTCCAATCCCCACTCGACCATCAAGGGCTAATTATTATCTTCAGTGGCCTCATCTGTAAAATGGGAATTACTAAAGGACCTATCTCTAAGTCACTGTGAGGGACAGGTGAAATGGTAAACAGCACTTGGCAGTTCCTGACATACAGCAAGGGCTCAAATGACGATGATTTTTAGCTATTTCAGCACTGCCCATACTGTACCAACCAGTCTTGAAAAACTGAGAAAGGTAAGATCCGAGGCTCTGAGAACTTAAGAACTCAAATATGTCTATGTCCATAGCATTTAAACCTGCCCATCCTCCCCATAGACCCACCTGCACACTCTTGTGGGCTATCTCTCCAGGTGTGGGCCAGTTGATTGCATCTCCAAAGTCACCAACCTGCAAGACACATTCTATGAGGGCCCTGGGGTGGCCCTGTCTCTGCCATTCAGCTCCTCACCTAAAATACCATTCCCCTAAGAGATCAGAAGTCACAATCAGTCTATCCACTAGGACCATCTACACTGGAGACCCAGAGGGGGCTCCTCTGCTAGAGGTTCCAGAGCTACCTCGCAGCTCAGAAGAGGCCACCACCTCTTTAAGGAAGTCCCCTAAGGTTGCCCTCTCCTACTCCTTACCTTGCTGCCTTTGCGCTGTTTAGGAACTGCTGCCCTCACCACCTTGGCTGGAGCAGAATGTTCTGTGAGAACAAGAAGAGAGAGATGGTTATGCAAAACCCATGGAGGGAACACCACTAGCTCCTCACCCTCATTACCACCTCTGCTCCATGAAGCAACCTGCAGGTTTCCAAACAAGGAAGACATGGTGAAGAAGGGAAGGGCATATGCTCTAACAGTAACTGCAACAACTGCTGGTCCAGTAACAACTGCACCAGCCTCTCGGAAAAAATCATGGAAAATGAAATCATGGAAACAACCAGCAGCCAACACCCCAGGAATTTGACTCTGAGGCAGAAGGGCCCTCCCAGCTCTGTACCCTCTTGTAAAGAGGGCCACGGGCCCTCCTGGACAGGGGAAGTCTATGGTAGACTGGGGCCATAACCAGAGCTGGCTCTAGAATGGAAGGCTCCCAGATCCCAGCAGATTCCATAAAGGAAGGATCTGAAAGGCCTTCTCTGGCTCTAACACTGTGGAAGTCTATGTGTGAGCAGATCTGGGCTAATGATCATGGGGAAGGCATGATAAAAATCCTGAGCTGGCAATCAAGAAGTCCAGGGCTCTCCTAAGCCTCCTCACTCCCTACTGGGACCAGCTCTGTCCTCAATGACCTGCAGTTAACAGAGGATTAGCAGAAAAGTCTCCCTGCTCTCCCAACTTCCCAAAGCAAAAGCGAACCCTACTTGACTCAATGGTCCCAACCTTTAGGAATTTATTCTAATCATACAAATGAAAAGAGCGTTCAGAATTATGTACAAAGATGTTGTCCATAACAGAAGTGCTGTTTATAACTTCAAAAAATTGACAAACTACACATCCAACAGCAGAAAACTAGCTAAAGAAATAAAAGTTTAACAATTTTTAGAGTTAAAAAGATAATGCTCTCTACCAGAGATAAAAGATATGAAAAGATAAACACAGGAAATGAGAAAAGTTGCAATTCTATTTTTGTCAAACCAATAAAAAACATGCATATGCCAGGGTGCCTGGGTGGCTCAGTAGGCTGAGCATCTGATTCTTGGTTTTAGCTTAGGTCATGATCTCAAGAGTCATGAGATCAAGCCCCTCCTCAGGCTCCATGCTCAGCAGGAAGGTCTGCTTGAGATTCTCTCTCCCTCTCCCCCTCTTCCCACTCACACTCTCTCTCAAATAAATAAATAAATATATTTTAAAGATTTTATTTATTTATTCGAGAGAGAGAGAGAGAGAGAGAGAGAGAGGCAGAGACACAGGCAGAGGGAGAAGCAGGCTCCATGCAGGGAGCCCAATGTGGAACTAGATCCCGGGACTCCAGGATCACACCCTGGGCCAAAGGCAGGCGCTAAACGGCTGAGCCACCCAGGGATCCCCTCAAATAAATAAATATTTTTAAAAGCCCCATGTATATACACAAGTAGGAATTCTGGAAGGCCATATAACCAAAAATCATCAAGAGTAAAGTAGTGTATTAACAGGGATTTAATTCTGTTTGGAGTTTTCCAGTCATTTCAACAAAGACATGGGCTTTTTAAAAAGAAAAAAAAAATGTTTTTTAAAGAAGTTACTCTAATAGGTCTGGTCCCTTCTATACCTACACTTATTTTCCAAACATACTTGTGAAGAACAGGGTTTCTGAATGCTGCTGCCCCCAGAGACTCATGGGGAAAGGTCCATCCTGGGGCTCTGCTCACCCACTTCTCTCCCATCACTCTGCCTCCACTGTTGGCTAGCCATGCCAAGACAAGAGCTGCCCCTAGTCCCTGAGCAGAGAAATCTGCCTACCTGGCCTCAAAAGGAATTCTCTACTCCTCGAACAGACCCATGTTCTCTTAATGAGTAGCAAGAATCCCTGCCTGACTCCTAACTGTGAGGTCACGGCATTCTTGGCTTTTAAACCCTATTGGAGCCACTGCCCCCTCAAGACGCCCCACATGCCTTCTGAGAGCTGGAGCTGTGGAAACCCAAGGCCACAGCATCTTCCAGCCTCAGTGCTAGATAGTGTAGATGCAAACAATCTCTCAAACCCAAGAGGATGAAGCCCATAGAACCAGGGAGCTACTACGCACTGACTTTCTTGACCGTCCTGGGTGGCCCAGAGAAGCCTACCACCATTCGGTTCCCAGCTAGGCTGCTGCTTGGAACCAGGACCTGGCAGAAGCACCTGCTACAGGATCCTCATCCTTGAGTACACCCAAGGAATTGGCAGTGATCACTGCTCCTGGGACCCATCCTCCGCAACAAAACTCCCTGCATGCTATCAGAGTAAGAGCAGGCCAAGGGCCTGCAACTTCAAATTCATTAAAAAGAAGCTGGAAAGGGGAATCAGGCTCAGAGGGTGAGGTGTTCCTAAAGAGTTTCCTTGAAAAGGTGAGACCAAGTTTTTCAGGTCATTGTCTGTTTCTCCTAAAATAAAAAATAAAAATAAAAATAATAAAAACTCTTAAAGTTGGAAAGAGTCATATCCTGTGATCACTCTGCCTGACATTTCATTCACCAAGATCAAAAAGGCATATGGTAAAGCACTTAAAAGTTCGGGCTCCAATTAATGGGAGAGCCATCCTGCCACTAAGAGACCACACCAATTCCCTATTCCCTCACCAAGGGCAAGATGACCGAGGGAATAGGCTAGTCGGGACACACGTAGGAATATTCTTCAAGTATCCTGTGTGAAGTTTGTTGAAAAAGCCCCATCTCTAGCTAGCTTCTCTCTTCCCCCAAGGACCCAGAGTGCCCTGTTCTCGCGCTGCTCGCAGCTAAAGCCTGAGGCTGCTCCTACTTCAAGGAAGTCTCCCAGAGAGAGAGAGAAAAGTCCACTAGGGAGAGAGAACTACTTCTGCCTTTACGTAAAATTCCTAGATCTGTTAAAATCCTGTGGGGCCTAGGAGAAGCCAGGAAGGCTCAGATGCGTAACTGTCAGGCCCTATGGGAGACTAGAAAAAAGACTAGGCTTTCTGACTTCAATTACACATCCCTTTCTGGGTCCCCTCCCCACCATCCTCCTTCAGCAGGCAACCAACCAACCGTCTCTCTCTCCACCTCCACAATATATAGAGGACTTGGCATCTGAAATGGCTCCCAATGAAAACCAATCCTTTGTGCAGGTGCCAGTCCCTATGTTCCAGCATCATCCCAGGGAAAATAGAGAACAAGCCCCCTTCTCCCACCTCTGCGTTCTGGAACTTGTGCCAGTGACCCAAGCCCACCTCAGGAAACAGTAAACTCACCACCACGCACCTGCCTGAAAAACAGTTGTAGGTCAGAGCAGCAAAAAGGATCATGGTTCTGATCCCCTCTGTTTGCAGTTGGGGAACCAAGGCCCTCAAGGGGCTTGCCTGGGGAAAAACCAGGATGAGAGCCAGAAGTTTCAACTCTTTGTTCAAGCGTTCTTCCCGCTTGCCACAAATCCCATGTGTCCACTGGTGGAGTCAAAACTCCTTCTTTGTGCAATCTTAGGGCACTTCTCCAGTGTTTCCTGGTAAGTGGGGTTATTGAAGGCAGGGAGAGGTTCTCCGGTTCTCAGGTACTAAGGGAGGGAAGTGTGGTGAGGCAAGCCCTACTCGAAGCCCAGCATTCTAAGGGAGCAGGATGGCAGACAGAGGCCCCAGAAGTACCTTCCCTCCTTGAATAAGGCAAGACATGGGCTAACAGAGCTAACAGGTAAAGAAGAAAAGCCACTTTCTGTCCCATAGGACCATCTTCAACCAGGAACCAATAGTGACTAGTTCCAGGGGGCGATGAGGCTTCCTAAATACATACATGCATTTGTGCATTAAATGAAGCACAGCAGAACCTCTATGTGTGGTTGTGGTCGTTAAGGATGCAGCTCCAGGAGACTCTGTGAACCTGCACCTCCATGGCAAACTCACCATTTTTACTTCAGATTATTGAGAGTGGTGGGGATCAGGGGAGCTCAACTACTATGGCTAATGCAGGATACCAGGCAACAAGGAGCAGAAGGTGGGTACCAAGGGTGGGCAGGGCAGAGAGAGGCTCACCGCACAACACTATCTAACCCTCCGAGATTTGCTCTCTGCTTCAACTGTCACCCCTTCATTCAAACACTGTCTAAGAAAGCAGACAGTCCATTCTAACTACATAAGACTTTGTTATCTACTGCATTTGGTTGGAGTCCCTACCAACTCTGCCCCTGGAGAACCTCTCTAAACTTAAGTTTCTTCAGCTGTAAGACTTAAGGCCTAATTATCTCATAGCACTGCTGTGACAGTTACACGACCAGAGCATAGTAAGAGTACCCAGCACACAATAAGTGCTAAATATTTCAATTCAGATTCACACAAGAAGTTTACAATTTCCAAGTAATCCTCATCCTCAGAAAGAAAAAGAAATCATCAAATGATCTCTCGACATGAAAAGAATCAGAATGTGTGGAGAAAAACGGGATCAATGGGCTGGATTCACGGACTTGGATTACAAATGATCCCCCCACTACTGGACTCCAGCCTGGCCCTTCTTCCGGACACTGCCCTCCAGAGACAGGCTGGGCTCCAGGGCAGGTTTCCCCAGAAAAGAGGAAAGAAAGAGGGGGGAGTTCACCACAAGTCCATGGGGAGGCTTTGGCATAAGCCCCTGCCATGTCAGAGGAAGGAAGAACATAGGGAAGGCTTGGAGTTCCCTTTCAGTTAAAGAAACGTAGTCACTTGATTTTTAACTCAGCATGGAAGGAAGAGAGCCTAGGACCAAACCCATAAACACCTGGTATAAAGCCAGATCAAACAAACAAACACAAACATACTGTCTTGTTCTAGAGAAAGATCCTAATGCTATGGACTCTGCGATAAAAGCTACTCAGAAGATAGACCTAGGAGATCTAAAGAGCAAAGACTTGGGTCAACTAGTGGGGAACTAGGTTTTAGAGGGAGTAGGCACATGCGTGATCAAACTCGACAGGTTGTGGTAAAAAGAACTGGTAAGAGGGAGAAGCTGAAAATGAAACTGGGGACAAAGGTGGGTAAAAGGGGAAACCAGGCTGGGCCAGATGGGTGAAAGCCTGGAGGGACTAACTGGGTGGTCAGACTTCAGCCTCAGTGCCAGCTGAATGGGGAAGGCCTAATGTTTACTTTGGGGCTGGCACCATTTCCTGGACATTGGCATCTGAAAGGGCTGAATTTACCCTGACTGAAAAGAACTTCTACTCTGGGGAACAAGGGAATTTATTAGGCTAAATAAGGGGCTGCATTACTTGAGTTCACACTTACCCACCTGCAGACCTTTACCTGGCCATTAGGCCAATCTCCTTGGGGAGCGCTCTCAGACCCCAAGTAAAGTGCCCCTGCTGCATGATCTTTTAGTGCTGTAACCCTCACCCCTAATCCTGTGACTCCTTTGAGGGCAGGCACCGGGCTGTTTGGATAGCAGTAATCCCAGTGTCCAGCTCAGGGCCTGACAACACAGCTGGCATCGGTTGAATTAACAGAGTTCACAAGCCCATCTCCTCTATGATTTCACACCAAGCAAAGAGGCTTTGCAATTTCCAAGCGCTAAATCCCAAGGCTACAGTCTCAACCCTCCCACCCTCAGGCAGAGCTCTCCCCAGACAGAGAAACAAAGTAATCGAGGCCCTGCTGGCTTCCAGAGGAACCCTATGCCCAGCCCTGCCTTGACTCTGTGGCACACGATTAACCTGAAATGCAGGCTGGGTCCTAATCCAGATTCCAGCATTCTTCAATTGTATAACCTTAGGGGGCGCACTACCTCCCATACTCCCTGAGCCTCACCTTCCTCAACAGAACCAAAGGTAGTAACATGAGGTCTAGAGGTATGGAGGGAGAGAAGGCAAGACCTCAACCACTGAGATTTCTCATCCAAGCAGAAGAGATGCTAGGGACAGGCTGTGGTTGTAATATTAACAAGCGCATATGATATGTAGGTAAGCCCTTACTAGATACCATGCGTTGTTGTGACACTGAGCTAGTTTTTCTAATTGGCCTCATTTTACAAATGAAAAAACCAAGGCACAGGTGGAAAGATTATCTGCCAAAACCAGTAAGTAGTACAAAAGGATTTGAAGCCAAGCAGTCTGACTCAAACCTGTGCTCTTTAACCACTAGGAGGAGAGTCCAAGTCACCTTCTCATTGTGGCCAACAGGGCAGATCCTTAGTGGCAGGGACACGGGGGCTATCTTTCTACACACTGGGGAAATACAAGACCCACTACAAGAAAACCTAAGGTCACAGATCAGGGCAAGTAACACTCCCATAACTGGATGCCAGCAACCTGACAATCCCCGTCTCCCCTACACAGAGACAAGCAGGGGAAACTGCCACCAAGCACCTAGCTGCAGTCCCTATTTCTGGCACCCTGGCGAGGAAATAGGCACTGCTTTCAGGTGCCCCTCCCAGTTCTTCCATTCCTGCCTCTGCCCCAATGCAATGAGGTTTCGGGAGGTAGGAGTGGAGGGTCCAGCTAACATTGATTCTGCCCCCACCTTCAGCTTTCCCAATATGGGGAAAACCACCACTACCATCTGCATGAGCTGCAACCTGAGACCCTGAAATGTGGAAGGCAGCAAAACCATCTAAGCGGAAGGTGGGGCAGGAGTCTTCTGGGTGACACTGCCCACCTGCGTTCATCTCTCCTATGCCAGCCTAGGGGCAGAGTTGTGGAGGTGTTTGAAGACCACAGGCCTCTCATGCCATCCCCACTGACCCTGACACCCCCTGAGGCAGAAACCCTCTTCTAAGGAGTAAAAAGAGTGCTGGGCTAACTTCCTCCCCCTGCTCACCAGTTCTTGCTGCCATTGCCACCAACTTGTCAGAGACCTCTTTCTGCCCAGCCCTCTTGCCTTGACACCCCAGACCCATGGATGGAAACACAGGAATGGGCAGGAGGGCACCCCTGTGTGGAAGCGGGGGTGGTGAGGCCTTCAGAACATCAAACCATCTTGAGGCTCCACTCAAAGGAAGCTACTGGCTACAATCTGTGCCCCTTGGCCTGGGAGGAGGGGCAGGGCCACTGGGCCCCAATCACATGGTGCTGCTTGGACTGGCCTAGGCCTAGGCCCAGGGGACTATCTTTAGCCTGTGGTGACCTAGGCAGCCTGGTGCCTCCACTCTCCCTGACCAGACATGGACCTTGCCCCCAAGGCTGGTTCTAGCCCCTAAAGTCCTGCCCACGAGCTAACTAATAATCATCATAGCTGAAACACACGAGTCTCCCAAATGCCAGCACCCTAACCCAGCCTTTCTGAAGAGCACATCTGGTTCTAGTTAGAACTGTAGTAATAATAACCACCCTTTTACTAGGTGCTAGTCTAAGTTGCTTTGTATGTGTGATTTTACTAAACTGCCTCAAAAAGACACTATTATTCCAGTTCCTCACAAAATGAAAGGGAGGCAAGGTACTAGCCTAGTATATATTCTGTAGGACATCACTCACAGATCTCAGCATTAATTTCAGATTTCTTCCAAGGAAGTCTGAAGTCTTCCCTGTGAGTGCCCAATGTAAAGAGCTACCCAACTAGCAACACAGGAGCAAATGCTAATCCAGTCTCTAACTTGGGGTCTTCAGAGCCAGGCCCAGAAATGGCTGCATCTGTTTCCCAAGCCCACCAATCACTTCCTGAGAGTGTATTATACACTTGCAAGGTACCAAAGCTTTTAACGAACAGTAGCTCCTTTGTGTTTTCACAACCACTCAGGAGGTAGGTATGATGATGACGATTCCCAAATTACAAATGAGGACGTGAAGGCTGAGAGGCTAAATGATTTGTCCAAGTTCAGCAGCTACCAGGTTCCAGAGCTGGGACTGAAACTCTGGTTCAGCCTGACCCCAGCTCTGGACTCTGCCAGCCTGTCACACACCCTTTGTGGACAGGGACTGTGAACCCCATAGAGTGGGGACCTTTTCTACCTTTCCCATTCACCTCTGAGAGCCAAGACTACAACCCATACCTGGCAGGCCCACAATGTACATTTACTGAATGAAGCATTCTCTTCTGGGAAGAAAGGTGAATTAGCCCTTTGCATTACAACTGGACAGCACAGCTGGACCGTCCAGCACTGCAACCCCTTCAGAGTCTAGACTATGTTCTCTTCTCAGACTTGGAATCGGTGTACTTTCATCCAAACACCACTGGCCAGTTGTGGAAAACAGATGACAGAGAGGGTACATGGCAGACGAAACAGCACATGGACTTCCCCGAGGTCCTGACTTCAGCCTCTAGGCCCCAAGCTGTAGCAGAAATCACAAAGCTGGCCAGCAATACTGGCAAGCTGGGAAGCACAAGTATCAGCTGAGGGGGTGGCGGTATCACCCACTCAAAAGCAGCCAAGGCTCTACCGTCGAATAGAGTAGGGTGTTGCCAGAGCTTCTGAGTTTTCAAGAAAAGTAGACAAAGTAATGTTAAAAAAGAAATTTCCTGCTAAGTACTGCTAATCATTCACGTAAAAAAAAAACAAAAACAAAAAACCCAACCTTCTCTGAGCCATATGGGCTCCTGAGTGTCCCTGAGAGATAGGCCAAGCTTTGAGTGGCTGGGCCCTGGACTTCAGGAGCCACCTCTTTCAGGAAGGTTGAGAAATAGCAATGCTGCCTGACTCCACTGTCCTGATGTGGGAGGCTGCTGATCTCAAAGTTGATTTTCCCCTGTCCCTAGTGGTCACCCACCGTGTCAGGTAATACAAATTCATTTTTATTGTCTTAACCTGCTTCTCTGCTTCAAGAGGCTTCTGAGTCCCCCACCCAAATTACTTTGGATTATCACTTTTATTGGAGTGGAGAGTTCTCAGACCCAGTGAAGGCCAGAAGGGACTTGAGAACTCATCTCCTTGTATAAATAGGAAAACTGAGCCCAGGAGGGACCAGGCTATGCTCAAAGAAGAGACCAGTGAATTGCTGTGAAGCTGGCACTGACCATCCAGTTCCTGACTCCAAATCCAGAGCTTTCCCAACTGGTAGGGAAGCCAATTTCCTGCCTAAACAAAATATGCTCTGTGCACCTTGACACCCACTCATGGGACGGGGGCATGGCATATGTGGGTAGAGGGCAGGTTTAGAAACCCAAGCATTACAGGAAATGCCCCTCAGGTTTTTTTGTTTTTGTTTTTGTTTTTTGCCCCTCGGTTTTTAAGAAAAACTTCTCACATGGAACTGGAATACATGACAGAAAAGGAGGGCTGCTCTTGTTGAAGTGGATCTAATCTAGGAGGCAGGTGTCACTTTTACCTTCATTTTTTTTTTCTTCACACTTCCCCAGGGATGGCTGAACCTCTTGGCTCCCTCTGGGAGATGGGGTACAGGTAGGCCTGACCACTTATCCATGCAGGGTGGCAGGTCAGACATCCTCACTGGCCCCCAGCTTTCTGCTTTGTGAAATCACTGAGCCCTAATAGCTCCAGCCCTGCAGGCTGGGTATACTTCACAAAGGGAAATCCCACAGAAATGGAAGAGTCTTGCCGGGTATCCCAGAAACAGATGGCAAGCTGGAGTCCTTGAATAGGGACTATTTACCCCAATCCAGGTCTGCCAAGATTTGCTTGCCAGAAGCAGCTGATCTGTGTCTCTTGAGGAGTTCTGGCCATGAGGCCCCTTTAGTGCCACGTGCTACACCCCAACTGGGAAAGAGTAGAGCCCTGGTACACCACAGAGGAAGAGATAGGGCTTGCAAATCATGGGCTCAGGGTGTGTCATCACTTGCAGACTCCCACCCCCCAAAGACGTCCTCAAGGCAGGTATCCTATCACCCTACTCCACAGTCCCTTTCCCTTCAGCAAATGGAGAGGGGAATCTAAGATCTACCCAAAACCCACTTCATCACCGATTTACTAGGCTGCTGGGCTAAGAGGCAGGACAGAGCGCAGTTAACAGCATGGCCTCAAGTCCATCTGAAGATGTTCTAACCACAGTCTACATCAAATAAGTAACCCACAAGGCCAGGTGATGTGGTTAAACAGGACCAACCTTTAGTTCAGCTTGTAGCTTGATAAGAATTAACCCAGTCACACAGGAATGAGGGCCATACAAGTAGGTTTGTGATCAAGGCAAAAAGGCAATTTACATGGGAGATCGCAGAGTCAGACTAAATCTCTCATTTGGAGGTTCGTGACAGCTGCCGGCTCACAGATTTAACAGCTTAAATGAGTCTCTTCCCCCTTTACCTTCTACTCAGCTGGAGTTCCTGAGTAGATGCCTGTATGAAAAACCCTCACCTCACAGCTGTGGAAACTAGGATCAGGGAGCAAGCAGGCTTGCAATACCACTCAGAGGAGAGGGGGAGTCTTGGTTTAAATGCAGGTTCCTGGATTCCCTCGAGCTCCAGGAATCAGTTTGGTGAGGAAGACAGAGCTTGGGCACCTGCAGTTTTAGCAAGTTTCCTATGCAAGGCTGATGCCAGTTAATGTTTGAGAACTGAGCTGCCAGGGATGAGTGTGCCCGGGAAGGAACCCTGGTCTTTGACCCATAGTCCAGGGTCTCATGTCTGCAGACAGGAATTAACTGGCTCACAAGAGCAGGAGGTAGCACAATTTCATGACATGCACACACAGCAGCCACAGGAGGGGTGCATGAGGAGCACCACCCCTCCATTTACCCACCATCCCAATCTCCAGCATCAGGAACCAAGACTCGTCAGGCCAAGAAGCCACGAGCTGTCTTGACAGATGTGAAGTCATAAAAGATCAGTCTGGGCTGGGCTCGGGGTCAGTTTCACAATGAGCTCCAAATTATGGCTCTGCCAGAAGGAGAACGAAGGCTCTTGAAGGGTAACTGTTTGCCTGCCTCCTCCTGTAGAGCCAAATGGTCTCCAGTCTCTCAGACTAAGCCTATTCTCTGCTCACCAATGGCCCTGAGGCTGGATCCCCTATACAACAGTAGCTACCACTTACTAAGCATTCACCTCAAGCTTCCTGCTGCAGGCTTTCTGTGCATCCTCACAATGGTGGAAATACTATCCCAGTTTCAGAGACAAGTGGCTAGCCAAAGGTCACAAAGTGAGAAGGTATCTGACCCTAAGGATGGGAAGTCCCAGGCTACCCTAGACCTCTTTCAGCACTGTAAGAGACAAACATTAGGTTCTTTAGGTCCCCAAAGGGCTCCAGCTTAAGCCTGCAGGCCCAACAGGGGACTGAGGCCACCAGCACCTAAATCCACTTCTCCCTCATTAGTTTACCTGCCTGCTGGGTACTCAGCATAAGGGAAGAAGGGCAAAGCACAGTCAGGAATCAAAGCACTGTTTATTGAAAGGCAATGCTCTAGGGCCACCTGCACCCCCAAAGCCTGAGCTCTAGCCAGCACCAAGCCCAGGAGGATTTTGCCTCCTCCAGCATATCTGAAAGGATGGAGGAAACTGTGAACACTTTATAGGACAAAGGACAGGCAGGAGAGGGGAAAAGGAGGTGGAAAAAGAAGGGACTTTGTATAGGCCCTGCTGTAGGATACAGAGGAGAGCTGAAAGGAGCATACACCACCCATCCAGGCAAACAATCTTTCCTTACCCTTGCAAATCAGGGCTGATGAGCTTGTATGACACTTCCTTACCGATTGCTGTGTCTAAGTCCCAAATAGTCTGACGTAGGAAGGGCAGATGTGATTTTCTCCGTATCACAGAACATAGAACTGACTTGTTCCAAAAATATCAAATTTTTTTTTTGAGACCCCAGCCCAGAGTTCCTACCACCCTACTCCAACACCTGACTAGTGGTAACTGGGCTATTGAGGGGTCTGTGTGCCAGGCACTGGGGAAGCAGTGATTAATAAGACAGTTCGTACCCTTTGAGGGCTCAGCTTATACAAGGGCTTGAATCTTAAACTCCACATGAGACTGCTTGGTCCTGACTGCCCCAGATGCTGAACTGAGGATCTCGGGCAGTAAATGGGCTCAAGAAAAGCCTAAGACCAATTACCAATGTCTGCGGTGGGCATCCCATTTGGCAAGGATTGAAAAATGTTCTTAACAACAATGTACTATGTACTGTGGAAACAGAAATCAGTTAAGACTGCCAAGGATTTAGAGCCCATGAAACTAGTAGCAGATGCTGAGAGCAGACGTGGGTGTGATGGGGTCAATGCTCTTTCCCTCCAAAGGCTGCTCTGTCCCTATCTCAGAAAAGATCTGCAACCCTTAAGTTGCAACCCTTAGGTTAGGCCTGGGCTCTTCTGGAGGGATTAAGGCAAGCTCCACAAGTGAGAAATTATGGGACAGGTACTTCTGTGGAAAGAGCACTGGGCCAGGAGTCAGGAAAACTGCTGACCTCACACCCAGCATCAGGGTGGTGCGAGGGTTAAGAGCCTGGACTCCAACAGCTCTTCTATCTTGGTGACTCTGGGTTTCTGTAAATGAGAATAGTTCCTATACTAACAGGACTGTGAGGACCGACCTGAGTTGCTATTTGTAAAGTGCCTGGAAAAACACCTAGCACGCGGTAAGCACTCCTATTTGTTAGCAATTATCTTGGAACTTTAGAGGTATCCGAGCAGGCTTGTATCCGAGCAGGCTTCATTACTGGTTTGTCTCATTACAAAGCATGCCTGTACAACTTTAGTTGTTTTATTTTTCATAAAGGAATGCCCCGATGAATTCAATAAAATTGACTGCAGAAAAGATTTTTTTTTAAAAAAGGCCACTAACAAATTGTCCACCCCACCCCAAGCTGTTTCTGAGGTAAGCCTCCTATTAGGTACTTAGTCCTGCTCAGTGCCCCCACCCTTCCCAGAACCATGCTTTATGCTCTATCTTAAAGAGCTCATCAGCAAAGCAGAGCAGATGGGAGGGCCTGTTTTCTGGAAATTTAGAGCATTTCTGGGCAACACCTCCTCCATTTGGGCAGGCTTTCCTGGCCTTCTGAGGGCTCAGGGTGTGTCAACGGCTGGCCCATGTGGGGGAGTAAAGAGAGCTGAAGGCTTGTTGTCTGGAGGACCAGAACGGCAGCGTGTACACGAGATCAGCCTTGGGGGCTGGTACTACTAGACCTAGTCCTCTTCTAATCTACATTCCTGTAGAACCAACCATGCAAAGGGGCTGCCGTTTCTCTTCCCTTGAAAGAATAAAGCAGAATAAAAAGAGACCAGCACAGGAATCATGATTCCCTTAGTGCCATGTGGGAGACTCTGGCCAAGAGATGGTCTGAGTTTTCTATAAAATGAGAAGTAACCAGATGGTTTCCAAGGCCCCTTCAGATTCTGGTCTTCCTCTAGGATCTCCAAAGAGCTACCACCTTAGAGGGGCAATGGCAGTGATGATGCAAATCAGGGGGTGGGACAGAGAACGCCTAGAATGGCAGAGAACATTCCAGAACAACTCAGAGCCAGCTGCTCAAAGGGAACTTGAGCAGCCTCTGCACTCCCAGCCAGCAGTCCAGTATTTCCAGGCTACCACTGCCCTCAACCGCTTTCCCCATGCCTGGCAAGAGGACCTCCAGCTTAGGGGACAAACTGCTGTGCTCATGGCTCCTGGAAAGACTGACTGAGTTAAGTATCTTAAAAAAAAAAAGTTTCTGGAGCTACCACTGAGCCCTTACTATGAACTGTCACTGTGCTAAGTGCCTCCCTTGCAATATCTTAATAGGAAGACTGGATGCTTATCTTTTCCTTATTAGTTGTGATTTAAAGGAAAAAAACAAACAAATTGGCTTTACCAGTTTTTAACTCTGATCCTGAGTATGTCCCTTAATCACCATAAGCCTATGGAGAAGGAATTTCTCTGTAAGAAGGGGCCAACTACCACCCACCTCAAGGGCACATGTGAGATATGAAATTAAGAAATGTTTTGTAAAGTCTTCTAAAATCCATCCCAAAGGTAGTACCAACTCTTACAATCCAAGGACTTGATGAGTAAGACTAGACCCTAGGATAAACCAATGGATGGTGGCTTAGAATCTTCAGTTTTGGCAGGTGCCACCCTGGACAGTATCCTACCTCAGGGCAATAGAACTCCCAAAAGAGTGCAAACCAAGTCACCCCCTCATTCCCTAGATAGGCCACTCCCAGCCTGTGGAGACTTGGCTCAGCACTCCTGAGTGCCACAGTAATGGGGGAGAAGGCCAGCTGCCCTGGGTTCTCAGTCTTCAAAACCTCAATCATCAAAAATCCAGTCCCCTTAACCTGAGGGCTAATCCAAGGTCTGCTGCTCATCCCCAACTGCCCTACGAAGGGGTAGGGAGTGGCCAGAAATATGTAAATGATACACTTAGAAAGGAGTCCCATTTTACAGTCTGAAAAACCAAAGCACAATTTCTTGTGGGAGAGAGGGAAGAAAAAATTGAAACCAAGCTCCTACAAATCTCAGAATTGCTAAGGAATGAGGTTCTTGCCACAGAAGTGGCCTGATGTGAAGCATATACATCTGTGCAATCGCATGGCGGCGGGGGGGGGGGGGGGGGGGGGCTGTTTAGCAAAAAGTTATTTTAGAAATTTCTAAGTCTGAACCTCATCTAGGTCAAATTATATCCCTTTCCATGCCAACTCTGACCTAGTTGTCTCTTCTCTACCGGGGATGTACTATGGGCTTGGGAGAACCCCAGAACAAACCCAAGTGAAAGCCTCTGTCCATCCCACAGTTTTTTTGTCTTCTGGCTAGCTGCAAACCCAAACAGTAAGCTCTTGGGGGGCAGAGAAGTATGGCAGAAAGAGCACTATCCTGGGGATCAGCGTACTTGTGTTTTAAACCTGCTGTCCCATATGGCAGCCCCAGTCAATAGCATTCCCTACGTGGGCCTGGTTTCCTCGGCAAAGTACGTACGAGGTGTGTGTGGGCATGGACACATGATGTGCATAAATTCTGGAGTGGGTTCAATGGGCTCAAGGCAACTCCAGGTGCCTGCAGGGGGCAGTGAAGGAGTGGAGGATTCAGAGGCAGCACAGGTTGGGGGGGGGGGGGGGTTGTGTGCCAGCAGTGATGCAACACTGGCCAGCTCCTTAACCTTTCTCATCAGGAAAATGCTACCTTCATTACCAAGGGCTGCTTTGAGGATTACCAGCAGGTAAGTGTCCTTGAAAGCATATGTTTCTAAGTGTGTGTGTGTGTGTGTGTGTGTGCGTGCGCGCGTGCAGATACAGATAAGATACTATGATCCCATTTTTTAAAAAAGTATGCATATGTATATACACTCACAATCAAAAAAAGTATAGAACTGTGCTGTCCAGGGCAGCCTGGCTGGCTGAGCGGTTTAGCGCCACCTTCAGCCCTGGGTGTGATCCTGGAGACCCGGGATCGGGTCCTGTGTTGGGCTCCCTACATGGAGCCTGCTTCTGCCTGTGTCTGTGCACCCCCCCCTCTCTTTCTCTCTCTCTCTGCCTGTCTCTCATGAATGAATAAATAAAAATAAAATCTTAAAAAAAAAAAAAAGAAATGTGCTGTCCAATACAAGAGTCACTAGATACATGTGGATATTGAGTTCTTATCTTATAAGGTGGTTGGTAGTCCAAACGGAGAAATACTTTATTTATTTATTTATTTTTAAAGATTTTATTTATTTATTCATGAGAAACAGAGAGAGAGAGAGAGAGAGAGAGAGAGAGAGGGAGGCAGAGACACAGGCAGAGGGAGAAGCAGGCTCCACGCAGGGAGGCCGACGTGGGACTTGATCCTGGGTCTCCAGGATCACGCCCTGGGCTGAAGGTGGTGCTAAACCACTGAGCCACCCAGGAAATGCTTTAAATGTAAAAGACATACCAGATTTCAGACTTAGTACAAAGAATACAAACTATTTCACTAGTAATTTTTATGTTAATTATATGTTGAAATAACAATCTCTCTGAATATCTTGGGCTGTATCATTTAAATTGATTTCACCTGTCTTTACTTTTTTAAAACTATGGCTACTAAAAAATTTAAAACTACATATAGCCTGTGTTGTATTTCTATTAGGCAACACTAGTCTAAAAGGATGTGGTTGCTTAGTACTGTTTATGGTAGTTAGTGGACATTTTTCTACAATGAATTGGTGTTTAAATAAGTTGAAAAGATTTCCCCTACAAAAGAGGTTAAAAAGCCCAACACATAACAGTATTTCGCATCCCCTTTGGGAAGAGCCAGAGAGCCTCCCAATGCCTGTAAAGAGCCACCTCCCTGGCCACAACGGGCTCAGAGGCCATGCCTGAGAAACCACAAGGTCAGCATGGCTCTTTCCAGAAGCTGCAGGTGGCTTAACAGAGCTGAAGAGGAACATCTCTGGGGAATAAAAGGTCAGGGCTCCTCTGTGAGATGATTAGTTCCAGGGCCTGGCTCGCACCCACTAAAGGTGGCCAGGGGACAGAACTGGGAAGTCCAGGCTGGAGCACCAGGGTCCTATATAGATTCCTGCTGCCTGGAGATTTGTACAGGTCCTCTCTCTCCCAGAAACAGTTTTCCAGGTAGAGTATGTATACTTCCGTGGTGAAGAATGCAAAGCTAGATGTTAAGTATTGTGAGGAACTCTGTAGTCAGCGTGCCAGGAGCCGAAATCCATCTTCTTACTTAATACTAATACTGCATAGCCTTAAGCAAATTACTGAACTTCTCTGAACTCTTCTGTTTTCTCATCCATAAAATGAGGATCAGAACTGTAGCTAGTTCCCATAGGGTATTTGTGAAAATAAATGAGATAGTGTGGTAGCTCAGAAGTTTGATAATCATCTTGGAAGTGGAGGGTCTGGGGCAGTCTGGCCTGGCTCCCTAGGGCATCTGTCCTCAAGGGAAGCTACCCATGAGGCAGATTCTAGGACACCTGGCTAAGCCCAGGGACATAATAAAGGCACATTAGATTAATGACAGATAAACAATGAATTCTATAAGCCTTCTTACAAGTTACGAGAAAGGAAGGTCCAGCCAGGAGAAGTGAGGGAGCAGAGCTGAAAACAGAACTTGGATCCACAGGTATCAGCTTGCTCTGACCCCACCCTGAAGATCTTACCTGAAATTAAAAAGCCACTGTAGTTTCTGACAAGAAGTGTGACACTGAGAGCCCATGTCAGGCCATTCCCCATCCGTAGGCCCCACCATCCTTGCCCCAGCTCCTGCTGGTGGCCGCATGCTATTTACCCACACTGTCACTCCACCTCTACCCTGGGGCATGGAGCTTGAGATAGGCTAGGGGAAACCACCTAACAGGGAAACTCCAATATTCTCCTGGCCCTGGGGCCAAGAGACCCAAAACCAGAGAAAACATCTGCCTGCCTCAGGCCATCCTCTTATTAATGGGCACAATACAACAATAAATTCAGCTTCTGGACAGACAGGAGGAAGTAAGAAACAGCAATCAGAAAACTTCCTCTTTAAGTGGCCTAGTCTCAAAGGAAAACAGTAAGGTAAAAAAAAATTGGGCCCAGTAACCATGCCATTATTCACTCCTTTCCATCTCTTTCCCAGACTACTGTAGAAGTCTCCAAGGGATCTATCTCCCTGCCCTCCACGCCAGTCCATTCTGCATAGCACCAAGTAACTCTCAAGCAGAAATGCTCTCTCTCTCTCTCTCTCAATGCTTTCGAACAGGATCCAAACTCCCTAAGTGGGCCTCCCGAGGCCGCTCGATTCTGAGTTTTTGGGCCCCTCACCTTTTTTTTTTTTTTTTTTTTGGAATTTATCTATTCATGAGAGACAGAGAAAGGCAGAGACATAGGCAGAGGAAGAAGAAGCAGCGAGCTTCCTAAGGGGAGCCCAATGTGGGACTCGATCCCAGGACCCCAGGATCACGACCTGAGCCAAAGGCAGACACTCAACCACCGAGCCACCCAGTTGTCCCTGGGCCCCTCACCTCTTATCCATCCACACAGGCCTCTTGGTACGTTCCTTGCAGAATTCTGAACTCATTAACATAACACGTAGTACTTGCTGTTCCTCCAGGCAAGAATGCTCACCACCATGCTTCTTTCTCATCAATCTCATCTCGGCTCATCCTGAGATACCTTCCCTGACAGTATCTGAAGTTGTCCCCAGCCACATATCCCCACTACTCTAGCACACTGACTTTGTTTCTCTCACAGCACTTACCACTATAAGCAGCTGCCATGTAGTATTAAAGATGGCTGCAAACTGCACTCCTCTCATTGAAAGGCAGGGCCCATGATCCCTTCCCTTCATTCTCAGCAGACTCTGTGCCCTCTATCATCACACCATGCTATAAGTGATGTTGTGCTAGTGCTCAGGCCCAGGACCTTAGTATATTGACAGCATCTACTTCCTGTCTCTTGGAAAAAACTCTGGGAGCACTAAGCCACTCACAGTAAGTCCTACTACTCTGAAACTACCAGATTGGAGAGGGTACCTGAGGGCACTCTAGTTCAGCTGAACTCAGCCTTCCAGCCATCCCTGCCAAGGTACCAAAAATACGAGTGAAACTTGGTGGGCCCTCCAGACCAGGCCTGTGCTACCTCTATCATTGCCATATAGAAAAGAAATCACCTGGCTGAGACCTGTCCTAATCCTGACCCACACACGAATCAGTGAACAAAATGGTGTTGTTTTTTTTTTTTTTTTTAATCTTACTCTAAGTTTGGGGTGATTGGTTAGGCAGCAATAGATAGCAAGAACTACCTTGTTGGTTTACTGTGTCTCCCCACTAGAATGCCAACTACAAGGGCAGCTCCCTTGTCTTGTTCCCAGCAGTATTCCCACAGTCTCATACTTAGGTTTCTCAAATGTGTTGAATGATTTTCACTTTGGTGGTAGCCAAGTTAGTTCCTTTCATACAAACAAGGGTTAGGCTCAAGCCCTTGTGCTCTTGATTAGCCTGAGTCTGAATAGTTTCTTGAGATGGGTCAGCTTCCCTTCCACTGAGCTGGTCAATACTTTGACCCTGGACTCCACAAGACATAGGTTCTAAATCTGAGAGCCAGAAGCGGAGGGGTGGTCTCAACGCAACCCAGTGTAACCATGTACAGGATGGCAGAATCTTCTCAATGACATTTTCATCAATAGATGAGCCACTAGTTTACACACTGAGACGGGTACCCATAACCTTTTGGGGCAGCTCATCTTAGCCCAGCATTTTCCAAAGGCCTAAGGCAGAAAGAATGTCTCATGCCTTGGTAGAAGAATCCCAAAGCCTTGGCCAACCTCTCAGATATAACACTAAAGCTAGTCCAACCAGGTGGGGGAAAACAATTCCCCCTAAATGAAATCTTTCTCAACACACTGCAGTCTTCATCTCCAATTTGATACACCAAACTTAACCCTAGCAGGAAAGAACCTTGAAAGCCTTTCTGGTTTACCCACTTTCATTTAGAGAAGAGGAAAAGGAAGTCTAAGCAAGCTCAGTAAGTCGCCCTAAGTGTCTTAGCAAGTGAACCAAACAGCTAAGACTAGAAGGCTGGTCTCTAGTTTCCTGCCCAGAGTTCTCTGTCCTAGCCCTAGTACAGGGCTCACACCAACAATGGTAGGAGGAACAAGCCTGCCTTGAGGAAGTTTCTCTCCAGTGTCTCTACCCCTAGAGAGAATTCAATGCTCCAAAGACACGGACCTACTCAGGATTTTTTCCCTTTTCGTCTGAGAACTAGTAATACCTGTCCTACTCACTCTCCCATCTATGGTGTTTGAGCTGGAAGGGGCCTTAGAGATTGAGATCAAAGATGCCATACCCATTTTACAGATGTGGGAGGGGAGTGAAGTCTCAATGGGACCTAACATAAGCCAGTTTCCCCATCTCTTAGCTCTCACACAGCTCTGGGGCCTAAGGCCACAATGCCTAGTGGTGTCCAGTCTAGTCTCCCCATAGGGAAGGAATCCCTTCTAGGGGCTCCAATTCCTGCCACAGACCTTAAAGTCCCCCCCCCCTCCCCTAACTCTTCCCATAAGGATGCTCCTCAGCTTGCAGGCTGGACAGACTGCTATTCTCTCTTTGTATGATCAAACATACAAAGTCTGGGCCCACGGGACACATGCTGGTGTCCAAGTCTAACGTGAGGTAGGTACTGTCACTGGACAGCACTCATAAAGGAAGAGATTCAGCAAGGCCAGCTCCTCTCATTTTTTTCTGTAACAGTTTTACTGATATCATTCACATATCATGCTATTCATCCAAAATATAAAATTTAAAGTTTTGTTTGTTTTTGCATATTCATACTGAGTCTGTTCTCTTAGAGAGAAGCTGCAAATTTCAAGGTTTCCAGATAAATTTTCGTGGAAGGGGGGAGTGGGCGCTTGGGTAGGTCAATTGGTTGGGCATCTGACTCTTGATTTCAGCTCAGGCTCAGGCCATGATCTCAGGGTTGTGGGATCGGGCCTCATGTCAGGCTTTGTGTTCAGCATGGAACCGACTGGTCCCAGTCCCTCTGTTCTTCCCCCCACTTTCATACACGCACTCCCTCTAAAATAGATGAATAAAATCTTGAAAACAAAAAAACCTGTCAGTTGGCTGGAACGGACCTGAGGATGTAAGGTGAGGGATGCCAATTTTGACTTCTGCCTTTCAGGATGTAAGCCCCATCATGACAGCCCCTAAATTACCTACCCCTGCATTTCAGGGCCTGACACCTACAAGTACTCAAGAATTTCTGAATAAGGGGCACCTGGGTGGCTCAGTGGTTGAGCATCTGCCTTTGGCTCGGGTCCCCAGGATCAAGTCCGCCATCGGCTCCTTGTAGGGAGTCTGCTTCTCCCTCTGCCTATGTCTCTGCCTCTCTCTGTAGGTCTCTCATGAATAAATAAAATCTTAAAAAAAAAAAAAAGAAGAATTTCTGAACAAATCTGGGCAAATACTTTTGCAAATCTGCAGCTGCACACCCGTATAGCAAATCACCATCCAACCTGTTTAAAATATTATTACCACATCAAGAAACTCAGTACACCTCACGAGCAGCTGAATCTATTTGGGGGCACTGTTGAAAGTTTTTTCTTGACCCTCTATCCCCCATTTGCTCTCAGAGCTTTACCCACAGGGACACAGGAAGGAGGTCTATTCAAACTGTATTTCAGAACAGCCAGCATTTCCACCCACCCCAAGCTTTGATTCTTTGGGCAAAATAATTCTAGTTCCTTCAACCATTCCCTCCTCACAGAAAGGTGCATGCATCTCAGCAAGCTACCTCCTCTGTGTGTTCCTAATTTCCTGTCTCCCTCCCACATTCTCTAGCAGCAGCGTCTGGCTCCCCACACCCAAGAACCTTGCTCTCACCACGTCCAAACTCTACCCCTACATTCAGCACCACTTTGGGGAAAACCTAAGCCAGGCTATTCCATGCACATAATCAATACCTCTTCCTCAAGCTGCTGTTAATGCATACATTTAAAACCGGAAAAGCAGAGACCTCCACTCCCCCAAACAAACCCAAAGCTGGAGAAAGACATCAAAGACGGAATAAGAGCATTTCACTTCAAGGCACCTGAGCCTAGTGCATTCCTAAGCACCACACTCTAGGCCTCTTGCTGCAGAATTATAGCCCCCAGCGACTCCTTATGCACCCCTCTACTGTACAGTTCCCTGACAGCACATGACTAAACAGAAGGGATCAAGGGGCAGAGGATCCAGGAAGACAGAGAAAGGCTGGCTTTGGCACCTGACCTCTGTTAACAAATGAAGACATGGGTCAAAACCAAGTCCTCAATACTCTCAGAACTATCACTTCTTACTGTTTGCCAGGCTCCGGCTGAGTTCTCATGTTCATCTACCTCATTTTCAACAAGGACTCCAACGCCTGACTACTCTAGATATAATTCCATTTACTGAAGCCTGTAAGTTACCAACCTGTCCAAGGGCACTCAGTTGCTAAGTGGCTGGGGCTAACTCAAACTATGCCCGACTGACTCCAAAGTCCCTGTTCAATTACCCCATTCTACTTCTTCCTCCAGAGGTGGAGTGCAAACAGAACTGAAGTAGAAGGCAAGAGGACTGGGTTCAAGTCTCAGCCTCTCTTTGAACTGTGATCCTGAGCAACTATTTCCTTTCTAGGTCTGAAGTACGTAACCTATGATCAAGGGGCTTAGAGTCAATGACCCCTATGGTCCCTTCCAGCTCAAAATACTCCTTCCTCTCAAAAAGAAGGGAGAGGCACCTGGGTGGCACAGTAGGCCGAGTGCCCACTTTTGGTTTCAGCTCAGGTCATGATCTCAGGCTTGTGGGATCAAACCCAAGGCAGCTCCACACTTAAGACTCAAACTCTCTGCTCCTCCCCTACCTCCTCTCCAAATCAATCAATCAATCAATCAAAAGAAGAAGGAAAAGGAAACCCCAGCCTGAGAGCACAGTAGTTGGGAACTGGGCCGGGGGAGCCGGATTATAGCCCCACATTCTCAGGGACTCACTATAGCAGTTTACCCGTGGGCAAAAGCAGAACCATTACTCTCAGCACAAGTATAAAACCCAAGTATAAAATCCACTGAATTAAGCACAAGTATAAAACCAACTGAATTAAGCTGAGGGGAGGTGGCTCTGATGGAAGGAAACCTTGGGCACATGGCTGGCTATCTGTGGAAAAGCCCAAAGGGCCAAGCTGCAAAGTGGCTTATAGCAGGCAGCCTGTGAGTCTCAAAGTCCTGCCACATGGGTGCCTCCCCTATTAGAAGTGAGAGTTGCCATGCCAGTCCACCTGTAAGCCTGTCCCCTGCTACTACTTCCAGGACTTCCTCCTCTTCATGCCTATGCTGCTACATCTGGGTGAAGGAGGCTGGTGGCTCTAAGCTCAAGCATGAGCTCAGTCAGCCTCGGCCAGTCCGTCAGGAACCCTACTTCTTCCAGCAACTGAGATGCATTCCAGCTAATGTGGCCTTCTGAAAGGTCAGAGAAATCTCATAAACTGGAGCTGCTCCCTATGCCTAAAGGATGACAGCTGATAATGGCCCAACACTTCAGGAATGACTTGGAAGTCTGCTCCCTTTTGTAATCTGGGAACCTTGCCCCAAAGGATCAGACAGGAAACCCCAAACCATCTACTTTTAAGATGTTCTCATGTGGCCAAAGTAATTTTTCAAAAGAAAAAATCTGACCATGCCACTCTCTCATTTAAAATCTTTTATGGCTTCTCACTGCTGTCCAGTTAAAATCATGATCTTTCTAAGTCATCTACACTATAGCCACAGGGAATTTACTCAATTCCCTGAACCCCTAGGGCCTTTGCTCCACCAAGAATGAGCTTTCTTTTCAGACTTTTTCTCAAAAGACTCTTACCCATCCTTCCCATTTCAAGTGATTTGTTACCCATTGCTTCCTCCACAAAGAATTCTCTGACCTAGGATTGAGTTGGATGCCTTTGATACACTCCTAGAGAACCCCATCCCTTTCTTATATGGTACCTTCCATAATGGACTGAGTGCATGTATTCCTTCCCAACACAGACTTTTGTTATCTACCGTGGCATTTTCTTTCTTTTTCTTAAAGAAAAGATTTTATTCATGTATTTCATAAAAGACACAGAGAGAGAGAGGCAGAGACGTAAGCAGAGGGAGAAGCAGGATCCCCATGGTAAGCCCTATGTGGGATTCAACCCCTGGACTCCAGGATCACGTCCTTAGCTGAAGGCAGACGCTCAACCACTGAGCCACCCAGGCATCTCTACTGTGGTATTTTCTATGCCAAACTCACAATGTGCTGCGTGATGCTGTCAAAGTATGAGATTCACCCATTCATTAATTAATTAAATGTTCACTGAACCACCTACTATGTGCCAGGCATATTGTAGATGCTGGGGATACAGCAGTAGCCAAATATTTTAGTCCCTGACTCAATGGTGATAAGAACTAAGAAGAAAAATGAAGGAGGCAGGTGGGATGGGGATACAGAGTACGGGATGGAGTCTTGCAATTTTATAGAGGGTGGTCTAGGGAGGCCTCTCCATCACAGTGTTCTTTAACAGGAACTTGAAGAATGTGACAGTGTGAGCCATGTGGCTATCTGGGGAAAGAGCATTCCAGAACCCAAACTCTGAAACAGAGTATACAACATACTCTAGGAGAGGCCAAGACCAATGTTGCTGGATGAGAAAAGCAGCGAAAGAGGTTAGAGCTTGGGGGGAATGGGTGGTATAGGGAGCCATACCAAGTGTAGATTACAGAATACTCTAAGGATTTGGGATTTTATTCCATGATGAGAGATCTTGAGGCAAGAGTGACAGGAGATCAGGTAGGAGGCTGCTTCAGCAATCTGGATGAGAAGTAACCGTCTGTGGATTAGGCTGGTAAAAGAGGAGGTGGTAAAAACTGTCTAACTTTGTATCCAGTTTTTAGGAACCAAAATGATGTACTGGTAAATTATACATGAGGTAACAAGGATGACCCCAAGACTCTTAGTCCAAGCAATTAGAAGGGTAGTTGCTTACTAATTTCTGAGTCTCATTTTCCTCATCTTTGAAGCAGGGATAAAAAGACTACTCACTTAGCAGATTATATGGGCTAGAACACAGCAGGCACCCAGTAAGTGGTAACTATGGTATCACTATTAACTTATCTTGGGATCACCAGGAACTTAAATAAACTGGTGCATGTGAAAATGAGAGGAAAAACCATACAGAGCCCAGGTGGATCATTTATCCAGATGGCTCCTGGCCACAGTGGGACTTCAGCTTCCCCCAAGCAGCTTGCAACTTCATTTTAAAGCAGAGAAAAGGCTACTTTGAGTTACTGGAAAGCATGTCTGGAGGGTCAGGTGGTTATCACAAGTATGGACAATTATTACAAAGTGCCCTATAAACACCTTCTCCAATGGATGGGGTCATCTGAGTTTACTAATAGTATCTCATACTGAGATGGAGAAGCCCCTCACTACACAGGACAGATTTATATGGCTGGCTTTACAAAATTCATCAATAAAGGCCCATACTCCTCACATTCCACACCTACAGCTTTGCCAGTCCAAAGGTGCAGCCAAGAAAGGTGCCACGTCAAGACTGTCCCCATGATTCTCAGAAAATCCCTCAGGGAGACATCCTAGGCTATCTGCCACAAGAAGTTGGCCAAATGGTTCTGGTAACTTCTGCAAATAGCGCTACTTGAAAATTAAGCTAACTCCTGATTATCCACCCTCATTTTAGAAAGTCATGAATAACCTGCCAGAAGGGGTCATTGAAACTACATATATCTGGCTTTGGAATGCATCTTCTGGAACATAAACCACTTATACCTGTGTGGGACATTTTAACTAATGAACGGTGCTACCTCATACTCACATTAATTTGATCCTCAAAACAACCTCAACATAGGGATTACTCCCATTCATAACTAAGAAAAAAGAGGTTAGCAAGCAAAGTCACCATGTGAGAGCAGAAGAGGTACTCTGCCAATGTTCTGATTCAAATCCTATCACCACCTATCGCTCTGCTCCCTCACCCTGCTCTTTCCTATGCTTTTATTAGGCAGGTTTTAAAACTTACTTCCTTTCATGAACCCCCAGCAAGGTAAGGCCATCCTCTCTCCTGACCACTCCCCACCAGGTAACTCTGGACCAGCCAGGGGTGTTTGTGAACCCAGAGTGAGGCACCTGTGAGCCCTCTGGAAGCCCCAACACCCTAATTACCCCCTTTGTAAGCTTGTCTTGGATTTTGCAAACAGGGGCACTCCCATCTGCCAAGCTCTCCATTTTAAAGAGGTTTCTGTGGTTTCAGGCCTGCTCCTCCTCCTCTCTCCGCCCGCCTCCCTTTGGGAGGGAATGAGTGCTGAGTAACAGCTCTAAAATGCTTACTCTAGCCTAGGTCCCACTGCAGACAGGGGGGTGGGTCGGCCAAGAGACTCCACCTCTCAGGAGGTTCAGGGTTTCAGACTGCAGAGACCATCCTATACCTCCCTAGTCCCCCAGCCTGTACATCAGCCCTAATAGGCATACTTCTCTCTCCCAAGCAGGCACTTACTTCCCAGGGAAGTATAAAAAACTCCCCACCCAAAGTTGAGGGGGTTGCCAGCCTCCCCCATCTCCCCCTTAGGGGGTCCTAATTGTGTGCTTTCCTTAGAAGAGGAGAAACTAATTTGAACTGCAAGAAAACAGCTTTAAATTCTCATTTATGGAGGCTAACCTAGCAGTTCTTAGCCAAGGGTACACAATATAAACAGTAATGGAGCTCATCGCTCCTGACAAGTAATTCCTTACAATAATTTAAAGGGATCAATTTCCTCAGTTGTCACCAAAATGTCTTCTTGAAACTGGTTCAAATCAGGATTCACACAAGATCCACACAATGCACTTTGACTGATGTCTCAACTCTCTTAAAAACTCATTTACTGATAATTTGTCCCACAGAATCTCTCACATTCAGAAACTAAAGGACTGCTACCTCATGGTCTATCAACTTGTTCCTCTATACCAACAGATCTAGGGCTCTATTAGGTTTGGGTCAATTCTTTGGGGGGCTGGAGTGGGGGGGCAGTTTTCACAGGCAACGCTGTGTACTTTCTATCTAGGCGCCTCAAGGTGCATAATGTCTACTTGCTCCATAGTGTCTGATAGCACCTCAAGTGATCTGCCTAGGTTCCTAAAGCCAGAAGTCTCTCTAGGCTATCACAAAACTTGGATTCAAAACTGAGTTCTTAACGGCTGTGGCCAATAGGAAAAAGAAAAAAACATATAAAAAACTCTGTTTTGGTTTCTTTCTTTTGTGTGGGGGAGTGGGGCGGGGCTATTGAAAAACTTTTTTTTTCGATACCAAAAATACTCTGAACACATTTAGAGTTAATCTGATTCCCTCATTTTCAGATGAAGAAACAGAGGCAGAGGAAGCATGGGGACCACAACGCTGGTCACCAACAGAATCAAAAGTGGAATGAACATGCTTAATAATGGTGGTCATTTATTGTAAAAATTTTTAAATAGCAATCATTGGATAGGTAGCACTTATTAGAGTGGTCTGTGCCTGGCACTCTGCTAAGGGCTTCATAAACATTACCTTCTTTAATTCTCACAACCCTTGCAACAGTAACTCATTATTCTCCTTTAGGGATGAGAAAATGGTGGCTCAGAGAGGCTGAGTAATTCACCCAAGATCGCACAGCAAGTTAGAAGCAAAGCTCAATATATACAAATATTAAATCATTAGTTGCCAATCTGAAACTAATAATCAATTATACCTCAAAAAAAAAAAAAAAAAAGGCAGCAGTAGCAGCAAAAGAAACAAAGCTGGGACTCAAAATTGCAGACTGTAGGATTCTATAGCAGAGCTCCTGCTTCCCACTTCTCATGGTGGGGAAGAAGAGGCCAGGGTCTGAAGTAGCTCTGATGCTATACTGAAAACTGATACCCCAGATCCACACAGATGACCCACCCTCGTGCAACTAGGAGGAACCTGGGAAAGGGCCTAACCCTAGTTAGAAAAGTAGAGAAAGAGAGTAGAGGTTTGTTGTTTGGGGCCAGCTGGGTGGAGTGGAGGATCCCTGGGGTTGCCCTGGGTTAGCTGGGATTATAACTCTATTTTGTGCCATCAGTCAGCTGCACTTCAAAGGAACACACACAAAACATAAATACTCAAGTCTGAGACCCTGCCGGACTTCTCCTTAAAGTCAAGAAGACTATATATACCAAGCTTACTTTTCTTATTACGTGAAGTTAGAGGTCCCATGCAGCCAACCCACTGACTCCCCTGCTGGGGTGGGCAGCTTGTGGTGATGACATTCTCAGGTCTCAACCCACTGCACGTGCACTGGCCACACAAACTTTTAGCTCAGCCACGGCCGTTCCCCACAGCCCTTGAGAGTACACGTGCACTCTACCAAAAGTAGTTTTTATGAAACGCAAATAAACAAATTAAAAAATATTTTTAAAACAGTCATCACACCACATTCCGAAGCAAAAATAGCCAATTCCTTGGGTCAGCAACCTTTAAGATTATCCACAATATGTCCTTCCTGTCTGGGGTAAGGAGAACTCCATTTTGAGGAGATGGATCCCATATATTTCATGGAATACTGACAATCCCAGAAAAGGAAAAGTACTGCATATCCTCCACCACCAACCCCATCTTACAGGTGGAGAAGATGGCAACCCAGGAAAAGTCCTGGAAAGCCCTACAGTCTCCCAGACATGGTATAACAGCTACTACATGTCAAGCATTGGGATATCACCACAGTGAATGCTGACAACAACCCTATGAAGCAGATAAATCTTAATTTACTCTCTATTAGACAAATGGTTAAGTTACTTGCCCAAGGAGGCACAGCCAGCAAGTGGGAGAGCTGGCATTTGAGCGAATGCTGTTTTAACCCCAGAACCTTTGCAGTGTATCGTTTCTCACCCTGCTTCTCTCATACTCAGTAGTTGTGGCTAGAATAAGGGAAAAAAAATTAAAGGTCTTCAAAATATTCTAGGAGAACGTAAGTCCTGACTTAAGAATGGGGGGGGGGGGGGAGATACTGGAAAACATCTTTTATTACTAGTTACTGCATGTGTCCCTTAAAGCACTAAAACACTAGCATCCGAGCCAAAAGGAGGGCTAAAAATAGGCATTTGCAGCAAGCTCTGGAAAGCTTTTAGCTTGCTTATGAGGCACTCATTTCTGTGGACTCCCAAAAACATATGCATCACAGAACACAAAAATTCCCAAGACCACACTGCCACTCCATTGGTGTCACATTTAAACTTGTCTAAGTTGCAAATAAAATCAGGACTTGAAAAACTGCCTTAGCAGTCGATGTAGACTCTCCAAAGAAAGGGCCACCAACTAACCTTACCAGACAGAGAGTTCAATCACAAAATTCTCCCTCAAAAAGCATCCAGGCCCTAATAACAGGCTTAAGCAAAGCAGCTACCGGATTAATTGAGAGTTAAGTCTGTCAAAGACTAGTCCAAAGGTTCAAAAACCAACGAGCAGACTAGACGCTTTCTTGCCTTAAGACTCCTGAAAAACAAAAACAGAGCAAAACTACTAGGCTCAGAATTTTGCTTTGGGCACTTAAAGCAAGTTGGCTTCTCCACTCCAGGGAAAGGCGAGATGCCAGCCAAGCTGTCTTCTTCCCACGATCAATAACCCCAGTGACGCACCCTATCAAGGGTGCACTGCACTTGCACAAAATGCCAGCTCAGGCACCCAATACCACCTGATGTCACGGCTGATTTAAAACCCACAAGGCAGGTTCACCATTAGCTAAGCAGCAGCAGCAGCCAGGGTGAGTAGCCCCATTTAAACTTCTGAGGAGTGCTCTCTCCTGGGGATGATTATACCCCTTTGAGTTTAAAGACGGGGGAAGGACCAAAGAGTGTTTTAAAGTTGATTTCCCTCCCTCTGTGGGTGGATCAGGAGGGATACGCAAGAAAATGGAGGTTTCGGCACTGCCCTTTGCATAAGAGGGTTCTGGAAGGCAAAGGGGGGAAGGGGAGAGGGCAGAAGGAAGAGAGAACACGGTCTGAGGTATCATTAGTAAACGTCAATGTCCCCTCCTCCAAATGAAGCAACCTTCAAAGAAATAAAAATTGCAACATGCTATTTTCAGAATTGGCTGTTCTGGTTTCCCTAGGACTACGAGAAGATTCTAATCCCCACCTCGAATGCGAAGGCCTTAATCAGCTCCCTCTTCAACCTCCACCAGTCCCCCTCGGCCAGCGGCTGCAGAAGGGGAGGAGTTCAGCCCCGCAGGCCCCCCGCTGTAGCCACAGGCCGGTTTCGCTCCGGATCCACTTCCAAAGGGAAGCCGAGCGCGCCCCCCGCCCAAGCCGGCCACCGAGGCCCGGCCGGCCTCCGGGTTCCGCACCGCCTTCCCCCGCCCGCCCCCGCGCTGACACGGCTCCGCGGCGATCTCCGAGGGCCCGGGGCCGCAGGGCCGAAGCCGCGAGCCGCAGAGGCAGGGCGCGGGCAGCGCGGCGGCGGTCACATGCCGCTGCCCGCGCGGGGAGGCACCACGCTGTCCCGGCTGCGGAGGAATGCCGGGAAGGGGGGCCGCGCACACGCACCCCCACACGCACCCCCGCGGCCCCGCGCACACGCACCCCCGCGCCGCCGCCGCCGCCGCCGCCCGCACCCGCCTTCCACCCCGAACGCACAGGCCCAGCGGCCGCGAGCAGCCCGCGGGCCGGCGGCGCGGCGCATGGCGCCCAACTGTCACCCGCCCGCCCGGCGCGGCCACTCCCTCCGCCGCCGCCGCACGCCCCTCGGCGCGCCGCGTGCCCCCGGCCTCGCCGCCCGCCCCCGGCCTCGCCGCCCATTTTCCGCCTCCCCCCGAGCGGGTCCCCCGCACGCCCGCCGCCCGGCCCCCGCTCGAGGCGGAAGGTCCCCGGGGCCGGGAAGGGAAACCACCGAACCCAGTGACACGTTGGGTTTCCTCTCCTCGTCCCCGTCCCCGACCCCTCGACCCGCCGCCCAAGGCGATCCTACCGCCTACCACCAGCCACCACACAACAAAACTTGCTAACTTTCCGAGCCCGAATCCGTGCGGCCGGTGCGAACGCCTCGCCGGAGCTCCGCCGCCCCTGACATATGCTCCTCAAACATTCACAACATGGGGCCGATCGCGGCGCTCCCGGGACGCGAGCGCGGCGCGGGGCGGGGCGGGGCGGGCGGGCGGGAAGGGGGGCTTCCCGGGGAGGGTCCGGCCGGGCACCGTCCCCGACACCCACTCGCCGGGCCGGGGGGCCCGCACTGCCGCCCGCGCCCGCCGTCCCCCGGCCGGGTAGGCCCGCGCCGCGCCGTTGCCCGCCGGCCGCCGAGGCCCGGGCGCTGGCCGCGGGCTCCCGGAGGCCGGGCCCCGGCGGGGCGGCTTCCCGAGCGAGCCGGGGGACGGGGCGCGGCGGCCCAGTTTAAACGGGAGGCAATGAAAAAGGAAGGAGAGAAAAAGGCCCGAGTCACGACGGCCGGCGGCGGACCCCCGGGCCCTCAAGGCCGCTGGGGGAGGGGACGCCCTCCTCCCCGGAAGAGGTCCCGGCCCGGGCGGCGAGCAGGCGGACCCACCTGGAGGGGACTGTCCGTTCACCGCGGCCAGCGCCGGCGGCAGCGCGTTCTTAGTCCACGGGTTCACCTTGGGCGGAGGCGCCTCCACGAAGTCCCGGCGCCCGGCGGCCGCCGCTCCGCCGGCGCCCGGCTCGCCGCCGCCCTCCTCCCCGTCGCTGACCGCCAGGCCCTCGGCGCCGGGCGGCGGCGGCGGCGGCGGCCGCGGGCTCTCGCGCTCCGGCGGCCCGGTGCCCTCCTTGTGCGGCTTGGCGCAGAGCGGCCGCGGTCTCCGGGCGCCGCCGTCCGGCTCCCCCCCTCCGACGTCGTTCGCCCCGGGCTCGCCCTTGCCCTCGGCAGGCGGCGGCGGCGGCGGCTTCTTCCTCACCAGACCCCCGTGCTCTTCGGCCTGCAAGAGCGGGGCGCCCCCCGGCAGCAGCGGCTCCACCTGAGTGGCCATCTGCGCGCCCGCCCCCCCGGAGAAGCCGCCTCCCCCGCCGCGAACTTGGCTCTCAGGGCACCCGCGACGCCTTCCTCCGGGCCGCCGGGCCCCAGTCCCTGCGGAGAAGGGCCGGGGCTCCCGCTAGGCGCGGCTCCCCTCGCGGTCGGAGGCAGCCGCCGTAGGTCCGAGGCCCGCTGGCGGGCGGGGGGGGGAGGAAGGCCCCCCACTCTGCGGTCCAGGCCTCCTCGGCGCGCGGCCCCCCCCGCCCGTTCCTCGCTAGGCGCCCCCACCCCGAGCCCGGCAGGCTTCTCGTCCCGTCCCTCCCTCCCCCCCGCCGCCGGGGCGGCCCGGGCTTCCCGGCTCGGGGGCTGCAGCAATATGGACGGACGGGGGAGAGGCGCGGCGAGCCGAGGCGACCACGCGATCCGCGGCAGGCGGCGGGCGGGCGCGCGCCTCGCGACGCGGCGGGCGAGGGGAGGGGACGGCGCGGCGGGGGCGCGCCCGCCGAGGCCGGCCCTGGGCGGCGGGCGGCGGGCGGCGGGCGGGCGGCGGGCGGGCGGAGGCGGCGGGAGCGCGCGCGCACGGCCCCGCGGCCCCGCCCCCGCCCCCCGCCCCGCCCCGCCCCTCGCCTCCGAGGCCTCGGAGCGCCTCCCGGGCTGGGGGGTGAGGGGTGCTCCGGCCGGACGGGGGCGAGCACGTGCCTGATGCAATTCGGGAGGGAGGGCGACGGGGGGGCGGGCGCAGAGCGGGGTGGGGGAAGGGGGGAGGTGTCTTAAAGGGCCCGCGCGTCGGAGCGCCCGCAGGTGGAGCACATGGGAACGGGCCACGCGGCCGAGCGGGCCTGCTCGCGCTCTCCAGGCTGGCTGCGCCCGACTCGGGAGTCGGAGCCATTAACGTCACCCCTGACTTACAGGGCGAAGGAGAGGGGTCCCTATCCACCTCGAGGACGCGCCGACGCTGCCGGCTCCCTGGCGCTCCGCGGGCCTGGCCCCTCCGGGGCCCCGCCTGGGTGACCTTGGGCGAGCCGCCCTCACCTCCGCGGGCCGCGCCGGGCTCCTCCCCGCGGGCCCTGGCCTGGACACTGCCCGCAGTCGGGTTCGACGCCCGGCCCGAAGGCAAGCCCTTAACCCTTGGGGACAAGGGTGCCTACAAAGTGGGGACGGAATTACCAACAGCCCCCCACCCCCCACCCGGCCAAGCCCCTGAAACCCAGTATTTATAAGGCAGGAAACGTCTTTTCTTTCAAGTGAATTTCGCTTTTCCTAAAGAATTGCTTTGGGCGGAGTTAAACCAGGGCTGGATTGGGACTCAGAGATCTGAGATTTTTATCCTGGCCCTGCCCCTTACAAACTATGCACCAGGTATCTCTCTCCTCCGTGGGCCTCAGTTTCTCTATCGTAAAATGAACCAGTGGTGTAGGACAGTGATTTCAAACTTCAGTGCACATTCAATAAATATTTACTAACCTCATAGGGTGGGGGCCTGCAGGGTTCTAGGAAACGGGGTTTGGCAATCAATCAGGCTAGCAAGTTCTCTGTCCTCACGGAATTTACACTCTAAGGTGGAGAAAGACCATAAACGAGGTGATAAGTGCTTGTGTAGTATCTATGAAGACAGTAACTACTACAGTGGTAGGTTAGACTCTAGCAGCTCCTTTAGTATGGATGATGAAGGAAAACTTTGAATACAGATTCCAAATGTTTTAGAATTAAGTATGCCTGGTACAGGACCTAGAAAGTGTCTAAGAACCCCCGGCCCCGCCCCCCCTTGGGTGCTTACCCATCAGATGGCCCTACAATTCACTGGGAGAATTCCTGGCCTCTTTGGCTGTGATCCTGCTTGCTCAAGACATAACAGCCTGGGATGTCGGCCATCTCCAAAGGCAAGGATCAGAACACAGGACCTGCTGGATACCGGAGGAGGCTTATGGTAAGCCTCTTGAAACCGCCGGGAAACGAAGATGGTTGTAGGGTGGTTGTAACCATGACTACTGAGAACAGGCACTGTTGGGGACAGCCAGGCAATCTGATGTCTAGTCCCAGCTCTTCGATAACTTGCAACTCAGCCTCTACACCTTGGTGAGCATCCCTCTCTTCCCCTGGATACCATTTCCTGGTGGTGAAATGGGGGTAAATTATGCCTGACTTGCTTCTACCCTCTCAACTTTTGTGAGGAGTCAAGTGATACATTGTTTGTCAAAATGCTGTGTAAATTGTAGAGACTGAGGCCAGTGCTTCAAAAGAGGTCCCGAGAAAGGTAATGATTACGGGAATCTCCATGAATTTTAGCAAGATTCTTCATAACCGCATTGTATGTGCTCTTAATCAGAAGGTACATTATTGCACCTTGCCACTCAAATGCACTATTTTTTATCCTACTTACTGATAAGTATTTCCTATAAGTTATTCACACTAGATCCTCTCTGAACTCTCCTAATAGGAGACGTCATGGTCATTGTTGGTCATTCTTTTCCATATTCCTGTAATTGGAGGTAGAAGCTAGAGGTACCCCCCTGCAACTTGTGAGGGGACCAGGAACTCCATGTGGACGAGTTACCTATACACACTGCCCAGCAGTCAAGCACCTTTAAGCCTGCTGTTTGGAGGTTGGAGGGGCCGTGGGATCTGCATACCCTGTTCCTGCTCTGTCCCAGAAAGAGGCTCCTAAACACCAGTGTGCCATTTTACAGATGGGCAAACGGGCCAGAGACAGTAAAGTAAAAGACTACAACTTAAACTGAGGCTCTCATCACTGGAAAAAGGAATCTTAACAATTACTCAATTTCCTTGTTTTGCAGATGAGAACAGTGAGGTTCAGAGAAGTGAAGTTACTTAACCAAGGTCACACAGCTAGTTCAGGGCAGAACCAGGTCTCACACCTGAATTTCTTGATCCTAAATCCAGTAGCTTTTTCTACATTAAATGATGCAATTGGGATTTGAGTTCAGGTCTTTAAAATTCCTGACCCACTGTGGCATTATATACTCAGTTCTAAATATTAATAATGACCAAAAACAATTAAGAGTAGCTACTTTTATTGAGTAGCTACTGTGTGCTAGGTTTTATGAGAAATACTTGATGTTCATTATCTCATTGAATTCTCACAATAGCCCAATGAGATAGATATTAATTCTTGCCACAAATATCTTTTGAGTCCTGACTGTGCCTGGCATGGTGAGGCCTTGTGATTGTTCTCTTTACTCATAAAAGAAGGTCACTGAAGTTCAGAAAAGAAAGTAAGGTGGTTTGGGTGCCTGGGTGGCACAGTAAGTTAAGCGTCCCACTCCTGATTTCCGCTCAGGTCGTGATCTCAGGGTCATGAGATGTGAGCCCTGAGTCAGGCTCTCCGCTCAGCGCAGTCTGCTTGAGATTGTCTCTTCTTCTCCCTCTCGTGCTCTCTCTCTCTCTCTCTCTCTCTCTCTCTCTCAAATAAATCAATAAATCTTTAAAAAAGAAGGTAAGGTGGGTGCCTGGGGTCACAGGCAGCAGCTAAATATCAAAGTGACTTGTTTCAGGGCAGTTTAACTTCCCAGGCCTTGCTCTTACCACAGCACACTATAAGGCCTGCCTCTCTTCTTTCCATTGCCAAATCCTCAAGTTCTTACAGAGAGACAATCAAATACATGGGTCTGGGAAAAATGCTAAAATTGTTGAATCTTGTCTCCCCAAAATGTAAACTTCTGGGGTGGGGGGGTGGGGAAGAGGGGCAAGTAATTAAGCAATATGTGCCCTCAGGCTAAAAAAGAGGTAAAACAAGATTTGCTTTGGGCAGAAAGTGACAAGGATCAAACTAACTTGCCTATTGCCCAGGGCTTTGACACACACATGTTTAGAGACACAGGGATGGCTGGATGGCTCAGCAGTTGAGTGTCTGCCTTCAGCTCAGGACATGATCCCGGGGTCCCAGGATGGAGTCCCACATCAGGTTCCCCCGAATGGAGCCTGCTTCTCCCTCTGCCTGTGTCTCTGCCTCTCTTTCTCTCTGTGTCTCTCATGAATAAATAAATAAAATCTTTTAAAAAACCCAAAAAAAAAACAAAAAACCCAGAGACACAGAGTGAGAAAATCAAACTTAAAAAATAAAAATTATAAAGTGGGTCCAAATACCTATTTGTATTTAATTATGTGTTTGCTTGCTCTTGGTGCTCACAACTTCCTGAAGAGAGACAGAGGAAGCTGCCCCAGGGACCGGGGACTGAGAGACCAAGGGACCAAGGGACCAGAGAGCCCAGAGACCAGCCCATCTTTGGCTTTGCCGAATGACTTTGGACAGCCTCTCTACCTTCCTGGGCTTCCATTTCTCCATCCACAAAACGGTAAGCATAATACCTGCCTATCTGGCTTATGGATGTACAAGGTACAGTTTTTACCAAATTTCATTCTTTTGTGGGGAGCATATGTAAAAGGTGGTGTGGAGGTTCCTCGAGTTATCTGTGCTAGGAAGAAAAAGTTTAACACGTATAGGTGTACAGTGTTACTCCTCTTTCAGTTTGATTTTCCAAAGGAACTTGTGTTTCTGGAAGAACTTGAGCTGTGTACCTTATCTGCTGATATCCTGGGCTCCTGGGCAGGAGGCAGACACGGAGGAGTGGGTGGGGTTAGCAGGGGTGGGGCTTTGGCCAATACCTACTGTGCCAACCCCGGGGAGTGTTATTCCAAACTCTGAAAACTCTTGGGTCTTTTAGCACATGCCAAGAAATTTATTCAGTTCCTGGGAGGAGGCTCAGCCTAGACCTCTTCTTGTGAAGTCAGTGCAGACATCAATAGTTAAGTGGGGTGGGGGGTGGAGGAGTACTGATTGTTCCCATAAAACCTGGTTAACCCCCAGAGCAACACTTTTGTGTAAGTACGATTATCCCCATTTTACAGATGAGGAAGTAGGCTCAGAGGCAGCCAAGCATCCCCCAGGGGCTTAGGAAACGGAAAGAATGGGTTTGTAATGAAGGTGGTCCGATGGAGAATTTAACTTCTAATACATCTGCCACCTTGGGTTAGAGCCAAGCCTCCTCATCCCAGCCTCTTCCTCTTCCGTGCTACCATCTTTCCCCCAGCCCCACTCCCCATCCTGGCATGCCTGCACTTCTCAAATGGTCTCATGATGAGCTTGCCCACTAATTGTTCTCCCCGCTGCAATGCAGCCTACCACACTGCCTAAGCCAGTTCTCTGACTCTTTCCTGGACTTTGATGAGCCCTGCCTCTGCTTAAAATCTCCCTACTCACACCCCTCTCCTCTCCTGCCACCTCTACCACACCCTGTATTTTCCAGCAGCAGTGGACCACTCACTATTTCTTTCCTTCGGCAAATATTTATTAAGCACCCACGATGTGCCAGGTACTGCCCAGGCCCTGGACTTAGACAAATGAGCAAGATACACGTTTCCTATCTTCAGGAAGCTCCCTGAAGGCTTAACCCTGTGGGCCCCATTCTTTCCTGCCTCAATTCATGTAATTCCTCTCACTCTGACATTCCTGTTCAGAGCGAGGTCCTGGGTGCGAAATCCCAGCTTGACCATCTGGTGACTTTGTGAGCAAATATTTAACTTCTAAGCCTCAGTTTCCCCATCTGTAAATTGGAGATGATAATGAACTACTTATCCCCTAGAGCTTCAGTGATCTTTAAAGGAGATAATGTGTGTAATTGAATAGCACAATGCCTGCACATAGTATGTGGTAAGTAAGTATCACCTTTTGTTACTTTTATTATTTGCCAGTAATATCATTTCCACTGGTCCAGAATTCTACTTGTCCTTCAAGGTTCAGCACAAAATGCCAAGTTCCTCACGAAATCTTTTTTAATTTCCACAGCTGGAAGAGATTTCTCCCCACTCTTAACTCCTAATGGCAGTATTCTTAAAGCATGTGGTATTTTTTATGTTATTTCTTCCTTCAGTTATGGTTACTTATGAGTAGACCTTTTCTTCCATCTAGCTTATGACATTTCTTGGAGTAGGGATAGCATTCCATTCTTCTTACTGTCCCTTATTGGATCCATCACTGGTGTCTCCCGCAAAGAAGGCCCTTAGTGTATTTTCTTGACAAAAAAATGAATGAATGAATGACTACAGGATCAGTCCTGATCACGTCAATGTTTTGGTAACCAGAGTGATGCTGTCAAGGGCCAAGTGCTAAATTTTATATATACTTAACATATAATATCTTTAATAAATATATTAATTATATATAACTATATAAATTATATATGTACTTTTAAATAAGATATAATATGAAAATTAAATGTGCTAACTTTAAGAAACTTTAAGAAACATATAAGGCTACACCCCAGAGGTAATCATCAGCAACATGTTGGTGTATTTTCTTCTAGTCTTTTTTCTATGTACGTTTTACCTAATTGAGATTGTATTGCAAATTCAGCAGGTTTATTTTTTGCTTTCCCACCTTGGCAGTGTATTATGAGCACTTTCTCCACATCACTGTAAATTCCCTTCACATAGTTAGTTGTATCATCTATTGAGCCCCTATGGTTTGCCACACTGCATTTCCCAAAGGGCTTTCGTGGGGAAGGACAGAGATGACTGTCCCCAGTTGGCAGCTAAAGAGCCGAGACTCACAGAAGTTCAGTCAGTTGCTCCAGGATGCCAGGGCAGCAGAATCAAAATGAGAACCCAGGTCATGCCCCTTCCATTCCAGACCCCTCCAGCACCTCAGAGGAGACATGGCACAAATGGAAAATACAAACCCCCTGCCCCACCTGTGAGACAAACTCAGACAACCACATTCAATTATTCCAGGGTCTGGAAACATCCAAGTTCTTATGGAGACAGGTGGAAATTAGTAGCTAAAACAAAGTCAGAAGGCAATTTTCCTGGCAACATGACCATAATCAGTCACAAGTACTGAGCTCTCAGAACAGAAGGGCCCTGCTCTTGGAAACAATAAAGGGCAAGACATGTTCTCTGTCCCAGGGGGGAAAAAAAAAAAAAAACTCCCTACACTAGCACAGTATTCTTGTCACAGACCACTTGCCTGTCCTTTACTTATAGCACAGGGGAAAAAAGTAAAGGGTTTGAGGTCAAAAGAGTTAAGTTCAGATTCAGGTTTGCCTACTTCCTAGCTGTGTGTTGTTGGGTAAGTTACTTCACTTCTCTGAGCTTTATTGTCTCCGTCTATAAAATGGGGAAAGGAAAATACTTGTCTGAGAAAATTCATTATGCCTTTGAGAACAGTAAATGAACCAACATTTATGAAAGGGTAGGGTCTTATAGCTTTGCCACCTGCCAGCTCTGTAACCTTGGGCAAGTTCCTTCATCTCTCTCTGCGTCAGTTTCCTCATCTGTAAAACGGAGATGATAACAGCACTTACCTTTAGGGTTATTGTGAGGATTAAGTGAGTAAATACATGCAAAGTGCTTAGAACAGTACCTGACAAATAGTACATACTGAATAAGTATTTGCTATTATTATCATTGGCATAGCATCAAGACAAACACTCTTCGAATCCCACACAAAAAAATGTAGAGCAAGCGTTACCCTAATCTTTAGATGAGGAAACCAACTCTCAGAAAGATGAAGTGTTCCTCTGGAGTCCTGATGCTAGTTGATGGCAGCCCCAGGACTTCTATAGATTCCAAATGCAATGTCTTCCCTCTCCAGATCACATTCTAGCTGTTGCAAGGGGTCAGCCTTCTGGCCAGTTTCAGCCCACAGGCATGTTTTGTTTGGCCCACACAGTATTTTCTTTTTAATTGAGTTTAGCTGTGATTAGATGGGCCCAGCACACACTAGTGAGTGTCAGATCATACCCTTCCTCTGGTGTTTGTTACTCCCAGCCAAGCAGCCAACTACCCTCATTGAGATCCTTGCACAGGTTGATACAATCCCAGTCACTAAACACATGGTATAGACAAATTCTGGAGATTAAAGATGAGGCAAGGAGGAGCACAGGCCAGAGGGACAGGGAAGAGGTAGTCAGGGAAGCCTTCCTGCAGGTGGCCATATGTATGTTAAAACTTAAAATTAGGGGCATCTGAGTAACTCAGTCAGTTAAGCATCTGCCTTCAGGTCATGATCCCAGAGTCCTGGAATGAAGTCCCTCATTGGGCTCCCTGCTCAGTAGGGAGCCTACTTCTCCCTCTCCCTGCTCCTGTTTTTTTTTTCTCTCTCTCTCAAATAGATAAAATTAAAAAGAAAAAAACAAACAACAACTTAAAATTAGGGAGTGGGCTTTGTCCACCATGAAAGGGAAGGTATGGGGCAGGGCAGGTTGCTTTAGCATTTGGTGATCTTCAGGGATATTTGGTTTTCCGGCCAATGCTTCCTTCCCCAGGCCTTTCTCTTGGCCGAGAAAAGAAGTAAGCTGCCCCTTATCTCAGATGAGGCTGTGTGACTAAGGAGGTCCATAGTCAACAGATATCAGCAGTGTTTGTTGATTAATTGATCTGTGCCATCATCCCTGAGTACTCAGCATCATGCAAGGCTCCTGGAGAGAGGTATGATCACATGAGCCCAAGTATTAACTAGGGCTCCTGCCTTCAGTGATAATAGCAAGCATAATAGTGATAATGGCAGGGTCTGTAGACAGGGTTTTTTTTGTTTGTTTGTTTAGGGTGGCACTTCCCAAGGTAAAGTCTCCAGAATGTGAATAGATAGACCACCAGGATGGAATCTGTTGAACCACTGGGTTTAACCAATGTTAAATAAATGTTTTACTGTGGGATAAATTAAATTTATATTTATATAAATAAAATAAATATATAAATATATAAATAAAATAAATTAAATTTACTGTGGGCTTTTACCATTCATGGTGAATCTCTCAGAAAGAGAGCATTTCCCAAACTCATGTAATATAGAGCAAATCTGAGCCAGGTATTTGAGGAATCCCTTTGAGAAACATTGATTCCTTTTCTGCTGGGGTGGTATTGGACAAAGGCATGTAGAAAGAGGCCTGCCTCCCTGGCTGGCTCTCCTGCTACGTTCTATAGAACCTAGAAAAAGTCTCTTTTCTTCTCTGGAATTTAGTTTTCCCATTAAAAAAAAAAAAAAGTCTGAATGTTCTGGAAGTTTCTTCCCATCCTCGCAGTCTTGATAGCAGTTTCTAACATTTCATACCTCTATGACAAAGAGGATGAGTGCTGGTCACAGGAATGAGGTGGGAAAAGTCTGTGGCAAGCTGATGAAGCTGCCTGACTGCGTGTCCCAGCAACAGTCACTGGATCAGAGAGGTTCACCAATTCCCAGAGGATCCCACAGCACTTGAGTTTCTAGATCTGTGACACATGGTAGGAAGAGGGAACCTCAAATAACGTAAGTGACCTAATTACTTAATGTGGATAAAGTGCATAGAGATCACTAGATAAAGACGGAGAATAGCCAAGCTCATTTTGTGTGACTTGTACCACCTGGTGTGTTTTGTGCCAGCCTCCCAGAGTGATGAGGCTCCCAGAGGGCACCTCAACCAAGAAAAGCAGGAACTATTATGGCATGCCTGCCATTCTCCTGCAAAAGACCCTTCAGTGACTCCATATTCCAACAGGAATAAATTCCAGACCTGTCACCTCAGCCCATAAGACCCCATGTGCTCCAGACTCCATCCACCTCTGACCCCCCAGCCCCTGCTCCTCTACCCTGTCCTTGCACTGTGCCAGCTTCTCAAAATGGAGCTCTCGGCAGCCTGGGGCCTCTAGGGCATAATTCCCATTGCCTAGAACACATGGTCCCCAACACACAAACACAAACACCATATACTTCTCATCCTCCAAGCCTCAGCTTAAAACAGTCCCCTTTCTCAGAGACACCTCCCTTGATCAACTTGGCTGAAATACTCCATGTTCTTCATAGCACAGATCGCAATCTCTGATTTTATGTGTTTATCTTCTTTTGCCAATTTTCTCCAATAATATATAAACTCCATGAGACTGGAGCTTGTGGCTATTTTGTTCATCCTTAATACCCAGTCCCAAGTACAGTGCTTCACACAGTAGGCGCTTAATATTTGGTTGAATGAATGCTGTGTGGCCTTTGGCAAGTCGCTTCCCCTCTCTGGGCTTTCATTTCTCCACGTGTGAAAAGCAGTGTTTGAATGAGGTGCTGTTGAGAGCCTCTGTAGCTCTGACTGTGGTTCTGTGACTAATATCTGGGCCCTGGGCCTGGGAGTGAGCCTGGTATGTTGCATTGCCACAGCACTGCACACAGCATGCCGATTTAATCAGGCGGCCGGCACCCTGTAATTTTGTGTTCTACTATCCCTCCTCCCCAGTCCCAGGACTGGGAACCATGCTGTCAGATTTCCAGGATGATCCATGCACAGCCACCTGGGAGAGGATGTTCAGTCTAGAAGCTCAAGGGCCAAGAAGACTTGTCACTCCTTGCCCTGATAGGAAAGGTTGGCCTCCTTGGGAGTTTTCAAACAAATCCTATAATCTCTGGTTAGAAGGGACCTTCGGGATGCTTGGCCTGGCCCTCTGCCTTAAATGTAACTGCCCTCTAAACCTTGCTCAATAGTGATCATGATCACTTGGATTCCACTTGAAGTGCTGGGAACAGGGGCCTCTCTGAATCTCAGGGCTGCTCATCTCACCCATGAACAGCTTTAGGAAGTTCTTTCTGCAGCATGGTGCAACACTAGGCAGTACAGCATAGGGGCACAAAGTCTGGGCTCTGAGTGGCCTGGGAAGAATCCCAGCTCTGGAACCTACTTGCTATATGAGCTTGAGCGAGCCATGAACCTTCTCTGTGCTTCCATTCATCTTCTGCAAAATAGGGAGAACCCTCATTGGGCTGTTGGGAAAATTGTAAGCATTAATACCTAGTGGGAAGGCAACAAATGCCTGTTTCTGTTAACTGCTACCTTTGAATGTTCTTCTTGTTATTATCATTTTCAGATCTTCCTGGACTCTGTTCTCAGGGTTGGTTGGTTTGTTTGCAAAAGAGACAGTGGGGCTAGGCCCCAAAAGCACAGGGCTAGGAATCCAGAGCGGGTGGGCTCACTGGTGACTGAGAATATTCACTTCATTGTTCCAGGCCTCAGGACCACACCTGAAAAAAGGAGACAGAATAATCCCTGTCCTGCTTCCTGTTGTAGAACAGATGCATAGATCACAGGAGAAATAAACAAGAAGGCTTCGAAAAGTGCAAAAATGCTCTACGGATGTGAGGGATTCGTCTTATTTTGTTGGAGAGCCCTTTCCTCTAAGCAAGGCACATTAGCTTCCAAACAGCAAAATAGCTAAACTCAACCTATTTGGCAAACAGTGTGTTTTTGATACTTGCTGTGAATTTGAAGCTAATCCCTTCAGAATCTTCTTTCATTAATGTACCAGAGCAAACAAATTTGAGAAGGATTTATTTATAAGCATTTGGTACATTCCTACAGGATGTAGATAGAGCTCAGTTTGGCTGATTTCTGACATCTTTGTTTATTGTTGTAATTATTATTTCTTTAGTTTCTCTTCAGGAATCTGATTGAAAGGATCCAGGTGAGGTACCTTCACTTTGCAAATGTAGGCAGGACATAGCAACTCTGCATAATTTCAGGAAGTCTGGTATGACCTCTGTTCAACCCCTGTCATGTCATGTGGGCCTGTAGTGAGAGGAGGCCCCTAGAACTGGTCTTACCATAAAGATCAAAAACAAAGATTCAGAGAGGGGATGGCACTTGCCCCAAGTCACACAGCTAGTTAATGGGGAGGCTTGACCAACCAGGTCTCTTGACTCCAAACCCCATATTCTTTCCAATAGTTCTATGGAATCCTGCAATTTCTCTAAATTAGCTGATTATGTATCAAAATATTGTAATTTGTGGGGGTTCACATTTGTCAAAACTCCATTGACCTGGGGGTCCCTACCTGGCATGGTAGGTGAAGCATGTGATTTTTGATCCCGGGGGTAGGGATTCCCTAGAAATAAAATCCTAAAAAAAAACCCAAACCCTCACTGAACCATACACTTAAAACCTCAACAATATTTTGTGTTAAATTTAACTCGATCTTAAAAAAAAATGATAAAATGGTGTGGCAGAGTTCTATTTCATGAGAGAGCCAGTGTCTGAGGCCAGCATTAAGGCAAAATAACGTATCATCTAAAGAGCTCAAGAAAAGCCCTTAGGAAGGCAGCGGGCTGGAGCCAGCAGGGTCTCTCAGCTGGTGTTTCTGCAAAAGCATTGTAACAGCCTGCTGCTTCTTCAGAAGGTCCAGATTAGATGCTGGCTGCCTTGTAGGGGGCAGGTTGCGAGAGAAAGAATGTATCTCTATAAAAGAAGGATATGTGGTGTGGTGGGAGGCACACGTGGGAACCACACTGCTAAGGGAATGTAGTTTTGGGTACCGCACCTCACACTCACACACGCACACACACCCCTCCCTGAGCAGGTGCTGGAGCAAGTCAACAGAGGGCCTGAAGCTGGGGACAAGGATCTGAGGGTTGGTTCCTGAGGGGGTACGGGGAGGGAAAGAAGTTGGAGCAGAGTTGGAGAGCTGCAACTATGGAGAACCCCTCATTCCAGAAGTGACAGCAGCAGAGGGGAACCAAGGAAGGAAAAGGATACAAACAGCTGGGGGACATCAGAGAGAGAGACATTTGGAGGTAGCCTGGCTTTTGAGGAGAAAGCAAGTACCCAGGGTGGACCTGCTGCAGTGGTCACAAAACTAGTCACTATCCTTTCATAAGTGAACACTCTAAAATTTGGAGTGATGGAGGAGGAGGAGGTTAATCCACAAAGCAGAATATGTTTAACGAGATTAGATCTGATATGCTTCTGATACATAAAGTTTATTAGTTGCTTATCTATTAAAAAAAAGGAAGATTCTGTGCTTCTCAGGGTCAAAAGTGTTTATTCTTTTGAGGAATTCAAACAGTTTCCCTAGAACTGTATTAAAACAATACATTTGTTCACCTCACACTCCTTTGGATGGCTACTATCAGAGAAGGAAGGAAGGATGGATGGAAGGCATGAGGGAAGGAGGGAGAGAGGAAGGAAGAATGGGTGGATGGAAGGCATGAGGGAAAGAGGGAGGGAGGAAGGAAGAATGGGTGGATAACAAGTGTTGGTGAGGATGTGGAGAAACTGGAACCCTTGTGCACTGCTGGTGGGAATGTAAAATGGTGCAACTGCTATGGAAAACAGTATGTAGCCTTCTCGAACAATTAAAAATGGAACTACTAAATGATCCAACGATTCTCACTTCTGGGTATTTATCCAAAGGAATTGAAAGCAAGGCCTCAAAGAGATATTTGTACACTGATGTCCATAGCAGCCATATTCAAAATAGCCATGAGATGGAAACAACTCATGTCCCCAGCAATGGATGAATGGACAGATGTGGTGTTTACATACAAATTAATATTATTCAGCCTTAAAAAAGGAGGAAGTTCTGCCACATGGATGAACCTTGAGGACACTATGTTAAGTGAAGTAAGCCAGTCACAAAATAACAGATGCTATATGATTCCACTTATATGAGGTATTTAAAGTAGTCAGGTTTAGGGCTGCCTAGCTGGTTCAGTTGGTGGAGCATGAGACTCTTGATCCCGGGGTCGTGAGTTTGACTCCATGTTGGGCACAGAGCTTACACTAAAAAAAATAACAATAAAGTAGTCAAATTCATAGAAACAGAAAATGGAATAGTGGTTACCAGGGGCTGGGGAAACAGGGAGAGAAAGTTGTTTCATGGGGATAGTGTTTCAGATTTGCAAGATGGAAAAGCACTGAGATCTGTTTTACAACAATGTGAATATTCATATCACTACTGAACTTTACACTTTAAAATGGTAAATTTTATGTTAGATGTGTTTTTATTACAACAAATAAACAAATAAGAAACCAATGCATTTGCCTGTAGATTTTCCTTTACTCACCGAAAAACAGCTGGTTATAAAAACAGCCTGTTCAGTATGATCCTGTTTTTGTAAAATGTCCTTTACTATTCTAATATATATACATTATTGTCATTAGAATATACACCAAAAGATTAACAATGGCTATTTCTGGTACCTATTTTGTTCTTTTTACCATCTATATTTTCTAACTTTTTTTAAGGAAGCATTTCATTACTTATTAAAACAACAACAACAAAGGGGCCCTTATGTGGCTTAATGTTGAGCATCTGCCTTCAGCTCAGGTCACGGTCCCGGGGTCCTGGGATCAAGTCTCGCCTCAGGCTCCTCTCAGGAGCCTGCTTCTCCCTCTGCCTATGTCTCTGCCTCTCCCTGTGTGTCTCTCATGAATACATAAATAAAATCTTTTTAAAAATCAATAAAAAATTTCATCCCATTCCAGCCCCTGTCTTTATGTCCACAAACTTTACAAAAGCGAAACTCACATCCCTGAGTCTTTACCGTATATATAATTAGAATCACTGCTAATAATTTTAAGATAAAAATAGCATAGTAATATTTTCTATGTAGGGCAAACTTAACCTGTGCTCAACATTTGTGCTTTTCATGAATTATCTCATATAATAACCCTTCAAAGTATGTACCACTATTAAACCCATTCTGCAGATGAGGAAACAGAGGTTAAATAGCTGGTAAAAATGCCTTTATAAATTTCAGGGCTGTGTTGAAACCCTCAGCAGTCTGATTCAAAAGCTATTCAGATAGCCTGGCTATTCTGCTAGACACACATGATGTACTCATCTGTCATGCTGTGCATGGGTCCCTTCAGCAACCATGAACATACAATTTATGTGTTACTTACATGGTCCAGTCAGCACCCCTACCACTCTCCCGATGGTCCTACCATATTTGTTTCACAGATGAGGTGAAGGTCAACTTCCCTCCATAAATTCCAAGCCACATTACATTCCAGATGGGTCCACACAGAGCAAATGAATGAGCCAATCCTGGGGATTCTGAGTGGTTTGGGACTGTGGGACTCTATCCAGGACATTCACCTCATTCATGTAGATACTAACTCAACTGCCCACTACAACCAAGCAGGAAACACACCCACCTCTCAGGACCAACTCCAACTTGAAGGGAGGGCAGAAAGGAAAGGCTGTCAAAGATGGTAATTGTATAATATGATTTATTACAAAAGAATAGTTAGGATTATATAGTTAACACTTGGTGTTCAAACATTTTCATCTCTAAGGATCTCTGAGAGTCTTAGAGATTGTTTAAATATATATCACATGAATTGTTGGAGACAAAGTCTATAGTTTTATTTTTTATTCATTTTATTCCTTTTAGAAGAGAGAGTGGGGTGGGGGGAGGTCAGGAAGGAGCAAAGGGAGAGGGAGAGAGAGAATCTCAAGTAGACTCCACACCCAGCTTGGAGTTCAACATGGGGCTCGACCCCAAGACCCTGAGATCATGATTTGAGCCAAATCAAGAGTAGGATGCTTAACTGACTGAGCTACCCAGGCACCCAAAATTCTATAGTTTTAGAAGATAATTAAAATTCCTTTGCCTTTGGAATTAAGAGAATTGCCTATGGGATAAATATGATGCACAAATCATATTTGCACACACACACACACACACACACACACACACACACATAGATCTAAATCCAGAAACTCAAAAATAAAATAATAAAATAAAATAAAATAAAATAAATCCAGAAACTCTGAACACAGGGCTGGAAAGGATCTTGACGAGCAGTTTGTTCAAAAAGACAAATAATACCAACTTCAAATCCCCTGCTCGTGGTTGAAATGATCAATCATAGCACTCTTTCTCACTAAACCTGGACTAAACCTCAGAATCTTTCTCAACGTAGCACTCTAAGCAGCGACTACTGCCTAATCAGAGTCAAACCCTATTCGTCATCTAGGATATTAGTCTATTCCCATCCCTGCCATGTGATCGACAGGGGACTGGAGTTCAGAGAGGTAGATTAGCTTGCTCAAAGAGACACAGCTGGTGATGCAAAGCTCAAGTTTCCAAATTTTTGCTTTTTTCTTAATCTCCACACTTGCCCTTTTGCTGTGTTCAGAATACACTGGATAGATCATGTTTTGCACCAGATTCCTCTTTCCTTTAGAATGCTCCTACCAGTGATCTGCTGAGCAGCAGGAGGCCTATTGCTTAAAATCTTTGTGTGTCAGGTGTTTTCAAGTTGAAAATGGAGATAGTCATCTGGATTCATATTCCTGCTTCTCTTACTGGTAAGCTGGGGTGCTGTATTGAGAAATGTGGGCTGTTGCTGAAATTTCTATGACTGCAGGGAAAGGATCAGATATTTCGAAAGCACCTTCTCTAGGTAAGGTACTGTGCCCCTGCTGCAGGCTGGTTTTGCTCCAGAGTGTAAAAATGAAGTAAGACATTGGGTGGCTACAGTGATCTGGTCATGGTAAGGCTGCTTGGAAGGAGGGGGTATTTGAGCAAGACTTTAGAGATTAAATGGACTAAATGTTTCTTTGACATATATGATTGTTACATAGTTATTTGGAAAGATAGAATATCAAGTGGTAAAATCATTCCTATTTCCTTTACCCATAAACTCTGTCAACATTTCATTTTTCTCATTTAGTATCTTTTTTTCTCTATGCAGAGATATTTGTTTTTTTTTCCCTTTTCTCATAGTTGTTCATCTATGTGTGCCATTTTATATTTTTATTTTTAAAAATTGTTGTGGTTATTTTAATGGAGCATGGAGGTCAATGCGGGACTTGAACCCATGACCCTAAGATTAAGACCTGAGCTGAGATCAAGAGTCAAATACTTAACTGACTGAGACACCCTGAACCCCTTGATTTTTAAGTTTTAATATACTACCAGAGTGCCTCCATAACCCATTTGTAAGAACAGCCAACAGATTGGTGTACGTACCTATGTTCATCCAAAGGCATGTGCATGCAGCACTTTTCAAAACAGCACCAAACTGGAAACAACCTGAATATCCATCAATAGAATAGATATATAAATTGTGCTATATTTCCCAAATTGAAAAGTATACAGTGATGGAAATAAACTACAGCTACACATAGCAACTTGAATGCATCTCACAAATATAATGTTGAGCAAAAGCAGCCAGGCACAAAAGAAAACATACTGTATGACCCGGTGATAGAAAGTGCAACGCCAGGCAAAATTAACCAGGATATAAGATGTCAGAACACTGTTTACCCTGGGGGGCATGGCTAGTGACTGGATGGACCATGCAGGGAGGCATCTGACTGTAGGTAACACTGTATAAGCATTTGGTGAAATGTATCAATCTGTACATTTATGACTGTGTGCTTTCCTACATATGTTCTACAAGTCAACAAAACATGAATTAATTAAGTAGCTGCAAGCAAATACATCCATCAGGTAGAGCAAGCCAAGGATGTCACTTTGGGCAGAGGAAATAACACAAGGAAAGTTGCAAGAGTGGGAAGGAGAAAACAATCCAGCTTGCTCACAACATGGGTATTACAATATTTTGCCATAAACAAATGATCCCAAAACAAGGATTAAAAACAATGACACTTATTTGCTCATAATTCTGAAAAGTGGCGGTTTGGGCTGGGCTTAGTGAGGTAGTCCTGTCTCAGCTAAGGTCACTCATACGAGTGTATGTAGTCAGAAGCATTGACTGGGGCTAGCTAGCCTAAGATGGCCTGTGCTGTTTATCCTTTTTGCCTGCTCTAGGAAAATGAATATGGGCCCTTTAAATATGTTTCCTCTGCCAGCTAGCAGGATCCTCAGTTTTGTCAGTATTGGAAGCTGGGGATACATTAAGTAAGAAAGTTCAGAATCCACTTCACCAGAATCCTGCAGCGTGTGTGGGTCCCCTATGCCCAGTTCTGCAGTGCATGGCTTCTCTAGCGTCGGGCTCTGACAGTGCATAGTGGCCAGCAGCACCCAGCAGCCAAAAGCTTCCCCAGAAATCTCTCTTGAGGGATTTTGTAGCAAAGTGTCTCTGGTGAGACATTTCCCTAAGAATGGCTTTCCTAGAACACAGGAGGACACAATTCCAGCAACTGGCATGGTACCGCAGTGACCCCTCTGCCATGTCCTCTGGGATGAGATCTGGATCTCAGCCCTGGGCAGGGGCTGGGCAGTGGGTGTGGGGGGTGGGGGCTCTACTTCAGGTGCTCTATGTCCACCCTAATGGTTGCTCCTTCTATTTGCTATTCTTGTATTCTTCAGAGTTCTCTTTACTTCTTATTAGTCAGTCCCTTGTTACTTCAACCCCCCATTATAATTGATAATTCTTTATATTAAACTTTTCCTGTTCAAAGTACTATATGGTTTCTCTCCCCTGGTTAGACCTATGTCTCACGCATCTGTCTGGTTGTTGGTGCTGGATATTGACTGTGCCTTTCTCTCCAAATGTCTCCAGCAAGATAACCTTGAGGTTTTTTTTAACATGGCAGCTGTGTCCCAAAACATGAATGCTGAAAATGTAAGGCTTCTTGAGGCCAAGGCTCAGATGCACCATAACATCATGTTAACTGATATCTATCAGTCAAAATAAGCCATTGAGTAAGCACAGATTCAAAAGGAGAAAAAATAAACTCTATCTCTTGATTGGAAAAGTGGCAAAGTCACATTGCAGATGGGCATGGGCACAGGACTGGTGGGAATGTTGCAGCCATCATTGCGAACAACCTCCCACAGTCCCAGAGCATCAGAAACAGCAGAATACTTCTTGAAAGTCTATTCCTTGACCCTACTCCAGAGCTGCTAAATCCAAATATCTGGGGTGGGATTTGGGAGTCTAAAATTTTAACATTCTTCCTCTTCCTATCCCAGCCTAGGTGATTCATACCCATAATAAAACTTGAGAACTATTCATCTATGCTCACACAATATCTGTTTTCATTCATCGCTTTGAAAATATTGTTCCAATGCCTTCTGGGCCTTCATTATTTCTGTGGAGAATCTGTTAGTTTCATTGTTGCTGCCTTCAAGATTTACCCCTTATCTCTGGTTTTCAGCAGTTATACCATATAGGTCCTAGTTCAGTTTTTTCTTTATTTATTCTGCATGGAGTTTAAAGTGATTCTTAAATCTGTGGCTTGGGGTCTTTCATTGGGCTTTGGAAATTATTGACTATCATTACAATATTGCTTCCAGGATCATTTCATTTCTCTGAGTCTCTTCTCCTCTCTTCCTCCCCATCTCCTCTTCCTTCCTTCCTCTTCCTTTTTCTCTAACCCACCCCTTTGCTGCAAGTCTCTCTTGGGACTTCAATTATACATATTTAGACATTTTCACCATGTTCCATATGACTCTCTTCTTTATTATATGTGCTGTAGTCTGGGTACTTTCTATTGCCTGTCCTTCACTAATTTTATCTTCAGCTGTGCTAATATGCTGTACTGTTATATGCATCTATTGACTTCTTTTTTTTTTCTATCTATTGACTTTTTAATTTCAGTTTTGTATTTCAGGCTCAGAATTTTCTTTTTTCTTTTTTTTTTTAAGATTTATTTATTTATTTATTCATGATAGATATCGAGAGAGAAAGAGAGAGGCAGAGACACAGAAGGAAGGAGAAGCAGGCTCCATGCTGGGAGCCCAATGCAGGACTTGATCCTGGGACTCCAGGATCGTGCCCTGGGCCAAAGGCAGACGCCAAACCGCTGAGCCACCCAGGGATCCCCTGGGCTCAGAATTTTCATTTGATTTTCCTTGGTAGATTCTAGTTCTCTTCTGAAATTCACCATCTTGTCAATCAATTTCTTTCTTTTTTAAAAAAATATTTTATTTTTTAGAGAAAGAGAGAGAGACAGAGAGAACAAGAGGAAGGATGGTCAGAGGGAGAAGCAGACTCCCTGCTGAGCAGGGAGCCCAATGCAGGGCTCAATCCCAGGACTCCAGGATCATGACCTAAGCCCACGCTTAACTGACTGAGCCACAGGTACCCCTTGTCAATTAATTTCTTGACTATAAAAATCATGTTTTAAAGTTCATATCTTAAAAAAAAAGAGAGTCCATATCTTACAGTACTAATATATGGATCTTCTGGGGACCTATTTCTATTGTCTATTTTTTCTCTTGGTTTTCAGCCATTTGGTCTGCCTACTGAGATTTTTTGAAATTTTTATTGAATGCTAGATATTGTATATGAAAAGAATTATATGAAAAGTTGATACCCTAAATGGTATTATCTTCCTTCAGAGAAATTTTTACTTCTACTTTAGGCAAGCAAGAGTCTTTTTTTTTTTTTTTTTTTTTCAAGCAAGAGTCTTATAAGGGATTGAATTGATTATATGCTAATCTTCAGTTTTGTGGAGCTGGTCTATTTCTGAGTCACCTCTACTCCTAGGGTAGAACCCTCTAGGGGTTCCATTTGAAAGCTTGGGGTGTTTATTAGGGATACTCCTACTTGGTGGACCCTGAAATCCATCTTTTATATCTCAGCTTCATAACACCTTCAGATACTCAGCTTCTGCTCAGCTTCTTAGTCATCTTTTGAGAAACAGCATATTCCTTGAAGGGCAAACTGGCAGCTGAATATGGACCTTACCTCTCTGCATTTCTCTTATCTCTGGAATCTTGAACCCTCAGGTTCTTGTTGCTTTGGTAGCTCTCTAATGCTTTCACACACAACACACACACACACACACACACACACACACAGTTATTTTCAGCTCATTGGACAAGTCTCAGTGGGAGGGTTGGTGTTCAACAAGCTATTCCATAATTATTGGGAATATAAAACCTTTGCTCATCTAACATTTATGCTATATTTTTTAAGTGGGCAGAAACCAGCCTTACTCCTCTCTGTAGTGCCAGAGACTCCCTTTCTTTAAATTCTTAATGGATACCATTTGAAAAAAATGAATAACAGTTTATAAATTGCCTTTACTTTAATAATTTTAAACTGCAGACAAAAGAAATGGCTTTTCTATAGTCCTAGATATTGGGCCCAGAGAAGACCTGCCCAAAGGTTCCATGACTAAGGTCTATTAAGAAGTGAGTGGCCTACCTGGGTCTGGTATACAGAACCAAAACGGTGCTTTCCCTTACTCTGCCAGATTGTACTGTGATGTAATGGTCAAGAACATCATGGGCTTGGGTGTCAAGCAGATCTGAGTTTATTTTTTTTAATTTTTTTAAATTTTTTTTTATTATTTATTTATGATAGTCACACAGAGAGAGAGAGCGAGAGAGAGAGGCAGAGACACAGGCAGAGGGAGAAGCAGGCTCCATGCACCGGGAGCCTGACGTGGGATTCGATCCCGGGTCTCCAGGATCGCGCCCTGGGCCAAAGGCAGGCGCCAAACCGCTGCGCCACCCAGGGTTCCCCAGATCTGAGTTTAAATCTCGGTTCTGTCACTTACTAACTGTGTGGCCTTGGACAGGTTACATGAACTCTTGGAGCTTTAGATTCCTCTTCTGGTAAAGTGGAAATATTAATAGGAGCTACTCAAGATAGTGTTGTTGTGAAGACTAAAGTGGGCCAACGTGTATAAAGTACTTGGCAGAGTCACCCTATCTGTAAATAGGAATTATTCTTTAAGAGAGGATCAGAATGGTAACAAGTGCCTCATTCCTATGAGTTTCACAGGTCGTGCAGCAACCAATTATATCTTGCCACTTCCCCTCCCCTGAGGCTGGGGGCTCTACTCCCTGGAGGCTCATGGTTCTCCTCATGCAAAATACCCACCCCAGAACCGGATGACAGTCTCAAACCAATGAAGGCTGGAGTAGAAGGAATAGTCTTTGCTTCTTGGGGGTCATCAGGACCTTACTGCCTGCTTCCCTCCTGATGCAGGCCCCTCTGAAGCCTGGTGGTCTGGGTAGATGGAGAATCAGCAGCCCAGATACTAGGGTGGCAGGGCTGAAAGACTCCAAACCTTTCTCTTCCACTGGCCCCCAAACACGTCCTTATGGCAGAGTGGTTAAGAGCACAGAATCCAGAAAAAACAAAAAACAAAAAACAAAAACAAAAACAAAACAAAAAACAGAAAACACAGATGGCGTTCAAATCTTAGCTTCATCATTTCCTAATTGTGGGATCTTAGTTAAATCCCTTAACTTTTCTTACTCAGTTTCCTCATCTGTATAATGGAGTTGATAGTAGTACCTACCTATAGAACTGTTTGAATGAGCCCAATAAATAATAGCTCTCATTTTATTTCTCCTGTTATTTTTCCCCCAGAATATATAAGTCAGAAGGAAATAGTAGAAGTTAGAACTAGAACCTTTGTCTTCAGACTCTCCCTTTCTCCACCATTTGCCCACACCACCCCTAAAATTTCTCCTGCTCAGGGGTTAAAGCATTATTTCCCAACTTTTCCTATCACAATACATGATAATATTTGTTTTTTTTTTAAATACATGATAATATTTGAATACTACCTGGGCTATCCCAATGAAGCTGTTTGAAGCCTGCATGTGCCAGTCTCATCAGATTTGGGGGCTCAGGCTGCCCTAGGTTCCACCTGGCCCCTCCACCTGAGGGCTCTATGTTTCAGCATACTTATAACCTGTCACTGTCCCCTGGCTGGGGCTCTTTGGGTTAAGATGTTGACAACCCCACATAAGGGCCAGTGTTGCACTGCCCAGAAGTGACACATTAACCCATTGTTGGTAAATCAGTCCTGGACCAGTTATTCAGTCTTCCGTTTGGAGTCCAGAGGCCAGAGCCAAGAACATGGAGATTGGGAAGAAATCAGATGTCGGCTCCTGTCCAGCCTCTGCCTCAAACTCATGTGACTTTGGACAAGCCATTACTCTTTTCTGTACTTTACTTTTCCATCTGAAGCAGAAAAGAATTAGACTAGAGGAAAGATCTACACGGTCCCTTTTGGCACTGACATTCTAAGAATCCAGGATTCTATGAATTCCCCCATCACACAGCAGTATTCTTTTCCTGGTGACCTGGTTCCTGCCTCTGATTCAGATAAGTGTAGCAAATAGTAGACTCTCCAACTGTGCAGATGCTCCCAGCTCTCCTCACAGTTTACTGGCTGGCTAGTCTTTGAAATTAACCCCTGCGAAGTCTTGACAGAGGGCAGAGCCAAACTTGCCCCATGCCCCCATCAACAGAACTCCTCTGAGTCCTCTACACATTCAGCTTACTCCTGCCCCCCAGACCAGCCTCTGGGAGAGAGGCATTCCTAATTTCATCTCTTCTTCCCACAGCTCTCGGGCTTATAGTATGATCTGGGCTCATGGTAAAGGCAGGGAAGACTCCAGCAGCAGGAGTGCAGCAGCCTCCCTGCAAGAGGGAGGGAGAGTGTGGAGAGGCTGAAGGCAGATCCTGAGGAACCTGGGCCGTGACGCTCCAGAGGCTGGAGTTGGCCTGGTGTGTAGGGCAGAGACACCATGGGCCTTGAAGCAGAAGGACATGAACAAAACTTAGGATCACAAAGTGCTTGAGCTCTATGGAAGGTAGACTGGAGCAGAAAGAGAGAGAGACAGGGAACTGTTAGAAAAGTCAGGCCAGAGACCATGACATGGCAGTAGGGACAAAAATAGGAGGAACTGAGGAGGTCATTTGGCAGGCTGGGTGATTGACCGATTGGCGGTTCAACCACAAATCTGACTGTGTCACGTGCCAGCTGGGGTTACACCGCCATGGGTCAGAGGGACTATCTGCTTTGTTAGTATGGGGGACAAGACCTCAAGGAAGAGTAGAGTAATGAGTCTCAGGCTTAGAGATAGATACACTAAAATACCTCCAGTAGCTTTTTATGCTGCTTAAGATGTTTTCTCATTTGGTCCTCTGAACACGGGTCTGTTTTGCAACAAGAAGCTTAAGGTAGTGACACAATTAGAACCTCAAATTCAGGCCTCCTGACTCTTGGCCCCACACCTGGCCATAGAAATGGCTTCCCTAAACTGACTGGCAGGCAGAGGTGGTGGGAAGTTTGCTCCCACCCAGCTGCTCCCCATCGCCTCCTCGGGATTCCACAGCCCCCAGCCTGCCACCAAAGGGCAGTAGGCCTCTAGCTACATTCATGCCCCTGCTCCAGCTTTGCTCCTTGTCCTAGGAAGACATGGGTGGGGCCAAGTGAAGGTTCTTGACATTCAGACACAAACAGGTGATCCTCTTTTTTACAAAGGAATCTTATGAATCACTAACGTGAACTCAAATAAAAAAGAACCTGCTCAGGCCAAGGCAGACGTGGTTATCTGGTTGGCTGGTTGTCTTGACTGCCTCCCCCTCACCCCACCCCCCTCTGCATCCGGCAGCCTTTCAGAATCTGCAGGGTTCCATGGCCCACAGTTTGTAAGCTGCTGGACTGGAGGACTCCTCCTTAAGGATCCTCGAGTGAGGGATTCTCCACCGGGTCCACAAGTAGAATTCTCTGAATTTGGAAGGAAAAATTCTATCTCTATTTTCACCTCTAACTCAAGTTAAATACTTTGTTCCATTACCAATGTCAGCAGTGACCACAGTAATATTGACAGTTCCTGTGACTGTGTCACTAAGAGAAATGAGATATTTTCGTGTCACATTCTAGTGGTCATAATGTCATTTATGTTTATCACTTTAAAATGACAATAGTTATTATATCTGCTGCCAGATCTCATTTTTTAATTATTAATAAAGAATTATATATTAGGATGCCACACCATGTAAAAAATATCATGATAACTATATTTTGTTATGATTCATTTTCTTATGTATTTTGTTTTATACATTTAAAAACATTCTGAATATTACTCAGCCATTAGAAATGACAAATACCCACCATTTGCTTCAACATGGATGGAACTGGAGGGTATTATGCTGAGTGAAATAGGTCAATCGGAGAAGGACAAATATTATATGGTCCCATTCATTTGGGGAATGTAAAAAATAGTGAAAGGGAATAAAGGGGAAAGGAGAGAAAATGAGTGAAAATATCAGTGAGGGTGACAAAACATGAGAGACACCTAACTCTGGGAAATGAACAAGGGGTGGTAGAAAGGGAGGTGGGCGGGGAGTCGGGGTGACTGGGTGACAGGCACTGAGGGGGGCACTTGATAGGATGAACACTGGGTGTTATTCTATATGTTAGCAAATTGAACACTGATAAAAAATAAATTAAAAAATAATAAATTAAAAACATTCTGAAGAGGGGTCCTCTGGCTTTACAGATTGCCAGCAGAGTCCATGGCATCAGTAGGTTACAAGCCCCCGTCCTAGGACTTCTCTTCCAGAACAGAGGGGGCTGGGAGCTTGTTGAAGGTCCTGCCAAAAGAGGGCATGTAGGACCTAGGATCCCCGGAGGCCTCATGCTCCGATGTGCACACTCTGAGCCTGAGGAAAATGAGACAGGAAAGTGGGGCAGGAGCAAAGGGACTCTGAGAAGTGGAGCAGAAGCCAACAGGCCGGCTGGCAGGGCTCAGTCTAGTGGGACAGAACTGAATTCCTCAGCCACAACCCCAGCCAGGCTTCTGGGGGAGCCAGGACTTGGAGGTCCTAGTCTTGTTTCTCATTTCTCTGCCCAGTCTCAATTTTCTTCTCTGAGCTAATATAGTGGAAACAATGGCCTCACGTTGGAAAGAGACCCTGCTTCTGGATCTGACTCTTCCTTGCCTTGGTGAGTTACTTTGGGCAAGTCACTTCCCTTCCCCAGGCAGTTTCCATGTCCGTATAATTGCTGGTGTAAGCCCTGCTACAAGCCCTTGCCATGCGCACAGTAGACATTGCTGATAGCTCTTAGCGTATGATCATTCCATGCTCATAGGTAGCTTCAGAAGCCTTTTCAACACTACCAGTTGATAGGAATTAGCAAATGAAGTGAAATGTTTCTGCTATTGTTGGATTAGATGATCTACACATTTGCATCTGTACTAGTCCATCCATGCCTCTAAAGATCTGACCCCAGGAACTCAAAAAAGACCCTAGATAGAAGTGCAGACTTCTAAAGCATGGCTATTTCTCACTCATAGGTGTGTGCATGTGTATAGGAAAGAAAGAGAGAACATTCTTAGCTGGGCTGTAGATTTTCTCTTGTACACTCTATAGCAAAAATGAGGTCAGAATAGGACATTGAGATGTTGAAATCTCAATCAGGCTTCCCAGAACAGATGAGCAGAGGCAGATGGAAGTCGAACTCCAAGCAATGTTTGGAATGGGCATCATTCCAGAATCAGTGCCGCCAGGCCCTACCTGTTCCCAAATGGCTCATGTCACAAAAGACATCAGACATGCGGTGCAACAGAATGATGGTAACAAAGAGTGAATAACACCAACCACTCCTAGTGTAATTTACATGGATGTATATCATGCACAGCCAGGTGGTCAAGACGTGGATATGCTAGAGACTAATGGTTTCTCTCCCAAACAGCACAAAAAAACTACTTAGAAAGTTATTTCAGAGCATTAACTATCCCAGGGGACAGCTAAAGCCCAGACAAGTGTTGTAACTTACTTAAGGTCACAGTCAGTACAAGTGCTAGGACCAAGGTCTGGGTCTCTATAGACCTGTGTGACCAGGCTGGTATCACAAATTAGAGTGTGTTGGGTAGATAGTAGGGAGTGATGGGAACTGTGGCCAACTAGAGGTCACATGTTCTGTTTAAAGGCAGCAGCTGATTATCAGTTTAAGTTGATGGTTGGCATGGGAGGGTGTGAACTTATCCTGCCACGTTCTCCTGATTTTTAAAGAGAAGTCAGAATTGAGATTTTTATATTAAGCAGCCCCATTTTCAAATGCTGACATCTAAATTTTAATAGGTTAAAACAAAACAAAACACTGTGTAGACCAAACAAATTGGATCTGGGGACTTTAGTATTTGGTCTGATTTGCAACCTCTAGTAGAACAAGTAAAAGCCCCTGCTGTGAATTCAGCTGTACAAAGATCTGAATCATGCTTCTGCCATTTGTTAGTTAAGCAGTCTCACCCAAGATCTGTAACCTCTCTGAGCCTTGGAGTTTTCATCTGTAAAATGGGAATTGAACACTAAAATGGACTACTGTCCAGATTAAGCAAAGTAATGAAAACAGCACAATCATTTGCTCATCGTAGGTGCTCCGTAGATGTAGCCCCTCCCCGCAAAGTGCCTCTGAACTTCACAGCGGTCTGATGAACACCCACCCCAAGGCACCCCAGTCCATCCACCTCAAGCTTATTTTCCTGCGAGGTATCAGTGCTCAGTGTCTGTAGAACTCTAACGTAGACACGCAAGGCCCTCAAACATGCTCACACATAGCTTGCATACCCCCCCTTGGGAGGATTTGGAGATGCCAAGTTTGGTTACCTAGGAAGGATGTTTAAGAGACTTCCCTGGGGTGCAGCCACAACCTTCTCATGTTGTTTAGAAGAGAGGCCTGCACACTGCAGGGGGTTGGCTAACGTGACCTATTGGGAGCCTTCACAGCATTAGAATTTTTCAACTTGAATTTTGTTAGCTCATGTGCTCAAACACACATGCACACACATGCTTTTGCCTACCATCTGCCCAAAGCCTAGGCAAGAAGGGCTGCCTTTCCCATTCCCGGGAAACTTCCATTCTAGCTCTCACTCCACTCATTCTGGGAAAGGAGGTACCACCAAGACCCTTGAACCAGCAGTCCTTGAGACTGATTTGCTTAGCAGGGAGCAATGGGAGAAGGGACAGGATAAAGAAGCTTAAATGACTGAATAGAAGGGGCTTGGGATCTTGACCAGACCCCCGAAGCAAGAAGCAAAAACAGCCCTCTGGATTCAGGGGAATGGACAGGTTCCAAAGACCTGCTCATCCATTGTCTCCAGAAGTCTCTTGCCACCCCAGATGATGGCAGGGCTATGAGGGACTCCATTTTATGGATGGGGAGACAGACCGAAATGTCTAGCTCTGAATCAGTTTATCCAATCCACTCTAAGGATCAGGTGCCCTCCTGATTGGGGCTCCTCTAATAGAACAAGTATGTGGGTTCTGAGTCCCTGCCCTAAGCTGAACCCCAACTTAACAACACCACCACTACCACTTAGCCAGCCAACACTTTTGCTATTTCTCCACTCCCACCTCATTTTAGAATTTAGAAGACATTGAAGCAGAGAAAAGTGACTTACACCCAAGGTCACCAGGAGGTCTCAAAGTCTGTGTTTGAACTCAAGGTTGTCTGATGCCAGCCACATATTATACTGTCTCATACATGAGGGCCACATTCCCAGCCTGGGTTTCAGTTCCATTAGAAAATACCATGACTCAGTGAGCTGTTTCCCCTGCTTTTTGTTTATATGAGTCTGTATTTCAAAAAAGTCCCAATAAATGGTATTGTAAAAAAAAGGAAGAGAACTTAATGAGCAACCATAATCCCATCACAATTAGAATAATTCTTTTTTTTTTTTAGAATAATTCTTTATCAAGGAGGTCACATTTTATAAAACAGCCATTACTCTATTTTGTCAATTCTAAGATGCATGTCTGTGGGGTTTTTTGTTTCCATCTTTGAATTTGGGAAGCATTTTAAAATCTGTGGACTCTGAGCTTCCAAGATGTACACTATTTTATTTGGCCCTAAGAATAATCTGGGGAAGCAAGCATTGCCAAGATTATAATCCCCATTTTACAGCTGGGAAAACTGAGGTTCAAAGAGGTTAGGCAATTTGCCTGAGGTTACAGAGCTAGTCAATGCAGATTAGTCCTGTGCCCTGATTCCCAGCACAAGCTGTGTCTGCCATATGCTCCTGGACTCCAAACCCTGTGCTCACGTGCACCTGTTTCCATCACCCCACTGGTCAACCCATGGTGGAAGACTGAGGGACCTCTCAGTTTCCCCCATCCAGGGTTGTCTAACCTCAGGCAGAGCAGCGGATGAACCCAGTGTGAGGTCTTCAAGGAGCAGTCTAGCCCCAAATAGGAAGTTTTCAGGTCACAGGATCCCACTTTCAAGAATGCAGCCCATGAGACACCTCGGTAAGCTCAGCAGTTGAGCATTTGCATTCAGCTCAGGGTGTGATCCCGGGGTCCTGGGATGGAGTCCCACATTAGGCTCCCTGTGAGGAGTCTGTTTCTCCCTCTATGTCTCTGCCTCTCTCTCTGTCTCTCATGAATAAGTAAATAAAATCTTACAAAAAAAAAAAAAAAGAGAGAGAGAGAGAGAGAATGCAACCTATGTATTGTAGAGACCCAAGCCAGGCCTAGGGTGTGAAGGCGGTATTTCTGCCTGGTATGCTCATGATCCATGCAAGCTAGATCTAGGGGCTCCCACCTAGGATCCCCATCCTCTGAAAATTGCCCTATTTCTCATATTTCAAAAGACCAAATGAAAAGCAAATATTGACTCTAGATAAGCTCGCACAGGCTGCTTAAAACAGCACATTTCTTTACTTTTGGTTTAACTTACATCAGCTTGATGTTTCATGGCAGTTCGTTCCTGCTGACCAGAAAACAATGATTGGCTATTATGGGGTCCCAATTCACAAAGAAGGGGAAAACCAGTTAATGACATGTAACAGGTACAGCTCGGCAGACAAAAATCTTTCAAAACAAGGGGTGTGATGGAAAAATAAGAGAAGGAGAAAGCTGACATGGAAATTTAAACTCATTTTCCCAGATGGAGAACATGAGGCTCAGAAAGCTGCAGTGACTTGTCAAGGTCACACAGCGGAGCTGAAACCAGCACCCAAAGTTTCTGCCCCTCAGGAGAAGCATCTTTCGACCAGACCCTGCTTTGCTGAGCTTCAAGAAACCCAGATTGTCAGTACTCACCAGGGCTGCTGAAAAGGGTCAGGACAGGGAAATGGCTTCTCCCTTGCACCTGTGGGCTCCTTCCTGGCGGGCAGTTGCCAAGGCCACGCTGTCTTTCCTCCCTGGGCGTCTGCCAGGGCAGCTAGGCATGGGAGCTGTCCTGGAAAGCCAGCTCTGGGCAAGGTGAAAGAGGCCTCTGAAGAAAGCAACCTCCAGGACATAAAATGACCAGGCCCTGGGGTCACGAAGTGGCCACGGAGGGCTTAATTTCATCTAGCTTGAACAGCTGCCTCTGGCCCCCACTGGGGAGCTCTCCAGGTGGCATGGCTGGTTTTCCTGCCAGCTGCTGGGTGCCTTTAAGAGAATGACTACAGTTCATTGGCTGAGCAAGGCTCCCCCTACCTCTTTACCTGAGCAGGTGAGAAAAGCCAGGCTAGGGGAGGGCTGGGGACTCAGGTGAGAAAACAAAACCGTGGCGACCAGCTGGCTCTCCCTTCCTTCACAGACAGCCCTTCCTTCCTGGGCTTCCTTCCTTATCCCCACCTCAACCACAGGACCAGCTGGAGGGAGAGAAAGGGCAAACATTCTGCAGACTGCCTAATGCCTCTCAGTTCACAAAGCTTCACTATCTCTACATAACCCTAGACCAGAGTTATTTGTATGTCTTCTCTGTCCATGGAGAACTGTCCTTGGAGATATGAAATGTCCAACTCACGCAGCTCTTGGAAGGAAGGTTGACAGAGTAGGACGGTGTGAGGATTCAAACCTGAGTCTCCTGCTTTTGACTTCCACCCACTGCTCCTGGACCAAATCACCTCCCTCTCTATAAGGCCTTTGACAAGCCACTCACTGCCTCAGTTTCCATATCTGTAAGATGGTACAGTCTTGCTTGTAGGTGAGTCTACACTCAGTTTGTTGAGTGTATCATAGACTTAGAGCTAAAAAGGACTTAGGAGATGATCTAGCTCATCCATGCATCTAGCAGCCATTGCTTCATTCTGCAGGCATTGTTATTCAGCAACTATTATGTGCCACACCTATTTTAAATCCTAGGGCTACATCGGTGAACAGGAAAGTCAAGGACCTTATTGAGTTTGCATTCTAGAAAGAGGAAAGACAGACATAAGTAAACAGATTAGATAGGTAAAAGTACCCTGAAGAAATGAAATAGGCTGATATGATAAAGTCATGGGGGGGGGGGGCTAGTTTAGATTATGTGGTCGCTAAGGCCCTCTCTGATGAGGTGATATTGAAGCTGAGGCTTGAATAACCAGCCATTAGAAAAACCAGTCATTAGAGGAGCTGGAGCAAGAATCTTCCAGGAACGGAGAACTATAAGTGCAAAGGCCCTGAGGTAGGGGTATTTGGAGAATAGAAAGAAAGCTGCCTGTGGCTAGAATATAGTCCAATCCTTGTACTCCTTTTTAATAGATAAGGAAATGATTCAGAGCAATGGCTTGCCCAAGATCCCCTCTTGCAAATTTCTCTTTCCTTTCTTTATCCTCATTCATTATGGAGGGAAACTGAAGTCTGGAGTTCATCAGCACTTGAGTTACCAATAAAACAATCATTGTACGAGCCTACACTGCTTTGACCTCATGTTTCTTCCACTCTGTAGACATGTGTAAATTCCCAAAGGGCAGGGGCTATGATTTTAGGAGTTTCCTACATTGAAGAACCAAATCCTGACCAACAGAATATAGTGCTAAAAAAAAGCAGCAGCAATGTAAACTGCCCTATTGTGACATAAGGTCAGTACAGACCTTTCCTGTTCAATTCCTTTCCACTGTCATTTTCAGAATTTTTACTCTGATTTTTTAAAAGGGCTCTCTGTTGTCAGTCATCATGTTGTTGATGGTAACACTGGGATTGTTATTCTGAAACTGTTGGTAAGTAGTGTAGGGTAAAGCAAGTGAATTTCATGGTGGTGGTATTGGGAACCAGGACTTTTAATGTGAGAGAAAGGAAATACAAATGAAAGACAAAAGGGGTTAAGTAAAAATTTTATAATCCTGGATTTAAGTCAGAAGTTCCAGTGTGAATTTTTGATGCAGCTGATCTGAAAACAAACACCATATTCCCTGGCTCTGCCTATTGTTGTCAGGTCTAGAAATAACAATCAACACTTGAATGAGCACCTTTAGGGTCCAGACTATAGTCTCAAAATATGATTTTACATTTAAAGGATCCCAGGCTCCTCACAAAATAAATAGCTGATTCCAGCTCTGGAGTGGAAAATGTACAACATGTACATGGACTTTTAATGCCACAAACGAAGGAAACCAGAGTCATGGCAAAGGGGCTCAGGAAACAACCTGAAGAGACTCTTATTTGCCAAAGGCCAGATGATTTCAGCATCAGTCAAGAAAATAACTGCAATGAATAGGTAACATTAAACATATTTAAATCCATGAATTCATAATGATTTTTTTAAAATAAAAAACTTCAGTGATCATCTTTGAAAGATAGTAGGAAATCAACTCATTATTTTGAAAAGTGGTAAATAAAGGGAGACAAACATTTATTCTGTCTTTCCTGTACGAACTGTGCCTGAGGCAACCAGAATAGATGAAAGGAAGGTGCTTTTTATGTAAGCTTTCCAACAAATAAAATGAAACAGGAATGAAGAAGGATTAACTGGAATATCACCATTTTGCAACTCCTTATGGATTAGTTGATCTAACTGATAATACAAAAAGAGAAACAAGGGTGTTGGGGTTGCTCAGTGGTTGGGCATCTGCCTTTGGCATGATCTCAGGGTCATGGGATCAAGTACTACATCGGGCTCCCTGCAGGGAGTCTGCTTCTTCTTCTATGTCTCTGCCTCTCTCTGTGTGTCTCTCATGAATAAATAAATAAAATCTTAAAAAAAAAAAAAAAAGTGGGGATACCTGAGTGGCTCAGCAGTTGAGCATCTGCCGTAGGCTTGGGGCATGGTCCCAGAGTTCTGGGATCAAGTCCCACATTGGGCTACTTGTGTGGAGCCTGCTTCTCCCTCTGCCTATGTCTCTGCCTCTCTTTCTGTGTCACTCATGAATAAATAAATAAAATCTTAAAAATAAGAGAGAGAGAGAAACAAGTAGACATAATGGGCCCCTTGGTAGAATGAATCACCACATCCTATGGAGAAATCATGCCCCAAGAATCAAGCAGGAGTCTGATCAAGCCTTTGGAGTAGGTGTTGGCAAACTTTGTCTCCAATGGGCAAGCTTTTATAGGCTACAGTGTTTGACCTCTGCGGCAACTACTTTGCTGTTAGAGCACAAAAGGCAGCCGTGAACAATAGCTAAACAAATGAATGGAGCTGTGTTCCAACAAAATCCTGTTCACAAGGGTAGATGCTAGATTTGGTCCATGGACCATAGTTTGCCAACCCCTGTTCTTGACCCCACTACCAGTTTATAGGAAACACAGGGACTGTGGAACACATGAAATGACACCATGGAGACACAATAAGCAAAACCCAAACTGGGGGAAAGTCTAATAGGAAAATCAACCCGATTTCTTTAACAAATGAATGTCAAGATATTAAAAACAGAGAGGGAGGTACCTCTAGATTAAAAGAAACTTAAGAAATATTAGCCAATCACATTGTATGGACCTTATTTGAATCTTAATTGAAGCAATTATTTTTTTAAGATTGTTTTTATTTATTTGAGAGAGAAAGAGAGAGAGAGCACAAGTGAGTGGCAGAGGCAGAGGCAGAGGCAGAAGCAGACTCCCTACTGCACAGGGGGCCCGACGCGGGGCTCAATTCTAGGACCCTGATATGACCTGAGCCAAAGGCGCTTAGCTGACTAAACCACCCAGTCGCCCCTTAATTCAAGCAGTTATTTAAAAAAATTATGGGATAATTGGGTAAATGTGAACAGTGACCTGAGTATTTGATAATATGAAGGAATTATTGTTGAGATTTGGAGATATTTGATGATACATTGTGGTTGTGTTTTTTTTTTAAGTTGAGGATATTTTTTTTTTTAAGATTTTATTTATTTATTCATGAGAGACAGAGAGAGAGAGGCAGAGACCCAGGCAGAGGGAGAAGCAGGCTCCATGCAGGAAGTCCGACATGGGACTCGATCCCGGGTCTCCAGGATCACTCCCTGGGCCGAAGGCAGTGCTAAACCGCTGAGCCACCTAGGCTGCCCTGTGGTTGTGTTTAAAAGGAGGAGTCCTTATCTTTCAGAGACATTTGCTGAAATATTTAGAAATGAAATGGAATGATATCTCAGATTTGGTTAAAAATAATGAGTGGTGAAATCTAAAGGAAACAAAATTGGAGAGGGGTTGGATGGTGGATGACAGACAGGTACAGAGAAATTCATTACTCTATTCTCTCTGTTATTTTGTAAATACTTGAAAATTTCCACTCTGAAAAGTTAAAATATATTTATACCATTTCACACTCAACCAACTGACAAAATTTTAAAAATCTGACAAACTCGAAGTTTGTAAAGGATATAGGGAAAATGTAAATCTCACAGCTGGTGGGGATGTAAATTCCTACAATTTTTGATAGTGATTTGTGTATGCCTCATGATCCAAAAATTCCCCATCCAGATCTATACTCAAGAGAAACTTTAATCCATTAAGTGACATATAGAAGCATTTTTTAAATAGGAAAAATAGAAAACAACCAAAATGGATAATTTCTGGTATCTTTGGACCACAAGAGGTGGGGGGAGGCTAATGAAATGTAGAGATTGGAAATGGCAAATACATGTGGAGATAGGAGCCAGGGCCCCATCAGGATAGATTTAGCTCAACATATGTCGACCTGGTACCCACTCTGGGCCAAGCCCTTTCCTGAATGCTGAGGATACAGACGTGATGTCCCTCTAGGGCTTTAAAGTCTAGATATCAGAGGTAGAGGGGGGTTGACCCTGACATATCATTGAGCCCAACTTACCCATTTCATAGATGTGGAAAATGAGGCCCAGAGAAGCTAGTTGACTTGCCAAGGCTCCTGGTTGGTTTATGGGGGAACCAAGAATTGAAAGAGGTCTCTGATGCTCAGCAAAATCAGATCTTGGAGCCATACATCCTTAAGCTGAATCTTGACTCTGTAACTTATTAATTGTGATTTTGGCCAAGTTATTCTCTTTCCTCTGAAGTATAGCAATACTTCATAGGTCGATATGAGAATTAAATGAAATGATATACATAAAGCACTTGACCCCGTGACTGTAAAGGAGTCAGACCTCAGTGGATAGTTTATTTACCTTTACTGTTATTGATATTAGGAAAGACTTTAGGAAAAGGACAAAATGCTACATTCTGTGTTGCTCTCAAATGGTTAAATCTGTATGACTCCTGGTCCACCACCTGGAGCCCCCCAGTTCCTTGTAAAATGAGAATAATGGTGGAACCAACATCATGGGGTTGTTGTCATGATTAGATGAACTAATTAATGCCTAGCATATAGTAAGTCCTCAGTATATGGGAGCTATGATGCTGACGATGCAAGACTTCTATCCCAGGGTGTCAGGCTTAGAGATATAAACAAGAATTGACTGCATTTCCTGCCCTCAGAGTGCTTCAGTCCATTGGGGGATAGAGTCAGAGGCCACTCCTTCCTTTTCATTTCTCCCCCTGCTGTCACAGTGATTTTAACCATTTTATCTCACAAGGAAGCTGGCTTTAAAAATGACCAGGCCAGACCTACTAGGTCTGAACGCACAGGCACACTCACCTCTGCTGGTGAGAACCCCATTCCCAGCTCTGCAGAATCCCTGACTGCCTCAGGCTGCTGAAGCCAAAGCATCACATGCTCTGAATAATAAAGCCATCCAGAAAGTTCCCTGTGGCGAGCCAGGCACCACACTCTGGTCTGCACCCTCGGGGCCAAGCAGCCAGAAATATCACAAAAGGCCTGCCTTCAAAGCTGAGCTCCTGTCCCTAGCTTGCTGGAACCACGGAGCCCAGGGAGTTTCAATATCCAGTTCCTTCTCTTTCCTGATGCCTTCTCCTTTCACGGAAACCATGTGTATTTCTCACCCAAGACCCTATTTTTATAGAGCCCAACAGAACATTCTCAGTTGGCTCAGTGACCCCTGGTCCCAATTTCCCCAACCCTAGAGAGTAAAAACCATTGAGGATCAGAGAAAGACACAGTAAGACCAAAGTGAGATGAATGGAACCAGTTAAATATATTTGGTTCTCCTGTGGAAGCAGGAGTGAAGTTGTTCTTTCAAGAAGATGTCAAACCTGTCATTCTGCAACTGCTCGCAGGCTGCAAGCTGGAGGCACAGCCTGTCAGACGGTGTGGTTGTGCACAGTGATATCCTTGTGGGCAGGGGCTGTATCCGGTTCCCCACTCTGCCCAGCACTCAGCACCAAACCAGTGCTACAACTAGTGCTCTATCATAACAATCCTAACAGCCCAAACTGTTCCCTCTCGGCACTTATTGTGCTTGTAATTAAATAACTGCATGTACAATTATTTGTTTAATGCATGCCTCCCTGACAAGACTGTCAGTAATCCAGGGGCAAAGAGTGCCCCCAGCGTTGTCCACTATTGTATCCCTGGTGCTTAGAATGGGATCTGGCATGTACCTGGCATTCAGTGAATGTTTGTTGAATGAATAAATGAACACAGATGGCAAAGATGGCCACGGCAGTGGGCCAACCCACCCGCCAATCTTGATGGCCTACGCGGCCGCAGGTGCTGAGCCCATGACCAGGACAAAGGAAGCTGCCATTAGGCCATTTACTTCAAGATACTGACAGTGTTATGGGAAAGTGAGGAGGGAGGGGTTTGCTAATACCCAGGCTCAGCTATTCTTAGAAAGAGTCTGCCTCCTAGAAAGTCTACCCATTTACAAGAGACAAAGATGGAGTGGGAAGCAGGCTTGTCTGCTGGTTAACTAGGGCCTTTTCTTTTACCTCTACTTGGTGATTTGGAACAGTTGGCCTGGGAGTAGATGGATGATTTCAGCCTGGAGTTCATGGAATCTACTTTGTAGAATTGTTATAGGACACAAGAAGTAAATAGATGTGTAAATATTTACTATAGGACCTGACAGTGTACCAGTGCTCAGGAATGCTATGTGGAGTTACTGTGGTTGCTATCAATCCTCTGCCTTCCAAGGCTGCCCAGGGATGAAGGCACCTTGGATGGAGAATGTCAGGGCGCAAGTCTAGTGATAGATGCTGGGCTTCCCCAAGGCATCTCCTGGGACCAACCTGGCCAGATTGCAGGCAAGAGGGAGTGAATCATCTAGGTGATAGAAAGACCTCAAATTGACTTGGACAAAGTTGGCCCCCATAGCCCTTAAGTCCAGAGTGCAGACTTGCTCTGTGTACAACTGCATCCAGGAGCTCAAACACTATGAGGATGTCTCCTCCCAGACTCTGTCACCCTATCCTGCCTTCTGTGTCTGAGCTCCAGTCTCAAAGAGGCTGAGCCCCCACGGTGGCTTACAGCCTGTCTCAGCTCCCACAGAAAAGAGAAAGTGTCTCTTCCCCAAAGTTCAGATCAAACCCCCAGAATGGAGTCTCCTTGGCTGTAATCGAGTCACATGACCTCTCCAAAGCGATCACTGTGGCCAGGGTTGCAAAGCTCAGATTGGCAGAGCTGAGTCACATGCCCACCTGTGAGCCACCCATTGGAGTCCGCTCCACAGAAGGGGAGGGGAGGGTCCCCGAGCAACATAGGGTTGTTGTTGCCAGAGAAGGGAGAATGTTGCTGGGGCAGCAAAATAAATATGCACTGCAGATTGCAAACCTCTCTTCAGGTCAGATGACAAGAGCAATGTTACAGTGAGGCCAAACAAACGTCAATTCTGTCAGACAAATAAAGTGATAGGATCTGGAAGGATTCCCAGAGGGCAATGGGGCATTACTCAGCCATGTGCCAAAAAAACCTCTTCTATCGGGCCCATATCAGGGTGCCGTCACTTGGCTCCAGTTCTAAAATAAAGAAGGCCCCCCCAAAACTTAGCAACCTAGATAAATAATACTCAAATGCAGTTTTTTAAAAAACAAAATTAACACAAAAAATCCGTGACAAACAAAATTAGGGGCTTAGCACCAAACCTGGTACATATTTAGTGCTTGACAAAAGTTTATCATTACCATTACCATTTTTCATTCTGGAAATTCCTAAGAATAAGTTTACTGATGAATCATACACTACAGTAATGGTACTGTCTTCATTCACTCAACAAATGTTTATTGAGTATTATAAGTTTGGTGCTGCTAGAGAAATACTAGAAATCAACTAGAAATCTAGTTGATCTAGATCCTACCCCCGGGAGTTCATAATCTTTAATCTGAATGGCAAGACCATTAGCATACAACACCTCCATATATTATTATTTGTGTTTTAATGAAGGTCCAAAAACTTGCCGTGGGAGCCCAGAAGAAGTAGCATTTAAAAAACCCTTCTATAAAATAAGTTAAGTCCTGGGGATATACCATACAGCATGGTGACATAGTATCATACATTTGAAAGTTGCTAAGAGAGTATATCTTAAAAGTTCTCATCATAAAAAAAAAATTATAACCATGTGTGGTCACTTATTGTGATGACCATTTATAATTTATCCATAGATCAAATTATTGGTTGTAAACCTGAAACTAATATAATGTTATATGCCAATTATATCTCAGTAAAAAAAAATCTTTTTATTATGAAAATGTTGAAATATCAGAAAAGTAGAAAGGATTGTAAACTGAATACCTATATATTGATCACAGATTCAACCATTATAAACATGTCACCATATTAATTCATCTCACTATATGTTACATTTGTGGCTAAAACATTTTAAAGTTTATAGATATCCCAGCACTTGAGCCCTAAACATTTCAGCATGGGGCGGCCCAGGTGGCTCAGCGGTTTGGCGCGCCTTCGGCCCAGGGTGTGATCCTGGGAACCCGGGATAGGGTACCGTGTGGGGCTCCCTGTGGGTGTCCTGCTTCTCCCTCTGCCTGTGTCTATGCCTCTCTCTTTCTCTGTCTCTCATGAATGAATAAATAAAGTCTTTAAAAAAAATTTCAGCATGCATTTCCAAAAAATATAAGAATTCTCCTCCATAAGGATAATACACTTAACTCACAAAATCAATAATAATTTTTCTTACATCATCTAACCCAGTTCATAGTCCAATTTCCTCCATTGTCTAAAAACATGGTCTTAACAGCTTTTCATTTTTTAATTTTTAAAGATTTTATTTATTTATTCATGAGAGACAGAGAGAGAGAGAGGCAGAGACACAGGCAGAGGGAGAAACAGGCTCCATGCAGGAAGCCCGACTTGGGATTTGATCCAGGGTCTCCAGGATCACACCCTGGACTGAAGGCGGCGCTAAACCGCTGAGCCACCCGGGCTGCCCTTAACAGCTTTTAAAAAAAAAACAAGTACAATCAAGAATCACATCTTATATTTAGTTATTAAGACTCTTAAACCTTGGGGCACCTGGGTAGCTCAGTGGTTGAGTGTCTGCCTTTGGCTCGGGTCATGATCCTGGGAACCTGGCATGGAGTCCTGCTTCGGGCTTCCTGTGGGGAGCCTGTCTCTTCCTCTGCCTGTCTCTCATGGATAAATAAATAAAATCTTAAAAAAAAAAAAAAAAGAGACTCTTAAACTCTTTAAATCTAGAACCTCCTCTCCCATTGCTTTTGCTTTTGTTTTCATGACATTGACTTTTAAGAAGAGATCATGCCAGTTGTCTTATAAGCTGTCCCACATTCTGGATTTGTCTGGTTGATTTTCTGAGTGTTGTTTAATGTGTTCTTCTACCCCTGAAATTCCTGTAAATGGAAGCTAGCTTTAAAGACCTGATTAGATTTGGACTTAACGTTTTTGGCAAGAACCAAAATAGGTGGAGCTGTGGAGTCCGCTGCATCCTAGCAGGAAGCATGAAATGCTGGTTGTCCCAACATTGGCGATGCTGTGTGGTCCCTGGGTTAAGTAGTAATAGGCAGACAGAGAAGGAACTGGAAAGGATGGTAAAGTCTTCACCATGACATTTGAATAGGACTTTAAAAGGTGTGTAGGAGCCTACTGGATGGAGAAAAGGGAAGAGGAAGGGTTTTCCAGATATACATGGAGGTACAGTGTTGGGAAAGAGAATGACAGGCTTTAGGAAGTAGGAGGTGGTAACCAAATGTGGTTGAGAATTGTTTTAACAACACCAAGCACTTAGGGCAAATTTACTGTGTTCCAGGAACCCTGCTAAGTGACTCATTTAATTCTTCACACAGTCTTTTAGAATAGGTGCTACCACCCCCATTCTAAGGGTGTGGAGTCAAGGTTGAGTGATATGTGGTAACTTGTCTACCTAGCTAGAAACAGGCAGACTCAGGATTTGAATCTGGTTGCTTGACTCCTGAGCCTCTGCATTTAAAAATCACTAAGCTCTATGTTAAGGGGACAGAGCAAAGGAGTTGGGAGCAAGTGGAGACAGGCCTTCTCTGTCATTCCGAGTTTGGATGTTATTTCAGCGGCAGTGGGGAGCAAGTGAAGGTTTCCCGGTTTGGGCAGCATAGCAGTGCACCTTGAACTCGGTCTGTGAAGGGTGAGTGGACAACTGCTGGGATGAGCTATCAGGGGGAAAGCCAGGCATCCCTTCAGGAGAGTGGGACCTGGTGAACAGAGATGGTGGGAGGAATTCAAGTGTGCTGATTCCAGACCTGTGAGCCGATTCTTACTTTCCTAGGCATCTGGAGGCCTGGTGGGAGCTAAGGAGAAAGCATTTCGGGTCAGGGTGGGCTGGGTTCCATGGGACACCAGCAACCTTCCTACAGCACACAGCCGTGGGACCCCGTGGGCCCCACATCGTGGTGAGATGTGAGAAGCAAGGACCAGCCTTACCCTCCGAGAGCCAGAGAGGGGAAGTGACTGGCCCAAGATGACAGTCAGATCTTGGCAGAGGCTGGACTAGAGTTGTGTCATGTCTTAATTCCAAGTCTGCTATTCCTGAAGGTCTATTTCAGAATCTAGGAGGGACCAAGACACAACTGTTTTGGACTAGCCACTAGAATGCTGAATACTCTGGAGAATCCTTCACTTTTTAAAATTTATATTTTCCCACTTTGGGAATCCTCTCGGAGGGACGGGGTGGCCATGGAAGCGGCGGCTCTGGGCCGCTTGGTTCTTGTCACACAGCCCTCAGCGGGTTATCCCGTATTCCACATCCCCCCCAGTCGGAGTTGAGGACTCCCCGATTTCTGGGCCCTTGCTGTCCATCCTTCAGCCTAGGCATGGAGGGTGCATAGAAGGAGCGACAGGAACTGCTCTGGGGCCAGACTGCCTGGTTCAGATCTCTGCCCTCACTCACTAGCTGTGCAACCTTAAGCTGGTCACTTCTCCTCTCTGTGCTTCTGATTTTTCATTTTTAAATTGGTGAAAATAACAGTGCTTCTAGGGTTTGGTGTGAGGACTAAATAATATAAGTAAGCATTTAAGGACCGAGTAAGGCACTTGCCACATGCTAAAGGCTAGTTATTATTATTAACCTGGGAGTCAGGAGGCTTGAGTGCCTGCCACTAATTTACCTATGTACAAATTGGACAGACTTTCCAGATCTGAAATAAAACTTGCCTCCTCCACAAAGTCCACCCAGATTAACTGCACTCAATTTAAAGCCTTCCTTGATTTCCAGTATTTAAAGCACAGCTGACATGATCTAAGATTGGGCTGGGGAAGAGCATCCTGTGTACCCCCTTCCCCACAGCACCAAATTAGAAGGCCTAAGGATTGTACTTCAGGAACTCCCCCTTCCCACCCCTACCTCCCCAGCTACTCACTTGGGTAAATCACTTCATCTTTGTGATTCAGTATCCTCTGTCAAAGGGGGAAATAATCCCTCTTTTATCTGTTTTGAAAGATGAAAAAATTCAGATTCCTGACCACTTTGAGAATGAAAGGAAACAAACATACAAAGTGTTTTTCAAAGCATATTTAATAACCTGGAAAAATGATGCCAACATATAATGTTTACTTCTGTATTATGAATTTATTTATGGATTTTATAGGAAGATGCATTAATATATTCTCATGGTAAAGCATGCATGGTATAATGTTCATCAGAATTGTATTTGGAAAAAAAAAAAAAAAAAAGAATTGTATTTGAAGGGATACCTGGGTGGCTCAGTGGTTAAGTGCCTGCCTTTGGCCCAGGGAGTGATCCTATAGTCCTGGGGTTGAGTCCCACGTGAGGCTCCCTGCATGGAGCCTGCTTCTCCCTCTGCCTGCCTCTTTATTTTTTAAGATTTTATTTATTTATTCATGATAGACATTGAAAGAGAGAGAGAGGCAGAGACACAGGCAGAGGGACACCCAGAGGTAACTGTTAACATGTTAACATGTGGTGGTAGGGTTACTGATAACTATTGTCTTCATCTCTATTTTTCCATATTTCCCTTTTTCTTTTTTTTAAAGATTTTATTTATTTATTCATGATAGTCACAGAGAGAGAGAGAGAGAGAGAGAGGCAGAGACACAGGCGAGGGAGAAGCAGGCCCCATGCAGGGAGCCCGACGCGGGATTCGATCCCGGGCCTCCAGGATCACTCCCTGGGCCAAAGGCAGGCGCCAAACCGCTGCGCCACCCAGGGATCCCACTACAATGATTTTTAAAGAAAAGTAATGTATTTGAAAATATTCAAGGCTAGGCTGGAGCAAGTTAGAGGTCACCAAGGTGTGAGTAATCAGAAACCTTTAAGATGAAAATTCTGCCTTTAAGATGCACCCTGTTCCCCAACCATGGGTCAGCCCATGTTTTATTTTCTTTGAAAGTCCCATGCAGGGCTCCCCACTCCTTCAGCTTCCAGAACTTCACCAGCCATCCTGGCCCAGAGTTCCTGCTTCTGTAGTCAGGCCTCGCTTGGCCAGGGCAGCTGTGGGCTGTGCTCTGGGGAGCTAGAGAAGACCCCAAATCCCCAGCTTACTTACTTAGCTGAGGAAGCCTGCTATTTACCAGTTTAAAAACAAAAACAAAAACATCTGTGCTCCCTCACTTTGGGTTATCATGCCTCTTTACAGGCCATGAGGACCTTCTTGGAGTCCCCCACAGCTTTACTGTGATTTACAGTAAAGGTTTACAGCTCAGAAACCTTCAGTGGCTCCTCATTTCCTTCAGGGTGGGTATTTGCTGGCTTCCTTAGTCTGGCATTTAAGTGCCTGTACCAGCTGTAAGGGAACCAACTTCCCTTACATCTCCCACGGGTCAGTCAAATGGCCTGCCAGCCAGCTGCACAGCAAACCGGGAAGGAGCAGTAATGAGCAAGGAGAACCGGGTGGAAGAACACAGCCAGGAAAGGTGGTGATTGTGGCAAACTCAAGCAAGCACAGACTTTCTAGAAGGACTGTCACTTTTCAGTGCCAGTCAGTTGTTCCTTGGTGGTTACTTCCATTTTTTTTTTTTTTCAAAGGAAATCAGGAAATCTGGATCTTTATGTAAAATCTCCTGATTTTTTTTTTTAATATTGGCAGCTAATTCACAAAACACATTTGGCCAGTCTGCTGACCGTAATCTGTGACTTCTCATAGGAACACATTGAACTTTTCTCCCTCTGTACCTTTGCTTTTGCTGGTTCCACTTCCAAGAACACCCTCCCACTCAGCTGGGTCTGGTGAACTCCACCTGTTCTCTCTGGCCCAGCCAAAGCACCACCTCTTCGGTGAGCATCCCTGGGTGACCCTGGCTAGAAGGGACATCTCCTCCTTGGGGCTGCACCAATCACTTAGTTCTGTGCCTGCCCATCTCGTGCCATAGCTATTCAGTCTTCCCCTGGTAGAAAATGAGCTTCTGGAATATTGGACAAATATTTAAGGAGCACCTGCTTGGTTGCAGGCACCAGGCTAAGAATACAGCTTAGAACAAGATGGATAGACTCTGCCTTGATGTAATATAAAGTCTACTGCAGGGGACAGAGTTTAAATAAATCATTCCCAAGATAGCGAATTCCAGTTGCGATGAGTTTTATGGAGTTAAGAAAGTTTATAAAAGGAGCTTAATCCAGGCAGGAGGATTAAGCAGGTCATGAGGCAACTTGGGGGAAATATTAGCACCGGGGCTGCCACATAAGGTTGCACAGTCTGTATACTGCACAAAGGTAACCAGCAGAGAGGGCAGGCGAAAGCTGAAATCTGCTTCCTGCTGGCTTGCCCAAGCTGTGCCCTTTTCTAATTTGCAGAAAGGCAGGGGCAGTGTTTAGTTTCTCTGATGCCCCAGCCCTCCCCCCCAAAAGCTGCTCTAAATAAATGTAGACTCTAAGTAAGAATGGTGACTCCCTCTATAGATGTGGCCTCAAGAGATGTCCCTGCTTTCCCTTTCTACCAGGATATACTCTCTAAATCAAGGTGGGTATCTCCAAGGAAGAATATAGGACCTGAGACTGAAGGATAAAAAGGGGCCAGGGAGGTAGAAGTATGGGGAACCAGGCCTCCAAGGGGAAAATGTACCACAGCTGAAGGACCTACTAAGTGGTTAGCGCAGCTGAAGTGTGGACAAGGGGGCAAGAGTAGCAAGGGTGGGCTGGGTGGTGACCATACCATGCAAGGCCTGAAAGGCCATGTTAGGGGATCTGATTCTTATCCTGCAATGTCTTCTGTATCCCCCCTCCCTGACTATGTTGCTGATGAGTGTACTGCTAATGGGAAGACCCCCAGAGTGCACAATAATATAAACTACCCTTACAGAGCACCTACCATGAGCCCCATGTGCTGGGGCCCCATGTCCTGTTCATTCTTCCTTTTGTATCCTTCGAAGGAGGTAAGTATTCTTTGATTCCAATCAAACAGATAAGAAAGGCACACAGAGGATGAGCAGCCTGCCCAATGTGCCCTGGCTACTCAGGGGTGGGCAGGGACCCACGCCCAGGTCTGCAGGATTCTGAGCCTTTCCTCTGGGTAACCATGTAGCAATGGCCATCAGGAATAAACTAGAAGGCACCAGGAGTCGGGAGCCTTGCCACTCAGAGCGGGGTGTGGGGGCCTGTGGTATTGGTATCACCTGGAAACTTGTCAGAAATGTAAGCTTTCAAGTTCCAACCCAGTCCTACTGACTTGGAGTCTGCATTTTACAAGACTCACGTACACCACAGGCTGAGAAGCACCAGAGAATAATCCAAGCAATAACAACCCTTACCCTGCAACCCTTACACCACAGTCTCACCGGCCATGTCTCCAGCGACTTGAAAACAGCTTTATTATAACCAAATTTGCCAGAATTGCCAACTGCTCCATCCATCTACCTGCTCCAGTTCTGCCTTCTGTTGTGACTCCAAGAGAAAGGCTGAGAATGTACCATCAACTCCAGGGAGGGGCTGCTATACACTCTGGGTCTGCTCAATTTCTTAGTATAATCTGCCCTCACCCAGGCATAAATGTAAAGCTGTTTGACCCTTCTCCTGGTTAACTACTGCTCCAAATCATCTTCCATTTGGGACCCACTCTGGCCCCCAGATCATGTTCAAAACAATTTCCTTTCTTAGTCTGCATTACAAAGGAAGCAAGATGGTTTGACAGAAGAGATGAGTGGGTGAGAACAGGCTGGGTTCTCTTTAAGGCCACATGTTGTGTGACTCTGGGAAACTCCCATCTCCACTTCTCCACTGGCATCTGAGAAATAGGCAGGATGGACCGGACTAGGAATCACTAGATCAAGGGCTTGGCAGGTAGCCTCAAGGAAGGTACCGTGGGCACTGTGGCCAACGAGAGAGGATGCACTGCCCTAAAACAGGCGGCCGCCCTCAGCACTAGGCTATTGTCCTGGGAAGTATGGGCCCAGTGTTGCCATGTATTGTAATTTTTCAAGGGCTGGGAATCTGATGTTCCCCCTACCAAATATCACATGGGGCTTAAATACTGGCATGTGCTTAACACCCAACGCTCTGTGGGTCAAATAACGATCAGGTGCAGGGCAGATGTGCCCGGCCTGGATGCCGTCCCAGTGGTGTACGCTTCTAGGACTGCACCTGCGCGTGGCCCTTCCGGAGGCCGCAGCGTCGCCCCTGCCCACGCGGCCCGGCGGCGGGCGCCCCCTCCCAGGCCCGTCCCGCGGAGGGCCGCGCCCCCTCCCCACCTGCTCGCCCGCCGGCCCCGCAGCGCCGCAGCGATGACTCAGCCTCCGGCGGCCCGGCGCGGCGGGGGAGGGGCGAGGGCGACGGCGGGCAGGCGTGGGGAGGGAGGAGGAAGGAGGAAGGAGGAAAGACGGGAAAGGGAGGGAGGGGCCTGGGCAAGCCCCGCCCCCGCCTGGGGGCCCGCGGAGCTCGGGCAGCCGGGGCGCGCGGGCCGGCGGGGCTGGCGGGGGGCGGGGCGCGCGGGGCGGGGGGCGGAGCGCGGGTGGATCGCCTGCCCCCGCCGCGCGTGTGCGCGCGCGCATCCCAGCCGCCCCGCGGGCCCACCCTGGCCGTTGATGGATCGCGGGAGGGAGGGCACCTTTAGCCGTGGACTTCTGGGAGCACGTCCCTGAGGGACCGTGGGTCCTGGGCAGTGAGGGACCAAATTGAGGGAGCCTGAGCCCCGCGTCCTGGGGCCTTGCGGGCGACAGATGGCCCACACCTCCTATCCGCAAAGTGCAAGCTTAAAGGGAGAAATGATCCACTGGAGCATTTTGCTGAGCTTCCACAAGTAGCTGTAACACGGGGTTGAATTTGGAAGGTGCCCCAAGGAAGTTGCCTTAGCAACTTTTTAATACTATAAATGAATCTATGAATGAATGAAATGTGCTATGAGAGCATATATATGTGTGTGTGTGTATATGAGGGGAAAGTTTATTTTTTAAAGTCTTTTTGTATATGTGTTCATGTGTGTTTGGGAGGATGTATAGGAATGTGTGTGTGTATCTTGAACGATATATGTGTATGTATGCTTATACACGTAAACATATTGATAGTGTGTCTGAATTTGTGTGCCTAGAATGTGTCTCTGTGTATATGCACAGGTGTTTATTTTTATGTGCCTAGATGTTAGACATGTGTGTGTGCACGAGATCTATAGGCATGCCTGAGTGTGTATGTAAATATGTATATGTACCTGAATTTGTAGGTTTGTGTATGTGACTACTATGTATTGCTTTTATGTGCCAATGTGGTATGTGTGTGTGTGGGGGGGGCTGCATGTGTCTTGGTGAGATTGTGTTGTGTGTGTAGGAGAATACATTTGTGAGTTTGTGGCCAGGGCTGAACTGTGCCTTGAGGTTGCATGTGTGTCTGTGTGTATAAATGAGAACATACGTGCTTTTCAGAGTCTGTATGGATACCGCTGTGTATGTGTCTTGATGAATCTCTGTAGTCAGTCTGAGAATAAGTAGAACTTAATCAGTCTGAGAAAAGGGGCTTGTGATTCCAGTTTTATTGAAAAATAACATACATCATTGTATAAGTTTCAGGTGTACAGCATGATGGTTTGATTTATGTATACTGTGAAGTGATTTCCACAATAGGTTCAGCTAACATCCACCTTCTTATATAGAAACAATAAAAAGAAAAAAGAAAAAAGGAAAATAATTTTCTCCCTGTGATGAGAACTCTTAGGATTTACTCTTAACAACTTTCCAGTATATCATACAGGAGTGTTAGCTATAGTCATCATGTTGTAAATAACATCCCTACTACTTATTTAGGGAAGTAGAAGAAGTTCTACTCACTAGAAGTTTGTGTTTTCTGACCACCTTCCTTCATTTCCTCTTCCAACCTCCCTCTGATAACCACACATCTGATCTATCATTTGTTTTTTGTTTTTTGATTCCACATTTAAGTGAGATTATACAGTCTTTCTGTTTTTCTGACTTATTTCACTTCGTGTAATACCTACAAGATCCATCCATATTGTGGCAAATGATAGGACTTCCTTGTGGTTTTTGTTTTTTTTTTTTGTTGTTTTTTTTTTTTGGACCATATAATTCTTAAGGGTTGGGCTGATCGAGGTGCTTCCTGAATGAAGAGGCCCTTGAAGGGGGTGAGGTGGGAATGATGAAAGTAGGAAAAATCCCTGGTTGTGTTGGTCCAGTGACCATCAAGAGCAGTGGGAGGTTGGGTGAACGAGGTAGGCTAAAGCAAGACCTTGAATGCCAGAACTAGTCTTTGCAGCCTATTCTGGCTTCCTGGGCCCACTCAGGTGCTTGGTCTCTTTCTCTAGTGGCTGCCTCACCATTTATCTTGCCAGTGCTGGGCAGTGCTGTACTGCAGAGTGCATGTCCTTGGTAATTAACAATAGCAACACTATGGCTCACTTCCTGTGTGCCAGCCTTCACAAGAGCAGTGAGCCAGCATTGGTTCAGCTCTGTGAGGCAGAAATCTAACATCCCAAGTTTCAGAGGGGAAACTGAGTTGGTCAAGTGCCTGCTTCTGTTTATACCAATAGGAACGGTGCCTTGGACTCCAGAGGCCGTATGCCTTCTCAACTGCTAGACCGGGGCTTGCAACCTCAGTACTATTAACATTTGAGGCCAGATAATTCAGGGATGTGGGGCTGCCCTGAGCCCTGTAGGATGTTCAGCAGCATCCTTGGTCTCTGCACTGGATGCTGGTTGTATCTCCTTCCCCAGTTGTGCAAACCAAAATGTCTCTAGACAGGTCCAAATGTCCCCTGGGGAACAGAGAATCACACACACACACACCCCCTCCATTTGAGAACCACTATGCTAGAGTATCCTGCCTTACTGGATAAATTTTTTTTTAAGATTTTATTTATTTATTTATGAGAGACACAGAGAGGCAGAGGGAGAAGCAGGCTCCATGGAGGAAGCCCTATGTGGGACTTGATCCCAGGACCCCGGGATCACGCCCTGGGCTGAAGGTGGCGCTAAACCGCTGAGCCATCCGGGCTGCCCTGGATAAGTGTTTCTTGAGGAGCTGTACCATCTCTACCTGGTCCAGTGGCTTCAGCTGTCCCTCTTCTTAACACAGCGATCCTCAGTTTCATGCAAGTGGCCCCTTGCCTGTGCCACAAACAAAAATTTTCCCAGCTAGACCACCTTGCAAAGCAACTCAATGTCTCTGAACCCCAGTCATAGAAAGCTTGGCACCTCACTGTTTTCTCGACAGCTCTTATTGTTATCATTAGAGTCACAGGGGTTCCCTAGGGTCAGAACGTGGAGAAAGAGGGCCTCTAGCCAGCCAACTCTCTCTGGCCCAGACTTGTGGACGCTGCTGGGTTTGCTTTCCTGGTTCAGTAAGAATACAATGCCATAGGGTTGAGGCAAAGCTGGTCCCATTTGACACTATCATTAATTATGATATATCGTTTTTGCAAATAAAACAGCCTGACTTTCCCCACGAGCAAAGCCTGATTTTTATGAGCAAGAGCTGCCTTGTAGCCAGAGCAGGTGCTCAGGAAGGGCAAGATGGAGCCATTAGCAGGGCTCTTGGCATGTCCAGGCCTGGGCAGGGTGTCCATGCTGCTGGGTAGGGTCTGGGTGGCAGGTGGAGGAGAGATCCGTAGCTCTGCCGCACAAGCAGGAGGCCTCAGGCTCCTACTACAGATAAGACAGAGGGGCAACACCCGGGGGGACCTCCACACCGCCCCTGTCTCTGCTGCTCTGGAAACTCTCTTCCCCTGAAGGTGTGTTCCTCTGCCGCACCATCTCTCCATCTGCTCCTTCTATTTTCCTGCAGCCTGTGCAGAGTGCCTATGTTTGCAGGGCCTCATTCCGTTTCCTCCTGGGAGGCTGCAGAGCCAAGTGGTTAAAGGTGGGGGTTCTGGTGCCTCATCCCCTGGGTCTGTGTGATCTTGGGCAAGGTACTGAACCTCTCTGTGCATCAGCTTCCTTATTTCTAACGTAGGGATGCTGAGAGGCCCGGTCTGGCAGGACTAAATGAGATAGTCCATGCAAAGGATGCAAGGCATATAGGGAGCCCCTAATAAATAGCAGCTACCACTATTGCCATTATTCTTTATGAACAAAGAAATGCACACGAGTATTCATTAATTGCCAGGCCCTGTGCTCAGCCCCAGACAATTTTTTTTTCTCATTTGATCCCTTCAACAGCTCTGTAAGGAAAGCACCATTATTAACCTCACAGTGGAGAAGAGGAAGCTCAGATAGGATGATGCTAAGTGACTTACTCAGGGTGACAGAACTAAGGGGAATCTGAACCCGAGTGTGGTCACTGCAAAGCCTAATCACCCTGATTTCCACTGAAAGCAGATTTCACCATAGGAAGCAGGCTTCTCTCCAGCTGAGGTGTGCAGGGCAAATGTGGGAGGCATGGAAAGGCAGGGGGTGTCCCTGAGCAGAGGAGGGGTTTGGCTTAAAAGGGATCAGGGCATCTGGGTGGCTCAGTCAATTGGGCATCTGATTCTTGATTTCAGCTCAGGTCATGATCTCAGGGTCGTAGGATCAAGCCCCACTTTGGGCTCCATGCTGGGTGTGAAGTCTGCTTAAGAGTCTCTCCCTCGGGGATCCCTGGGTGGCTCAGTGCTTTGGCGCCTGCCTTTGGCCCAGGGCACGATCCTGGAGTCCCGGAATCAAGTTCCGCGTCGGGCTCCCTGCATGGAGCCTGCTTCTCCCTCCTCCTGTGTCTCTGCCTCTCTCTCTCTCTCTAGGACTAGCATAAATAAGTAAATCTTTTAAAAAAAAAAATCCTCTCCCTCTGCCACCCACACTCTCCTCTCTCTCTTAAGAAAAAGGAAAAAAGGGTAAAAAAAAGAAAAAAAAAAAGAGTGGGGTGGGGTTGGGATGAAGTTGCCCTTTTTCAGCTATTGGTGAAATCCCTAGCACAGTAGGCTATGGTCTCATGACCTCCAAGAGGTGTTGCCAAGTTTTTATTAGTGCTTAAAGTTTATTTTTATTCCAAACCAAGGTATATATTGTTCTGGTGCTTTTGTTTGAATTGGGTTGTAGGAAAGGTACGGAAGGCATTAAATGACAGAAGCAGATAGGAGGTCCATTTTAGAGCTGATGCCCAAGAAAGATGGTGTGCTTCTCAGGAACTGTGAGAACTTGGCCAGGTGAGTGTATAAGAGAGGATGCTCTGTGCACAAGTGTTAGTTCTTCCAACACGTGGCTGAAGGGAGACAAAGAGAGTCATGTGATAATTGTTTTGTTTTCTTTTAAAGATATTCAAGGCATCGTTTTTTCCTTGTACTGGGATTGTGTAGTTGTATTAGTTACTTATTACTATGTAGCAAATTACCCTAAAGCTTAGTGGCTTAAAACAAATATTATCTCAAAGTTCCTGTGGGTCAGGAATTCAGGAGTGACTTAGCTGCAGAGGCTCGGGCGCCTCACGAAGTACTGAGGTAGGTGCTAATGTAGGTCTTCTGTAAAAGCAAAGTGGCATAATGGAACCTTTGCAGAAGTAAGGGACACCTATGTGTGGACATACCATACTCAGTTGTTTCCCCTATTGTATAGTTAGCTTCTAAGTTTTTCCTATTCACCATGAGGTTTCAGGGAGCATCTGCGGAGCCCAGAGCTCATTGCACGCCAGGGGCTGTCCTAGGTACTTGATGTTTATTTACCGCATTTAATCCTCCACCAGCCAAAGGAGACTCAGCTAGAAAATGACACTTTTAGGCTCGTGTTTAACTCAGAGTGCCTTTTAAGGATGGATAATTCCCTGCTTTCTCGGTCCTAAAGTTCTTTATTCTAATAGGGTCCCTGAGGAGTACTTGTCTTTGCTCTGCGGCAGGCTCATGAAAGGCATTGGACTTAAAAGAGGCATCAGTTTAGAAGGACAGGTCTTGGTAGCTTATCACCAGGCTCACAGCAGCCTGGCCCACTGGACATAACCCTGTAACAGACAGGATAGGCCAGGTTATGTGGCTGTGGCAAACAACCCCAAGATTTGGGCTTAAAACATTCATTGTGGGGTTGCTTCGGGTTCTGTTGTGTGGTCAGCCACCAACCTGAACACTGCCTGTTGCCGTTCCAGGACGTGAGAGAGAATATAGTCAATGGTGCACTGGCTCTTGAGGCTTCACCAGGAAGTGACTTGTTTCTTTCTCTCACTTTTTCTTTTTCTTTTCTTTTTTTTTTTTGACAAAACAAATCACATAGACATGCTTAACTCCAAAGGGGAAGAGACGTGTTTTCTTCCTTGTGCCCCAAGTGGGGAGAACTGGAATGTTTGGTGAATAGCACTGATGCCTATCATAGGCTTTGTCCTCTGATGACCACTTAGAAACAGTCTGACAATCCTTTTTAAATATTTTATTTATTTATTCATGAGAGACACAAAGAGAGGCAGAGACACAGGCAGAGGGAGAAGCAGGCTCCCCACAGGGGGCCTGATGCAGCACTTGATCCCAGGACCCTGGGATCACAACCTGAGCTGAAGGCAGATGCTCAACCACTGAGCCATCCAGGTGTCCCCAGTCAGACAACCCTAACCACATTTTGGAATCATTAAGTCCAGGCCAGGAGTGCCTGGGGGTCTTCTAACATTCTGTCCTGAGGAAAGACCCTTGCCTCTAGACCCTCTCTTACCCACACTGTGAAGCCCAGTTGCCCTGAATCTCTGGGGACCTAGGATACAAGGAAAACATAGGAGTGTGGGTCCAGGGAGACAACTGGATCTTACCCGTGACCACGTGTGACTGTGGTGGAGCTCTGAATTCTGAACTGTATCTGCCCCAGAGTGACTATGCATCTGTGACATTGGGCAGAAGAAAGGGCATTTGACTCCTGTGTGACCTTGGAGAATCATCTGGAAAAAAAACTAAATGTACCTCAATGGGAAATGGATATATCAGCCAGGATACTAAATACTACTAAATACTAAGGAGAAATAATTCAAGTGTCTATATGCAGGGAAACCTGGGTGGCTCAGCGGTTGAGCATCTGCCTTCAGCCCAGGGGGTGATCCTGGAGACCTGAGATTGAGTCCCACACCGGGCTCCCTGCAGGGAGCCTGCTTCTCCCTCTGCCTGTGTCTCTGCCTCTCTGTGTGTCTCTCATGAATAAATAAATAAAATCTTAAAAAAAAAAAGAGTCTATATGCAGATATACGTAGAAAACATAATGTTGAGAGGGGAGAAAAACAAGTGACAGAATGACGTGTAGTTTGATGCCATTTATGTAATTTCAAAATATATACACGAAATAATACTACACGTACTGTTCTTTGCATTTGCTAGTGGATGGTGGATGGGGGGCTGCACGGGGAAAGTGGGGAGGAGGGTGGGACAGAGATGGAGGCCAACAGAGCTTTGACTCTGTAATTTAAAAATTAAAAACACAGGATTAAGCGAAATATAACCACCTCTTAACAGTTGTCAATTCTGAGTAGGAGATCTTGGATGTTCGTGATCTTACTGTTTATATTGTTTGTGTTTTTAGAATGAAAGCTTGCTCGTCTTTCAAGGCCTGTTTCACCAGCTCTAAAATAGGGTAGTTCATCTAGAACGGTGGTGGTTATCAAATAACAGGACTTCACAGACCAATGACATTTCAGGAAAATAAAATTGGGTACAGGGATGTCGATTTTAAAGTTTGCCCAGAGTAGCTTTTTTTTCTTTCTTCTTTTTTTTTTTTTTTAATTAATTACTGGGGGAGGGGAGGGGTGGGAGAAAAATAAATTTAAAAAAAATGGAATGATCTATTCTGATCATGATTTCAGAAAAAGAACATTTGAGCATAAAATTAGTGAGAAGGAAATAATCACAGGATAGAGGGTTGAATAAAATTTTATTCCTGTTTTTCAGTAACTTAAAGAAACATACTCATTGCAAAACATGATTTATCATGAACAGAATAAAAGCCATCCACCTTTAGTCTCAACACCCAGACAGGTAATTACCATTAACATTTCCGGTCTTTCTTCACAGTATTTATTATACACATATAGTGCGTGTATTTCTAATTTTTCTAATTTATAGATGACTTCTGTTTCTTTTTTCTTACTGTAAAAGTAGTATATTAATGGAAATGTAGAAAAAATAAACAGAAGAAAGTGGAGATATTAATATTAATTAGGCTTTCTCCCATATTAGTTTTTCTCATTTCACCTTGAATCAAGGAAAACTTCCACAGACTGGTACTTGGAAATAGAAAGTAGAAGGAATAATAATAAATGGTATTTTGGGGGGTGCCTGGGTGGCTTAGACAGGCATCTGCCTTCAGTTCGGGTTGTGAACTCAAGGTCCTGGGATCGAGTCCCACATCGGGCCCCCCACTCAACAGGGGGCCTGTTTCTGTCCCTCAGCCTCTGCCCCCACCCTCCACTCATGCTCTCTCCCTCTTTCTCAAACAAATAAATAAAATCTTAAAAAAAAAAAAAAAACAGGTACCTGCTGAGCCTTCCTACGTGCCAAGCCCTGTGCTAAATGCTATCCAGGGCTTATCTCACTTAGTCCTCACCACAAGCCTGTGAAATGGAAACTAGTATTGCTCCATTTCACAGATGTGGAAGTTGAGATTCAGAGAAAAGTGAAAGTTTGCTCAAAGTTATACATCTGGAAGTTGACATCCAGAGAGTTTAAATAAATTACATCAGTTCCCACTTTACTTCCAGGTGGTTTGCTCTCTGCCAGCCCTGAGAATCAGTGGGTAGCCTGCCCTGAGTCTGAAGTTCAGTCTAAGGTTAGGGGACATAGGGGCAGATCCCAGTGATGTGCAGTCAGGAGTGTGGTGGCCCTGACCAGAGAGGTCTTCTCTGAGAGGTGCTCTTGTGGCTTAGTCATCCAAGGCCTGGTGTGGTCCTCCCTCTGAATCAGCCCCCCCGGGGTGTGGGTCCAGGGTCAGTCCCTGGGAAAGCTCAGGCCAGCCTGCTCATGCACTGTCATGCCTTCAGGTGTGGTCTCCAGCTCCTGTCTCCTGAAAACCAGGCTGCAACACCCATTGTCCCTCCATGTTCATCCATTCCCCTCCTCTGGACAGCAGGCCTGCCCTGCACCAGGTGCGGTGGTGAGTGCTGGGGGTCTGGTGAGGGTGAAGAAGAAGAGATCCCTGGCCTCAGGGAGTTCAGTCCTGGGGAGAGAGTTTGCAGGTAGAAAGGGAAAAGGCCAGAAGCGCCTGCTGTTTGCTCAGGGCACTGGCTCCAGATCAGGGGAGGCCGCTAGCAATGTGCCCTTCAGTCCATGAGCAGGCAGATGAGGACAGCGCGTGCCCCTGTGCTCACGAGTGCAGGTGTGGGGAGCCTGAAGCTCATGCAGCCTTAGGAGCCTTCCTCAGGAAAAAGAGTGCAAAATGCAAAATTCTAAATAACAGGTGAAAAGAAAGCACAGCAAAAAACATATTTTTAAAAATGAGCAATTCCATAAACATGACAAAATCAGATAAATAGAATAATACTCCCTGACCACTGCTCCCAGCCCCCAGCCCTGGCCCTGACCAAGTTACCACCTCCCTTCCCTGGATTATGGCAACAGCCTCTGTCTCCAAATGGCTGCCTGAGTGATCTTTTAAAAATAGAACAGGAGCACCTGGCTGGCTCAGTTGGAAGAGCACATGACTCTTGATCTCAGGGCTGTGAGTTCGAGCCTCATGATGGTTATAGAGATTACTAAAAAACAAAAACTTACAAAGAGAAATAAAAATAGAATAAACACAGAGAGCCCTACCATGGCTTCTGGGCTTTTGGACTCCAGCTCATATTTCTCTACCACCCTCCACCCTTGCCAGCCCCACTGGCCACATGGCCAGCCCTTTGTCACCCCAGGCCTTCACACGTGCTGTTCCCTCTGTTCAGGACTCTCTTCCCTACTCCTCTGCAGGCTAACTCCCATGCATTCTTTCCAACTCAGGTGCAGTATCTCTTCTTTGGAAACTCCTCAACTTACATATTTTTAAATTTATTTAAATTCAATTTGCCAGGAAATTAGAGAAGAATTTAAAAGATTCATGCAAACTAACGAAAATGAAAGTACAACTGTTCAAAATGTTTGGGATACAGCAAAGGCGATCCTAAGAGGGAAGTACATTTCAATACAAGCCTTCTCAAAAAATTAGAAAAATCTCAAATATACAAGCTAACCTTACACCTAAAGTAGCTGTATAAAAAATAACAAATAAAGCCCAAACCAAGCTGGAGAAGAGAAATAATAAAGATTAGAGCAGAAATCAATGAAATAGAAACCAGAAGAACAGTAGAACCGATCAATGAAGCTAGGAGCTGGTTCTTTGAAAGAATTAGTGAGATAGATAAACCCCTGGCCAGACTTATTAAAAAGAAAAGAGAAAGGACTCAAATTAATAAAATCATGAATGAAAGAGGAAATGAGACTCCTCAGTTTAAATGGAGTCCCAGGGAATAGAAATTGACGTGTTCTACTGTAGAAGGCTGATAATTGGCCCCCAAAGCTATCAGGCCTTAGGGGTGCCTGACTCTTGGTTTCGGCTCAGGTTTTGATCTCAGGGTCATGAGATCAAACCCTGCATTGGGCCCTGTGCTCAGCCAGGGGCTTACTTGAGTTTCTCTCTCCCTTTCCCCTGCCTCCTTCCCAGAGCTCTCTCTCTCTCTTTCTGAAATAAATAAATCTTAAAAAAAAAAAAAAAAAAAAAAAGCCATCAGACCTCTGTTACTTTTTTGGAAAAAGGTTAACGTTTGCAGTTGTGATTAAATTAAGGGCTCAAGATGGGGAGATTATCCTGGACTATCTGGTTGGCGGTGGGGGTGGGGTGGGTGGAGTGAGGCTCCATTCAATCACATGCATCCTTTATAAGAGAGATGCAGGAGCAGATTGGACACCTGTATGGAGGAGAAGACAACACAAAGATGAAACAGTGGGAGATGTGAAAATGTTGGCTTTGAACCCTGGAGTTCCCGTAGCTACAAACCAAGGAATGCCAGCAGCCTCTGGAAGCTGGAAGAGGCGATGAATCGATCCTTCTGCAGAACTTCTGGAGGACATGTAGCCCCGAGAGCCCCTTGATTTCAGCCCAGTGATACTGATTTTGGGCTTCTGGCCTCCAGTACTGTGAGTGAATAAGTGTCTGCTGTTTTAGGCCACTCAGACCATGGTAACAACAGGAAACAAATACACCTGCCTGATATTCTTTCTCCGTTTCACTCTCCTTACAGAATTCTTATTTCATTAAGGATGCCCAGCTCATTGCTTCATTTACCACCACCTCCTTTCCAGCAGGTGTGGCTACATGACTAGGTTATGGCCAATGAGATAGAAGCAAGAGGTTGTGTGGCTTTCTGTGAAGGCTCCTTAAAAAGGGGATAGAGAACCAAAGCATACCTTTTCACTCTCCCATTCTTTGGGCTTTCTGTCTGGGATACGAACGTGAAGGCAGACACTCCAGCAGCCTTCTTGGGAACATGGGGTACAACAGGGACTTCTGTTCTTGGGTTGCTGAACTAACACCAGCAGCCACTACCTCCAGACTCCTATGTGCTTATGTTACCATTCTTAAGGTGTTACTAACATTCCTACTGAAAAATCTCTATAATCCCATCTCATACCATTCAGGTGAGTCATCAGAATGTCTGAGAATACCTGTGCTTGGGTGTTTATTTGTTTAATGTCTGTTCCCTCTGCTAAACTGTAATTTCCACGAGGGCAGGGCCTTGTCTGTTTTGTTCATAGCACAGGCCCTGGCTCAGTAGGTATTTGTTGAATGAATGAATGAATGAACAAATGCCTTTCATAGTGAGATTCCAGGCTCATTACAAGGCAAAGATCCCAATTCATTCCTCTCTCATCTCTAGCACAGCCCTGGGCCCCACGTGAATGTTTCTGGAGTCCTGATTAAGCAGGTTAGAATACAAAGAATTGAAAATATCTGGGCTCCAGCCTGCCCTGCGGCTTGGTGAAAGTAAGTGCTGAATAAAGTTGTGTTGAGTGACTCAGGAACAGACTGGCCCTCTGGAGAAAAACAAGGGTGTTTGGGGGTAGCATTTCTTTCTGGGATGTGGGGCCCTGAGAAAGGAATATCTGCTGAATCCCCAAACTTCCATCGGATTTGCAGGGCACACAGAAACCAACTCAGTTCCACCAGGTTGTGCCCATTTTAAGTTCCTGGGAGCTGAGGCTCCGATGGGGACATGGACTCACCTGAAGTCACTTGGGATGCTGGCAGAGCCAGAGAAGGCTGCGCAGCTTCCAATGCAGCCCTTCCCTCTGTTCAGTGTTCTCTCCTCCGCCCCCCGCTGCCTTCTAGGTGACAAGACGAGGGAAAGGAGGTGTGCAGGCCTGGAGCTTCCCAGGTTCCAGCTAGAACAGGGGCAAGCCGGAGTTCAATCTTCCAGCCTGCAGATGCCATTGCTGAGGTGCCGTGAGGCTGCGGGTCCTGCACCACAAAGTTTGCAGAGGCTAGAAACCTGGACGGGGAGACCCCACTGTGCAGCTTTTCCCACATCGGCATCCTGTTGACCCGGCCATCACAGATGTCACCTCCGAGGCTGGGGGGTGGGGGGCCAAAGGCTGCATTCCTCCTGGTGTCCTCGAGATCTGACTTCCAGGTCGGCAGATTTAGGATTTATTGTTCACACTTTCTCCACACGGTAGCAGTCCAAGGTGCCCGAGAAATCTGCTTGGCTGACCATGCCTGTCCTTCAGGTGAAGAAAGAGAAAGCCAAGAGCATCCTGGGGTCTAGTCCAGGGTCACACAGCAATCAACCATGGTGGAACCTGGGCCAAGGTCTGACATGTGTCTCTTGGCCAGTGTCCAGTCACCTGTGGTTTAGCAATGACCTCCAGCAGGGCAGGCTGAGGAGGGGAGAGACACAGCCCTGGTGAAAAAGAACGATGCGTTTTAGCAAGCCCAAGGTCAAGGGCAGCTCCCTCCACAAATGTAGCCAGTGCCTTGCACTCCCAGAGCCGTTAAAAATATTTTTTGGTCTCAGGACCCCTTTATACTCTTAAAAATTATCGATGAATCCCAAGATCTTCTTTTTGTGGTCATTATATCTACCAACATTTACTGTGCTAAAAATTAAAACTAAGATATTTAGTATTACTTAATGTAATAATAATAAGCATTCTAATATAATTTATTTTATGAAAAATCATCACATTTTCATTTTTGAAAACAAAAAGAAATTGCGAAGAGTAGCATTGTTTTATATTTTCCCAAATCTCTTTAATGCCTGGCTTAAAAGAGGACAGCTGGGTTCTCACTCCTGCTTCCGTATTCAGTCTGTTGTGAGATATCATGACACAGAGGCTCTGGAAAACCCCATTGTACACTCATGAAAGACTGAAAGTAAAAAAGGCAAATAACATCTTAGTCTTAGTCTTGACCTAATGGATCCCCTGAAAGGGTCTCGGGGAACTTAGGGGCCCCCAGAGACCACACTTTAGAAACACCGGTTCTAAACATTAGAACCACTATTGATTTAATTTTCACCACACTGGGGCACCTGGGTGGCTCACTCAGCTAAGCGCCTGACTTTGGCTCGGGTTGTGATTCTGGAGTCCGGGGATTGAGCCCTGTATCAGGCTCCCTACTCAGTGAGGAGTCTGCTTCATCCTCTGCCTCTCGCCCTGCTCCTGTTCTTGCTCTCCCGATCTCTCTCAAATTAATAAAATCTTCTAAAAAAAATTTTCACCACACTGTGGGAGGTGCATCCTATTGTTATTTCCATTTTATAGATGAGCAAAATGAGGCTCAGAGAGGTTATGAGGCTTGCTCATAAGACACCCAGCCAGTGAGCAGTGGTATCAAGATTTGAACCCAAGATAATCAACTCTGGGGAAGTGTGTTCCTAACAGCAACACTGTACTCTAGGCCCCAGCTGATGGACAGATATTGTGGGAGGAATGGGATCAGGAAGGAGCCAGACGTTCTGGGTACCCTAAGTGGGGAGATGTAGTGTGGTGGTTAAGATTATGGGCTTGGGAACAGTGACCGGCCCCACATCCTAGCTGTGCCCTGTACATGCTGTGTGACCAGGAGCAAAGTACTCAACTCCTCTGAGCCTCAGATACTCCCTCTGTAAAATGTGGTAATATGATATTTACATCATGGGGTCATGGGGAGGATTCAGTGTTAAATCATGTAAATTATAACAGTGCTCGATACATGTCATATATAGTACACATCTTTTAGCTGGTATAGATTTGAAAACAGGGCCATGGATATGGTTTTGGTGAAGCTGGAGGGAGGCAGGGCGCAGCTGTAGCACAGGGCCAGAAGGCAGGGCCGAGGCAGGGAGAAGTTGGGTGGCCTGGAGGGTGAAGGAGGGACTTTCAGACTATGAGCATGTTCTGAAGCGTGGGCACGGACTGGCGCTGGACTCCACGGACTCTGGGCATCCAAGCCAGCAGAGAAATGCAGTGTGCCAGGAGGGCCAGCCTCACCTGGCCTGGGGCACAGAGGCCAGATCCCCTGCTCGGGGCCAGCTGGCCGCTGGGGACTGAGACCAGGCCTGCCCGGAAAAGCCACCAGGCCACCTGCTCTCCTGAGCCCCTTCAAAGTGTGAAGCCTCTGGCTCCCTGTTTCTCTCATCATCCCAGCTCTAGAAAATAATCTAAACCATCTTGTCAAATTGAGGAACCTGAGTCCCAGAGAGGGAACCAGACTGCCCACGTCACACAGCAAGTGGGGGACAAAAGGCCGAGGCTACCTGGCATCTGATTCAGGCTGTGTCTGCTGCACCGCGCCACCTTCCTTGCTCAGCAGGGACTCATGAGCACGTGGGCAGCAGCTCTGGAGCTTGACTGTCCGGTGGGAGTCTCAGCCCTGCCACTTCCAGGCTGTTGGACCTCAGGCAAGATGCTTCACCTCTCTGTGCCTCTGTTTTCTTAACTGTAGAAATCACAGGCTTACCTCCTTTATGGGGATGTGGTGTGGATTAAAGTGAGGTGCGTCGATCCACACAAAGCACTTAGAACACTACCTAGCGTTCAATAGCAGTAGTTAACACTGAGCACATCGCCATGGCCATCATCATCATCGTCATCGTTGAGACCTGGCATATCGTTAGGGGATACTGTGGGTGTGTTCCTTATGGAGCAAACACCCTGCTTTGTTCAAGACCCTGGGGAGAGATGGGTAAATGCAGGGCTGTGTTCCGTCTTCTGCATGGAGACTGATTCATAGCGTGATTTTGGCACACCGTCTGCCATGTCTGTGCCTCTGTGTCCCCAGTTGGAATGAGGGTGGGGGAGGGGTCTTTTTTAAAAAGATTTCTATTGTAAAAAAACAATAAAAAGATTTCTATTATACCTCTAGTGCATGATATTCCCCTGGCAGTAATGACTATAAAAATGTGCATGGCTATTTATTACAGTATCACTTATAAGGTAATGTAAACATTTAGAAACCATCTCAGTGCCACTCCTCACTGGGATTTTAAACATGAGGGAATTAGTAGCCCCACATTGGAAATAATCCAGATGTTCACTAGCAGGTGCACAGATGCCCAAGCTCGTACGTCCACGTGATAGAACGCTTCTCAGCAATGAAAAGCAATCCGCTCTCAGTAACATGGGGCAAAAGCTCAAAAACCCTGTGCGAGGTGAAGAAGCCGCAGAGAGTGCCTACTGAATGAAGCCATTGAAAAGAAATTCTGGAAAAAGGACATCTAGGCTATAAGGGCGGGGAAACAGTCCAGGGGCTGCCTAGGGGCAGGATGTGGGGGCAAAGGATTGACGACAAAGGGGCATGAAAGAACTTTTGGAGTGACAGAAATGTTCTAGATTGTGGTTATGGCTGGTGGTTACATGACTATAATTTTTGAAAGTCATTGAGAAGTACTCTTAAAATGAGTGTATTTTGCTATATCCAAATTATACGATAAGAAAACTGATTTAAAAAGAAATGAGGGGTGCCTGGGTGGCTCAGGGGTTGAGCATCTGCCTTTGGCTCAGGTCGTGATCCCAGGATCCTGGGATCAAATTCCACATTAGGTTCCCTGCAGAGAGCCTGCTTCTCTTCCTCTGCTTATGTCTCAGTCTCTCCCTATGTGTCTCATGAATAAATAAATAAAATCTTTAAAAAAAAAAAAAGGCAAATTATTCACACACACAAGGAAAGCTCTGGATTTGTCAAAAAAGAGAGGACTACAACTTTGTCATCAATATGGAGAGATATCCATGTTGTGTTGTTGAAACATAAGTGAAAAAAAAAGGCAAATTATGTGACTACCCTGGGGACACTGACAACTTGTTGAGAGCTCACTGTGGGCCAGGCTCAGCTAAAGTGCCTCACAGGCATTACTTCGTTTAACCTTGACAATGTCCATGTGAGGTCTTATAAAAGAAAAAACTGAGGTTCAAGGAGAGGAAGTCACGTGCCTGGGTATGAAGCCAAGGAGCCACACGGTTTGGGACCTTGGACGCACTCTGAGCCACCACACTGAGCTCTATTGTCTGATTTCAATCTAGCAAATAATTGGCGATGTTAGTCTATGTGCAGACAAAATCTGGAGAGATGACCCCAATCTGGGCCCAAGGATTATGTCTGGGAGATGGATTCATAGGCACTTTCACTTTCAAAACCAACTACTTCTGTTATGTGGAACTTACTTAACTTGCCTAAATTACATTCCTGATCAGAGAAAGCAGTATAGATTACAAAAAAAAAAAAAAAAAAAAATACTGAAAAACATGTCTGTCCTGTATCTCATCTGCTCAGGATCAGGGCACCCTTTCCTCACTGCTCCCGCTTCTAGCCAGGGCCACATGCCTGCCCGGAGCCCCAGGTTCCACTGATAAAGACCAGGGCCCGCTGAGCCCCATATCAGGCCTGAGCAGCCCTTGCAGTCACATCCATCTGGTCCCCCCACGGAGGGAGGGCCCTGTTCCAGAAATCACCAGGCTCCAGGGCCCTGGAGATAACAAGAGCTTCGGGCTCAGTGGTGAGGATCAGTAGGGTGAGGGTCTGCAGCAGGGAGGTGGGGTGGTAAGTCAGAAGTGTTGGCACATCTCTCCCCACTGGGCAGGCAAGGCTGCTGAGACCCAGAGAGGTGTGATCTGCTTGGCCTATGTGGACCTGGTTCTGGTTCTGGTCTGCTGTGCGGTCCTGGGCACTTTTCATACCCTCTCTGGTCCTCAGATTCCCTTGGGAATCTCTGGTTCCAGCTTGGTCCTTTTTAAGGAAGTAACCTGGACCCTGAAACCATCCATGGCAGTCCCCAGTGTAGGGACAGACAGCAGGATAGACATCACGTCCTCAGCCCTGAGCTTCAACTCTGAGTGGAGGCTCAAAGGCACCCTTGGGAGCCTGAATGCATGTGCACATGTGTGTCTGGACATACCCACATCTGCAGGCCCTAAGGACGATGAGTGTGGGCCACTCTGGACCAGGCCAAGGCTTGTTTTACAGTCCAAAGGTCAGAACCGCCTGCCAGGAAGGGCCTCAGCTGGTGAGAGCCTACAGCTGTGTGCCCAGGAGGCAGATAACGTGGGCCCTGGGGAGGGGTGGGCAGCCCCAGGAGAGGGCGGGATGAGAGCAACACCCAGGCTGCCCTCCCTAGTAGAGCCCTTGCCAGCTCTGCTACTGTGGGCCCTGCCTGGGGAATGTCCACAGCCCCCTCAGGCTTAGGAGCACCCTCGAGACCACCCTGAGCCTCTGCCTGCTTTGTACCACCCAGCACTTCTCAGATGCTGCTGGGTGCCCTCGCCTCCTGGAGCCTCAACGTTTTTATCTGTAAAATGGGGACAATCACAGCTCTTTCCTGATAGGGTATAGAGTGGAGTGAGGGGGCTAAGGCCTGGTGGTGTCAGATGAGTGGGAGGGGCTCACCCAGGGCTCTCTGATATTAGGGTTAGCTCCACATTCTGGGAGCCCCTACTATACCATAAGGAGGCTTGGGGGTTTCCCTCCTGCCTGAGCCTGAAGCCACAAGGTGTGGGGCCTGAAATCCTGCTTATTTCTTTCCACATCCTCCCCGACTGCCTCCAAATCCCACCTTCTCCCAGGCGCCTGTTCACCCCTCTCATTGCCACAGCCCCTCTAAGCAATTGCACACACAGTCCCCCAAAAGCACAAACGCACCCTAAGGGGTTCCGGTCTGGCCGTAGTGCTGGGCTTTGCACGCCACAACTTAAAAGACTGGCACCTTTTCAATGTATCTGTGCTCCATGCACACACAAGGGGCATGCATTCAGCCTGAGTCTCTGCCTGGGAGGGGACATTTTCTTCTCTCATCTCTCCCCATGGGACGTTGTTGCTTACACAAACTCTCACTACTCACCTGCAAGGAAGGAGGAAGCTAAAATATTGACTAGAAAATTCTTTGTATTAAACTGGCAAAAAGTGTGGACCCTGAGACTTGGGGAATGGCAAGACCATAGGAGACAGGCTTCCCGGTCACCGAGGGTGAGAATGACAGTGAGCACAGCTCCCAGGTGGGGGACAAGCATCTCTACCAACATACCCAACCCTCAACCCAGGGCCACACTCCTGGCAATCCATGGGACAGAAAAGCTCCCACAGGGTCACCTGTTCATGCATGTTTGTGAAACCTTTTTGGGGGATGGGTAGGTAAAAGCCTAATAGTATTGGAAATATTTTACACGACTGTCCACAGATGGTTGATTACTCACACACTGTGCGACCCCACCATGCTATGGAATAGTAAGGTGTGGACTCCCTTGGAAATGCTTCCAAAATTCACTGCAGATGAAAGAAGCAAGTTGAAAAATATGTACAAGCAGAACTCTGAAAATCATACATAAAAAAAGGAAAGTACTTTTGTCTTAAGATTTTATTTATTTATTCATGGGAGACACAGAAAGAGAGAGGCAGAGGCATAGGCAGTTTATTGACATGGAGAAGTTCTGGAAGGAGTCACAGCAAATGATTGATGCATGCCATTTCCAGCCGTGTGACCTTGGGAAGTGATTTAACTCAGTCTCTGTTTCCCCTTTTTTAAAGTGGGTAATAACAAACCTCGTAGGGGTGCGATGAGCATCAGTGAAACGAATTGTTGTAAATAATTTGGCACATAACAGGCAATCGATAAAGCAGGAATCAATTTTTGGCTAATTGTATTTTCAGGAGTCAATTTTCAGCTCAGCTTTCCGCGCTGGAGGCTCGTCTGCCTGTCTTTGCTGCCACCTAGTGGTCACAGGCAGAAAGCACACACTGGGAGACTTGCTTCTCCCGCTTGACTCCTTCAAGTCCCCCTTTATCAGGGGCCCACAAGGTATCAGGCCCTCACAGGTCCTGTGCCTTGGAGATGGAGACCGGCAGGCTTGACAATGGTCCCAGGCCTCTCAGTTTTCTGAGTCTTAGTTTTCTCATCTCAAGAGGGGAGTAATAACAATTTATGTCATATCTTTATGAGGATAAAATGCAATAATGCATGTGAAGCACTTAACACTGGGCCCGACACAAAAGAATGTCCTTGAAATGGTAATTATTGGTATTTACACACATATCTCCTTGCTGCTTAGGAAAGCAGCATTGTACCCATTTCACAGATGAGGAACTCGAGACTCAGAAAGGTTAAGGTAACTTGCCCGAAGCTGCTTGGCTAAGACAGTTAAGAGCTAAGAAGAGAATCCAGGTCGGCCTAGAACCTGCCTTCCTGCCTTTAGGATACCATTTCACATGTTCAACTGAAAAGGAGTTGTAAGGGAGCAGTTTTGTTTTGTTTTGTTTTACCACTACTGGGGCCTGAATTTTTTTTTTTTTTTTTTTTTTAATGGGGCCTGAATTTTGAATTTTGGATTCCACATACCAGGAACGTTAAAAAAAATACCCAGATGTATATTCATCATTGCTGCATAACAAATTGCTTTAAAATCTATTTTGTGTCCCAGAAGCCCCAGCTGCCCCGAGTCTGGGCCTGCAGCTGGGCTCTACTAGTCTTGAGATAACTGGGAAACAATCGGCTTCCAAGGTCACATGGCTGCTGGCATGATTCAATCTCAAGGACTGTTGCATTGACGTCTTCCCAGCTGTTGGCCAGAGGCCACCCTCAGCATCTGACCACACCACCCATCTCTTTAAGCTTCATCCAAGCGTGCAAGCAGGGCGTGAAGGCAAGAGCAGAAGTCACCGGGCAAGATGGAAGTCACAATCTCTTGTAGCCTAATCATGGAAGTGATTATTGCTGTATATTCTGTTTGTCAGAAGTGAGCCACTGGGGCCAGCCATCCTCCAGAGAAAGAGAGAACACCGAGACTTGAATCTGAGGAAGAGGGCATCACAGGGAGTCATTCTAGAACCTTTCTGCCACACCAGTCACCAACTTGAAAAGATCACCCCACCTCTGGTTACTGTAATTTCATAAATGAGACAGACCCTTTTACAAGCTGTATAGATACAGAGAGAATTTCAGAATAAAGGGCAGTCCTTGTCGGTGAATAAATGTAGCTCCATGTGAAAGGCCCACATGGTGCTGAGTTTTCTCACTCTGTGGAGCTCCGGTGCCTGGCCTAGCACCAGGAATCTCATGCCTGGGGCAGGATGGCACACCAGCCAGGGGGACAGTTAGGGTTGGAGGGGATGGGGTTGGCCTGGGCATGGCCGGGGGCCATACAATACCCAGCACCCCAACACTGGCTGGCTAAATGAATGAAAAACCTCATGTGGAAGTGTCACATTTCCCTTCAACCCCCAGACAAGGAAACCCAGCCCTGCAAGGCTAAGTGACATTTGGCTCTAAGGTTTCAGGGCCAGAAAGGACATTATATTTGCAGGGTGCTTTACTCGCCACAAATCCCTTCTGCATCCATTAGCTAAAGTGATAGTGTCCACAGCCCCTGGTTGTGAGAAGAAGGCTGACATCTCCCACATTAGCACTGAGCAAACCGGTCCAGAGAGGTGAAGTCCCCTGAAGGGAGTGACTCAGTGTGGCTCCGGAAGATGGACCCAGAGGAGCCTGGGGAAGTTAAAAAAAAAAAAAAAAAAAGGCAGCAAGGGGTTATTGAGCAGGGCAGGTCTGGCCTGGGGTCATGTGGGCAGCTTCCCAGATAGGGGTAGGGGGTGTCAATCCCCGGGGGCTGACTCCTTGCCACTCAGCCAAGACTACCAGCCATCCTTATCCCTCCAAAGAAGGGCCAGAGGTGGCACTGCAGCAGGTGGCTGTCAGGGTACCCCTGAGTCAGATGGTCCTGGTGCAAAGGCAAGAGACCCTCGAACAAGCAGCCAAGTTAGCCCCAGAAACTCAGAGCTTCTTCCATTGCCCTCCTTTCTTAGGGAGCACCCCCTGGGGCTTCTCTCTGCAGCCCCCAGTCCTCAGCAGAGCACTTGACCAGAGACATCCCTGGGCTGAGATGGCCACCCCTGTCTGGTATTTATTGTACCCAGGAGGATCCACTCTGAACCCGCATACAAAGTCCTGAGATGAGAGGCTACAGTCATTCCTTTCTATAAAAGAGTAAACCCCCAGGAACCAAAAGGTTGACAAATGTGGTGTGTGATCCCAAATACTAGCTAGTATTTGGTGTTACCGCTGAAAGGTGGAAAGGCCACATTTTAAAATCCTTATCCCTGCATGCAAGGCACTGGGCTAACACTTTTATAGGCATTATCTCACTTCATTGCCAGCACGCAGTGGCCACTATCATTAAATCCATTTTACCCAGGAAGAAACTAAAGCTGAGCAAGGCCAAGTGACCTGCCCAAGGGTGTCAGGGTGGGTGCCGATGGAGCCGGCAGCGGGCCCTCTCAGCAGAAGCCTCCACTGCCTGCAAACCTGCGGGCAGGCGCATGTGGCTGCTACACTATCGGGAGCCGGGTCCTGCCTTTCAGCTCTTCCTCCGCGGATGTTGTCTTTGCTTCCCTGGCCCTGTGCTGTGACGGAGGATGTGAACCCTAGAGTCACCTTTATAAAGGCAATTAGAAAACTTTAATGAAGGATGCAAGACAACAAAAATCGGGTTCACGGGCAAGATGTATCATGATCATGGATGAAAGGGGTCAGCTCTTTCCAGTTTATAAGCGCAAAGCAATACAATCAAAACACCACTGAGATCTTCTGCAGAATTTAATACACTTTTCTAGAATTACACGGAAGAGCGAACAACCTTCAAGAAATTCATGAAACTGGAAGACCTGGAAGGGATACTTCTCCTATCAAATACAAGGCTGAGTATAAAGGCTTTTTATCTATAATTAAGAGAGTACTGCTCTGGGAATACATATTAAGAAAAAGCAGGAAAACCAGTTTTCTTATTTCACCACTTTGGTCATGAGAAGAAACACAAATTAAAACAAGATCACTTTGTGTAGCTATCAGACTGGCAAAGACGAAGAATGAGAATTTCTAGTGGGTAGGGGGGTAAGTGGGAAAAGACACCCTCTACATTGTTGTGTGCGTTTGTATGTGGGGAGAATGACAATGTGCCCAACCTTCCCGGCAGAGCTCTGATAATAACAAAATGTAATGTGCCACGCTCTTTGACCCAGAGGCTACCTTCCAGAATTTATCCTTATGTATTGCAAGATGTCTCTCACAGCACTGCTTATGATAGGAAATTGTTGGAAGCTACTTAAATGTCCATCAATATGGGGAACTGGTTAAGTAATGGTATGCCCACACATACCATAAATGATTAAAAATGAAAATGGTTAAAATCATTTAAAATCTATTAAAAATGAAAATACAGGGCAGCCCGGGTGGCTCAGCGGTTTAGCACCTGCCTTTGGCCCAGGGTGTGATCCTGGAGTCCCAGGATCAAGTCCCACATCAGGCTCCCTGCATGGAGCCTGCTTCTCCCTCTGCCTTTGTTTCTCCTTCTCTCTCTCTCTCTCTCTCGAATAAATAGAAATCTTTTTTAAAATATAAAAATACAGACCTACAGCACTGGCACAGACTATTGAGTAAACAACAAAGATTGCCTTAATCCTACCACTCAGAAATAACAATTGGTAAACATTTTGTTTATATTTTCCCAGCCTTTTTTCTGTGCCCGCACACACGTTATTAATAAGATATGGACTCATGCCATAGGTATTACTTCATGACTCTCACTTTACATAACTACATGTTGAATACTGTAATTTTTTTTCTTTTTTAAATTTTTATTTATTTATGATAGTCACAGAGAGAGAGAGAGAGGCAGAGACACAGGCAGAGGGAGAAGCAGGCTCCATGCACCGGGAGCCCGACGTGGGATTCGATCCCGGGTCTCCAGGATCGCGCCCTGGGCCAAAGGCAGGCGCCAAACCGCTGCGCCACCCAGGGATCCCTGTAATTTTTTTTCAAAAATCATAACTGTATACTAAAAAAGCTACTTTTGTCCATTTTTATTTTCACAAAGTGCGTTCTCATGTAACAAAGCAAACCTTCCAGGGAAAGCAAAATCTCTGCCCCTGCCTCCCCAAGAAATCACTGCGTTGGGTGTTCATTTTTGCAGCTCTTCTCCCCAGATTTTCAGGCTCTTTCTGTTCCTGTATCTGTACGTGTACACATGCAGTTATGTGTTTATATCGTTCCACGACCTGGTTTTGTAGATTAACCATAGGACTTGGAACTCCTCGAGGAACCAGATACATTTTACCATTTTATTGGTTGCCTTACACTCCATTTCCGTACTGCTGGCCTTGTAATAGTAAAAAAGGAATAAGAAACAACAAACAAAAGCACAAAGCAGTGGTAGGGCAGGAAGGGGGAGGGAGAGCGAAGGAGAACAAAAAAGAAATCCTCCGAGTTAGAAAGGTTTTAAAGCTCCCTTGGTGTCCACCAGAGGGAGACCGAGCAACACAGACGGGCGGTGTCCGCGGGCCCCCTAAGCAGCCCTCCCCGAGCTTCCAGCATCTTCCAGCCCCCCTCCTCCCGCCGTGCCCGCTCTCCAAACGCGCCACCTCTTCCTTAGGGCTCGGGGCTGGAGCGGGGCGGGGCGCTGGCCTGTGCCCCGCATTGGCCCAGACTGGGGGGGCCGAGCCCCCGCCTCCGCGCTCCGCGGCTGCAGGGCTCGGCTCTGTCGCCCCCTCGCGGCGGGACCCGTTAGCGCGCCCCGCGCTCCGCTCGCTGCAGGTGCCCCGGTGCCGCCCGCCCCAGGTCGCGGAGGTCGCGGAGGTCGCGGTGATCGCGTGGGGGTGTGTGTGGCGGGGGGGCAGGGGAGATCCCGAACTGCACCTGCCAGGCGTGCCGGAGCTCGGTCTTAGAGACCAGGTGGTCGGCGCGCATTTAACGTCCACTTGTTGCGCGTGCCCAGCTGCGTGCCGGGTCTACGGGGGGGTGTGTCCGTGGGGGAGGGAGAGCGGACTCCACCTGTGTGCTCCAGCGTCCAGCTCGTCTGCCCTCTGATCCCAGCCCGCCCCCACCCCACCCCCTGGCCCTCGGGCCCCCGAAAAGAGCAGCTGCAAGTCACCGTGAAGTGTCCTAGGAAAGCACAACTCGGCCTGGGCAGGGATCCCCGCAAGCTGGTCCTCACCCGAGCCTGACAGTTCCTTGCTGCGGGATCTGGGGGCCCCCCTTCTGGATCTCTGGCTCTGGCTCCCTGGGAGGCCCCCTCAAACTTTCACAAACCCATGTTGCTGCTCACCTGGGTGACCATCTCCGGAAGCAACTTTGGTCCCTCCTTGGACTGGGTGTTCCTCCTGGTGAGGGGTCTGAGCTGGCTCCTTGTCCCAGGGGTCATCTGTCCAGGGAGGGCAGGAGGGAGAGGGCCAGAACTTCTGCCCTTGCTGTTCTGAGCTGAAACCCAGGGGCCTGCACCAGACACCTCCTCTAGGGAGGGCACCCCACCCCCTCCCTAGGCTGATAGGCTTCCCCCTCAGGCCCTAAGGAATTCTCACCCAGGGTTTCAGTGCTCAGCTTCAACTAATTTTCTGAATTAGAGGCGAACATTTAAGAATAAGGAGAGTTTAAACCCGAATTCCCAGCTGCTTGTGTAAACTCCAAGCTTTGCCTCCCTTGGCCTGACTTCCTAGGCGTGGGGCTGAGGAGTAGCTGCCTGGTGCAGATGGGGGCTCTGGCTGCTGGTTTGTTGTGCACCCCCGTGACCGGCCCCCAGTCCCAGACACCCACCGACCTGAGCTGCCTGGCCCTGTGGGGCTCTGGTCTGGGCAGGAGACATCTCTGGGCAGGGGCAGTGTCTGTATCCCCACTGCCCAGCATTGGGCTTGGAGCATGATGGGAACACAGCCAATATTCATTGAATAAATGAATGAGTAAACACATGTTTCTGACAATAAATCTAAATGTACATCCTGCACCCTGGCATTCAAAGCCTCCTTGATCCTGTCCCAAACTATCAATGATGATGACAGTGATGGAAGATGGTCCCCAGGATGGCAGTAGCCCGTGTGTGACTTTGTAGCCCTTTAAAAAAATCCCACTTCACTCCTGTCAGCAGCCCTTTGGGAGTCTGTTCTATTTCCTCCCATTGCACCAACAAGGAAAGCAAGGCTTAGAAAGGTGAAGGGATATGCCCGGGATCAGAGGAATCTGGTGAGATGCTTGCTAAAATGCAGCTTCCCAGCACTCCTCCTTCAGGCTTTCTGGCTGAGGAGCCTGGGAATCTGCATTGCCACAAGCAGCCCAAGGAGATTCTGATGTGCCAGCAGGTTTGGGGCCTTTGCCTATTAGAAGCACTGCCCTAAAGGGCCCAAACAGGGGCCCTAGAAAACCGTCTGTCCCACTAGGGACCGGGGAGCCTTCAAGCACAGATGGGGCATTCGTCCATTTGTGAATTTATCCTTTCACAGGCACTGTGCAGGGCACATCACATGCACAGAGCAGATCCCACCCCTGCCCTGGAAACTTCGAGCCTAGTGGGGGAGATGGAAAGTAATCAGCACACAATCTGAAATGTGCTATCAAAGAAAGATCTAGAGAGGACTGAGAAGGGACCAGAAAGTCCAGATCCTGCCTGGGGCAGCAGGGAGGTGGAAGTAGGAGCTGGGGAGATCCCCTCCACAGGCTAGGGTGTGTGGGTCGGACATTCAGAGTACAAAGGAGGGCCTGGAGGATGGTGTGTTCTCTGCCATTTACACTGGCTTTTGGACACCTTGAGCTTGTCATGTCTGGTCTCTGGGCCTCACTCTCTGTACCTGTGAAATGGGTACAATGGGTGCTGTGAAGAGACTGGACAAGACTTTATCATCCCTTATCTATGTAGAGAAGGAATCAAGCTGGGGAGGGGTTGCCTTTGTGCCTTTCCCCCTCTTTCCCGGCTGGGCAAGGCTTAACACACTCCAGGCCCAAATCAGACAGGTTCTCCAGTTATCACCATAAATCTCTCTCCCTGCTCCTGGGACGTTGATCAGCACTCTCGGGCACCGAGTTCACTCGGGTTTTCTTTCAGCCCTTGGCAGGCTGGGCCAGAGAAGCTGCTCCCCAAGAAGCTGCCGTGGCAGGCCTGGCTCAGGGTTCTGCCCTCAGCCAGACCACAGAGAAACCCTGACCACTCCCAAGCCCCTCCTGACATTTACGAGGTGCTGCTGAAGGGGGGGGCGCCCCAAACCCCGAAGGAATGTTAATTGGCTAAAGCTGTTGTCTCTACACCCGCTGGGGCCCACGTTATTACTGTTTTATTTTTATTTGTTTTCCCCTAGAGGCGCCTGGGTTGGGCTAAGCAGCTGGCTGCCTCTCCCGCACTGGAGCCAGAGATGGGAAGGGACTTGGGGGGTGATGGGGTGCAGAGGAGCCTCACCTTGTCCCCAGCTCCCACCCAGCTTCTTGTTGGGGTCTCAGCTCAGGGACACAGTGAAGAGGAAGTTCTAGAAAGGGAATGAAATGACAAAGCTGACAGCACAGTTTTGGTGTCATACCTACAAGGGTCCAAAAGCTGGCTCTGCCCTCCCTGGTCGTGTGGCTCCAGAAGGTACAACCTGTCTGATAATAATAATACTAAGCTTTCTAAGTGCTGTCCTAAGGAATAAAGGAGAAAAGGAGCACTCAGCACACAGTGGTTACAATTATCATAAGAAAGTCCATCTGGGGTGGGGACAAGTGTAAAGACTGTTTACTGAGTGAGTCACAGTTTGGATGGACCCTTCCAGAGCAGCAGCCTTAATGGCCAGATGGAGAAACAAGACCAGACAAGGGAAGGAGACATGTGCGTGGAGTCCTTTGTGGTACATGTGAGCCTGGGGGCCAGGCCTTTCCTCAATGTCCACTAGAGTCTGAGGATGTCAGGACACCTGAGTAGCTCAGCGGTTGAGCTTCTCCCTTCAGTTCAGGGCCTGATTCCCAGAGTCCTGGGATCGAGTCCCACATCTGGCTCCCCTCAGGGAGCCTGACTCTCCCTGTGCCTATGTCTCTGCCTCTCTCTGTAACTGTCATGAATAAATAAATAAAATCTTGAAAAAAAAAAAAAAGACTCTGAGGAAGTCAACCCCAGAACCTGGAGGGGTCACATTGACAAAATGGCACCACTGGCTTCTCCCAAGAGGGTGCTCTAAGGGGAAGGTATGCAGAGGGTCTTGGCTTGAATTTGTCAAACAGATCGTTCATTTCAAACCCCCAACCCACTTCCAGATCAGAGAATGCTCTTATGCCATCAAAGACTGCCCCCTTTCTTTCTCTCTTCCTTCTCACCTCCCTTCCTTCCTCCTCTTGCCTTTCTCTTCCTTCCTTCCTCCTCACTAATTAATTATTTCATCTATCTATTTGATACGTGTTGAGCGCTATGGTAGGCCCTTTCCTCCATCATTTCTCAGCCTGTAAATGATTGTGTTGAGTTTCTAGTTACAAAAGTCTGATTAAATTTTTAAATTTCTCATTTAATTACATGCCTAGAGTTAGGCAGCCTATCACTGGGATGGCTGTGATATGACATGATATCATCAAGAACCTAGGATCGTTCTGCTCTGACATCTTTATTTTTTTAATATTTTATTTATTTATTCATGAGAGGCAGAGACACAGGCAGAGGGAGAAGTAGGCTCCCTGCAGGGAGCCGGATGTGGGACTTGATCCTGGGACTCCAGGATCACACCCTGGGCGGAAGGCAGGCACTAAACTGCTGAGCCACTCAGGGATCCCCAGCTCTGACATCTTTAGTGTGTGGCTCCCATCCTTGAGGTCATGTCATGGTCCAAAATGGCTGTTGGAGCTCCAGCCATCACATCTGAGTTCTGGAGTTCTATAATAGAAGAAGAAGGGTAAAAGGCACACTTCTCATCCTAGTCAGTTGTCTTTCAAGGAATTTCATGGAGTCCTACCCAATGACTTTTGCTTAAATCTTATTAGTCTTCTCTGTCTGCAAGGGAGATCAGGAAATTCAGTTTTCAACATTGAAAACTGGGGTTCTGTTATTAAGGAAGAAAGAGAAAACAGATAACAGAGGTAGGACACTGGCAGTTTTTGCAACCATTCCCAGTGACCTTTGTCTCCTGGGGCCTTGAAATACCTTGTATCCTACACTGTCCCTGGGAGTGGTCAAGTCTCCCCATAAGTGGAGCTGAGTCTCCCCTTCACTTCCTTGTTCTTCCCCCAAGTGTCTCCAAGTTGTGTTCTGGAAGAGGAAACCACAATTGTTACACACGTGCTGGAATAGTTGAAAGACACTTGAGGATTGTGAACTATAGATCACTTTTTCTTTTTTCTGCAACAATGTAAAAGTTTTAACATTTGCATCGAGAATGAAAAGCAAAGGGAAGAAAGATCATGCCCGCCATCCCAGAGATGTCTACCCCGCTGAACCCAGTTGCCTGTGGCCCTGCGTTGCTTCCCTAAGGCCGGGTAGCATCCTGGCACTGGCTTTACCTTCCACACGATACTTGCTAGCAATTCTTTGCACTCACCCTGGTTAATCAATATCCTTCTGCACACGAACCCTGTCACAAGCCTCAGGATACTTCTGGGGGTGTAAGTACGAGTACCCATGCCACAGAGAAGGAACTCAGGAATGTATAAGAACCATACTACCACTAATAAGAATGGCTATAATTTATTGAGCATTTCCTATGCAACAGACCTGGGGCCAAGCCCTTTTCATGCATCCATCCAGGGTATACTTACTCAGGGGGTCCACTACGTCAGGCCCCCGGCTTTTGTGCTAGCGATGGGATGGCAGATTAAACAGAGTACAACCACCCCTGGGAGCTTACAGCTGGGGAGTGGGCTTGGGGGAGGGACACAGGAAATAAGCCCATAAACAAGGTCTGTGTGACTACAACTGGGGAAGCACAGTGGGCAGGAGCAGAGAACAAGCATGCCCCCTTCCAGAAGTCAGGGAAGTGACAAGGGATCAGACCCAGAAAGATTTGCCTCCTCATCTGATAAACTAGGAAACTGAGGCTCAGACTGGCAAAGTAGGTGGCCGAGGGTCACCTAGCTAGTGAGCAGGGGTGCTTGGACACCTGCTTTCAGTGGTTGACACCTGCTTCGTGCCTGGTCTGTGGGATTCTGCAGGCCCCCCTCTCTCCCTACACTGAGTGCTTCATCTTGTCCCTCCCAGGTAGGTTGCAGAGTCAGAATGGGGGCTTGGGTTCAGACTCCTCACCCAGGGCCGTGTTTCTTCCTCAAGATCTAGCCAGGAGCTCTCGAGAGTTCAGGAACCCACAAAGAGCCTCTCAGTGTCCGAGGTGAACTTCTCAGCATCAGGTGCTCCTGACATGACTGCAAACTCTAGATGCCATCCTGAACAACAGCTTCACAAGGGGGCTCTAGCCTGAATAAGAATTTACTTAGGAAGTTTAATCAAAACCAACCCTCATGTAATCAGGGGTATCATCAAAAGCAGCCCTGCTTCCCGCCCGCCCCCCACCCCCCGCCCGTCTGTGGGCCAGTGTTGTGTGTGTGAGAGTGGGTGGGGCCCTGGGTCTGTAGGATCTTTTGTCAGCCTGTGAGGCTCCCAAATGGGAAATGTCCCCACAAGGAACCCAGGCCCCCAGGAAGGGCATGGCTGAGTACCCCTTGTCCCTGGGATCCCCCAATTTGGAGTTGACAGCATTCAACTTGCCTGTGTCTTTGTGCTCATGCTAGGAGAATGGGCTTTCTGGACAAAGGTATAGCCTACCTTTTTCTCAGATGTCTTGCAGTCAAGTTAACTCATTTCTTTGTTTTTCATTGGGAAAATTTCCAAACACACACAAAAGCAGATGCAGTCAACATCTAGGTACCATCCGCTTCATGGTACCTCTCTATGCTTCAGCAACTCTCTACACTTTGCATACTTCTTCTCTCCATCCTTCTCTGCCTTTAATGTTTTTTGTGTGGTGTTATAAAGCAAATCTCAGGAGTCATGTCTTTCACTTCTAGATTCCTCGGTATGCACCTGAAAAAACAGAGAGACAGTTTCTTACACAATCACAAAGTCATGAGACTGAGCCCCCCATTGGGCTCCAGGCTCAGTGGGGAGTCTGCTTGAGATTCTTGCTCTCTATCTTCCACTCCCTCCCTCATGTGCTCATTCTCTAAAATAAATAAACAAATCTTTAAAAAAAATTAGTCTGGCTGGTTATTGCACTCACCAAAATTAAAATTTTCCCAATATTCAGTTGGTTTATACAAATGAAGTTCCAAACAAGGTCCACCCACTGTATTTATTAATATCTCTTAAATGTTTTTAAGAGTCTTTAAAAAATGCCACAGTTTCCTTTCCTCCCTCCCCCAATCTTCATGACACTGCTTTGAATTTAACACATTTCAGCAAATATTTGTTGAGTGAAATATTTATTGAGTGCCTGACTTTACTCTATACCAGGCGCTGCCCTAAATGTTTTATTGTTATTATTAACAATAACAGTGGCTACCCTTTCTGGAGTGTTACTGTGTCAAGCTTTGTGTTAGCGTTTTGTCTATTTGGTGCCCAAATCCCCTGAGATAGATTTTATTGTCTCTATTTTCTTTTTTTTTTTTTTATAGCTGGAGTTGAGGAAGCCAGTGAAGCAAGTAACCTGCCCAAGGTCACACTAGCAAGCAGCAGAATTGGGTTTTAAACCAAGTACTGACGGCTAGAGAGTTATCCTTTTCTCTGCTTTCTGTGATGCACAGAGAGACCACATCCTCAGCCGGAAGGAACTGGGGAAGATGCTTGTGGAAGGGGCTGATGACGGGCTCCCCAGGGCCAGGATGAAAGATGATGCCTTTACCATGATTTGCTGGAATAAATGCTGCTTCCCCAGACCATGTGAAATGGGGCATAAATAAGGGAAAATGAGATGGGAAAAGTGAGATACTGAACTCAGTTTATCTCAGTGTGACCATCTATATGTATATGGCTATTTGTTTTATTCAGGGTCACATGGAAACTGGGAGTTGGGGCGTGGGTCAGAATACAGAGCAAATACAACAAAGTTCACTCTAAATCAGCCAGACTCTGAGCTGCAAAGGACAGAAACCCAACTGTAATGGGCTTAAGCCAAAATGATTGCTTGGCTCTGTTAAGTGAAAAGTTGGGGAGGGGTGCATAGCTTCAGGCATAGCCAGGTCCAGAGGACCAACAAAGTGAGCATCATCATATACTAAGCACCAAAGCAAACTCTTTACAGTGATCCTCATATCATCTTCCCAAACAAGCATCAGCTGGCGCTTTCCCATTCTGCAGCTGAAGAGTTGAGGGTCAGGGAGATAAGTGACTTTCCCAAGGTCAATGCAACTAGCAAGTGGTAGAACCAGGACTTGAACCCAGTTAGGTCTGGAATTTGTCTGATTCCAAGGCTGGACCTTTTGCCACTAGGCCCTGGCTCCCTGACTTACGGAAGTTCCTATGACTGCTAGAGGCACTATTAAAGCCCGTGGCAAGTCCTGCTTAACAGATCTGCATGGTGACCACGAGCAGCTGTCTCCTAATCCAGCTTCCCATGCCCCCAACTGTGGAAAGCCAGCATTCTAATGCCAGTCATTCCTAATCTCTGCTAACCATGGTACTTTTCTTTATTCTTTAGGAACATTATGTTCTGGGGGATGCAAGAGGGCTTATAGTTTGCCCACCTTCATCTGCTGATATGTCTACAAATATTTTTTGAGCACCTACTGTGTACCAGGTACCTTTGCTGAGTGCTTTCTGTGTTGTATCTCAGATTAGCCCCCATAAGGTGTCAATCACTGTTGCCCCCTCCTTCAGATGAGACAGCCAAGTGGGGAAACTTGTCCAAGGTTGCATGGCTAGGAAATAGCAGAACCGCAGTTTGAACCTAGGTGGTCTGCCTCCAGAGCCTGTGTCTTTTGCTCAAAGAGCTGACAATCTAGTGATAAAGATGAAAGACAGTTGTGAGGGGGAAACATTCATCAGTAGTGGGGTGGTGTGCACTCTGTCATGCTGTGCAGTAGTTAAAACAGAGTGTGTGGGTACTGACGTGCAGATGGATCTCCTAGGGATGCCTTTGGTGAAAAATCAAGTTGCAGAACAATATACACAGTAGGATACCACTTATGCAAAACAAAATACCCTAGTCTCAATGCATTGAAACACTTCTGTGGAAAAAACACACCACACAGTGGCACTGGTTGTCAAGAGGAGTTAGGATCTACCTGCAGTGTTTTCACTTTTTACAAGGAAAATGTGTTCATAATCTAGAAAGGACATCAATATTATAGCATATTATATATGCTAAGAGGGAGGGAGAACCCAGCGCACTATGGGTGCCCAATATAGTTAGGAGGAGATGGTAATCGGGGAAGACTTCCCGGAGGAAAGCACTCTTGCTTCCTGGCGGAGGAGAGACTGAGTTGAGTTTTGAAGACTGAGTAGGTCTCATCACATAGAAAGGTGGACAAAAAGTGTTCTAAGCAATAGGAGCAGTATGTGCGAAGGCCCAGATGGGAGATTGAACACGACGTCAGAAAGGACCAGGCCAGCCCTTCCTAAAGCATATCACCAGGGATGAGGATTAAAAATGGAGATTTCTGTGGCACCTGGGTGACTCAGTTGGTTGAGTGCCTGCCTTGGACTCAGGCTGTGGTCTCGGGGTTCTGGGATAGAGCTCCACATGGTTGGAGGTCCCTGCTCAGTGGGGAGTCTGCTTGTCCCTCTGCCCCTCTTCCCCACTCACCCTCTCTCTCTCCCCCAATAAATAAATGAATAAATAAAATCTTTAAAAAAATAAAGTAAAAATGTAGATTTCCAGACCTCACTACAGACTCTATAGAGGCAGGCCTGGGAATCCACATTTTATTTTATTTTTTAAAAGATTTTATTTATTCTTGAGAGAGATGGAGATTTCTACCCAGAAATGGAATTTCTTTTTTAAAGATTTTATTTATTCATTCATGAGAGACACAGATTGAGAGAGGCAGAGACACAGGCAGAGGGAGAAGCAGGCCCCATGCAGGGAGTCCAACTCAGGACTCGATCCTGGGGCTCCAGGACCACACCCTGGGCTGAAGGCAGGCGCCAAACCACTGAGCCACCCAGGGATCCCCCTGGAATTGTTTATTATATGATAATTCTATGTTAAATTTTTTGAGGAGCTGCCAAACTGTTTTCCACAGAGGTTGTACCATTTTCCATTCCCGTCAGCACTATTGGATGCTCCCAACTCTCCACATCCTCTCCAACACTCGTTTTTGATTACAGTCATCCTACTGTGTAGGAAGTGATACCTCATTGCGGTTTTGATTCGCATTTCCTAGTGGCTAAATGATGCCGAGCATCTTTTCATGAGCTTACTGGACATTTGTATATTTTTTCTGGAGAAATGTCTAGCTTTATCCCAGTACCACACTGCTTTTACTATAGCTTTGTAGTAAAATTTAGAATCAGTAAGTGTGAGTCCTCCAACTTGGTACTTTTTAAGATTGTTTTTGGCTATTCTGGGTCCCTCATGTTTCCATATGAATTTTAGGGTCAGCTTGTCAATTTCTGAAGAGAAGCCAGCTTTGAGTTTGTAGGAATCACATTGAGTTTGCAGACAGTTTCAGGGAATATTTCCCGTGAACATAGAATGTCTTTCCACTTTGGCTTTCCATTTCTTTCAATGTGTTTTACACTTTTGTTAAATGTACCCCTGGGAAAAAAAAATGTACTCCTGGTGTTTTATTCTTTATGATGTTATTGTTAAGTGGAATTGTTTTTTCTTAATTTCCTTTTCGGGGCAGCCCGGGTGGCTTAGGGGTTGAGCGCCTGCCTTCGGCCCAGGGTGTGATCCTGGAGACCCGGGATCGGGTCCCACGTGGGGCTCCCTGCATGGAGTCTGCTTCTCTCTCTGCCTGTGCCTCTGCCTCTCTCTCTCTCTGTCTAATGAATAAATAAATAAAATCTTTAAAAAAAGTTTCCTTTTCGCTCTTTCCATGACAGTGTGTAGAAGTACAACTGACTTTTGCATATTAAAAAAAAAAAAAGTCAGTGTGCCTAAAGAGTCTTTAAAATGCTGATTCTGGGCAGCCCCGATGGCTCATCGGTTTAGCACCACCTTCGGCCCAGGGTGTGATCCTGGAGACCCGGGATCAAGTCCCACGCCGGGCTCCCTGCATGGAGCCTGCTTCTCCCTCTGCCTGTGTCTCTGCTTCTCTCTCTCTGTGTGTCTCTCATGAATGAATAAATAAAATCTTTAAAAAAAAATTCCATTTCTGGGTAGATACCCAAAAGAATTGAGAGTAAGGACTTGAATGGATATTTGCACACCCATGTTCACAGCAGCGTTAGTCACAGTAGCCAAGAGGTGGCAGCAACTCAAATACCCATCAATGGATGAGTGGATAAATATGTGGTACAGCCAGCCATGCAGTGGAATAAAAAGAAAGTACCAATACAGGCTACAACATGGATGGACCTTGACAACATTGTGATAGATGGAAGAGGCCAGACACAAAAAGTCACGTGTTGTATGGTTCCATTTATATGAAATGTCTGCAACCGCAAATCCATAAGCTCAGAAGGTAGATTAATGGTAGCCCAAGGCTGGGAGGTGCTGGGGGAAGTGGGGAGTGACCTCCAAGGTGATGAGGATGTTCTGAAATTACACAGTGGTGATAGCTGTGCAGCTCTCTGAATATACTAAACACCACAAAACTGTATACTTTAAAAGGGTGTGTGAGGCTGCCTTAGTCGGTTAAGTGTTGGACTCTTGGTTTGGCTCAGGTGGTGATCTCAGGGTCCTGAGATGAAGCCCAGGCATTAGGCTCTGAGCTGAGTGTGGAGCCTCCTTAAGATTCTTTCTCTCTCCTCCCCCTTTGCCCCTCCACCCAGCCTCTCCCCGGCTTGTGCACTCTCTCTTTTTAATTTTTTTATTTTTAAAGATTTTATTTATTTATTCATGATAGACGTAGAGAAAGAGAGAGAGGCAGAGACACAGGCAGAGGGAGATGCAGGCTCCATTCCAGGAGCTGGACGCGGGACTTGATCCCCGGACTCCAGGATTGTGCCCCAGGCCAAAGGCAGGCGCCAAACCACTGAGCCACCCAGGGATCCCCTCTTTTATTTTTTTAAAAAGATTTTATTTATTAAATCTTAAATATGAGAGACACACAGAGAGAGGCAGAGTCATAGAGGGAGAAGCAGGCTCCCTGATGTGGGACATGATCCCAGGACCCTGGGATCACGTCCTGAGCCAAAAGCAGACACTCAACTACTGAGCCACCCGGGTACCCCACATTCTCTCTTTTAAATAAATAAATAAATAAATAAATAAATAAATAAATAAATAAATAAATAAATTGGTATGTGGATTCTGTCTCCATAAAGCTGTAGGGGTTTTTTTTCTTTTTAAGTGCCTATGAACCAATGGGAGAAAAGGGTGTGGAACTCAAGGCTAGGATAGAGATTGGGGAGGGGGGGTTCTTCACCTGGAGGTTAGAGATGTCTGGGGATGTAGGAAGAGGAACCCTGGCACGAGGAAGTCTCATGGCCATGGTGTCGGGGTTGCGTGTGCACCCCTCTAGGTTACACTGTGTCTCGGTGGGGTCTCCCACTCTGGCGAGGTGCGGAGGCTCCGGGCAGGTGGGACTTTCATTCCACCGAAGCTAGAGGACCGTGGGAAGATACCTGACTTGAGATCTCCGCTCTGATACCTGGAAACCCTTCAATTCAATGCCATCATTTTAAGTAGGAGGAAACTGGGGTCCAGAGAGAGGAAGGAACTTGCCGAAGGCTACGAGGCAGTTAGTGGCTGAATTGGGGCCCCTGCACCACCGTACCCCAGCGTGCCCTTCCTGAGTATGCTCTCTGTATTGAGTTTTCTACCGTGACACCCCCATGACCCACTGATACCGTGAGGGGGTTTGCCATGGTTTTGTTTGAGCTGCTGTTGGTCCCCGAGTGGCGATTCAGTGCGAGTCCCTGGGGGGGTGGAAATAATAAAAAGTTGCCATTTAGTTATGGAGGCCATTTGATGAGACACTTTCCATGCTTTTTCTCAGCTCTCTCCACAATCTTGTGAGGTAGGTTTTGGTATTTCTAGCTCTCTGTCACAGTTGGGGAAATTGAGGCTCAGAGCGGTCAGGCCTGTTTTTCAAGCTCACACAACTGGAAGTGGCGGAGCTGGGCTTTTCATCCAGGCTTTCCTTCAGCATGCTGGGTGTTTCCCATGAAGGTGGCCCAGGTTGGGAAGAATGGTTAGACTCCATTACATTGTTCGCCATCTAAATGTGTTTAATAAATCAAAAATCTTTCCCCAGAACCATAAATAACAGATAACGTGATGCCATGCAGAAAGCTCAGGATGTGGGTCAGAAGAGCTCATCCCAGTTTTTCCATTGACTGCCTGTATGACCTTGGGTTAATTCCTCTCCCTCTCTGAGTCTCAGCTTTCTTGGAGAAGACTTTCAAACCTAGATGAACTTGAGAATCAGCAGACCTAATTTTATTTTATTTTTTTAAGATTTTATTTATTTATTCATGAGAGACACAGAGAGAGAGAGAGAGAGAAGCAGAGAGAGAGAGAGAGAGAGAGAGGCAGAGACAGGCAGAGGGAGAAGCAGGCTCCATGCAGGGAGCCCGGTGTGGAACTGGATCCCAGGTCTCCAGGATCACACCCTGGGCTGAAGGCAGGTGCTAAACTGCTGAGCCACCCGGGCTGCCCTCAGACCTAATTTTAAAATGTTCCATACTGGGACTCCTGGCTGACTCAGTTGGTAGAGCATGTGACTCTTGATCTGGGGGTTGTAAATTCGAGTCCCAAGTTGGATGTAGAAATTAAAGTTAAAAAAAATAAAAATAGGGGTGTCTGGGTGGTTCACTGGGTTGAGCATAAGCCTTCAGCTCAGATTGTGATCCTGGGGTCCTGGATCCATTAGGCTCCCTGCTCAGCAGGGGTGTCTGCTTCTTTTCCCTCTGCTCCTCACCCCACTCATGCTTTCTTTCACTCTATCTCTCAAATAAATAAATAAAGTTTTTAAAAAGTTAAAATGTTCTATACGATGGCAAGGATAAATCTGTAAAACATGTTGCTCAACAAGAAAAGCAAACACAAATAAGTTCATGCACTATAATTTCATTCAAGTCAAGTCCCCAACTAGGCAAAAACTAGTGTTAGAAGTCAGAGGGGTGAGTGTAACCTCTGGGGGAAGAGGGAGGGTGGTGTGATCTGGAAGGGAGTAAAGGAGATTTTGGGGGGTGGGCAATGTTCTATTTGTTGACTTGAGCTGGCCACATGGGTATATTCACTTCATGAAAACTACTTGAGCTATATAAATTACTTTTTGTCCAATTTTCAGGATGTGTTAAACATCACAATAAAAAAGTTAAAACCCTCAAAACTTCCTGAGTAATATTCCAGAAATCACTCTAAAATTTGTGGGTTTTGGGCAGCCCCGGTGGCGCAGCGGTTTAGTGCCGCCTGTAGCCCAGGGAGTGATCCTGGAGACCCTGGATCAAGTCCCACGTCAGGCTCTCTGCATGGTGCCTGTTTCTCCCTCTGCCTGTGTCTCTGCCTCCCTCTCTCTCTCTATGTGTGTCTCTATGAATACATAAATAAAGTCTTTAAAAAAAAATAAAATAAAATTTGTGGTTTGTTTTTTTTTTTTTTCAGATTCTGCAGGTGACTCCCATAGAACCACTAGGAATTGTTTTGGAGATAAAACATATAATTTTATGACCTACGCTGTGATTTTATTTAAAACAGTATTTTTCAAGTTCTGCACACCTTTTTTTTTTTTTTTTTTGTCCCACCAGGGGACCCTGGTCCAATCAAATGGCATTTAATACTTAGAAACAGCATTTCCCAGGAGTAACTTTGTATTATAGTTTTATCTCTTCACCAGCTGAAAGACATTTGGATTGTTTCCAGTTTATGTGATTATAAAGCTGTTACAAACAGTTATGTACAGATTTTTGTGTGCACATGAATTTTCATCTCACTTGGTAAATAAATACTTAGAAATGGGATTGCTGGTTTTTAAAAAAATTTTTTAAAGATTTTATTTATTTATTCATGAGAAACACAGAGAGAGAGAGAGAGAGAGGCAGAGACACAGGCAGAGGGAGAAGCAGGCTCCATGCAGGGAGTCCGACGTGGGACTCAATCCCGGGTCTCCAGGATCACGCCCTGGGCCGAAGGCAGGCGCTAAACCGCCGAGCCACCCAGGCTGCCCAATTGCTGGGTTTTATTGTAAATATGTGTTTAACTTTATAAGCAATTGTGAAACTACATTCTGCAGTGGCCGCATATTTTGCACTTCCACCAGTGATATATGAGAATTTGGTTGCTCCATATCCTCATCAGTACTAAGAATTGCCAGCTTTATGTTTCTTAAAGATTTATTTATTTATTTGAGGGATAGAGAGAGAGGGAGAAAGAAAAAGAGAGCAAGCTAGAGTGGGGGGGAGGGGCAGAGGGCGAGGGAGAAGCAGACTCCCCTCTGAGCAGGGAGCCTGATGTGGGGCTCAATCCCAGGACCCCGGGATAGTGACCTGAGCTGAAGGGAGACGCTTAACAGACTGAGCCACCCAGGCACTGCTTTATCTTTCAATTTTAGCCATTCTAATAAGTGTGTAGTAGTATCTCATTATGGTTTTTTTAAAGATTTTATTTATTTATTCATGAGAGAGAGAGAGAGAGAGAGGCAGAGACATAAGCAGAGGGAGAAGCAGACTCCCCACAAGGAGCTCGAAGTGGGACTTGATCCCATGATCCTTAGGATCATGACCTAAGCCAAAGGCAGATGTTTCCACCGAGCCACCCAGGCATCATTCATTATAGTTTTAATTTGCATTTCCCTAATGACTAATGATGAACATCTTTTCACATGCTTCTTTGCCATTCATGTATCTTATTTGGTGAAGTGTCTCTTCCAGTCTTTTTTTTTAAGATTTATTTATTTATTCAGAGCGAGAGAGAGAGAGAGAGACAGAGACAGAGACACAGGCAAAGGGAGAGGGAGAAGCAGGCTCCATGCAGGAAGCCTGACCTAGGACTCGATCCCGGGTCTCCAGGATCACACCCTGGGCTGCAGGTGGCGCTAAACCACCACACCACCGGGGCTGCCCATCTTCCAGTCTTTTGTCCATTTTAACATTGGGTTGTTTTCTTGCTATTGAATTTTGCAAATATTTATTTTTACTTTTATTTTTTGCAAATATTTTATATATGTTGGATACTAGTGACATCAGATATAGGATATGTAAATAGTATCTTACATTGTGTGGCTTGTTTTTTCATTTTCTTAATAATGTCTTTCGAAATGCAGTTCTTAATTTCAATAAGGCCCAATTTAACCATTTTTTTTTCTTGTATAGATTGTGTTTTTGGTGTCATGTCTAAGAACTCTTTGAGAGACAGGAATTTTTTTTTTTTGAAAAAATATGGAATGCTTCATGAATTTGCGTGTCATACTTGCGCAGGGGCCATGCTAATCTCTGTATCGTTCCAATTTTGGTATATGTGCTGCCGAAGCGAGCACGAGAGACAGGAATTTTTGACATGGTCCTGCTGCTGACTGGCAGTGTGATTTTTAGCAAGCCACTTCTCTCTGGGCTTCTTTATCTTCAGCTTACAATGAAATGATTGCAGTAAGGGTTCTGTAAGAGCCTGTCCAGTTCTGCTATTCTAAGTCTAAATAGCAGCCTAAGACTAATCACATGGAGGATCCTATAAGAATAACTATAACTCCATTTTCTGAGCATTTCACAAGGGCTAGGCACAGAAGCAGGGGCCTATGCATTATTTCATTGTCACTTATTCCCATGGGAAGTAAATGGTGTTATTAGTCACATTTCAAGGAGGAAGTCCCTGAGCCCAAGAGAGGTCAAGTCACTTGTTCAAGTGGTCAGGTCCACTTGACAGCCACCTGGTCAGAGCAGAGTTGGGACTCAAGCACCACCAGTCTAAATGGCCGTGGTCGTGTGGTTTGTGTGATCCCTGGGTGAATGGTTCCATTTGAATTGTGCTGATTAGTTGGAGGAGAGAGCCTTGGGGCCAAGCAGAGGGTGGGGAAATACTTCCCCTCAAGAGAGAAGGCAGGTGCGGTGGGTGTAGGGGGTGGGATTCCTTGAGGGAAAATTTACAGCCACCAAATTCCTAAAATCTTTGTGCCTGCCTGAGGGTCACCGGAGCCCTTCCCGACTCCCTCGCCCACGGCCTCAAGAGGGCTGGGGTGGAACCCTTAGCACCAAAAGCAGAGGAGGCGAGGCTGGGGTGGAAGTCAGATGGGCTCGCTGGCACCCAGGGTGCGCCGGAGCGTGTGTGAATGTGTGTGTGTGTGTGTGTGTGTGTGCACTCGAGTGTTCGTGGGCTCATCTACGTCCAAGATTGCGCGTGGAGGGGAGGCATCGTCGCTAGCGGAGAGCGTGATTGGGATTGCGCTGCCTGTCTGTGCGGTGAGTGGAGTCCTGTTCACCGGCTCACGGACAGAACCGCGGTGCGGAGCCAGCTGTGTGCCCGCCGCACGCCCCTGCCGGGTGCCGGGGATACGTACGGGCGGGAAGTGACTGAAGACCTCGTCTCCCTACGGAAGGGACACGGCACGGAGGGAAGGGAAGTGTTGAGCGGGACAAACCTTAAGCAAATCAAGCCAGAAAAAGCCCAAACGGAGTTAACCTCGTGGGTGCGTGTTTCTGGGTGAGGGAGACTGCGTGAACCGCTGGCCTGTGCACCTGCTCCCCTGCTGTGCGCGTGCGGTGGCTGCGTGGCCCTGCGCGCCGAGTGGGGGCACCGGGGGGCACGGGGGGCGCGAGATCTGCACCTGTCCTGAACCCCCGCGGCCGTCCGGCCTGCCCCAGCTCGTCCCCGGCGGAAGGAGCGATACCGGCCAGCAGCAGCCCCGCGTCCGCCTTGGGGACCCGTCTTCTGCACTCAAGGTGAGCCAGACCCTCCAGAGAAACCTTCTTCCCGCCCCCTCGACCCCGACGACGCTCTGAAAGCCCCCAAACCAAGCTGACATGACGAGGGAGAGGGCGCGGAGGCGGGGCAGGGGCCGGTCCCGCGGCTGCGACACCCGCGCTCGCGGGGCCAGCAGGTGGCGCTAGAGGCCAGGGCTGGGCAGGCGGCCCGCAGGCCCGGAGGCTTCGGATGCGCGCCCCAGGCTCGGCGGGCAGAGCCTGAGCCGCGCTCACCCGAGCTGGGGCGCGCCGGACGCTGTCGGGGCCCTGCACGCAGTAGCGCGTTTACCCCTCGCGCTATCTTGTTTATTATCCCACTTTACAGAGAAGAAGACTGAGGCTCAGAGATTCTTTTTAAGTGACTTTCCTATGGCCACCCACTTTGTGTGTGGCTGGGCCATGGCCCCAGCCCAGTTCAGGGGCCAAGCGGCGCTCTCACCCGAAGCACCTCACTTTCCCAGGTGGGGGACGCAGGGGTTGAGAGTTGGCCCAGGTCCTGCTGGGAGAGGGTGTGAGGCAGGCTGGGAGCTGGTCTCTGATGGCAGCGGAGTGCGCGCAGAGGGACAGGAGGTGGTGGATGTCCTGGGAGGAGGGGGCGGCGTGGCTGGAAGGAGGCCAGGGGTTCTGAAGCCCTGCCCAGCCTCCTTTCTCCAGGGCCTCCCCAAGTCTTACCATATTCCACCTTGGAGTCATGCACCTGGGGCAAGCGGAGGTGTCCAGCCTTCCCTGTGACCCTCTCCTGCCCACCCTGCTGGGGAGATGCTGGGGAGATGTTCCTGCTCACCTTGTTTACCGCGCAGCCCCCCTCTGACCACTGAGGCCCAAGGATCCCTCCCCTCCTACCTGCTCCTGGAGGGGAAGTTCAGGTAGCCATCTTTGTAACAAGCTCCCCAGGCCTGGAGACCAGGTATGGAACCACCTCCTCCAAGCCAGCCCCCAGGCTTGCACCGGAAACCAGTAGTTGGTGCTTGCCTTTTAAAATACACCCAGTGCCTTTGTTCTACCACAATGGGAAGCACACGGGCTCCCCAGGGCAGGGCTCTTGGCACAGCCCCCCTACCTCCCTATGTCTGTCCCTGCCCAGAGACCAGGATGGTGGCTTGACAGGTCTATAGCCCTCATCCTGCAAATTGCTCTGAGCCACCAGTGGGTGGCCACTATTGTCCTCAACACTGGGGACAGACTCTCAGCTCACCTCCTTATGGCAGAGGCAGACAAGAAGCAAAAAACAAATATGAACTTTAGTCTCTGAAAAATAAAACGGAGAGAGATGCCTGGGCAGATCAGTTGGTTAAGCAGTGTCTGCCTTTGGCTCAGGTCATGATTTCAGGGTCCTGGGACTGAGCCCCGTAGTAGGGCTCTATGCTCAGTGAAGAGTCTTCTTGTCCCTCTCCCTCTACCTCTCCACAATCCACTGCACCACCCACCCCCCCCCCCCGGCCCACTGCTTATGCTCTCTGTCTCTCAAATAAATAAAGTCTTTAAAAAATAAGAAAGAATAAAACCCAGAGTGATGATACTGTGACAGTGGGGTGGGAGGGCCTCCCTCAGAAAGGCAGCTGGGTGAGGCCTCTTCAGGATGTGCCATTTGGGAAGACACCCAGAGGAGGAGTCTTTTGAAGATTTAGGAAGGGGGGCAGCCCCGGTGGTGCAGCGGTTTAGTGCCGCCTGCAGCCCGAGGTGTGATCCTGGAGACCCGGGATCGAGTCCCACATCGGGCTCCCTGCATGGAGCCTGCTTCTCCCTCTGCCTGTGTCTCTGCCTCTCATTCTCCCTCTCTCTCGCTCTGTGTCTCTCATGAATAAATAAAAAATAAAAATCCTTAAAAAAAAAAAGATCTAGGAAGGGGTTCCAGATATGACGAGCCAGTTCCAGAGTCCTAGAGCAAGAACAGCCTGAGACGGGGAGCAGTCCAGGAGGGAAGAAAGGCAGACATGGCTGGAGCACCCTTGAGCGAGGGCTCAGTTCAGAAAGGCCGGGGTGGGGGCGGCTTGTGGGCGGAGCACGGGCTTGGGTTTATTCCAGCAGAGAGGAAGCCCCCTGGAGGGTCCTAAGCAGGAGAGTGAGGGCTCCACTTAGCTTTAACCTCTCTGGTGCCGAGGGCTCCTCCCCGAGGGTCCAATAGCCCCCCTCCTCCCCGCCACCAGCAATCTGAAGTGGAGATCCCTTGGGGCACAGCCAGTAGCCAGGGCCCCTGCCCCGGCCTACTGGGGTCTGCAGAGTTCATCCCCTGCCCTGCCACTCCCCCCTGATAAACTCCCAGGCAGGTTTCCGGCTTGGCTCCGCTGGGAGAGAGTGGAGAAATCAAAGCAGGCGGAGGAGGGGTGCTCCCGCGGCAACCCAGGGGGTCTTATCTCTCCCCTTCATAAGGTGCCGAGTTTCCCGGGTGAGAGCCGCGCCCAGGCTGTCCCTCATTTGGCACTTGCACAGCCACTATCTCAGCCAGGGCCCAGGGTGGATTTTCTGGGGCTCTCCTTAGAGAGCACAAAACACAGTTAGGTGCAGGGCTTCAGAAGCGGCGCTGTGCAGGGTGGGCCCTGGTGAGCCTCCACCTCTGACCTCCTGTCAGGGGAGTCAGCCCCTCATCCACGGGTAGCAGCGGAGGCTCTGACGCCTGAAGGGGATGGCGAGCAGAGGGGTCTGTGCTGCTGTGTTTCCTGACTCCCAGTCCAGTCCTCTTCCCTCACCCAACTCACCTAATAATACAGCTGCCCCTTCTCCTGGCCTCAAGCCACGAGGAGACGGGTAGCACAGGGCATCATGGAGATGGGTGGGCAGGTAGCCTCCTGGGGAGGAAAGGGTTCATGGGGGTCAAAGGTCACAGGGCATAGGGTCCCGTGTGAACCGGGACCTTCATCTTTTTATCAGAAGTTCCAGACTTGCATGTTCTGAATCAACTGGAGTTCAGAGCAGGATCTCAAGGACCTGGCTGAGGATCAGAATCCCGAGGAACATGTTAAAATGCAGTTTCTGGGACCTGATCCAGAACCACAGAATCAGAACCGCCAGGGGTGGGGCCAGGAATTTGTATATTGAACTCACTTGCTAGGTTCTCCTTCAGCACAGAGGAGGCTGGGCAACACTGATCTGACCACCGGCCCTGCGTCCTGGGGCTCCGCCTACTTCAGTAGCTGTTATCCTGGACAGAGTGTGCCCTCGCACACCTGGGGCAGGAGGCCTAAGGGCTGTGCCTGGGCTTGATTCCTGCCTCTAGAACCTAAAGTGGAACCACCTCGGGTTTTCTCTCTGTCCACCTCTTGAAGGGAGTTACAGAGACAGAGCATAGGAATTATTAAAACAATTATTATTCTCCGGTGGTCCCAGAGAGCCTGGGCTGTGCGCACAGTCCCGGGAGGGAGCCAAGACAATCATTCTCTGGGCCAATGGAGAAGATGGTCCCAGAGAGGGGAGGGGTCTTGTCCGAGGTCACCCAGCTGCTCCTGGCCAGGCTGATATTTGAACTCAGGGCTGACTAGTTCCAGAGTGCATATTTTTAGTTGGTTCCTTCCTTTTCGATACCCTTTTCATGTCCTGTCTTTCTCCCTCAGTGTCATCTACTGAGTACCTCCTCCAGGCCGGTCAGAGAGCTGGCGCCTTCTCCTCTGCCCTTCTGCTATGAAGATTGAAGGAGGTACAGTGTGTGACTGAACCCTGGACACATAGGCCACAGATGGTCTCGTTCACTTGGCAGCCCTCACCACACTTCAGTCACAGCTTCCTTCCCATGCTTCATTAGCCAAGTTAGTGGTGGTGGGGGGTGCATCAGGGATACCTGAGAACTCGTTAAAATGCAGATTGCCTAGCCCCGGCCCCAGAGGTTCTGATTCAGTGGGTCAAGGCTGGTCCTGGGACTCTGCAGTTTTTACAACTTCCCAGGCTGTGTGCCACAAGTACTTTGAACATGGCACTTGAAGGTTCATTGTAATAGATGGACTGATGTCAGGAGACAGGCATGGATGTCATCCGGTGAGCTTGAGTCTCGATGATGAAAGTTAAGAAGTTCTTCCCTGAAAAATGTACAAACCCACCTATCTACAAGATCTTGCATAGTTTCAGGCAATTCCTGGATCCTTAAAAACCAACCATGGATCCCTGCTCCCAGCGTCAGGATGATCCACTGGTCTAAACACCAGGCCTCAGCTCACCTCTGACATGTAGGCTGCCCAGCCCTCCCGACAAAATCGCTTCTCTGTGTTCACACGATGCTTAGTGAGGATAATACTCCATCAGGGTAGCTGTTTACAGATCTGCCTCCCCTCCTGGACTATGGGGACTCGCAAGTGGTCGTTACTCCCCCTTCCTAACCCATAAAATTATACTTCCCTTTGAGGTTAGGCCTAACCATGTGATTTACAGTAGCCAATAAAATGTCGGTGATACAAACTTGGCGAGCCTGTGTGATTCACCACATTCTCTTCACCTTGCCAGTGATCTTGGAAATGCGCATCTAGGGGGAGGAGCCACCAGCGGCTGTCCTGGAGATCCTGGGTGAACAGAAACTCCTGCCCACCTGTGTTAGACACACAGCTTGAGCATGAACCAAGCCTTTGTTGCACTAGGTACAGGGTTATTTGTCGCTGCAGCATAACCTGACTTGGCCTATGGATCCAGTGCTTTGAAACAATGAGCTTTGGGTCCCCGTTCCCTACACAGGCTAGAACAGAGGAGGCAATCAAAAATCACACCAGTTACCATTTATTAAGACCTTGCTAAGTGCCAGGCACTATTCACTGTTTCATCACCTAAAAGTCCCACCAGCCCTAGAAGTCAGGTGTCCCAATTTACAGATGAGGGACGTTTCTGGCTAGCAAATGGCCTAGGAACCCACGTCTCCATCCTCTGGCACCACTTACAACCCAAGAGACAAACGGGCTGGTGCTTTTTCTTGCTGCTCACTAAGCCAGTGGTTCTCACTGAGCCTCGGTGTCCACAGTGTGAAGTGGTTTCATACTAATGCTCTTCTCTCCGGTCGGCTGTGACATGTCAAGTGCTCTGCACAGTCCCTGGCAGGTCATAAGTGCTCACTAATGGTAGCTATTATTTTTAATTATGATGCTTCTCTGCCTTGGAGACAAGTTGTTTGAAAGAACAAATGAATGGAGAAGGGTGAAGTTGGGATGAGGAGTCTGGGGACACACTGGGAGCCAAAAAGCAAGCGTGACTTTTTCTTAATGCCTCCAACCCCCCGACCCCCCCCCAACCTGGAAGGCCGCTTCCACCTGCTGAGCGCGCGCCTGTGCGCACCGCCTGTGCGCGGGATGCTTCACACGCATCACTTGCCGGGCTGAGAGCGGTGCTGCTCTGTGCACCCCCATCTGACGGATGAGGAGACCGAGCCTGGGGCATCAGAGATCTTGCCCGAGGACTCACCGCAAGAGGAGGCGGCGCCGCGTGGTGGTGATGGGGGGACCGGCCCCCCGCGGCCCGCGACGCGAACCTCTCCTGGAAGGCGCACCCCTTGCGGCCAAGGGGCGCCCTCCAGCCCAGCTCCCTGCGCTTCCAGGCCGGCTGTCTGTCTGTCTGTCTGCAGCCCCCTGCCGGCGGCTTCCCGCGGAGGTGCGAAGGGCGCGCACGCCCCGAGCTCCGGGAGGCCCCTCCCCGCGCGGCGGCCGCTGGGCGCACAGACTCGCTGTCACCACGGTGATTGGTAGACTAAACAGCTGCGCGGAGCCGGCCTCCTCGCCCGCGCTCGCCGGGCGGCCGGCTTTCAAAGCGCGGCCTCGGCGGCTATCTCCCCCATCAGCCCCAGCAGCATTTAGCCACTTTCTTCAAACACCCAGCCAGGGCATGATGGTTAACGTCAAATCTGGCAGCAAGTCATAACCTATAGGGCTGGGACATTTATCACGGGCCCGGGGTGGGGGGGTGGGGCCCTGGGGACTTCAAAGGGGCCTGAGGGGTGGGGGGAGGGCGGGGAGGGCGGGGAGGGGGCTCCCGCCCGGCTGTTCCTCCACCCAGATCCTCAGATCCCTCAGAGCTGGAGGGATCAAGGGGCCTCCTCTGGTTGGCCGGCCCAAATGATGAGAGTGATCATAAGAAATGTTGTTGCGGGAACAGCTCTTGCGTATGGAGAGCGGCGTGTTTTGTTTTGATTTTACATTATTTATTTATTTAAGTGATGGCTACATTCAACGTGGGGCGGGGGCTCGGACTCCCTACCGGGAGATCAAGAGTCGCATGTTCTCCAGACTGAGCCAGCCGGGTGCCCCCAGTCTACATGTTTCATCTCGTTTAATGCCCAGAGCCACTCTGTGACGCATTTGTTGTTATTTCCGACCTCATTTTAGAGATGGGGAAATGGACAGAGATGTTATGCCACTTGGCTGAAGCTACCTGGTTAATAATAAAAACAGCATCAACAACAATAATAGTATCTGCCATTTATAGAGTGATTACTCTGTGCAGGTGCTTGGTGTTACCTCATTTAAAGGTCCAGATACTCTCTGAGATAAGCATTATTATTCTCATCCTGAAGAAGAGAAAGCCCAACAGATATTAGTGGCTTTCCCAAGGTGACAATGATTTGTAAGTGGCAGAGCTGGGATTCAAAAGCAAGCAGACCTGCTCCAAACCAGGTTCCCAACCACCTTGTAGTATGGAGCCTGGGGTCCTGAGGAGCAGCCCCATCCTCCTCTTCCTTGTCACAGCCTCCACGGGCACCAGGAAGCCAGAGAGCAGTCCTGGGTGTTTGTTCTGCTGTCAGATCCCAGGCCTGACAGAAATCCTCACATGCCCTGGAAGCTTCCAACTGGGGTACTCAAGGCCTCTTGGGGCAAGGTAGAGAAATGGCCAAGCCAAGAACTTTGCTTCTAACTAGCTGCCTACCAGGACTCTCTCATGCAAATGGCCCCATACAAGTGTCCCATGTGAGAATGCTCCAGAAGGCTTCCTAGAGGAGGTGATATCTAGGCTGATGAGAAGATGGGAATAAGGTTTCTGTAGAGGCAACAGGCTAATATATCAGTCAACATTCTCCAGAGAAACTGAACCAAGAGGACGTATACACACATTGATACAAATATATGATACATATATATGAGAATGAGAGAGAGAGACAGAAATTGAGATTTTAAGGAATTGGCTCACATGATTGTAGGGGCTGGCAAACCTGAAATCTGTAAGGGAGGCCAACAGCCTGGAAACTCAGGAAAGGGTTGATGTTGTAGTGTTGAGCACAAAAGCTAGAAACGTGAGCAGAATTTCTCTGTTGCAGTCTGGAAGCAGAATTCCTTTTTATCCGGGAAAACTCAATCTTTCCTCCTAAGGTCTTCAAATGATGGACGAGGCCCACCCACATTATGGAGAGTGATCTGCTTTACTCAAGTCTACTGACTCAAATGTTAATTACATCTAAAAAATACTTTCACAGCAACATCTAGGCTGGTGTTTGACCAAGCAAATGGGCATCAATTTGGTGCATGAAATTATCCACCACAGAGGGCAAGTATCTGTATGGCTCCATTTCTAGGAGGGACCTAGAAGAGTTAAATTTGCAGAGACTGAAAGCAAAACAGTGGTTACCATGGGCTGAGGGGAGAGAGGAATGGGGAGTTAGCATTTAATGGGTACAGAGCTTCTGTTGGGATGATGAACAAGTTCTGGATATGATGGTGGTTTGCACCAAAATATGAGCATAGGTAGTATCAGTTCACTGTACACTTGAAAATGGTTAAAATAGTAAATTTTATGCTATGTATATTTTAACACAATAAAAAAATTACCATCACAGGCACCGAGGGCCCAGGCTGGAAAGGGTGGTGGAGAGGAAAGGCCCCACGTGAAGGACATTAACTCATTCAACTTCTCACCCACCAGATATTTGATGTTAAGTCTACACGTGCCAGGACTGTGCAAGGGCTGGGGAGACAGCGGACAATGATAAGTTTAGCTTGGATTCTTCATCTCAGCCGGTGATTGCAAAGAGCCCAGGAGGGAAGAATAGTGATATCCTCATTTTACAAGTGAGGAGGTTGAGAGGCCTATGATTTGATCAAGGTCAGACCATAACCCCGTGGCAGAGTCAGTCTGGAGATCCAGGTCTGTCCAATGACCAAGTCATTTGTGGAGAGTGCTGGCCAGAAAGGACACATCAAAAAATTTTGACCCCAAAATTTTGGGGTGAAATACAGTAGGAAGAGGGACTGGTGGCCTGAAGGAGAAAAAGAACTGAGGTGGGGCTCCTATAGAAAATGGGGAAGACTTGAGAATGTTTGTGGATGTGAGGGAAGAAACCCAGAGGGACGGGGAGAAGTGTCAGGGTTGGGGGTTGAGGGGCACAATTGAAAGCAAGATGGTGTCATGTGGAAGAAGCAGAGATTCCTGAAGAAAGGTGTGGAGCAGTGGCAGGGATAGAGCTGAGGAGAGGGGTCCTGGGGATGGGGTGCAGGAGGAGCAAGGTAGGGGTGCGGGCTCCTGAATCAGAAAGATACGGGCTCGGAGTTCAAGTCATAGCTCTTGCCCATTAGCTGTGTAGCCTTGAGCAAGCCACTTAAGCACCCCAGACCTCAATTCTGATGAGGATGGCAATTGCAATGGGGATGGTAATGGATCATGGGTTATTTTGAATATTAGTTAAGATATGAATGGAACTTGCCTGTACACAGTGGTAACTGGGTCAACATGAGAGGAGAAATAGGACATCTGGGCAACTGAGAGAGCATTCCAGTCAGCCCAGAGTGGCCTCCTTCCCCATCTTGGCTGCCCAGGAGCCTTGTGGGGCTAAGCAGGCTTAACCAGGCCGGGGGTAGGCCAGAAAAGTGTATCTGCTTGTTGTGCTTGTGATTCTGTTCCCTTGAGACCACACCGCTTGGCTCTGCCCAGGGTGGACCTGGGGTAAGGAGAACTGCAACCCCCAGAAAGTATGTCCCATGGGCCATACGACTGGTACCTAATGAATACCTGAGGTGGAATGGATATAACATTTGGCTCCGCTGCTGAGTAGCTGTATGATCCTGGGCAAGTCTCTCAGCTTTCCTGAGCCTCAATTTCTTCAACCATCTAGGTGAGGTTTACAACCCTAGCCCAAACTCTCAACAGTGAATAACTCAAGAGTAGAGAGGAGAGTGAGACACTCATGGGGGGGAACTTCACTCTCACTGGTGGAACCAATGAGAGAAAATATCAGCATTATCATTTACAGAGTACTTTTTCTTTTCTTTTCTTTTTTTAAAGATTTTTATGTATTTATTTTAGAGAGAGAAGAACAGCATGAGAGAGAGAAAGATGATGAGCAGTGGGGAGGGGTAGAGGAAAAAGCAGACTCCTTGTTGCACAGGGAGCCCCATGTGGGACTCAATCCTAAGACCCTGGGATTGTTACCTGAGCTAAAGGCAGATCCTTAGCCAACTTAGCCACCCAGGCACCCTACAGAGCACTTTTTCAACTTTTGCAAAGATGTTCAGATATTTCCAATATTGGACTTCACCCTTCCTCGCTAGCTGCTTATTAGATCTTCAGCTTACTCAACAAATGTATATGAGAGGCTGACTACATGCCAGGCCATGTAGTAGGTGCTGTTGACAAAGGAGTGAGCAAAGTAGAGAAAACATCTACCACCATGGAACTTACACTTGTTGGGAGAGAACATACAAGCACATACCTGCTATGCTAGGGAGTAATAAACACTATTAGAGAGTCAAAGAGGGTTCTATTTTAGACTGGGTGGTCAGGGGAGGCCTCCTTGAGACAGTAACATTTGATCAGAGCCTTAAATGAAATGAAAGCTAAACCAAAGGAATACCTTGGAGAATGATACAGGCAGAGAGAACCCTAAGGACAAAGGCCCTAAAGTAGGAACTCATGAGGCAGCTGCCATTCTTACACCTGACCGTAACCACACTCTCATCCATGCATCCATGCATCCATGCATCCATCCATTCTCCTATTCCCTGTCCACCCATTTTATATATCTGTCCATCTCTTCATCCATCTCTCCATCTATCTCTCCATCCATCTCTCTATTCATCCATTCATTCATCCAACCATCTCTCCACCCATCCATCTCTCCATCCATCCATCTCTCTATCCATCCATCCATCCATCCATCCATCCATCCATCCATCCATCTCTCCATCCATCCATCTCTCTATCCATCCATCCATCTCTCCATCCATCCATCCATCCATCCATCCATCCATCCATCCATATCATGTACTGGAATCTGTTATGATTCATCATTAGGAGGCATGGAGAAGACTTGATAAGAATTAGACACCATCTCAACTGATATGGAGATGACAGCCGGAGGGGAGACAGGTGCAAACAGTAGTGCACGGGATGGAGGTTGATGGCATGTTCTCTATCACCCACCATGTACTTTTGCTAAGGAAGCTCTATCTGTGTTTCTTCACCTTCATAGTTTTAGGAAATCTTGCTTGGGTTTCACAGCTCAGGTCCTAGCTACCTTCTCCATGAGGTTTCTAGTTCTTCCTCTTAAAATTCACCACCCCTTCTGGGGTGACCTTCATCCTGCACTGTTATGCTTCAACCTTTTTGGACTTCCTTGTGTAAATTTGAGTCTTCACCATTGGCTTATGAACTCCTTAAGATCAGGGTAAACATAAACAACAACAGTACTAGCCTACCGTTTATTGAATGCTTAACCACACGCTTAGCATTGTGCCAAGGATATTTTAAGTACATTACCTTATTACTCAAAATACACCTGAAGGGGACCTGTCCTCCTATGAGGGAGGTGCTATCATCACCCCCATTTTATAGATAAGGAAACCAAGACGCAGAATATTTAGTGAGTGGCCCATGTCACAAGCTAGTAAGTGGCAGAGCCAAGACCTAAATCCTGGCCTTTCCAACTGCAAAGCCCATCTCTTGAACACTGTTCACCATATGCTGGCCAGACCTTAACTTATACCCCTTTCTCAGCACATGTACTGAATAAACAGAGCGAGGAATGGTGAAGTGGAGTTCACGGCTCTGGTGCAGACTGCCTGGTTTGCATCACACCTTCATTACTGGGACTCAAGTTTTGTGACCACGGCCCTGGTCAAGTCAGTTACCTTGTCTGTGGGTTTTTGTTTTTGTTTTTGTTTTTGTTTTAATTCATGAAAGACACAGAGAGAGAAAGGCAGAGACGTAGGCAGAGGGAGAAGCAGGCTCCAGGCAGGGAGCCTGATGTGGGACTCGATCCTGAGACCGTGGGATCACACACTGAGCCAAGGGCAAGGGCTCAACCGCTGAGCCACCCAGGCGTCCCTAACTTGTTTGTGTTTTATTGGCCTCATCTGCAGAGTGGGAGATTCATAGGTCTATTGTGGAGTAAAATGAGGTAAAAGAAGGTGAATCAGTACCTGGCACGGGTACAAAATCCATGAAAGTTCGTTACCATCTTATGTAAAAAAGATGGCAGGCTGGGTTCCCTCACAGTTTGGCTCTATGTTCTTTCACAATTTCCTATTGTACTTCCTTGTTCTTACTTTACACTTCTGATTGAAAGTGTCCCTAAGAATACCAGTACCTTTGCCTTTGGAACCTTTAAACTCTGCCAGGAGCCTGTAAGAAAGGAGGGCAGATTAAAGCACGGATGTAGAGGGCCTCACCCTGGTGGGGGCGGTAGAGCAGTGGGTCCAGGTCATCAGCCCTCACCCAGGACTGGGAGACAGGCCCGTGGGCTCAGGCGGCACTTATCTGCCCCTCCCCAGGGGCCTGTGTCAGTCGGGCCCTTGGACCTTCCAGGGCCTCCCTGTAAATCACCCCAGATGATTTATACAGAGACGCCCAGTCCACTAATCCAGTAAACAGGATAAGCAGGGTCCAGCCGGATTTATGGGCTGCCAGAAGGGCCTTCACTGTGGGAGATGTGCACACTGTGACCCTTTTCCTGACCGTTGGTCTGGAGTACCCTAATGGGCAGGGGTCAAGTCACCGAGTTCCAGGCCTCACTCTGCTCTCCCAGCTACTGATGATGTTGGGTCAGTCCCTTTCCCTCTCTGGGTTCCAAGTCCCACAGAGCCCGGGTGTTCACTGGGCAGTTGGTATGCAGTCAGCACATAGGGAAGCTAAATGATTATAAGTTGGGCCCAGAATTGTAAGTTCTGTGATGGGTCCAAAGGCCCTGGAGTGCAATGATGGGACCTACAGGGGCCAGAGCCAGGCTGCCTTGCATTCTAAACCTGGCTTCAACTAATATTTCCTAACTGCATGATTCTCTGAGCCATAGTTCCCTCAGGTATAAAATGACAATATTAGCACATTTCTCGGAGTTGTTATTATAGTCACAGAATGAAAGAATGCATATAAAGTGCTCACATAGCACCTGGCGCCTCATGAGGGGCTCATAAGTATTGGTGGGTCACAATTATTTCACAGATACTGGCACTGGGGATATATCACAGAGATTCTCACCCAGAGGGGGCCTGCTCGTGGGGGTGTTGCAGCTTTGTTATGGTCATGCAGAACTGAAAGGAACCTGAGTCCCTCCAGCAGATGGGTAATCATGAGGGTTTGGCAGAAGGGAGCTATGACAGACTGAATGTTCATATAGCAACATGGATGGATCTTGAAAATAGAGTGAAAAGAGATGAAGCAAAGAAATAGTAACAATCACTTAACTAAAAAATACACATATACACACATACAAATTCAATGTAATCTCTAACAGAATCTCAATAGTCTTTTTTGTAGAAATAGAAAAGCTCATCCTAAAATTCATATCTAATTTCAAAGGACCCCAAATAGCCAAAAACAATCTTGAAAAAGTAGAACAAAGTTGGAGGTCTCCCATTTCCTTATTTTGAATGCACTACAAAGCCACAGCAATCAAAACAGTTATGGCATAAAGACAGACATATAAACCAGTGGAATAGAATACAGATTCAAGAAATAAATCTTCACATATATGGTTAACTGACTTTTGACATGGGTGCCAAGACCACCCAATAGGAAAAGGGCAGTTTTTTCAACAAATGGTGCTGGGAAAACTAGATAGCTACATGCAAAAGAAGGAAGCTGGACCCTGACTTTACACCGGGTACAAAAATTAACTCAAAATGGATCAAACACCTAAACTTAACAGCTAAAACCACAAAAATCTTAGAAGAAAATATAAAGGAAAATCTTTATGATCTTGGCTATGGCAATGATTTCTTAAATACTATACCAAGTACAGGCCACACACAAAAATGGTAGATTGGACTTCATCAAAATTAAAAGCTTTTGTGCACCAAGGTACAGATCAAGAAAGTGGAAAGAAAACCCATAGGATGGGAGAAAATATTTGTAACTCATATATTTGATAAGGAATTAATATCCAGAATATATAGAGACTCCTACAAATTAAGAACATATGTGCGCGTGGGCGCGCGCGCGCACACACACACACACACACACACACACACACGGCTCAGTTAAGAAATGGGCAGGGCAGCCCATAAAAAAGGGTTTAGGGACAGCCCGGGTGACTCAGTGGTTTAGCACCACCTTCAGCCCAGGGTGTGATCCTGGAGACCCGGGATCAAGTCCCACATCAGGCTCCCTGCATGGAGCCTGCTTCTCCCTCTGCCTGTGTCTCTGCCTCTCTCTCTCTCTCTCTGTGTGTATGTGTGTGTCTCATGAATAAATGAATAAAATCTTAAAAAAAAAAAAGAAATAGGCAAAGGACCTATTCAGGCACTTCTCCAAAGATGATGTATGAATGGCCAACAAGCATATGAAAAGATGCTCAACATCATTAGTTGTTAGGGAAATGGAAATCAAAACCACAACGAGATTCCACCTCACACCCCCTAGGATGACTATTATTAAAGAACACAACATAGGGATCCCTGGGTGGCTCAGCGGTTGGGCGCCTGCCTTTGGCCCAGGGCATGATCCTGGAGATCTGGGATCAAGTCCCACATCAGGCTCCCTGCATGGAGCCTGCTTCTCCCTCCACCAATGTGTCTCTGCCTCTCTCTGTGTGTGTGTCTCTCATGAATAAATAAATTAAATCTTAAAAAAAGAACACAACAAAACAACCCCCAAAATAACGAGTGTTGACAAGGAGATGGAGATACTGTAACTTTGCGCATTGCTGGTTAGAATGTGAAATGGTGCAGACACTGGGGAAGACTGGCAGTTCCTCAGAAAGTTAAACATAGAATCACCATATGACCAGCAATTCCACTCCTAGATATAGACCTAAAATAATTACAAACAGGGACTGAAACAGATATTTACGTACCAAAGTTCATCGCAGTGTTATGCAGTGGCCGAAGGAAACAATGCACGTGTCCATCAACAGGTGAATGGATAAGCGACATGTGGTTTATCCATACAGCGGGATATTACTCACTCATGTGGAGGGATAAAGTTCTGATACATACTATGATAGGTGTGAGTCTTAGAAACATTATCCTAAGTAAAATAAACCAGACACAAATGAATAAATGCTGTATGATGCCACTTGGATGAAGTATCTAGAACAGGCAAATCCATAGAAACAAAGTGGAGTGGTGGTTACCAGGTGCTGGAGGAGGGGGACATGGGCAGCTAGTGATCAATGAGCAGAGTTGCTGTTAGGGTGATGGAAAAATTCTGGAGATAGATGGAGGTAATGGTTGCAAAGTGATGTGAAGGTACTTAGTATCACTGAATCATACACTTAAAGATGGTAAACTTTATGTTGTCTATATTTTATCACAAGAAAAACTCACACAAAAATCAGTACACACTTCATTTTAAACAGTGTGCGTGAAACCAGTAGAACACTTGTGTGCACGCATGTGTGTGTGCGTGCGTGTGTGTGTGTGTGTAGGATGGGAGAGGTCAATGAGGATAAAAGGGAATAGAAAAAATACATATGGATCACCTGGGCAGCAAGGACCAATGGCGGTTAAATGTCATGAATACAGCAGAGTGGTTAACTTGATGCTTCGAACTTGAGGTCTAAGAAAACAAACATGCAAACTCATCCCAGAGGACAGAACAATGGTTAATGAGGGGCTAAAAGACCAGGCCACAAAGTGGGCATAGAGATGCCTGTTGTACTATCCATCTTGGTTTGAAATTTTCATCATAAACATTAAAGCAGTAAACCGCCAGGGCAGGTGTTCATAGGGTGCAGGAAGCCAGATGACCTGGGCTGGAGGGTGATGTGGACCTACTCACTTGCTCAGTGTGTTTCGACAGAGTATCGAAGACTTTGATACGGTCACCTGTGAAGGAAGATAGGTCTGGTAACACTGTATACTGGGTGTAGTGGGTTTTTTTTTACACTTGCCTTCCCTGCCTCCTCCAGAGGCTATCGTCTGAAGGCATCCAGAAAAGTCTGTCGTTAATGGCTGGGCACCAGGTCAATAAGGGGTTTAGGTGTCTGAGAGGCAGACATCTGTGAACTACACATACCTTGGTGGGCTTCATGGAGGCGGTGGTAGCATGGCACATCTTGGCCTTGAGGTGCATGTGAGGTGGACAGGTGGAGAGGAGAGGAAGGAGGAACAAGAATAAACACTTGGCAGCTGGAATAAAAATGACAGATGTGGACAAAGGAAGGACAAGAAGAGCAGGAGGAAGGAAGGAAGGAAGGAAGGAAGGAAGGAAGGAAGGAAGGAAGGAAGGGAGAAGGAAGGAAGGAAGGAAGGAAGGAAGGAAGGAAGGAAGGAAGGAAGGAAGGAAGGAAGGAAGGAAGGAAGGAAGGAGAGGAAGAAGAGGAAAAGGAGAAAGTGGCTCTCGGGTGGGGCATGATCCACAGGGCACCACCAGCCTGGCCCATGCACTCATTCACTAATTTGTTCACCTGTGTGTTTCTTCAGCATGTACTGGATCCCTACTATGTGCCAGGCCCTGTGTAAACACCACAGATAGGGATCCTGTTCTCCTGGGGCCGACATTATCAGGAGACCAACATTACAGACAAATACAATGGACTAACATTTCTGACCGTGATCCGGGCTGGCAGGAGAGAAGAGGATGAGGGGGACCAGCTTGTTTGCAAGTGACCGGAGGAGGCCTTCAGGGAAGGTGATGTTTGAGAAGAGGCTTGACGGATGAGAGCGGTCAGCATGTGAAAAGCAGGGGGGAGACCCTGCCGGGCAGAAGGCACAGCTGCGAGCCCCTTCTGCTGTAGGAGAACCCGGCACATGGGGAAGTAACTGCTGCGGGAAGTTTGTGACCCCAGCAGAAGCTGCCTCTATCGAGGTGTAGTACTTCTCTTTTCTTTGTCCAAACTTTACTTCTAGAAACGCCTTCAGGGATTATTCAGTCTGTTACACAAATGGGGAAATTGAGTTCAAGAGAGGCACTTTCCTAAAGTTGCAGTTTGTCTGTGTGGGGACCCAGTTCTCCTGATTCCATTTGAATTCTTTCCTTCTTCCTTCTCTGAAATGGGCATTTTCTCATCTGGACATGGCTTTGAGGGAATGGGTCAAGAGGGAAGTGGCACAAACCTAGTGACTCTGGCTTCCCATGTACACTAGGGAATGTGCCCTCAGAGCCCAGACCTGCCACTGGAGCTCATGGACTCAGGATTTGGGGACAGTTTGGGCTTTTTCTGCCAGATAAAAACACAAGATGCACGCACATCCTGGGAGTTCATATGAACCACAACGACATGGGGGGATTTTCTTGTCTTTTTCAGAAAATTCCACTTTGGCCCTGAAGAGACCTGTGGTTTGGCAGTGAGGTAGGCATGGCCAAGAGAGCTGTTTTCACTTGGCTCCAAGACCTGCTGGGGAAGAGGAGCAGCAGACTTGACAAGTCCTGAAGGACAGAAGTGGATCACCAATGGATGAATATTTCAGGAAGCAGATTTCAGCCCAACACCAGAATGCACTTTCTGACTCAACATGTCAACCGTGGAGGTCTATTGTCAGAAGTATTCAAGAGGCCAAATGGCCATCCATTCAGGAGATGCTTGGGAAGGGAAGATGAATTTCTGAGATATATTCCAGCTTGGGGTCAATGACTATACTGGTTTAGGATTTAGGATCCAATCATAAGATTAATAACATACTAAATATTAGTTGAATTCATAACTGAATAAATGATCCCTTCAATTTCCATTCTCTATGGTCCCATTTTCTACAGAGTTGCTTGGTTGGCCTCCAAAAGGCATGTCATTGGGCACCCAGGTATGAGAGCCCTCAATATGTTACAGTCTTAGATTTGTTGTGGGGCAGGTGCATTGGCTGGAATGACAGGCTCAAGCACTTACTTTCCTGCCACCATGGGTCTCATCAAACATTGGCTGAGTGCTCACTATGCGCTGGGCCAGCCTGAGGCACTTGACTCTCACAACTATCCTGAAAGGAGGTTCTGTTGGTGTCTCTGACTCTAAGAAACTTGATTCTGTTACTCTTTGTTTTTAGTGTGAGGGGGCCTTTGAATTCTCTCTTGACAACTGAAAGAGATTTTCATTTGCTTGAGTAATTCTGATTTGAGGCTGAGCATAGGAAGTTCTGGAAGAGAGAGACCTGCCAAGTTCTCTGCAAGTCCTTAGGAAACAGAAGAGTCTGGGTGGAGGGCCAAAGAGAAGGCTGGTGAGGAGTGTGTCATTTGAGCAGAGCTGTGAGTGTGTGCCCATGTGTGTATGTGTGTATGTGTGCCTGTGCGCATGGGCCTGTGTGCATGTGCCTGTGCGTGTGTGTGTGTGAACATGCATGCTGCCCATGTAAGGGGTATCATGTAATTCAATGACATGGTCTCTATTTCCAAAAAATGGATTCCAGATCACTCCAAACACATCCAGAAATCATCTCTGTACTTCCCCTAGATGAAGTGGAACTGGCAAATAGCAACCAAAAGAATTAAATCAAGATGGGGTGGTATTCATTTTTTTTCCTCTTTCCAAACATTGGCAACAGCTCGCAGCACTTTGTTTGGAATGCTAGGCAGACGGTGGGTGGGGTTCTAGGAAGTTGTCCCCACCATCCCTGTACCTTTTTCCCTTGCATCTACTGGGAGCTGAGACTGAACCCCCAGCTCCTGGAGTTGCAGGGAGGATTGCCTGCCAAATTTTCTGGTCCCTAGGTTTGGACAGAGCTTCAGCACATTTCTGCTTGATTCTTTTGACCAAATTTTTGGAGAGGTTTTTTTGTTTTGTTTTTTTTGTTTTTTTTCCTTTTCTCTTCTTCTTTTTTTAACCTGGAAACAAATTGTAGCTGAGGGAGAAAAGGTGTTGCTTATTTTCAAGGTCAGTTGTGTTTTTCTAAGATTTAGTTCTCTAAAAAGTAGGATAAAACAAATATCTATTTACCACAACTAGGCTTTCTAATTAGCTCCCCTGTGTCCTCCCCCTAAATTCAAACCACTTGTCTCCACATAAAATCTCCCGTAGGTACCACCATTAACACCCTTCAGAAGGAAGGGCCAGCCCACAGCTGGCAATCCCTTGCTTGTGGGCTGCAAGCCACGGAAAGTGTGGGGCTCAGACAAAGGCACGTGCAGAGAGTGTGGGATCCCAGTGCTTGAGAAACCTTCCTTGTTGAGGTTGCTAATGTCATCTTATAGTGAGAAAACATCTGTGCCAGAGAGATGGGGACTCAAAGGGCCTCAGGCCCCGGTCTGAGAGGTCACTGTAACTTCGACATAGTCTGGCAGAAAATGTCCAGTGCTCACAGGGAAAAGAACCCATTTCCACATTCTTCTGCCCCGAACGCCCACTGGATGTTTATACATCCCTGGGAGAGGTTATCTGCTTTTGACTTGAGGCAGGCCCAACACCAGGCCTCTGATGGGTGAACCTGGGAGATGTTGCGAAAGACAGCTGGGAGTGTGTGAGTGTGTGCGTGTGTGCGTGTGTGCTGGGGGGGTTGGGGATTCAGAAGAGGGGATCCTTGGAATCCAGAGATCCAGAATCAGCTCCATTGCTGGCCCTACTTCAGCCACCCCTTGCCAGTGAATGAAAGGGTCTTCTCCTGGAGATGTCAAGGTTTGGAGGGGCCGACCTCTGCCCTTCACTAGTTATGTGACCTTGCACAAGTCCTAGCCTTGCCTCAATGGACCCAACTGTGAAAAGCTTATCAGATCATGGGCTTGAACCACTAGTTCTTCACATTTTGGAGACCCTGGCCTTTTGGCAGTCTGATGTCAGCAGGTCGCTCTAGGAAGGAAATTTTACACGTGCATTTTTTTACACATTCACATGTTCTTAGACCTCTGGAAGTCCCTGAGGACCCTCTGTAAGACCCCTCAGTGCCTGTACATCATGGGTGTTCAGAAATGTGTGTGGAATGAATAAATTATCCCCTTAAACTCCCACTTCTTATGACTCTGTGATTCTAAGCACCTGGGTTTGATTCTGCTTAGGTGCTTTCTGCAGACAGAAACAAAGGTACACAGGAAATACCCTTGCTTGAGTGTTAGAGGCATATGTGCACCTCCCAACCCTTTCTGAATGCCATTCCTCCACCGTACATATTTTATCAAGCACCTACCATGTGCTAGGCACCAAGGATATGGCAGTGAGCAGCACTGACTGCATCCCTGCCCTCATGGAACTCACAGGCTTGCAGTCTGGGCAGAGACCTGTGCTGGACATGGGTGTGCAGTGAGGCACAGACAACCTTGCAGCTGGGGCCATGTTATGGCTTTCCTGGGCCTTGAGTACTTTTGCTCCATGCACCCTTCATGGAGGAAGCTCCATCAAAAAAATATTTTAAAATACCACCATGTAGGTATAAAGATGAATATAACTCAGCTTGGATTCATTACTACATATTCTTTTGTTTGTTTCTTTTCTAATCTTGATTTTAAAAGAAAGAATGAAAACATTTTAGTGGGTCACTAAATATATCACAGGTATTAGGTACTGGGCCTCATGGATAGTCAGCCCTTCCTCTAGCTCTGCTTTACCCATCAGATAATGCAAAAATAGAAGCCTGCCAAGTATGGGTTTTACAAAGAGGAACTGTAAGGTGTCAGCAGAGGAAGAGGCCATGGAAGACTTCTGGAAGGAGATGGTGCTCGAGTAGAGCCCTTGAAGGTGAGCAGGACTGAATGAGAGAAGAAAAGGCATTCTGGAGTCGGGAGGGAGAAGGGGAGGCAAAGGCCTGGAAGGAAGAATATGCAGGACGTGTGTAGGTATTGGGGTGACTAAAGTCCTAGTGTGCCTCAACACTGGACCCAGGGGGCATTCAGCATCTTACCTACAGCCCTACCACTTTCATGCACCCCATTTCTCCCACACCCACTAGTAGAATGTCAGAATATGGAGGGGGATGAGCCCAAGATGTCCACCACAACAACCAGCGTGTATTGAACACTGAGTAGGACCAGGCATATGGAGCGCTTTGTCATTATCCCATTTATAGATGAGAAAACCAAGATGGCCTACAGTCAAAGAGCTAGGAGAGGCAGAGCTGGATTCACACCAAGAGCTCTCACTTCCCACCACTATGTCATACTGACTCTTGCAGAGGCTGAAGGAGCCCCCATGCCATCATCCACACATGGAAACTAAGGCCCAGAAAGGAGATATGATGGGTCTAATGTCACAAGAGTTTTTCAACATGGTTGGGAATAGGATCCAAGCACTCTGGCTCCAGCCCAGCGGCCCTGTCCAGCAGCTAGGAGGATAGGTGTCTTCTGAACGATCACACTGCCACCACGAGGCCTCCTCATCCTCTCAACCTCGGAAATCACAAAGTCTGTTTCCACTGTGGTCTTGTCCTCTTCTGAGCCAGTCCTTCCTGCCCCAGCTGTTTGAGCAGGTTCCCAAAGACCCAGTTTCTGTAAAAGTCAGGCTGATATACCTCTTTCTCAAAAGTTGTTCTCAGAAAGAGGGACCTTTCTTCTCCTTACCCCTACTCCCCGCCTCAGGGGAAGGCTCAGCAAGGACAGAAGAGGCTCCTCTGTGTCCCAAACCCATCCCTCCAGTGCAAGAAGCACCTGCCTCCCAGGCTGGCTGTGTAGATGTTATCACAGGAATGAGCTGACTCACCTTCGTGACATCTCAGCCCGCTGGGCAGGAACGCTATTCTGGGCGCCAGTCTTCCACGGGTATAGACACACTGGGGCAGTCCCAGGGTGGGGCAGCAGGAAGGCCAGGGGCCTCCATGCCGTGCCCCTGGACTGCGATACAGGGCCTGGAAGTAAGGGGTATAAAAGCTGTCATCAGGTCTTGGGTGAGCATCCAGGAGAGAAAGGGTGATAAAGTCTTGGAGGTCCTCAAAGAGAGCCTCCGGACTCGACAGAAGTGACAGGGGTGGAGGTTCATTCAATCCAAGACCTCACCATAGTCAGAGCTGACCAAGGAGGAAACAGGTTGTTCAGGGCAGTACTGAGCTCCCCTCTTCTGGTGGTGTGGAAGCAGAGGCTGGGCAGGGACGTTGGGAGGAGATTCAGTTACCAGGTGGGTGACACAGGAGTTCGTAGTTGTGTGGATTGGAATGCTTTATGAAGCCCCCTTCTCGTTTTCTAGGAGGCAACACAGTTGAGTGGAAAGAAATATCATGACAGTAAATATCTGGTTTCTGCGACTCAATTTCCTTTTCTGTAAAAATGGGGACAGAACAGTAACAATTACAAGGGCTGTTCTGAGAGTTAGGTAGGATGGTGTATATAAAAGTCCTGGTGATAAATGAGTTTCTTTTCCTATTTTACAGGCAAGAAAACAGAGTTTTGGAGCTGTTATTAAATAACAGTCCTGGCTAAAGTTAAGTGGCTGGTAGGGAAGTTGGTTTAAAATGAGAACCCAGGCCCCTTCCAGCACAGCAGGCTGTGTCCTACCTGTTTAGGCTCCACATAATGAGCATCCACAACATGCCCGAGTGAAGCGGTGTTCCACTGAGTAGCTATTCCCTCACCAGCCTCATTTATTATGCCCGTTGTTCAAGGTCTCAGAAATAAAGCAGCAGAGTTAGGATTCCAATTCAAGTCTAACTCTCAAGCCCATGCTCTTAACCAGGGGGTTGGCAAATAGCTGCCTGTGGGCCAAATGCCCCTCCGCATACTTTTTTTTTTTAAGATTTTATTTATTTATCCATGAAAGACACAAAGAGATGCAGAGAGAGAGGCAGAGACACAGGCAGAGGGAGAAGCAGGCTCCACGCAGGGAGCCCCATGTGGGACCCGATCCCAGGTCTCCAGGACCACGCCCCGGGCTGAAGGCGGCGCTAAACCACTGAGCCACCCGGACTGCCCAACATACTTGTTTTTATAAATAAAGTTTTATTAGAACATAGTCATAATCATTTACTTATGCATCACCTCTGGCTGCTTTTGAGGTCATTGGGGCAGTCATTGTAAATGGAGGATATTTACTTGAGACATTTACTATCTGGCTATTTACCAAAAGTTTCTCTAGTTCTACTCTTACCCACCATTTTTGGTCTTTATTTGAGAATCTATTTTCTTTTAAATATTTTATTTATTTATTCATGAGAGACACAGAGAGAGAGGCAGACACACAGGCAGAGGGAAAAGCAGGCTCCTTGACGGGACCCTGATGCAAGTCTTGATCTCAGGACTCAGGAACATGCCTGGAGCTGAAGGCAGATGCTTAACCACTTAGCCACCTAGGCGTCTTTTTACTTGAGAATCTAAAAAGAGAATTCTACTTAACACCAGGACTCATTTTTAGGCAGCAAGCAAGTACTGAATCCAAATTCTGGGTAGAGATTGAATTACAGTCTGGGGTTGCTTCTTCCCCTCTTCATTCTCTCCCAGAGCAGATCTCTCCATCAAGGGGGTGCTGAGCAGAACAGAGGCAGGGGCGTTGTGCCAAGCACATTAACAACTCCTTGTGGTTTGCGTTTGTATATTGTGACGTAATTAGGGTTTTTTATTGTTTTATTTAACACTTTTTATTCTTTAGAATGATTTTATTTCACTACTTGTTGATATTTATAGATTATTATTAATGCTATTTACTATAGTTGAATCAGAACTATATTGTTCCTCCTTTATAATCTACATTTGAATGCTTAATATCTTCTGCGAGTGAACAAGTGGGATTTTTAGCCATAGCCAGGGAGATAATAGATTTTAATATACAGAGATTAAAGAACAGATCAGGTCCAAACACACAAAAAGATACGGCAATGGTGGATCTGAGCAAGGAAGGGTACTGGGCCGGGAGTCAAGAGACCTTGGTTCTAAACAAAGCTCTATCTAATCAGTTGGGTGATTTGAATATCTCATAAGCCCCCCTATGCCTCTATTTCCCCTTATATAAAATGGGGTTATTGCACCAGATGATTGCTAATGGCTTTTCCTAGTATGGCATTGTATTCCCACAAAAACCCACCCAAATAAAGCCTTTGGTGTAGAGCTGCTTAGAGGCAGAGGCTTAACAGAGATGACCTTTGATCCCACGATGGGCATTCTCTTCTGAACCTAGCAATTCCTTTGGAAGTAAGGATCAGTCTGCGTGCACCAGGCACCTTCCCAATCTCTTCTGGTTTTGTCACAGGATCCAGGACTCTTTATCAGAAGAAGGGGGATTTAGGTCTGATGAGGATAGAATGTCCCTGGTGGGCAGCAGTGGGCCAGCGGACGCCACGGCGGGTCTCCATGACGGGGAGGAGGTAGAAACCAGAGGAAGCAGGGACTCTGTCCTGTCATCTCTGCTTGTCCTCGAGATGACTCTATCAGAGCACCCGGGGAGCAGGACAGGACGGACTTGTCATCACCATGAGGGGTGCGGGTATCCCCCCCTCCTTTCCTGCTAATCCTCATCATGATTACCCTCTCTCTGGGGCAAGAACAAAAACCTTTTGGTCGTTATTTCTTATCATTTTTTACAATTTGATAGGCACACACAAAGGAATTTCATTGTTGTTTTAATTTGTATCTATATGATCACTCTAAGATTGAGCCTTTTTTCTTGTTTAGCTATTTGTATTTCTTCTTTGTAAATGAATTTTCTTTTTTTCTTTGTAAATGAGTTATTCATGGCCTTTGCTTTGATTTTTTTCCTACGGTAATACTTTTCATTTTTGACTTTTTGAGGTTATATATTTAATATGTAAATACATCTTTTGTTTTGCTAAGTTTTTACAAAATCAAACAAAACTGGATTTGCAAGAAAATGTTAATAGCTTCCCCTTTCTTCCTCTGCTATTCTGAATTCCTGGGAAAGCACTGACAATTAATATTTGCTGGGTAACTGCTGTCGTTTTTTCTGTATTAATGCAAATTCTCTCTCTCTCCATATATATCATATATTACACACACATATATAATATATATGCAATATTTTCTTTTTCCTTTTCATAAAAATGGAAACATTCTATATCTTTTAACCTAAAATATGTTTTAAGAAATTCTACATTTTGGGGCACCTGGTGGCTCAGATGGTTAAGGGTTTGCTTTCAGCTCAGGTCACGATCTCCTGGTCCTGAAATCAAACCCCATGTCAGGCTCCTGGCTCAATGGGAAGCCTGCTTCTCCCTCTGCCTCTGCCTCTGCCTCTTCCCCTGCTCATGCTCATGCTCTCTCTCTTTCTCTCTCTCTGTATCTCTCTGTCTCAAATGAACAAATTAAAAAAATCTTAAAAAAAAAAAAAGAAATTCTACATTTTAAACTGATTCTCAGATTCCTATGCCTCTTCTCTGTTTTGCAAACTCTTTCTTGTCATCTTTACTTCAGGAGTTAAGCAAGACTCTCTGGCTACTTTTACAGATTAGAGAAACTAAGTCTCAGGGAGGAAATGTGTTTTGCCCAGATCCTTCAAAAGCTCAATGGTGGGATGAAAGCCCCAGGACAAAACCCTTCTGAGTCTGGAGGGTCTTCCTTCTCTGTGTTGAATGAATCAGAACTTCTTCCCTTAAATTCACCCTCCAGAGCTATACAAGCTGGAGCTGGGGTGGGGGTGAGGTGGGGGTCTGAGAAAGTGTAAGTACTAGAAGAGTCAATGGAGGAAGAGAAATTGAAATCAATTCCTAATGTGCTAGGTGACCTTGGGGTGACTTGTTTGCCCTCTCTGGGCTCCCTGTTCTCATTTATGAAGTCTTTGGCCTAACCAAAGGATTTCACACTGTGATCTTTGGGGTTTAGGGAGACCCTACATGTTATTGCTCCTTGGGCCATCTGGGTGGCTCAGCAGTTGAGCATCTGCCTTTGGCCCAGGGCGTGATCCTGGGGACCCAGGATTGAGTCCCATGTCAGGCTCCCAGCATGGAGCCTGCTTCTCCCTCTACCTGTGTCTCTGCCTCTCTCTCTCTCTCTCTCTCTCTCTGTCTCATGAATAAATAAACAAAATCTTTTAAAAAAAGTTATTGCTCCTCCATGGGGCACCTGGGTGGCTCAGTTGGTTGAGTGTCTGCCTTCAGGTCATGATCCCAGGGTCCTAGGATGGAGCCCAAGTTGGGCTTCCTGCTCAGTGAGGAGTTGGCTTCTCCCTCTGCCCCTCACCCTTTCCACTTGTTTTCTCTCTCTCACTCTCTCTCTCAAGTAAATAAAATCTTTTAAAGAAGTGAACACAGGGGGCATGTTCAGGCATGCTCACTGAAGTAGTTTGTGTTGGTGAAAAGTTGGAAGCAATCGGACACGTCTACTGGTATGGGGTATGTTACATGCATAGGATCATTCGTTTATAATCTCTTCATTCATTCATGGAATAGTTATTAATGACTGCTAGGCACTGTTCTAGACAAGGGGAATCATCTGTGAACAAAATAGACCAAGTCTCCACCTCCTCGGAGCTTACCCTGAAGGTAGGTCCACCTAGTCATGAGCTGCATCCCACTTAGGGCACATGAGATGGATCCATACATCCCAGCATGGATGGGTCTCCCCAGGTCATACGGCTGAGTAGTGGAAGAAGGAATCAAGACCAGAATTGGCTGATTCCTTTCATATAAACCCCCACCCTCTATAGGACAAGTCTGTACACCTATCTATGGGTGAGCAGATAGATGAAAAAGTGCTGAGGAGGGTTTAGGGGGGGTACATCCACAGATGATGATGTTGCTTCTAGAAAGAGGAATAAGGGTACCATGGATTGAGGGTACCTTGTCTGGGGTACTTTAACTTCATCTGTATTTGTTTTTGAACAAGGAAGATACATTCAAATATTATTTGTGGTTAAAAAATGTGTATTTTTTTAAAGTTTAAAATAAACTTAAGTCCAAGAGAAAGAAAAGACAAAAAGAAGTTTACAAGTTTCAATTTCTCAGAGTCCTTCAAAATCTAACGTGCTCAAAAACAAAACAAAACAAACAAACAAACAAAAACTAACGTGCTCAGACTCCAGAATCTACCTAAATCTACAAAACACCTTGGTTTGGGGATCAGAGATTTTAAGTCACACAAACCAATGAATGTTACAGTCTGGATCCAAGGACAAGCTGGCCTCATCATGGAGCTGGAATCCAATGTGTCCAGCCCCAGCTGATTCCTTCTTAGTTACTTAGAATCCCCATCTCAGCATTGCTAGAAGGGAACACCTCCCCCGAGACGTCTACAAGTGAGGGAACATAGGTCCAGCCACACTAATTTCTTTTTCTTTTAAATCTATTGAATGTATTTGACATACAACATTGTGTATGTTTCAGGTATACAAAATGTGAAGTGATTTCTTGTTTTGCCACGGATGTAATTAATGGTAGAGCCCAGACTACGAAGTGGGAAGCAAGCCTGCCTGCCTTCAGACCCTGGGCCCAATGTCCCAGGGGAGGGGACAGGATGGGAGAGCCAGGGATGCCATCCCCCAGCCTCCCACTGGAAGCTCCAATGACGAGTCCCGGTGTCCAGCACTTGCTGAAAGGGAGCCTTGTCGACATGGAAGGAGATCAGGGCAGCCGGCGGGTGCCGAAACCTCCTGTCGGGTCCACATCTCCTGAAGAGATAGGGACACTTCGGCAGACACCGCCCCCACCCCCTCCTCGAGCTCTCTCCACTCAAATTCCGTGGGGCTTTGGAATCACTAGACTGTCTCCCGCTCCCAGGAAACCCCAGGCTTCAGTGGAGCCAGGCGACTGGCCATCCATCACTCTTATCTCCTGGCTCTGGCGGCCCCAGGTCCCTGGCCTGGATGGGCCCAGGGGGCCAGGAGGGGTAGGGGAGGGGTGGGGCCTGGGGGGGCCTCCTTAACAAGAAAAGCAGCTGTCCCCTGGGGGAGCTTCAAAGTGCCTGGAGCTGAAATTTATGTGCAGTCTCGCTCCCATTAGGGGTCAGAGGGCCATTTATCCCACAAATAGTCATTGAGCACCTACTACGTGCCAGGCACTGGGATCAGGAAATTTATGGGCCTAGAGGTTTGTGGGGTTGTGATGTCTGCCTCAGTGAGCTAGATTTGATGAATGGATCAATTCATTAATTCAGTAAGTCTTTCTTTTTTCTTTTCTTTCTTTTTTTAAAAGATTTTATTTATTTATTCACGAGAGACACACACAGAGAGGCAGAAACGTAGGAGAGGGAGAAGCAGGCACCCTGCAGGGAGCCCGATGTGGGACTCGATCCCAGGCCCCCAGGATCATGCCCCGAGCCAAAGGCAGAAGGTCAACCACTGAGCCACCCACGTGTCCCTAGTAAGTCTTTATTAAGCACTGACTAGGAGCTGAGGGCTTCTGGGGACCCGGGGCTGTCAGAATGGATAGATGAATATGCCTCCACCGTGGGCAGGGTTTGAGTCCCCTCGTGCCATACTTCCGACTTTGGAGTCAGCCAGACGTGGGCATGTTACCAAATCTCTCTAGGTCTGGGCTTTCTTAGCTGTAAAACTGTCATAATAATCACACCTATCTTGTCAGGCTTGGGAGAGGACAAAATGAAACAAAAAACTGTAGGTCTAAACCTTAGCCCCAGCCTGGCAGATGGTCATTGGGCAACAAAAGTGGCTGTTTTTATAACTGCAGTTGGTGGATACAATCACTCATTTATTATGCACGTGTTGAGTCGCTGTGTGCTGGGCAGTCTGCTGGCAGGGCGAGTGGCTTGTAGGCCTGGGAAGGTTTGCAAGAGCCTCCAGGCCTCCCCCAGGCCTCTTCTTGGCTGAGGTCTCAAGGTATTCAAGAGGGGTTTGTGCAGGGCCCAGGAGAGCCACTGAACTTGACGACTTCTCAAATCCGTTTCTCCCCCACACTAGGGGCCCAGGCCGGAGTTCTTCCTTCCGTGGAGCTGAGATCTGCCTTTCTGAGACTTTTCCTGGTAGGGTCCTTGCTCTGTCATCTGGGCCTTAACCAAACTCTTAGAACCTCAGTTTATTTGTGAACAAAATGGGGATTGCAGTCGTTCCTATCCTTTTGGGTTATCATGAGGATAAAATGAGATAAAGTCTGTAAAGTTGGGATGCCTGGGTGACTCAGATGTTGAGCGTCTGCCTTCAGCTCAGGACATGATCCTGGAGACCCGGGATCGAGTCCTGCATGGGGCTCCCTGCATGGAGCCTGCTTCTCCCTCTGCCTCTGCCTGTGTCTCTGTGTCTTTTGTGAATAAATAAATAAAATCTTAAAAAGAAAAAGGCTGTAAAGCACTTGGTACATGGCTGCACAATTAAGTCTTCAATACGTGGTAGCCAATAACAAACAATAAAGTAATGATAGTCTTGGGAATCGATAAAACAGGCAGCAGCATGAGGATGAGGAGGAAGGGGAAAGAAATGTATACAAGTGATGCTTTCTGGAGTAGAAAACAATTCTCAATGCTCAGGGAACCTGTTTGGCAAGGCAGGGCACGTAAGATTTCCCAGGATGCTTTGTTGCTGCGAAATTCACAGAAGCCTAAAAAGTGAGGCACCTGGAGTTAGAGTACTTCTGCTCCCCCCCTGGGGGCAGTGTGACCGCAGATGAGCAAATGGAGGTGGCTCGGGAAGGTTAGTAGGCTTCCTGGTGTCCTGGAGCTAGGGTGAGCCGGCCTTCAGGGCTGGGTCCTCCTCTCACCCCTGCCAGGGCAGCAGGGGGAGCTCCCCACCGACGGGGCTGCGGGTGGAATTGTGGGCCCCTCTCCCAAATTTACACGTTGCAATCCTAAACCCTTGGTATCTCAGGGTGTGACCGCAGTTGGAGGCAGTGTCCTTACAGAGGTCATCAAGTTAAAGTGAGAGCATGAGGGTGGGCCCTCATCCCGGGGTCCTGATTACAAGGGGAATTTTGTGCAGAGACACGCATGGCACGAAGGCCGCCAAGAGACAGGGAGAAGCCGGTCATCTACAAGGTCACCTACGAGGGACCCCTGGACCCCATCCTTCCCTCGCCCTCATTAGGAACCTCGCCTGCACCCTGATCTGGACGTGCGGCCTCCAGCACTGTGAGGGATCGCGCGGGGCGCCCCTCGGACTGTGGGGCTGCGCGGGTGCTAAGCCCGAGGAATTCCGCGCAGGTGTCCCGGCGGGTGGGGAGTGGTGTGAGCATCGCCCTGCTCCCCCCGCGCGTGTGGGACAGAGCCGGGAGGCCAGCAGGCCCTGTCTGACCACCAGGCCAGCACCTTGGAATTGATCTTTCTGCTTCCCGTGGCTCTCTGAGAACCGAAAATCCATTTTCCTGGAGCCATCCTGGGGAAGTGGATTCACCTCCCCTGCTCAGTCCTCTGGGAAGACCCGGCAGGGGCGCGCTCGCCTCCCTGGCACTGGGGCTTTGTTAGAGTCTGGGTATTACTGAGCTGCCTGCATCTCTTTCCTCCTCTCTCTGGGATTCTTTTTCTCATTCTTCCCTTCCTTCTTCTCCGGCTTCCCTCCTCCTGGACTATGCTCTGCACTGTCCTCTCCACATCCCACCTCCCCAAGATTGCTTCCTCCAACCCCCACTTTTCCCAGGCCACCCTCACTTGGTGGCACCCAAGATTGCCTTGGAGACAGAGGCAGGAAAAGTCTAAACTCACTACTTTGGAGCTGAGAAGAAATTATCCAGAGCCAGTTTCTCCTCCCACCTTCCAGGGAGCCTTGTTCTTGTCCCTGGCCTGGATACATTATTATATTTTGCTTTAATTGCATTAAAGCAAATGACTATGCCCCCTGTGGTTTGGATCAGGTCAGGGATCTGATAATCGATCCTGGCACAGTCTAGACAGGAGTCACTTTGAAGCTGTTTTTAGCAGGATGAGAACAAACAATTTTTCCAAAGTGGTCACATTAGACAAACAGGCTAGAGGGTCATCTTTTTTGGGAGGCAGCAGGCCCTGGCTCCAGGCTGCCTGCTGACGGACTCCCAGGCCCCTGGGAGGAGTGTGACTGGACCCCCTGGGACACAAAGAACTTAAGTAGAGATGTCATAGGCTTAGGCCTCCCACGATGTCAAACATGGTCCAGGTGCCTCCCCCAGGAAGCCCATCCTGGTTGACGCCACCAGGCTCAGAGCTGAAAGGTAGCATAGTGCAGGATGACATAGCAGGCCTCAGAGATGGAAGGGAGATGGAATTCACCAAGGGCACTACAAAAGGTGGACTCATGTGATGCAAAATTATTCTCTCTTCAGCTTTCTTTCAATCCTTTGGATTTCATCCAGAGGAAAGCCTCAGTGTGGTGCTACTCTGTCTTTAACACCTTCCTAACTGATCTCCCCTGTTAACAAAGAAAGCCGGCCTAGCACTCTGCAGGGGGCCGAGATCTACTTGGATTTGAATAACACTGCTTTGTTTTCATTGTATTTCTTTCTCAGAGTTTCTTACTGAGAGTACTGGTTTTCACTTGATGGAAAGTGAACCATTGTTCAAGCATGGGAAGGCAGAGACCTTGGAGGTAGGAACTGAAAGGGGACTTGGGAAGGCAGTGCTGCAGCATTTCTCTCTCTCTCTCTCTCTCTCTCTCTCTCTTTTAAAGATTTTATTCATTTCTTCATGAGAGACACAGAGGCAGAGACACAGGCAGAGGAAGAAGCAGGCTCCATGCAGGGAGCCCGACATGGGACTGGATCCTGGGACTCCAGGATCACACCCTGGGCTGAAGGCAGATGCTTTAACCGCTGAACCACCCAGGAGTCCCTCTCTCTCTTTCTCTCTCTCTCTCTCTCACACACACACACACAACTGACACTGGCTTCACACTCACCTGCAGTGTGAGTTCCAGCAGACCCAGAGTGCTGTGCTGTGTGAGCCTCAGTTTCCCTGCGTGGAGAGTGCTACTGCACAGGGCCGTAGTGGGGATTCCTGAGAGTGTGTGGATGTAAGCATCCATGTGGTGCTTGGCCTGGGGTCTGCACTTTCCTCACAGGGCCACAGCTCCCCTCAGCCATTCTCAGAGTCCTCACTGGTCCCAGTGAGACTAGGCTCTGGCTTCGGTGGAAACAAAAGGAACCTGGAGGCCTCAGCCATGCTCTGGCTCAAGCTCCCTGGCTTTGGGCTTGACCCATGCCCTCAGTGAGCCTCAGTTTTCACATCCGTCTGCAGAAGCTCTGACCAAATGGTTTCTAAGATCCCTTGCAGTTCTGACATTAGAACATTTTGAGCAGTAACCAGACAGTGGCAGTTCCAGGACAGAAGACTCTGCTTTACCAAATATATCTTGTGCTCTATCCTGCTTGCAGCTTTGGCCACGGGCCAGCAGCATGGGCCTCACTTGGGAGCAGGTTAGAAATGCAGACTCTTGGGCCCTGCCCAGGACTCTTGAATCAGAATCTGCAGAATCTGCATCTTTTAACAAGATGCCCAGCACTTGTAAAGCTGTTTCATATACCTCTGATCTGAAATGAGAATTTGCAAATACTTTTATGTCCTCAAATTTATTTGTATATTTTTGAGGAATTGTTAACAATGAACTTATAATTTTTTTCAAAAACAATAAAGCTGTTGCAAAAATGTTAAACTAACCCAGCTCAGTTAAGAGAATGATTTATGTAAATCTGGCAAACAGCTTTTTCCAGGGGATTTTCTTTCTGTGT